>NW_026136718.1:18019047-19230297 GCF_905237075.1 Dicentrarchus labrax | reverse complement strand
GCTTCAGATTTGTACAAGTTGTGTCCTCAGCAGAGCGCGCGGCCTCCTACCCAGCGCTAGCTCGCGACATTCGAAACAACGACCATGACGTCATCCTCAGCATCGATTCACCCTTCAGTCAGACGGGCCAACATAGCGAAGTCCACCACCCCGGTGACCCCCCCACCAAAACACACACACACACACAAAAACACCACGACAACAAAAAAACTCAGAAAGGACACTTTTATGAATGTATTCAAGGGTGACACACACATTGTGTTCCGTCAACATCTTATTGACATGCCAGCTCATTGTTAGTTCACTAGCTGCTTCCATGAACCCATCAAGGTTCACACACGAAATACTGAGATTAAAATAGCAAATCTAAAAACAAATGGAAGCATTATGAACTCTAAATCTCTTTAAAGATGCATTTTTTGCCTTAAAATGATCTTGGTGTTGACAGGCAACATCAGTTTGGCTTAGTTCTGGGAATGCTTTGAATTCATTTAGGCATTAGCAAGTCTTTTAAACACCAGCACAGGTAAGAATCTTCAACGATGTAAAATACTTCTTTCTCTTCCGAGATAAATGATAATATGAAATGATAAAGTGCACACGTTTTTTTTTTTTTACATTCTCTAAGACCACAGGTCAGAGCTTTTAGTCAATTGAACTACTACATCACAACTTTAGTGTCATCAAATAATCAGATTTAGTGCATCATGAAGAAAGCACCATTACATGAATTTAAGGCAGCTTTCATTAAAGCAAGCATTTTGTTATATATGGTCCATCTACAGTAAACACCAAACTTCTGTCGCAGCATTGATTGGCTCATGGAGAAACACAACAAAGCCTAGTTGTGTGGTTCACTCTGCTCCATTGGCACATCTCCCTCTGCCTTCTCAGTGATCTGGGGGGCAAAAGGTCCCACCAGCCAGTTGAGTGGTGTGTTGTTTAGTAGATACTCCATGACACCATCCAGAGACTGCTGAACCTGGGAACAAACACATACTAGTATTACTTTCTACAAAATTACCAAACCATAACCAAAACAAATACTTGACCTCAAAAAGTTATAGATCTTGTAAGAAATATTGAAGTTACATATGTACATTACTAAATACAACATAAGCTTGACTGTCCTAGTTTCATACATGCATATGAATGAGCAGACACCCCTGAGAATGGATGTTTATTTGTGTAAAGTATGCAGAAGTTGCGGTTTAATTCCTGTTCGATAAGACTCTGCAGGTATTATTTAAGCACCAATAAAAATGCAATGGAAGGAATAACTGTGTTAAGTGGAAATAAAATCAAATTTCAAGCACTAAACTATATTAAGATAAGCTGATGCAGCAAAACCAAACACTGCAGAAAAGACAAGCGTGGTGCAATTAGTACTTGGGTCAGGTGGTGACGGCTCCGCTCCAGAAGGAGGGGTGTGATGGTGCTGGTGTTCCCCAGAGAGGAGTGCAGTTCTTCAGCTGATCGCCTTGCACTGGTTAGCTGGTCCTGGACTGCACCTGGCAGACCCTGAGCACTTGTCACCACATTGGAGCACGCTGACTTCAGCTGGTCGCTCAGACCATGCACCATGGAGAGGACTCGCCCTTCCAGCTGCTGTGAACATGAAGTGGGAATAATAATAGATATAAATGATAAACGTAGCATGTTAAATTGCAGATGATAATAAAGCTGTAACATGTCAGTTGGTTCCTCATCCTGTACAATCCTGATGACACAATGTAATGTCACTCCTGTCCCACATTGATATGTTGGGGCATTACAACACAATGTCAGCCTGTAAAATGCAAGTGTCTGATCTGCTGAATTTCAAGACTTTTCTTTTGTTCTTATCCCTATCATGCTCTGAGATTTCTTTCATTTGTTTAAGCAGTATTTCAAGCCACTTTGGAGCTGCATATGTACACTATATACACTGAAAATGCTGTGAAATGCAAAAATAATCTGGTTAGAAACCATTAAGTCAATTCCCAAATGCTTCAGCCCTGACCTCAGCCTCATCTTTGGTCCCATCTGGCTCTGACTCTGTCTGTCCAGCTCCAGCCTGCTTCTGCTTCCACTCTCTCCAGCGCTGCAGCAGCTGTTCGGAGGCTCCTCCTATCTGGTTACTGGCAGTACCCAGACTAGTACGGGCACTCTCTAGCAGGTCCAGAGTGCTGGTAATCTGAGCCACTGCAGTATAGGTGCTATCCCTGGCATGCCGTGCACGGACCAGGGATTGCTGTAGGGCTCGCTCCTGTACTTTGGCAGAGAGTTTCCCCAAGCGGACAAAGTAGCTGGGGCTAGCCGAGAGGGTAGTCACCTCACCGGTAGCAGGTTCAGCCACTGCAGCTGAAAGACAACAGTGTTAATTTAGTACATTTTCAAAAGATAGGTTTTATGTGGTAAGGTTATCTAGAATTTTTAACATGTCTTTAAATATTTAGCACAATGGGCTATACACAGGTTTGCCAACTCAAAACAATATATCAGTTATTCTTGATCTCTCCTTTTGTTTAAAACTGTTATGAGAAGAAATACACAAAAGAAAGTGAGTGTATCTAAATTTTGAATTTCTTTTGAGTCATAGACGGAGGGACAACTGGCTCACTCCCACTATGCCAACTGGTACATCTGTTGCATTTCGGCCTGCTTGACTCTGCTAGGGTTAAAACACATCTCCTCAGGAGAGGCAACAAGGCTCAGAAGCCACTTTACTCCTTCCAGTCATCAGTCCATCAGTGGAAGCTAAGGGATATGCAAAGTAACACTACTGCCGCACACTGTCTCCCTGTGTCTCTGTTAAAAGCCACTTCGGTGAGTCTGGTGGGCCTTTGCCACGGTAACCACTGAACAAATCAAAAATCCCAGAGTAATTCCATTATGGGTACTTTGCTGCTGCTGCTTAATACAGATGCATCTTATTCACATCCATAATCAGGGAAGTGGACGGCCTCTTGAGTATTACTGTGATATTGGAGTATGGTAGGTTGTCATGATAATATGACATCACAGTAGCAGGTGTCAAAGCTGCAAGTGTTGGAAATTGTAGGTGCTTTATGGGCCAAGTTCACAGAAGGGAAGGTCATTGTAATGTCCTGCCTCGCTCTCTATGAATAGCTACAGCCATTCATGTGCTCAGATCCAGTCACTGTGGTACAATTTACTTTTATCATGACCACATCACCTTGCCTTGGCTTTATAATGATACTTTATTTGGACAGTCTCTTAAAATTTGCTGTTTCATCTATAGATCAGTGAGGCAAAAACAGTGTCGGCTACTGAGTCTCATAGTAAATGGCAAATAGTGCAAATGAAGAATGTTCAGCAATAATTAAGGAATAAATTAATTTTCAGTAAATGGCAGTGATGTCAGCTAAAATGTATAATGTATGACATTAAGCTTGGAGTAATTTAAGGTAGGGATATAAGGCTAATTATTTTCCTCTTTAAAGCAAAACTGTGAAGAGAAAGTAGATCAATAGATACCACTGCCATGTATTTTCATATGCCAATGTCTCCTATGTATCTTTTCATTGCAAACGCAAATTTAAAACAGTAATGTAAAAACAACAAAAAAGGTTTATGAAAATGATTAAAAAAAAAGGTACATTCAGTGATCCCAACACAAACAGAAATTTAAGACAGTGTTGTAATAATTCCCACATTAATTGACAGATATGTATAATCAAGGACTAATAACTAAATCTAATTTAAAAGTGCTTTGTCACTACTAGTTTTGTTTACACCAGCATTATTTATAAGGCACTGCAATGAAACAAAAATATAATCAGCAGCTGAATTAGAATCATGAAAGAAAAACATGGAATACTTTCTACTTTTCATCATATCTGTGACATGAATACATCTCAACTATATATGTCTTTGTTATCTTATCAGCTTTAGAGTAAACATGGGGGAAAAGCTACACTACCTATTTACGATCATCTGATCTCATAAAAACTTGACAAACTGGTCACTCGTTGTCCATAAATAATTAATTGCAGTTTGTTTCAGCTTCATTTGATCCAACTGTCAAAACACACCTGTCTATACCTCAGCAGTGGACATATGGGTTTATCACCTCCTCTGCTTTTTTTTTTTTTTTTGGACTGATTATGCTTTCCACATTCAGATAGCTACTGACCCAGCTCCCTCTCTGTGAGTGGTAGGTTCTGGTCAACCCAGTCCTCAGATCGGCTCAGTGCCAGGCCCATCCCACTGCTGACCATCTGGCCCATCCTGGTGCCCATGGCGGTGAGGATACCTCCGCTGACTGCTGCCCAGGTCAGCTCGACACCACCCATGACAGCCCCCACTACAGCATCTTTTGCCCCTGCCACCATACCCACTGTGTCCGACACCACCTGAGGAAGAAAGAGGCGATTATGTGCTGTCCTCAGTGTAATGGTGGTGCTATTACGCATTTTCCTCATAGCTCTTATCCTATTGACAGATACGAGACGTGAGACTATTTGGCCTTCAAGAAGGAGTTAACAGAGCAAGTGATAATACAGGGTGCAGAAGTATGAGAAGAAAAGGATGAGGTGGATGCTGGGGAAGTTGTGGAGCAACAGTAACTGTTTACATATTGTGAAGAGTAAATATTGATGCTATGGTTACCTGGAGTAAAATACAACTGGTGGACTTATCTAGAAACCTAGTTAATGATGGGAACCATATTTGAAGTGTCTTGATACATGTGTAAGTTAACACACATGCTATAACAAGTACAAGTAATAGTTACGTTACTTGTATAGTTATGAGACATAGTAAAATCAAGGTTAACATGATAAATTAATCAATCCAAATGCAAAGTAACAAGGTCGAGAAAGAAGATCAAAGGCAAACGAAGTAAAAGAGTGAAATGTATTTTTTTTACGGTAGCATGTTTGACCTTGTCTGCTGGTTTGTGAAGAATAGGCAGCTTCTCCTCCATCTTATCCAGTCCTTTCAAGGCGTACTCATTTACTGTTGCAACTGAAACAGAAATGAATTTAAGAGGAACAAGATTAAAAGTTTTCATCCCTGCTAACTATAAAAGTGGTAAGTAGCACAAAGCTCCAAAAACAGTGACTGTTTCAATGTTTACAGTGTAAATCTGGAAACTCTGTTCTTAGAAGAAGAAACCTTTTTTTTTTTATTCTTGTCATATTCTAGCCCAGAGGTAATAAATGGACCTGACACAAGTTTCTCACCTTTAATATGCAACAAGCTTGCAATATTCCTCTATAGTACATTTCAATGTTATAAATTTGTGTGCCATCGTTGCACACGTATTACATCATATTTTGCACAGAGAAAAGAACCTACGCTGTGGTTCTATAATGTCCAAAAGAGGCTTGGACCCCGTGGTGGCAGCTGCTCCCAGGGTTCGGACCCCGCTCTCTGCTGCATCCATCACTCCCTTCAGCAAGGGCACGTTGTCTTTGGTGCTACTGTAGGCGCTGGACACCACCTCGCAAGCTGAACTGACCAGAGGTAAATTGCTCACTCGGGAAACAACATTCTAGGACCAAAAAATACATTACTGTCAATGAAAGGACATACAAATTGGGTATATAGTCCTAACTATGTAAAAAAAACCTCTTTTCAGCATTCTGGGATTATGATTGATTCCCCACAGTAGCTTATCAACATGAAATTCTAAGCTTCAAATGAGTCGGTTTTGTAATAGGTGTCATTTTGGGTCACAGTGCTCCTCACCTGCTGGTCTCCATTAGCCGGTTCTGCTGCTGCAGCTCCAGTCTCATTAGTTTTCCCGCTGTCTGCCATTGTGACTGCTGGATTCAATCTCTGACATGGAATATAGAGTGTCAGAAACAGAGATTCACCTTACATTGCTCGGTATGCATGATGAAATAAATCTTCCTCTCTGATATTCTTTGTTTAAGTGGAAGATACACTTTATCTTGCAGAGAAGCAGTGTGTGTTATGAATTTAGAAATGGAATCGCTGTCCTGTCAGACGGTTTAATAATATAGGCAGCGAGGCAACTCAACCATGTTAAATTCATTTGTCAACACTATGATGCAATGAGGATGAAACTGCACTTAAAATACAAAATGGTGCAGCCAAGCAAACAATTCAAGTCTCTACACTATGGCAAAGTTGATTCCTGTCTTTCTTGTTAACTTCCAATAGCTATATTTTTTGCATTTTTAAGACTGTATAGCATCCTGAAATAATAAAGTCTTAACAGTGTCAACATTTTGAACTTGCTCATGAAAATAGTTATTAATGAGGCCAGTGTAGGCTCAATGTGTAGTGTAAGCATGTGTGAGTTATTCATTTAAACACATTATTTTTTATTATTTTGACTTCTAGACTCACAGTTTTATGATTATCTTTGTGTCAAAGAAAATCTGAATATATGTCGGAATAATAACACATCTCAGTAACTTTTAAAGTCATTATTGATGGTAATGCAGACAAGTCACAAGACTAATTTCTTCATCTAGATTTATTAAAAGAAACATATAACTATTCAATCAATATGTCAGAAGTTGAAACACAAACAAGCCCGGGGCTCATAGCTTAATACTTAGTATGTGCACAGTATCCTGTAAAACTACCGGTTTCTCAAAGGGATGCTTGCTTCAAGGTGATGATTGCCACAACATAAAAGGAATACAGACATCAATTACGAAGGAATCCTGGGGACCCAGAAGTTCGTCTCATTTGAAAATATAGATTAGAGTCAAAGAAAAGCCATGAATAATGCCAAGAACTATGGACCAGCAGGGCACTAATGCTGGTGATTGATTGTTCACAAGCTCACATGAAGGCATGCAGGCAAAATGGAACTCGATATAATTTATATCAAGTGAAAAATGTTCAATGAAATATTGAGCCATACGGCACTTCTACTAATGTAAAATATTGCTTTAAATGAAAACTAGGCCAAAAGAATTACTCAAGTGAAATACTTTAAACCCTACTGCATTAATAGAATGAAGTGTTGCCTGAGATAAAAAACTAAATCAAATAGTTAATTGTGTCACAGAAAAGGGTGAAATAAACCCATAATTAATTCAATCAATTGTCCAATTATATTTCTATATACTTCTATTCCTACTGAAGTAAGGAGGAGAAGGAGTCATTTTCAACTAAGAGGGAGACATGGCTAAAATCCTCTATCTGTAATATAAGACTGCAACAGTTACTCTTATTATGCAATCAATCAATTCTATTATGTTACAGACCAATTAATCAGGAGAATGACTGGCAGATGAATCAATAATAAAAACAATCAACAACAAGATGGAGATTTGCAAGGAGGAAAGCAAAGAGGCATGACAGCTGTCTGGAGAGAACCCTCTGCAGCGAGAAATCTTTCCCTTTTCTTTCTGGTGCTCCCAACATGTGGACAACATCTGTTTACTCTCTACCAGATGGCACAGGGAGATGTCAGAGGAGTCCACCTGTATTTACTGTAACAGTGTTAACAAGCACTTGCGATGGTCGGCCTGATGTATAGGGCAGACGAGCCCAAGAAGGACATGGCCTCTATGATCATACTGCTGGTGGAAACATGCAGCAGTAGCGTGAGGAGTGCAGCTGTCCAGCTGTAACCTGTTGCCAGCATGCAGTAAATGCTCAGGTAGATTAGGCTACACATCCACCTGACAGAACTGTTTATGGAGAGACGAGTCTCACATTCAGCGGACTACACTGAAGCCGAGCAGCTCCAACCATGGATGGTCTTTACATAGAACTACTGTTTGTTCATTTCACAAATTATTTTAGAAGTCAGGGTGAATAAAATACTCTCTCCGAGTCCATGAACTATGGTATTCCAGACAGTCTCTCTGTGCCCTTTGTGACTGCAAATTGCATTTTGTTGCAACAGCTTGGTTCAGCAAGATGTTTTTTCTGAGAGGCAATTGATAAGATCTTCACTAGCTTTATTACAAAGCCAAAGTCTGACACTATACTCTCTGCTATCAAGTGTGAGATGAACCCGAGATAATTGTCGGAGACATGGTACATATTATGTGGAAGGCTGATATGCAATACAAAATAAGCTGTTTGAGTTTTGGAAATAATCATCTCACTGACAAGAGATCCCAGCTCAGCGCTCATAAAAAGGCTATCTGGCCTCTTCCTATTGCGTTATAAGACTATTTGTCACATCCTCACAATGTTGAGCAACACCAACTCCTTTCAGAAAAGGGAATGCTAGAATTTGGAGCTGAAACACTATGTGACCTTTGATATAAATGGAAAAGCTTGTATATTTCCAGGAAACTATTGAGATCAGTGCTAGTCAGTGGGTTAAAGAGGCCTACAGCTGTCCCTGGTCTCACAGAGGACCAACAGTAAGGAGCTAAGCACTTAAACACTGAACTGTCTATACAGCATATGATAGCTTTATCTACACATAATATTGTAGACCCAGATCAGTGAGATTAATTTGCAAGGGATGAAAAGCATTTAGTCAGAGCCCAACGTGGGGGGTCAGTCCCAACGTAAATGTGAGGGGTCAGGAGGGGACATTAAATCTGTTACACAAAATGACGTCTTTAATTTTGTCTTGTGAAATACTGGATAATTTTATTTCAGGCCTCTAAAAATCCCTCAAATGAAACAAATTGAGAGGAAATCCCAACAGTTCATTTTTCCACACACCAAGAGGTCACAGGTGGAAGTGGCTTCATTTTGAGGGGTCACTGTCTTAGCACAGTGTCATATGAATCAAAGACACCTTACACAAAACTGTCTGTATTGGCATTCATTGGAAAAACAAGCAATCTTCTTATAGGACAAATATTGTTCAGCCCACAGAAACCTCCTTTAAGCTGCTTTTTAACACAACAATTGTCCTTATTGTCCTCTCAACAGGGCTGTATTACTCCACAGCAGCTGTCATTTCTTCCAGTTAATAGTTGATGAACTTTACCCCAGATAAGGAGCATATGACTAATTGCGACTTCGACAAAACAACAACCCTCTTTTAACCGGACTTTCTTTGTCATTTATCATAACTTATGGTCACTCTTGGACGTAAACAAGCAAACAAAGTAAAGTTGTTTCCTCAGCCCTCAAAGCTTAACACTAAAGCTAACATAAACATGAACAGTAGGTTAAGTTAGCTAGTTAACGGCTAGTTAGTTAGCTTCGCCAATACGTCTTTGAGATGTTGAGGGTTGATTTAAAAACTAAAACTGAGCTGTCAAAACCTCACTGACCTCACTTGATGTCTGTTTCCCCTGTGTCCTGCTGTGACCTGCGGTATATTGCTGGTCAATGAACCGGTCCAGCCCACAACAAGGTCCTCTTTCTAGCGGGCTGTTGACTCTGGGCAGAGGGGGCGGAGAGGGAGAGTGGCTCTTCAACTTTTAACCAATCAAATCACAGCACGGAAGTGACAGTGCAGGACACAGCTGTCACATCTGGGGGCCTACACGTAAAAGTGGAACTAACTCCAAATCGATACAGAATTACCTGAAAATATCATGTATCATGTTTTTTATGGTCCCTGTTTGACAAGATTGTGTGACTCTGGTAACAAGCTCATTATCTGCTAAATAGATAGCTGTATAAATGATGAATGAAAGATGGATGGATTTAATATATGCTGTGGGTAGCAGTGGAGAGTGGAGTGCACTTAAGTTCAATTTTGAAGCAAAAGTATATTTTATATAGTTGTATATAGGAATACAATATTTTACCTTTTATCAAATTTTTGGGGAAATTTGAACAAGGGAAAAAAAATGGAATTGGCTATGAAGATTTTATATTCTTCAAACCTAAAAATAAAGACTGGTGGTTCTGTGGTTCTGTTGTGGGGGTCCTTGACATGAACCCAAAGGGAACCAGTGTTGAAAGCAGCTCCATCTCAACCACCTTTAGCATTTCCATGTTAATGCATCAATATTAATGATCTAATAATATAATATAGCACTGAAAGGAGCTATTCTGTCAGTTACTTTTACTTTTGAAATTTTAAGTGCACTTTGCTGATGCTAGCCTTGTTGCCACATTTACTTATCACTAAATGATCTGAATAACCAGGGACACAGTTCAGCTGTTATGTGACCTAGAATGGAGTTCTGGTGGTGGTATATGGATGATACTTGGATAATTCCAGTAAGTGGCCCTTGTCCAAATCTCACTTGGTTTTTAAACTCAATAATGAAACTTCAAGCTTAATTTTGCCTTTTATTTTGCTAAATAGCAGTAACACTATCATTTTAACACCTGCTATTTAACATTTATAAGCAGCAAACACACAATAAATGGTTTATATTACACATGTAGTATAATGTAGTTATAGGAAGATAAAAGGACATTTGTAGTGTATTTGTCAACAACTATAACTCCTAAACAGTTAATGGGTAATAATACAATATAACACAGTTGTGTACAACACATATGAAATATGTTTTCATGCTTGAAAAATATCAAAAGTATTCAGTTATTATATGTATAACATATGCATTATATGAGTGATATTGATTTAGTATGTTTATTACCTAACTATTTATTCATGCATTTCAAACCCCATCTGCTGATGAAGGTCACAAGATGCTGCAAGAAAGCCCCAGAGAAATCTAGTGAGTTAAGATGTTTTGTCAAACTAATTTATAGTTTTAAGCCCACCTTTGAATGATTTATACATGTGTATATATATTTAATAAATATTTTATTATGTTTACAGCTATATGTGTTATTTATTGATCATTCCCTAACTGTTCACAACACCAGTTGCGGATGCTTCATATGAGAAGTTACAGCTGTTGACAAATACATTAAGAAACACTTAAATCTTTCCTTATATTTACATTATAGTGTGTTATAACCCATTTATATGCCCCATTTATTAAATGTGCATAGAAAACAACAATTAAATCCTTATTCCTTGTGATAATATCACATGTGATGTTGAATGTCAGCATGGATCTTTCTCTGCTCTACACTGCATATACAGCCAGATGACTGAGCAAGTCAGGCAACCATGTTAACTGCAATTGACGTAGTAAACCCTGAGAGGGCAGTCTTTACCCATTAAGTCAACTTAGACTTTTTTTCATACCCTTACCCACTCTGAGCTTAACTCATTCAAAGTTACATCTGTAAGATTCTTTTTTTTACTGCAGATGACCTACAACCCCAGAGCAGAGAGAGAGAGTCTTCTTTTCTATTAAATATTAAAGAATGAAATATTCAAGAACCTCCAGGAAAAATGAGGCATGGATGGTAAAGGAGGACAGACTGTAACAACACTTGCACTTATTTAATGTACTTATTACATTAAGTGATGTTCACACAAGCTTTCTTATTCATGTGGCATTCACATACATTATCACGGTAAAACCAGTACAGTGACTTCACCGGCTGGATGCTGTGTATCATCAGCACTAGAACTCTATTAACTCTGCCTTTTCATTTAGAGAGGATTTTCATTATTCAAGCCATTACAGTTTCATTATGTGCCCCTTTGTATTTTCCCAAACGCCTGCACCAGGCTCTAGAGAAAGGAAACAGATTACCTCTAATGTTGCTATCAGAAATCCATTAAATAGGTCCTGTTGTAGGTTTGTTTTGGCCAGGTTTTAAAGCCAGGCTGCACCGGTAACAGTTTATGTTAAAACACCAGACTGAGGTCGTGAGAGTAAACGGGTCAGAGTGAGAGACAATAGCATGAGGTGGGAAACATGGGTGTGTTGTCTTCGCCACAACTGTGTGGCTGCTTTCTCTCTTATTTTTTGATATGTTTATGAATGACCAAACAATTTCAACCTCTGCATTTTGTGCCTTTAACTTAAACACACAAATCCAGTGTCACCAACCTCTCCTGCAAAAGAGTTAGCAACATGTGTCCTGAAGGCTTTCATCTGTTCCTGCTTAAATCTTAACTCTGCTTCACTGGATCACTTGATTGAGGCCAAAATTGTTCTGGATATTGAGTAATTGAAGATTAGTAGATAACAGGAAAATCACTCATCCCTTAGAGGAAAATGATCTCTCCACTTCCCCTACCGCTCCCTTTCTTTCCCTCTGTCTCTCTCTCTCTCTTTTTCCTGCCTGAAGACGTACCTTTCAAGATAAGAGCAATAAATTGGCAATTTGACCAGATTTTCATGGATGTGAGAGCAGAACCCACCAATCTTATTTATATAGATTTATCTTGAAGATATTTTGTGCTTTTTACTTTCGGATCATTTGGTCATAATAGAAAAGAAAGACACATGCTGCCCTATACAAAGCAACAAAACGTTTGATACTGTAGCCATAAAAATTGTTAATGTACCCAAATTCAAACAAACCAATTAATAATCAGAAACCACAAACTGAGCAAAAAATGTCAAAGGAATCACCATAAAAAACGAGATGTTCAAATCCCAGGTGCACTTTGAGTCTGTGAGGCGTTTTGTGTAGAAGATTAATTGTTTCAATAAGATATCTATCATCATCAAACAGCACTTTTTCAAGGACGAGGCCTTTGCAGGCAATGAAAGGAGCAGTACAATTACACTGTAATGAAATCCATTTGCTCTGTTTCATGTTTACTATTAAACCACAAGTCTCAGGTGTACTGGAACAGATCACATCGCAAACATTTCTTTGGCTCAGCATTTGTTTTCCCGCCAGTTTCACCTTCTGCTCTTCATTGTCAGCAGCCTCGAAAACCGAAGAAATTAGCCTCCATCCATTAATAGCCGCCCCAGATCTGCTTGGTTTCATCTGCGCTACACCATTGATGGGAATCTTATTTCCAACATCCTGCGACAAATTTCCGGAGGCTAGCAACACAAGGTATCAGTAACATACAACACAGCTACAAATCATCTGCAGGTTGAAACTTGATATGGACCTTTGCCCTTACTATATTCTGCCCAATAACATATTAATAAGGCATAACCAAGGCTAGGATAATGCACCAGCTGTGTGAGAGAACTACTCCATCATGTTCAGAGACAGAGGTTGACCTTGAGTCACATGCTGCTAAGCACTGTATTTATTATTAACATTCCTTCTTATCGGATGTATTGATCAGAACATCCTGCTCTGGAACTGCACTGAGGGTAGTTTAAAGCAATAGTTCACTATCTTGGAAACCATGCCTTTTTTCTTGCTTATTGCTGAGAGTTTGATGAAAAGATTGATTCTCATATTTGTACAGTAAATATGTGGCAGAGCCAGCAGCTGGTGAGCTGGGCATAGCATAAAGACTTAAAAGACTTTAAACCATACAAAAACTGATGTTGAAATGACTTCCGATTTATAGGAGGTTATGTGCCAGACTATTTCCACGGCTTGAAGCAGTTGCCAGCCAACCAGCACATAACCCCATGGAATACGTGAAAATGTCGGATTAACACTTTCTCTACAGATTAAACAAACAAGGTATAATGTGTTAATTAGAAAGCTTTAGCGGTGTCGGGAGATGGACTTTGATACCTTCAGGCGGAGCCAGGTTAGATCTTTTCCACTGTTTAAAGTCTTTATGTTGAGCTAAACTAACCGAATGCTGGCTCCAGCTACATATTTACCATCACAGGCATATGAGTTTCCATCTTCTCATCTAACTTTTGGCAAGAGAGCAAATAAGTATATTTCTCAAAAGACCAAAAGTAGATTTTTGTTTTCTTCTAATTATTAAATAATTATGCGTTACTTTCCTTGAGTCTTATAATATTAGACACTACCTTGATTTTAGGTCTTAGGTCCATACTCAAAAGCAAAATATACAAACTTCACTAATTATGTGCATCAGAGTGTATGAGAATTGAACACTGTAAGAAAGTATATTTATAGTTTATGAAGTGGAAGCTGAAAATGAAAGCTCATAAAAGTCATTAACTTTATGCATTAAACTTTTTGCGAGAGTAAAGGTCTTTAATCTTTTCAGTAAAATTGCCCTGCAAGGAAAACTTAACCGGCTACAGACCCTTTATGACTGTTGTGCCTTCGGCTTAAAGGATATTGAAAAAGTGATTTGTGGGAGCCTCTAGCAGACCTTAAAAACACACAATCTAAAAGATTTGTAGGCACAGTCAGAGAACATGGAAAATGCCAGGTCACTGCATGCAACATACAGAATGGAAAGCAGCAAATAACTGGTCTGTGTCTTGCAACGGCCAACAGGTAGTCTCAACTTTGCTACCATGGAGAATGCACAATTTCCTCACACTGTGTTTTTATCGCTTTTTGAATACCAGCGGCTGTCTTTCTATTTCTCTGGGTCTCCCCTGTTTATTTTGGAGAGCTTATTTCACCCCGGAGCCCTGACAACGGGTCAGCTGCCACAGCGGAGGTGGAGAGGAAACATGGAAAGAGCTGACTGGCCCTGAAATATTTATGGTTCTTTAGTGTTGTGATTGTATGAGTTTTGACAGCGATGGCACATTACTGTGACCCTTCCCCAAACAAAAGGCCTGGCGTGTTGCTATCTGTTGTGACTTAGAGAGGTGAGACAAAGTGCATGCTTTTTCACTATACATCGAGGCTCCAAGCTTCACTTTTTTCCCTCTCTTAGCTCTTTGCATGAAAGATATCTCACCACATTTTAGTATTGATCCTCATCCCTTTCAGTATGTTTTTTTTTTTTGCGTCTTTTATCCTTTACCGCTATTTTCTCCAATATTATTTTCTTCAAATCTTTTCATGGCAAAGTGTGTTTGCCCTCTCTCTCTGCCTTCTCTTCCCACTCAATATCCCATCTCATTTCCTCTACCTTGTCATCTCTGCACCACATTCATAATGACAGATTGATGGCTGCCTCTGCAGTACCCCTCAGTAATAATAAAGTCACCTAGATTGGTCCCAACTAATTTACAACAAGCTTATCAAGTGTGTTTACACACTGACTGTAAATTATTTTATATTTAGACTATTTAAGTCCTAAAAGTAATCAGAACTTAAATGCAGTTTAGAGTATTAATTACAATGTCATCTTTAGATTCAGTGCAGTGCTACGGACTAACAAGTGCAAATAACAAACCTGTACAAACAGTGAAAAATGGAATAAGTTGCATAAACATGAGTTAATATAAAATTGAGTTAGCTTGTTTCGTGTAGAGGAGATGAACAAACATCCATCATTTATGAAAGCAGACTTGTTGTTGCTCTCATTCAAAACCAAACAAAGCTTTGTTATTCCAACCTTTTTACTTTATTGTTTACATGTCAAGCTGAGAAGAGGAACAATTCAAAATTGAGCTCACTGCCTTGATGTTTTGTATGAATGCTGAAGCTGGAGTCTCACACCAGGGACTGTCACTATAGGTCATTGTCTGTATTTTCATTTGATCCAGATTCTCACTGCAAATGCTGCCCCTGGCATTATCAGTCTTGGTGGTAATTCTTGAGTTTCTTTATATCTTTACCACACCAAGCCTATTACTAGTCTTAATTAGTGTACATAACATTAACTAAACCACTTGTTTTTTTGTTTTTGTTTTTTTTATGAATACATTATGTTTGAAATGCTTAATTCAGTAATACAGGCAATGAAATTACATTGATGGATGGCCAACATCACTTCTAGCACCATGCAAACTAAAATAAAGCAACAAAATTGCTGCTTATACACACACTGCACATTCATTCATTATTAAGCAGCTCAGAATAACAAAACACATGTATACTGATAATAATGAATAATTAAGCGCTGCTCAATTAGCAAATGTGACTTTCTGATAACAGTAACTTTTACTAAAACTGCATGTTTAAACAGTCTTTACATTTCTTTACAGCTAATACACAGAACCAAGTATTAGCCCTATGAAGGTTTTATTGGAGCAAAACAACTGAGCACCTGTGACATACTACCTCATTCTGATACCAAGGGTGGAATACTTGAGTACTTTATGTGCTTTCATGTGTTGTGCTGCTGTTGAGGGACTCATCTCTGAGATAAAAACACTACATATGTGCCCCGAATATAAGACCAAGGAAGTTCACGAACGGTGATAATCAGTAGTATCAGTTGTGTTGATACATAACCACACAGTACTACAGAACAATGAAATGCTACAACATAGAGGCTCTGTGTGTGAGTGTTTGTGTGTGTGTGTGTGTGTGTGTGTGTGTGTGTGTGTGTGTGTGTGTGTGTGTGTGTGTGTGTGTGTGTGTGTGTGTGTGTGTGTGTGTGTGTGTGTGTGTGTGTGTGTGTGTGTGTGTGCAAATCTCTTTACTGAAACATTATGAACATACAGGCATTCAGCTGGCGGACATGAAATGGACATTCTTGTACAATTCCAGATTCCAGAGTGTGAAAGAAAGTATATATACAGTATATTCAAAGAATGAATGAGAGAAGTAATATTGTTCGACTAGCAATTGATCAAAGTTTGAATGAAGTTTATACAATAACAAATATAGGAGTTGAAGGACGTGTGTAACAATTTTACAATGGCAGTTATAATATTCCTTTTCTGCCAATAGAGCCTCCTAAATGTTACACGCTGAACCTTTAAAAGCCAAAAAAAACTGTTTATGTTTCAGAGAAAGGGTTGTGAATGGTTCCAGCAATCAAGCAAAGTTAAAGCTACAAAATGGAAAAATTAGAGATGTCCACTTGTGGTCAGATCACCTAACACACAGGTCTACACAGGGCAAAAACACCTTGGTCAAGTCATCCAACTACTGTCATTTTAGACTTTGTCGTATCAAACTTGTTTTTTAATGTCAGTCCTTGAGTTGATGGAGACCTTCATAGCAGACAATGATAATAATGTTCTTAATTCAGAAGGTAAACATATTTTAATCTCATCAACATTAAGGAAAACTGCATGTAATAAAATTGTAATTTCATACAGAATATGAAACGTAAACAGGTTTACAACTCACTGTTTTAACATTTCAGGTTGTACAAGATTGTCATTTACAAATTACAGCACTCAGTTTCACTGTCACTGTTTCACTCTCAACCAGTGTAAGTCAAATATCCCACTTGAATCCAATTTAATTTCAAACTGATTTATTTAGTGCTTTAAATGTTTTATGGGTTTGTTAATATTAATGAATTTGTCGTCTTAAAGCTAGTAATGAAACCACTTATTAAATGGCTCCATTTGCTAAGTTGAGTCGTCATAGTGACTGAGCCTGTGAAGTTCCTGTATCTGATCACATGAGCCCTGCGCACAGCCTGCAAGTCTTTGTTCGCAGCTTGGTGAACCATGTGATTACTTTGGTGGGATGGAAAATGGTCACACTGGAGACTGAGGCATCTATATTTTGCATTCATATTTCTGCTGACTTGGAAGTTAGAGGACAAAAGCTCCTGCTGCAAAGAGTTCATCCTACTAACACAGACACACCATTCTCCTCTCCTTCTTTCTTACTGTAGCCCACCTCAGGGGGGAGGACGGCTGTGCTGCCCTTCCCCTTTTCCCCACGCTGCTGAAAGATTAAAAAGTGCATCCTCCATCAAAGGTTGTAGTTCTGTTGCTAAGCTTCTCGCTTTCTCATGGCAGCTCTTCTCCTTTTTATCTGGCTCAGGTCTACTGCCTGCCTGCTCTGACAGACCGAGTGGGATGAAAGGAAAACAGATGAACAAAACAAATATTTATTTATTTATTGTCGGCACACAAACTTTGACAGGAGATAACATGGCATAAATTCTTTTGTTGAATCAACGTGGCTCAAAGTTTCTGTGTCCTGAATCATTTCTATGCAAAGCAGCTGGAAACAGAATAATAAAGGTAATCAGGGGATTTAAAAATAAAAACGTTTTGGAGAGCTGTTCAATATTACAATAGAGACGTCGGCAGTAGCTACAGTACGTACACTGAGAGTGGCTGTGGAAGTCCTCGTTGTATGTATTGATTAACAGTGCAGTGTTTCAAATATATACTTAAACATGCGATAACAGATTTTTTTGGCTACTTGGGGGCAACAGAAACAATCTGTAAAGAATATTGTATCATCTTTTAAGTTAAAGGACCAGTATTTAGAATTTAAAGGCATCTGGCGGTTAAACTGCAGATTGCAACCAACTGAACACTGCTCGCGTCTGTATTTGACAATCTGGGAATGAGAACAGGCTGTGAAGTGTGTCTGAGAGGCTACGCTGGACACAAATCTCCTGGAAATGTGTCTGGTTTGTCCCTTCTGGGCTACTGTAGAAACATGGCGGACTCCATGGAAGGCGACCAGCAGCGTCTGTAGATAAAAAACGGTTCATTCTACGGTAACAAAAACACAACAATTACACAAGACAACTATATTCAGGTGATTATACACTGAAAACATGACCTATGAAAATTGTATTCAATTTCTGCCAATAGATCATCGTAAATGTTAATCAAGGGACCTTGCAGTTGCCAATTGACACATCAGGCAGACAGGAGCATATTAGCATTTAATTGGAGTTGTGTATCTGGCCAGCTGATGTAACACTTGGTTCACACTGCCTACCTGAACAGCGAGTGACGGCTACAGCTTCATCTGGCACGAGTGCTGTGTTTACAACGACAGTGTGTCAGCTGCGTGCTGTCAGCCCTACTGAGTTTGACTTTGATAAGTTCCATACAATAAAAGCCTTGTTAACATATGAATAACATATGATTCTGTCCACAGAAACACCAGAGAGCTTTTATTCTGAAACAGCTACAGGAAGTGTTGAGTTAAAAAAATACATTAATATTTTTGTCCATGTCTGTGACACATTCTACAGATATAGACATTGAAAGTGTAGTGAAAGGTGTTTATGTTGCTGGTATATTGTCGATATGACTATGAACAGACCCCTTCCACTGTGTATTTCTGCTGGGGGGAGCGGGCAGCGGGCAACGTGACTGTTCCTAATCTGTTTACATGGCGGTGAAATAAAAAGCTGCTCAGGTAGGCGGTGTGAACAAGTCGTAAGTCCAATATTCCCTCCTTTTAGCTCTGTCTTTGTTCTCCACCAACTCCTGAAGGAAATGTCAGGCTCTCTAGATGCAAACTAGTTGCTAACTGTGTCCGTTTGCTGTTTGAGGCAGGTAATGTACAGTGGGTTTATCAGAGCTTTTCTACTTAATACAGTGAATACAGTAAGTGAAAAATAGGTACTTAAAAACTTTGTTCCTCCTTTAAAGGAAAAGTGGAATTTATAGGTAATAAAACACATTTTTGCTCAAATACACTTTGTGTTTTGTCGACACAACCTCAGTCTGGTATGACCAGCATGGTGCTTTATGTTAGCTAACGTTTAGTCTCACATAGCCAGACCCATCTTCACACTTCATTTTAGGTAACAGATAGATATTGTTGTATTGATGGACGTTTTTATATAATTTCACCGACTTAACACATTTCACAGTGTGTATTATGGCTCTCTTATCCCAGACACTTGAACCTAGCTTGCCCTTGACAGCATGTTATGAAAAGACACCTTGGTTTAGACTATTAGAGAGACACAAGCATGCTGGTTTGTATGTGACAGCAATAGAGGGACATAAATCAAGAATGTAGGGAGAACCCATCATTATTCCACTGTTGGTGAAATTATTTCTACCTGAAAATTGAAACTGCTGTCAGAGCAATGTCTGTTGTTACCACAGTCAGCCTGTACAAAGACTTTCAGCATGTCTCCTCTGGACAAAGGACACTTTTCTTTTTAAGTTTTAATTGTGGAGGCTACAAAGTCACAGGCAGCATGGGATGATAAGGTAAGCAGGATGAATAATGTTAATAAGCATTACAGTGCTGGTGCAGGCACATTTTGGCTGTGTAAAGGAAGATAAGACCAAAAACAAAACAGTAAACAACAAGCAAACCAAAACAGTGTCCTACAATAATATCAATGTCAGACAAGAGTAGGCCATATTATAAGCTCCACAAAATGTCAGTGGATTAAAAAAAGGAACGTGCCTTTAAGAGCCTGCTGGCATTTCTTTCGAAACAGCTTCCAAAATATATTATTTAAAGACATTTATATAATGTAGCAGTATCTTATCCAAAAATATGTTTGTGGATTTGAATCTTGAATAACCTTAAGCTAATTTATATTCAGTAGTCTAATAGCAGGGGATTTTTTATTTTTTTTTTTTGCATATTTCTCCCAAAGATGATCAGCTGATTTGGCAGCACTAGCAGATTGTATCAGAAAGGCTGTCAGATGGCTGCGAGTAGATTTATTAAGTTGGTAAGCAACACGCATGAGCCCTCAAGCCTATAGAAGTCATTATTTCTGCGAATTAATTATGCATGAATCAAAGCTTAAAAGTGACATTGGCTCCCAGCAGTTTCATGGAGAGGTCCACTAGGTGTTAACTCCTTTACACATATAACACAACACCGGCTTTATCCATTGACAGTGCTGTAAATACTTTTCCATGTAGTAATTTTGACATTAAGTCCTTCACAAGCCTTTGAAATTCCTGTTTAAGGTCAGCATGAGGATGTAGAGTGTCACTAAAAACGCAGCTGATTTAACACCGATTTCAAACCCCAAAGTGAAATAAAGCAACTATTACATTTGGCTGGAGGCTTATTGAGATTTAATTAGACTAAATTATTCCTCTGTTGTGTTAATTTAGGCTCAATGAGACGATGCAGAAAGACCTTAAACTTAAAGGGATGGAAACAGTTTTCAAGTTCATTGAGTTCAGTAAATTGGACTTTCAGGGACTGTAATTAAAACGAATTGTTCTAACTAAAGTGTCCTGTAAAATATTTATGCTGAATCTATGACATCAAATAACAAAAGTAGATGCAAATGGACAAATTGCTCCACTGAGTGGTTGTCCTATTTCCTATTAATATTTATTGTGACTGTTCACTCTAAAGCTGCTTTAAAAATACTTAAATTTGCTCATATGTTTTTAAGTGAACCGCAACAAAATGTAACACACATAAATAAAATGAAATATTCTGCATCTTGATAAGACAGTTGCTTGTCTTTGATCATGATTTATCATCACCTCGCTCGGAGGTCACTGTCTGCCCTCCTAGCGACTCTCTCTCTCTCTCTCAGGTACTTACCACATTTCCACAGCAATAAATGCTCACTTTTATCGAGAAACTCCTTTGAATCTGCCTTGTGATTTGATTTGAACGTCAGCACCGCAAGTGTACGAGCTCAGACCTTTTTTCTAAACCGTGTACTGTTTGTATTTTAAGCTTCTTGGAATAAAGTTAACCCAAGAACAGTGCTCTCTCTCTGGTGTGCGCCCCCGGTGCCTCAGCCGTCTTCTCAGCTTCTCATTTTGCCACCGTGACATTTAGTTGACACACAGTGCGCAAGTGTTTGCCGCAATGAGCTTGACTTTGATGTTCATGAGGTGTTTTTTTTTAGGGATTTGACGGCTCTAGAATTAAACCCAATTAGTCATTAATCAATTCCATTCCAGTCGCTGCGCTATTCTGCTTCAGGTTTTGGCACTAACAGGGCTTTAGGAGTCTCTTGTGGATGACAGCGGGGAGCAGTGCTGGAGATGCTGTAGCTCACACAACCGCTAGAAGACAAACGCCGTGGTCCTCCCACCTTACCAAAAAGCTCCCGAGTGGAGCTCAGGGAACAGGAACTGTTTCTAATAAACCGATGAATGGTACTTTGCGCCGGATCCCGAGTCTGACTCTGCGTGGAAGCGGGGCGCACACACACAGGCAGAAGGACAGTCTTTTCTTTCAGTTAAACCCGGGGTGGAAAAGACGCAGCAATGACAGAGCAGCAGTCGTGCGCAGCGGCGAAATAGACCAACTATTGTGGGGACGGAAGATTGATAACACAACTGGGCGAGCAACGAGCGGCAGATGTAATTTCCAAACGTTGCAGTTGGTTTTGTGCCGGTGGTGTGCCGGATGGGTTGTTATTGCGTTCTCCTTTTCATCATTCACTGCTTCCAGCGTTTCCAGATTACTTGGGGATCTCGGACGGCTGTCTGTGTGAGGGAGTATTGCTGCAGAGACTAACGGGGAATGCCATGTGTCGTTGCGCGACATAGAAGCTCTTTGTGGGCTGTTTTGCACCGGGGACAGGTGGTGCCGTTTGTGTGTGTCTGTGTTGAAACTAGCAGGGGGGCACGGACACACAACCCCTGAGACAGTTGTCTTAGGGATGTCAGGCCGGCGTACGGAATCAGTTTTTGCCAGAGACAGGTGCGACAGGGAGGAGTAGTTTACAAAGCCCTATACAGGATCTGGGAAACGCACTAACGAGCCTCCTCTCTCCTCTGATCTCACTCTCGGATTTTTTTTTGTATCCAGCGGGACTCACAATCGACTCATACTGTCGTTGCCTCGGCGGCACCTTTCCCCTCCGATAACCAGAGGTAAGTGACCCGAACTGTCCGGTGTGGAGGTCTCTGGTGGGTGGTGGGTGGTGGTGTTGGTGCGCTCCGGGGGCACAGGCTCTGTCGCGCCTTGATGCTTTGGATAAATTGCATTGCCTCTGACAACATGAAGGAATTTAATTGTGGGGGAATTGGTTCAGCGAACTAAATCGATACACAATAGCTGATCTGTAATCTTTGGCATCTTGGTTTTACAGTAGGTTTCATTGTATAATTCTCAATTTCATACTGCGTAGCTCGCAGCCACGCAGAAAACAAGCAGCTTTGTGGAGCCCGAAGAGGCACTTCACCATCCATCTATTGATTGGATATTGACACGACTCCGATCGTGTGATTGAAAATGGCTGACAGTTCATGTACGGACCATGATCATTTGTTACTTTACAGCTTTGGTACTGTCACAGTGTCACCCACCTTAATTAAACAGGTTTTCCTCTTGGAACTGTTTCATCTGAAAAATCTGGGACTTTCCTTTGCTGTGTCAAGAAGAATTTCTCCCCTTTTTGACATTACGGTTGATTTAAATCATAACTAGAAAACCTAATTTTCAAATCCAGTGAGTTGCAGAACTGTGGGAACAGAGACTGCATGTGTCTTCTCCAGGGGATTGATTAAAAGGTGCCCTTCTCTCTGTGTCTTTCTCGCTGTTTGTGAGTGCTTGTTGTTTGTATGGTGTGTGATTGTATGTTATCTGCTGGCAGTTGTGTATGTTTTACAGTCCTACCCGCTGGGCCCCTGGTGTCCACTACTCCCTCCTTCAGGCTCTGCCATCCCTCCCTCTCCCTCTGCAGTAGATGCTATCTTTACAGTACATTCAGCTAGTTGGCTGGATAGTGTCGGGATCACATTTTTAGCTTTTTGTGCAAGGACAGCTCAACCTCGATAGCTGGCTCCAAGTCTCCTTAAGTTTCACCGTTTTGGGAGCTACATGTTTTTTTGTTGTGGCCCCTGTTTCAAATTCAAATTGCCTTTCAGCTGCCTTTTGTCCAACGCCGAGGTTTGTGGACTGGAAAGAGAGACAGAGAAGTAAGTGAAGTCCCTAAGGGTCAGAGCATTCCTATAATGAGCCCTACTGTGTGTGTGTGTGAGGGGATAGAAGAGAGAGAGAAAGACACATCTAAAGAAAGTGAGACAGTCATTCTTGTCCAGTGCAAGGGTAGACTCAGCAAAGGGAATACCGGCACCTCCACTAACCTTTCTGTCGCTCTGACTGTGTCAATCAGCCTTGGAGGACAAGAGCCTCTTTAATTCCTCTTCCTCTGGGCTGTCACCCACTCTGACAGCCGGGGGCTCAGGGGTGCTGCTGCAGGTTACACATAGATCCTTCCTCCCTGCTGCTCAGATGCTACATCAGGGAATGATGTACTGCACCAGACTAGGTTTCAGACCTCTTTTTTCTTTTACAGTAACAGCAGTGCAAACAAGGGAGATACAGTAGGTGGTAAATGGGAAGAAGTTAAGATGAAATACGAAAGGCAAGATGATTATAAACTAAATATTGTCTAATCATCTGAGTGTTGCAGCTTCTTTTGGGTGACAGAGGAGGAGTGGTGCCCCCTTTTCTCTCATGTGCTGACATCCTGTTGTAGGCCCATTGCGCCAGCTGTAATTACAAGAGAAATGCTATCAGAGGGAACGAATTAATAGACAACAGAGGAAATACCTGTCTGATAGCATCTCAGATCTTCTCATTGAACCGGATCTAATTTTCATTTGCTTAGAAGTCAAGGACAAAACACTTTGTGGGAGTTGAGAATAGAAGAATATCGGCATTTGCTGGTGTTTCAAGTCATTGTTGGAAAGTTTTGAGATAACATCTACTCAAAATAAAATGATCAAGAGATAGACCTTACAGTATGTGATGCATATACTGTTCATTTTACAGTTGTGAGGCAGCTGTGGCTCAGGAGTGAGAGCGCTAGCACATCAGAAGGTTGGTGATTTGATCCCCGGCTCCTCCCACTGCATGTCGAAGTGTCCTTGGGCAAGATACCGAATCTTAAACTGCTCACAATGCTCTGCCATCGGTGTGTGAATGGGATTTGTTTTTTTCTGATGAGCAGTTAACGCATTGCGTGGCAGCCTCTGCCGTCAGTGTATGAATGGGTGAATGTGACATAATGTAAAGCTTTGAGTGATAGAAAGACTAGAAAGGCGCCATGTAAGTGCAGTCCATTTACTGTGAGCACTAAAGAGTTATCAGCCTTTTTTGTCAAGGTTTAGCTTTGTAATAGCTTCATAAACCTACTTCTGTTTTGATGATATTGAATGATTTTATAATAAACTTCCTTTAAAAGAGTTTAATTTCATTTTGCAGGCAAGGGAGGGGGGATAAATGTTTTCTCAGTCAGTATATAAATAACCAGACTGTAGGAAGCAATACTCCTGCCAAAAGAAATGACTCAGTAGGGGGCAAGATTGCACAGACATGTAAGGCAAACATAAGGAAAGAAATCGAAGGAACAGTGTACCTGATGTTAGAGCTGAAGTCCTGAACACTAAAAGTGATTAGTGGAGAAATCCCAACAGGAAAAAAAGCAATAGTTCCAAGTCAAAGCCTAATATAGGAGCAGGATTTTATGTCAATGGAGAACTCCGATAACAAGGCTGAATGTGTGCCTAGGAAACCAGGCAGGGGGTTTGTACCATTCGAAGGTCCCAGTGCTGATGTCAGTTTTTGGCCATGTTTTTTTCATCCCCAGTGCTTCTCCTCACAGCTTAACAAACTGCTCACTGGAGCATGGCTAATCCTTGGCTAGCAGTGCCCAGTGATTTATTATAAAGTTAGTTAATTTGGGGAGATCTGCAACATCCCAATGTACACACATGCCCTTGACAGATCCCTGCTGTCTTTACTGCGCAGTCTACATCACCAATTAGTCTGAAGAATTGTTTGTGTGTGCGTGTTATTGTGTCAGTGTGTGGGTCATTAAGAAGAGAGAGAAAGACGGAGTGAGAGTTTGCCCATGTCTATCAGAGAGAAACATAAGGGACATTGTTGATCACATTGTGTCTGTTTGCCTTCCTGTCTTGTATGGACTTTGTGTGTGTGTGTGTGTGTGTGTGTGTGTGTGTGTGTGTGTGTGTGTGTGTGTGTGTGTGTGTGTGTGTGTGTGTGTGTGTCTGCGCGCATGTGTGTGAGTCAGTCTGTCTGTGCCCTATACAAGTGTGATTCAGCACTGTCCAGCATTGGTTGAATGGGCGCCCTGTTTGTGCCTCGTTTCTGACGCCAACAGCCGCTCTGCACCCCTTGCCTCGGAGCAAGTGTTGCGCCTATGTGCTAAAATAACAGGTGTCTTTACACAATGACTTAATCCCTCTCCCCCCACCAACCCGCTACACCCTGCTGGGGGTTACGTCACCTGTGGGGGCCCGGGGCAGCTCCAGCGTAGACATTAAAATCATAGATTGGTCAGGCAAAGCTTAATTTGCCAGACAAGTTCCGGCCAAAGTGAGGATATACTGTTTTACCTCATTAATGGGCTTTTTTTCTGTCACAGAATCTGATTGCAGAACATATGTAGAAACCTGGATTCAACATTAAAGCCAGGGTTTTCTCCTCAGAAATACCTTTATTAACCCTTCTCTTTACTTTCTCTTTTCTCCGGTACCAACACTTAAAGGGACACACCACCAATTTAGCACATTAAGGTTATTTTGTAGTAGAAAGCCTGTGATGGAATCTGAGGGTGTGGAAAAGAGGGGGTCATTTAAGAGGCAGGGGGTATCTAAGGAAAGACGATATTGAGTTGCATTATGTGAAAAGTAGGATACAGCATTTTTGGAGTTTACTGTGGACTAAAAGTCAGGACATCTTGGCCTCCGCTGCTGTGATTTTATCTTACTCTGTCTCTCCAACTTTATTAAGTTGCTATACAACTGCTCGAGTAGCCCTTAAAGTCCACTTTGCAGTCAGTGTTGTTTTACTTGCTGCTTTGTATGAGACTTAAGTTAAAAGGTCAGTTTCGAAAACCATACTTTCACTTACTGTATCTAGTGGTACAATATGTAATCATGAAGATCTGATTTAAGGAGTCTATGTGATATCTCCGTCCACCCCAATACAGTGGAGATGAATGAAATTTTATGTCTGGTACTCATAGCCATAAAAATGTCTTTTCAAGATTTAAATGTAGCATGTCTTTTAAGAAAAAAAAGTGCCCCTATTACTGTTAATAACCAACACGCTGTCAACAGTTTTCATCAAACAGTATTTCCAATAAAAACTGTGCATACTTCTAGAGGTAAGCGCAGGAGTGAATAAACCCTTTTAATGTCCCTTTTGGCTGAAGTTTCTCATTGGCATTAGTCCTAAGGGTAAGCATTTGATTCTAATTACATTTCAATATTAGACCAAATATATGTGCATGAACACCTGTGTTTCCTTTAGCCTCTCCTGAGCCTGTCCAGTCTGTCTTGTATTTCTCTGGGTTTAGGCCAAACTAAGGCAGTTGTATTAGAAGTGTCCTCTGTGGGTGCAGAGCTGTCGTCATCTACATCATTCTGGCCCGAGACTTACAGACTGGTAGGAAATACTATTGAGCTGCCGAGTCTGGGGCCTTGTGTTAAACCTGGCACCCCAGCCTCTTTTTCTTTTTTTTTGTCATTCTTTCTCCTCAGCAATCCCTCCTGCTTGTTTTCCTCCGCACATTCTGCCTCCACACCGCTTGCTCCCCCTCATTACCTCTCTTCTCCTGTTTCACACCCCCCCTCCCTTACTCTCCTTCACTTTCTTCCCTCCTCCCCCTCTCTGTCTCCTCTGGACCTTGATGTCAAGGCCTCTCAGGCAGTGTGGTCTCTGTCTGCAGGCTGTCAGGGCAGGGACACTGCCCACTGGGACCCTGAATGGGACAAATTGACCGTAACAATGTTCCCACTTAGCATGTGGAGCTGGGAGAAAGAGAAGGTGAAAAGGAGGGCCTGATGATTGAGGGGCAGGCCTGCCACACTGGGGGAAGAGAGGGAGGGGAGGGGGGATGTTGGGACAGCTCTTTGAAATGTATGAATTTAAGCGTTATATTAAATCACACACCTCGCCTTTTTCTCGCCCTCTCTTCACATCGTCTTTCTCTCGTGTTCACATACACACACACGTACAGCTTTTCTTGTTGTTATTTGCCCAAGGCTAGTGCTGGGGTTGCCATAGCAGCAGGATAAACACGTTTGCCGGTGACCCTGCAAGCCCTCACACACACACAACACACACCTCATTCTCATGGCCCAGATGCCCTCCGGGGGGCGGGTTCGTCAGGCCTCGCAGTTTGAGCTGCACTAAGGTGCTACCGCAGCCTCACAAAGGGTCAAGGATCATCCAGCCCCCCATTAAAATGCAATAAGGGCTATAGCCCAACGGGACCACCTCCGCCATTTAATCACACACCGCTGCTCCCTCATCATCTGCTCTCTCCCTTTTATCTTTTAATCACTTGTTTTTCCAGTCCTGTCTTCCTTTCACTCTCATCTCTCTGTCTGCTTCATGGCTTTTACACATCCAGTGCAATGCCAAGGCAGCCAGAATAGATGAGGGAGTTCAAAGAAGGAAGCCCGATATAGTCAATAATAAGCGCTCTTTCATTTTTCTTAAAAAAAATTCTCTCTCTTGGTGGTAGCGCTCATCGGCAGCCACGGGCTAGTCATTCCTCGGAGTTTGTAAAGTCTATGATTTCAATATTTTTTGTCTATGCCCTTTAACTGTGACAGAATGTCTTGGAGAAGTCGGAGCGATATCATGTTGTGTAAGCCTGAGGTGGCGCAGTATGACAGGAACAAAGAATGCAGCTGCTATCACCAAAGGCCAAGTGGCTGTTGAATAAAGATGCTTCCCGTTGGTAAAACTGGCATTCCATGTAGGCTTATTGTACCTCCACAGGGGGAGTGTGTTCTTGCGTGTATGTGTCTTTTCCTATATTTGAATAAGGTAGACGCAGGGGATTCTTCCATTCTCTGCAGCAGTTAAAAAGAGACATTTCCATGAGTATAAACTCCATCCTGCTGGCAGCGGACCATGAGTGATAATGTGGGAGACAGACATGACTGAGAAGGACACCAAGTCTTGCTTCCTGGACACAAATAAACTGTGTGTGTGTGAGCTGAATGTTTTTCACGGCCTGTTTGCTTGTCATTAATCCGCGTTCACATAACTCTCACTCACTTTCTCTCTCTCTCTCACACACACACACACACACAAACACACACACACACACACACACACACACACACACACTTCGTCGTCTCTCTGTCTCTCACACTCTTATGAAGTCTCGGTGTCAGCAGAGCCCCAGTTTGTTAACAAGAGAAGAGACTAATGAGGGGTCAGGAAGGGAGAGGGACAGGCTGGTCCCATATACCACCCGGAATACATGAATACACACTGGCACATTGAGTCGCACACTTGCATATTCCCAGACACACACTCATAGCTAAGTAACAAGCTACCACAAGCCCAAAGCCTGAAGCAGCATATTCAGCGCCAGCAGCCATACTGCAATTATATTATTTTTCTTCTCTGACATGATATAAATAGCAACACTTACTTCTATTATAGCACTCCCAGACACACTTTGTACACCTCCTCGGTTTCATTACCCTTGTCAGGTTGCTATGATCACTAAGCAGATAACTAATAAGGCAGAGTTTAACTACTGTATGGTGGGAGACATTGCGGAGAGGATGCTGGTCACACACATCCTGAATCATTTCCCGCATCAGCACAGCATGAATCTGAAGAAACCATGCCCTGTGGGCCAGACTGGTATTATCCTGCTGCTGTTTTAGAGCTGATTCATTTCTTAGGGGAACTTCCAGCCCAAATGGTTCTATCCTGTAGTTTTATGGTCGCAGAGAAGCAGCAAAAATAAAATGAGAATGTTCTCATCGCCATTGTCTGTCACTGCTGTGGACAGAGTTGTTTACTACTGTGGCTGCAGCTTCGACTATTGTTGCTGTGGTCTCTGCTTGTCTCACTGGTGTTCTGGTTTTAAGTTTGTGACTGTACTCTATAAAAAAAAAAAGAGTAAATGTTTGTTAATTTTTGCTGCCAAGCTACCACTTGTTTTGTGCTTTGAGGTAATTAACAGCTTAACGCGTTCAGTGACCTGGGGGAGTCAGTCATGCTGAAAAAACAAAAAGAAAACTCTGGCTTGCTGGCACTGGGCGCGGGGGCAGTTGGCGAAGTGGAGGGACGGCGCAGAGACTGTGACCTGCTGTCTCTCTTCGCTCGCTGATGGTGGAGTGAAGAGAGGGCAAAGAGCGGGAGAGGCAAGAAGGGGCAGCGGCGTGTCGATGGTTGACGGGTGAAGCTGAACTGTAAGGTAATGGGGAAAGTAGAGAGGCATTGAGCAGAGAGAAGGCCACGAGCAGATAGAAGGAGAGAGTGGAAAATAGTGGAAGAGTCTTGAGAGGATGCTTGTTCAGCCTCTGTTGCTGTTGGAAAGTGGAGGGAAAGTGGGTCCTTGAACGTACTCGCCTAAATTAACGGCTCAGAAGCACCAATTAATGTACAGCCTCGCTGTGGGTCTCTGCTGTGCCGAATCAAAGGGGTCTTGCTGTGCGGTGCGTCTGCTCATCTCCTAAGCATGTGTGCATGCACTCACATACACACTCAGAGGGGATTTTAGCCAAGAAACTGGAGCCAATGACTGAGAGATGAGATGAAAGTGTCGCACAGAGCTAAAAGCTGAATGTCAAGGTTAAAGAATAAAAGAATGGTGATTTGGGCTTTGTTAATGAGTGGAGAAGAGATGAAGGGAAGGTGAAGTTTGATGTGATAAGAAGGTGAAGAGATGAAATAAGGAGTGTAGGAGGAGGAGGACAGAGTGTGTTCTTCGAGGGCGGGAATCACAGAACCAGACCCAGGACCCATCTGGAGGCAACAGGTCTGGTGACAGCAGGCGGGTTCCAGATCCAAGTATCCCAGCCGTGGGTGACAGCCAGGAAGAGAGCCAGGGTCTCCCCTTGTCCAAGACCCCCGGAGACCCAGCCAGTCCACCAGCAATCTGTCCCCTGATACTAACCACTTCAATATGACAGAGAGCCGTTTTTGTTCTGATGGGTTATGGATTATAATTGTTCAAATTGAGAGTGGATGGTTGATTACATGGTATTAGCACTGCTGTCAGAGATGAGTGGATTCTGTGAGGATGGTCTGTATACTGAGGAGTTATGTGGAAATGATAGAAAGGATTTTTAAGCTTCCTCACAGCAAATCTGTTAATACAGTACATTATGTTCCTGGTCTGAATTCATTAACATTAATTTCTCTTCATACAAGGAGTGGCAACAATGGTAGCTACAAACCAATAAGCCACAAAAGCAAAATATAATTGATATCCTACACACATAACCGCTACTTCTAAAGCCTGGGTGCTGTTACAATAGAGCTGTTGATTGGCAAGTCCTCTGTGCTGGATTTTCTGTGGTTGCTGTGCATTCAGAATACCATAGCTAGCGTGCTCACTGTAGCTAGTGGGTCATTCGTATTTGCATGTAAATGTTTTTCACCCCTTGGCTTGACTGGTGGGGCAATCAGAATGGCTCTCTGTCTGCATCACTAAGAGGGAGGCTGCAATGACTGACTGTGACATTCAGAGCTCAGGCCAGGCTTCACCCTTTGCTTTCATTCGCTTGTTCACTCACATGTTCGTTTCTGTGGGAAGGAGAAGGCAAAAGACAGGAAAGGGTGTTTTTGTGCGTGTTGATGTGATATCCAGTCAGTTGATCCTTTAGTGTATATTCAGGGTCCCATTCTTAGCGGCTTGATTTGCTCTAAACATGAGAATTATCCCACATCCTCCTACCTCATCATCCCAACCCCGGAGCCTCAGCTTGGCCACCTCTATCATCCCATGGCGCCACTGAGATGGACACTTTTAAGGCTTTTCTTGCTCGGACCAGAGTGCCACACACAAACGCGGCCACACAGACGCCACACACCTCCCACGTGGCGATGATGGATACGTGTGCAAACGCATATCTGCACGACGGAGGAGTGTTTGTGCTTGACTCATGTAGCACATCCCGGGGTTTGGCAGTCTGTCAGACATTTATCAGCCTCTGTCATCAAATGAAACATGGTCCTTTGGGCCTCTGAGCTTGAGTAGCTTAGTTTCTCTGGTTGCTGAGCAAGGCAGGCTGAGGGGACGTTGGGGACAAGGAGGAGGGCATATGAGGGAAGGAATGAATGTTTGAGTGAATCAAGCACAAATATGGGCAAGTATGTGAGTGAGTGAATGAAGACATAAATAATCAAAAATAATCACCTCCCCTACTGGTGGAATGTGTGTTCATGCCACGGATATGTCCATTTAACTGACATTATTTTAAACATAAACACCACAACGCTCCTCTGTTGCTCCATTTCTTGCTCATATTTGCTGTATTCCTTTCCCAACACTGATGTAGGTGCATCCTGCATCTTTGTCTGAGGATGTGAGTGTGTCTCTGCCAGTGTGGGAAGTTCTGTGTGTATAGACAGTCTAAATAAACACAAGAACTATTTAAAAAGTTTCTCTTTTCCAGTTTATACTGGTGTGTGTTTGATGTGACAAAACTTCAAACATGTCTCTAATCCTCCTCCTTGACATTTGAGCGCTCAGTTGTTTTATCCCAATTATAGGATGTTACTGTACGGTTTGTCCGCTACGTAGTAAACAGAAACATTGTGTTTGTTGCTGTTATTATGCGTTTTTTGCTGTATTTGTTTATTGGCTGCTTTTCTAAATATAGTGTGAGGAGCAGTGGCACCTCGTGGGATTAAAATGTCTGCATTTTAGCCTTTTAATCATGCCAAAATGTTAAAGTGTTGGTGCTATTTTGCTTGTTTCTGGGCTCACAGTGTACTAATTTTGACTCCTCATCAGTAACCTGATTTGACTCTCGTGGCAACTGCTGTCCTTACCTGGCGACATCATCACTGCACTGCCTCGACATCCTGTTGTGAGCATCAACACGCAGCTCACTTGTTACCTGCTGTGGCTGCTCTAACCTTTTCAACAATTATCCGCTTGCTTCTTATAAATAGCCTTGCTTGTTCTGTCTGTTTCATTTCAAAACCAGCCACGCTTTCCCCCGGCTCTCTGCAGCAGCGGCAGCAGCACAGAAACTCGATCCTACAGTCTAAACTGAAGTAATAAACAAGACAAGAAAATGCTTGAGAGCCAGCTCTTGCAGCAGGCCTGAGATATGTCATGTACCATGAAACATTAAGGGTGCTGTGAAAAGCATTGACTGAGGTTTTCCACTTGCATACATGCTGGAAAAGAATAGCAATAAAAGCCATGTTGTTGCTGTAATAGCAAGTAAACAGAGCAGTTGGCCAAAATAACCCAAATCATCATAGAAACATGCAGCCAATCATTGAGCTTCCAGATATGCCTCCTGCCTTCCCAGCATGCTCCTAACTCATAATGGAGCAATTTTTTTCTCCTCAATTTTTGCGTTATTGATGACTCTCAGTGAGTGTGTTTTTTAATTGTGCTACCCTGAGGGGGTGAACTGAGTGCTCAGTTACAGAAACACTAGTGAGCACTGTTCCTGCCAAATGTTTAAGATGGCAGTTATTCTTGAGTGAGTTTTTTTTAGTTGTAATCGCCTGCCTGCCGGACAGCACCGCGCCTCTCTGGTGGGCAGTCTTTATTATTATTTTATTTTATTTTATTTTTTCACTCTCTTTTTCTCTGTTTTTTGGCTGCTTCACCTGGCATAGAGATCCTCTCTGCTGTCATCAGCACCATTAACGGCCACAACAAAGTAGCTTTGAAGCTCTGCGGGGCTAAGGCCGTAATAGGAGGACAGCTCCAGGATCACGCTATAATGGAGGGAAAAGCTCAGGGGCTGTTTGCTGCCTAGTTCAGATTTCTGTTCCCTTTCATAAGATAAGGCTCTAAAGACATCTGAACCAATTACTCTGTCTCTCTCTTCGTCAACCTTTCTTACTGCCTCTCATCTCTGTTTTCCCAGGCTCTGACATTAAAGGTGAGGTCGACGAGCGCAGCTATATGGATGGATCGTAACTATACAGGATAAATGATGCTAAAGTGGTGAATTCATGACAATAAAATCGTCGATCTCTGGAGCTATTTTTAAGGCAGAGGTAGTGACTGCTGGAAGCTCAGTATTTATTGCTGTCTCTTCTGTTAATTGGATGCATTATGTTCATTTCCTTTGCTGCTTTTCAAATCTTAATCACATGGTTAATTTGCTGTCTTGCAGGCTTAAACCAGCTGGCTCCAAACATCTTCATCTTCTATCTCTTTGTCTTCTGCGTGTGTCTCCATGGTTTCCTCTGCTTGTTTAGTAGTCAAGCAAGCTGGGTTTATGTGTGTCAAAGTGTGTGTGTGTGCGTGTGTGTGTGTGTGTGTGTGTGTGTGTGTGTGTGTGTGTGTGTGTATGCATGTGTGCCTCTGCTTGTGTGTGAGGCTAGGTGGCTATGTTAATATAACAGTGTCTTCTGGCATTAATACAATGAGGCCAGAGAAAATGTGATGGGGATTATTTGTCTGGCAGGTCTGAGTCAGTCCACAGAAGAAAAGACCAAGCCGCTGCGAGGAGCCTTCATTAATATAATAACACTCCTCGGTTGTAACAGGCAGCATGCTTCGCGCTCTTTATGTGGAATGACACACACGCACACAAATGCACAGACACGCACACAAACAAACAGATACCTAAAAAACCTAGTCCACGACCACCTCACTTCCTATTTATATATTTGTCACTTTCACAAAATTCACAAAAAGGAAAGTGGGGAAGCTGATTACGCTCTCCGCAGTCACTTCTCCTTGTGTTTTACGGGCCATCAGCTCAGCATTTCTTCTGCCATTGTCAAGTTGGTTCCCCGCTGCTGATAAGATGTAATTGCCAGTGTGGCAGTTGACTTGCTTCTTCCTTGAGAGTTGCCATCCAGGCTGAAGCAGGCTTTGAGACTCTTTTTGTTCCCCTGAAAAGTCTACATCAATATCTTTGTCTGGAGGTGGGGGCGATTTCGTTTGCATCTGATAATCCCTTTTCACTCCTGAAATTAGTTTCTCTCTCTTGAGGCTAACATGCAGCAGCAAAATTACAAATGAGCGAGGATTACAAATGTAAAAGTGTGAAACAGAACAGATAGGGAAATGAGTGGAACACGCGTGCGTGTGTGTGTGTGTGTGTGTGTGTGTGTGTGTGTGTGTGTGTGTGTGTGGAGGGTTCCTCTCTGTCAGCAATCAAGCACTCTTGCTGGGATACTCACCTGATTGAAATGAATAGATTCCTGGATAGTGGATACAGGAGGAGGGAAATGGGGAGTGTGGAGTGGCAGCCGGAGGGCTCGTCTTTCATCACTCACACACACACACACACACACACACACACACACACACACACACACACACACACAAGGGGATGGCTCAGTGGCTCATTAATGCACCTTAGCACTACCGGCTACACCAGGCAGCGAGCCAACCCAAAAACAGAAGCCAAGAGGTGATGCTCACCATGGGCCACCCTGGGATGGGAAGAGGGGGTAAAGCTGAGCCTCTGGCAAGTTTTAGGTATTACTCATTAGTATCCATGCACAAACTAATGAAGAGCCTGGAGAAAAAGAGAGAGAAAGAGAGAGACAGAGAGAAGAATGAGGTTCCAACCAAACTGAATAAATAAACACTCTTCGGCACAAGCGCTTGCATTCACACAGTAGGCCGTGAAGGTAGCTCAGCCTTACAACACCCAGTGATGTTTTCACTGAGGAGTTGATATTTAGATAGACTTAAGGCTTAGGAGTGTCTGTGTAAGTGGATGTAGTGATACATCTTAAAACAGAACACTCTCCCTGAGCCGGCGATGTATTTTGGTGAACTAGTTCTCCTTCATCCAAATGCCAGGGGACACAGACACACAGGGGAGACTAGTTATAGAAATAGCCTGGGTTTTTGTTCATAAACACAACTCCCTCCTTATGGAAACGTGCTCTATGTGTGTTGTAGGTTTGTACCAGAACGCTTATATATAACCCCTCTATATGACAGCTTGCGTCAGCATGATTATCAGCGGAGCACCATTGATTTTGTTACAGAGGTTTCAGAGGTAGAATATTGCCATTTAGTCTGTGTATTTACATCAGGACATTTTGTTATTGTTGTCAGGCGTCTCGGTAGCCTTGCTCTGGAAAGCTCAGAGTAGGGTTGCTTATTTTTAAGGCTCAGCGAGTCTACAGCCAAGGCAGCTAGTTTCTCTTCCAAGGCCTCCTGAGAGTCAACCCTGAGGACCTGGACTAATTCTTCTGCATCACATTACTATTCTCATTAATGTGACTGATTATGCACTTGGAAGGAGTGGGCCACAGTCGTGAGCCAACCGGGCAAAGTGTTTACTGGCACACAAGTGTGAAAAATCAGAATGCCCACTCATGTTGAGTCATTTGTGTCTTAGATCATTCTGACGGCTGCGCACAGACCTTTGACATCTCATTCTCTGTCAGAAATGGATTTCCATCTTATTTAGATGGTGATTTAGTATGTGAGGGACGTGTTTGTGCCTGCACTCGCTGGTGTGTTGTATCAGTGTTGTCTCTGCACTTTGCAGTGTTGTTTCTATGCTTATGAAAGAGAGATTTTGAGTCAGAGTTAACTTCATGTTGGTTTTGAGCACACACTTAATTAACCTTTCTTGACTTACTGCTGAAATATGAAGATGAACGACTAACTGAATGTACTGCAGAGAAGTACCGAAATAAAATGTGTCACGCAAGTAGATCCAATTTTCTTAAGAGGTTTTTGGAGGAAAAATTCAGTACTGTACATGTTTGCTTTTGTGCTTATTTTTTGAGAGAGATCACAATAAAGTGCAAAACAGCTCGCTACAAAGTCAGACTAAGGAAAGAAAACTAGAAAATATGTGAGAATTAGAAAATGACTGTCTTGGTCTTCTCAGTGCACTAAGTGGTGTCCCTGAATGGGTGAAAAAAGTAATAACGCTTAATGTATAAGCCATTTTTGTGATAATTAGATGTTGTGCAGAGACTGTTTAAAATGCAGACAGACTTCAGAGGAAAGGAAAACACAAACCCCCAGAGCCATCACACTGTCCCGACTACATTATTTGTTATTTTACAACTGGAACACAACAAAAATAGCCTGTTATTTCAGAAAAGTGTGCTTCCGTTAGCTCCCCCACAGAATAGCAAAATGGAAATTGTTGGGCCTGACTATTGTTGTGTTTTGGTGTATTTTTAATCTGCATGCTCCTTAATATAGACCACCGCAACCTCCCTCAATTAGATATGTACTGTAGGCTTAATATAGAACAGAGATCCCATCTGCTTAATTCAGTCAACCTTTATTTATAGTGCAGGGACACATTTAGGAGCAAGAGTCAAGTGTAAGATTCAAAAGCAAGACATCCTCTTGGCCCTCAAAATGGACATTACAATAAAGGAAAAGCAAAGGAATTAATCGAGTATATTAAGACATTTGTGATAACAGTTGCAATAGTTTAATCATGGCCTAAATGAGTTCTGGAACTAGAGTATTAGGCTTCAAAGATCTGTTATTCCAGGAGTACGAAGCAAATGGTCCAGAATCTTCCTCAAATGTAATGATGTGTGAAATTCAGACTGGCGTTTTAACTGGGCAATAATAAAGTCTCTGCTTTAGATGGCTGATGCCTTTTGTGAGAGAGACCTTGATACAATCAGATCAGGCTTGACCACAATGAGGCTCCCCAAAGTATCTATACACCTACATATCAAAAACAATGACAAATCTCATGGGAAACTAATGGAAACGTAGCCAATGAGACATAAACAATACATGTATGGACAGTGGCACAAGTAAAAAAAAAAAAAACTACTTTAATTTGTAATAATTAAAGTCACAACAACAAATAATTATAAGATCTAAAAATGGTAACCAGAAATTGACTTGAATTGAAAATAACATATCTGCTGTCATTAAGTTCATAATAAAATATAACTTTTTAGTCTTTACAGCAGAAACAAGAGTGCATAGTTACGTCTAGATCAAGCATACAATTAAGAGTATCATGTGAAGTAAATAATCACAGTATTGATTTCTAATAATGTATGCCCATACTCTCTTATATTTGCCATGCTTAGGGTTTTGGCCAAGTCCCGGTAGGATCAGAGAGTTACATACTGTAATAATAAAAGCGAGAGAGAGAGATGCACCGTTAATTCCACCATCCTTCTCTACGGTGAAATTAGCTATGTCTTTTCCTCCACCTCCTGTCAGTGCTGGAACGCCATTGGATTTGAGCTATGGCTTTTCGTTGCACAAATTTGGTTCAACTTAATTAAACTTAAGAACATAAGAATCGTCCCAATCCCCAGTCCTTTCTCTTATGTCCTTGTATTACTGACCTCTGTCTTCCCACTATTGACCTGACTGAAGACCCTGGCTATCAGAAACAATTATCTAGATTGTGTCAATAGAGTCAGTGGAGCAGGTGAGTCTCAGGTCAGTGACAGTGAATGAGAGGTAATGGCCCTCACTTACTACAGTGTGTGAGTTCAACTGGAAGAAGACCAGCTCAGCCAGAGAAGCAGTGTGCCTCTCCACAGGGACCTTTGTACCAATCTGAGCAGAGTGGTGCTTTCACAAGAAACAAAGCACAGTATTTGTCTGTGTGTGTGTGTGTATAAGTTTCTGTTGAGTTTTCTACTACACTATCCAGCTGACCTGGAGTTTGTCCAAAGGCCATACTACAACAAGTTTCTCCTCTTCTCTCCCCTCCTCGTCCACTCTGTTGTCTCTGTGGGCGTCAGCTGGGGCTCAAAAAGGAGAAGAGCCTGGGTCACTTCCAAAATGATTTCCATTGCCGCATAAGTGCCTTTGGAAGAATGCATCTTGGTACATGCCAGGAAAGGAAAGAAATAAAGGACCCTAGAGTGAGAGCTTGAAGTGGGCCAATCGAAGTTTGGTTGGAGGAAGACTGTGGTCTCCTCTTGCCAAGGCCCAGCAGGGCAAATTGAGGAATTTGGAGCAGCGGAGAGAACAGCATGAGGTGGAGAAGGAGAATAAGCTAGAATAAATGAGAAAGATTGCTGGAGTTTGGAGGAAGGTTGTTGCTGCTCTCCATGGCCAAGCCTGGGATATAGTGGAGCTTTTGAGATGAGAGGCTACAAGATTACAGCAGAAGGACAAGGAGAAAAGCTTGAATGAAAACCACCATTAAATTAGAATAAACCACAGAAGAATTGAGAAGACAGCTAAGCGAGTGGGCGTGAGGATGGAGAAAACATGAGCTAAGGGGAAAGCAACGTTCCCCCCTTTGCTTGTTTGTAATTGTTTCGGCGTGTGCACGTTCTCTCCCTCCTGTTGCTTTTGCAATTATCATCCTGAGACCAGGGGCGGTCTACGTACAGTGCTTCAGACTCTTGGGTGGCTTGATGGAGTTTGGCACCTAGCGGCGCACAGACAGGGCCTAGAGACACGACTTAGTTAATTAACCAAAACGAGTAAAACTGATTCTCCAGGCTGATAAACAGGAATGAGGTGAATGCCTTCTCTCTCCCCCTCTCTGCTCATGAGAGAGACTCCGGAGAGAAAAATCTTGCAGGTAGTTTCAGGCTGTTTGCTTTTCTAGCAGCAACAAAGGCTGGGAATCTTAATCGGCCAAGGGGAAAAGGAGGGGAGGGAACAATTTCAGTATCATTTAAAGGTTATTTTTTCTTGTGGAAGGATGAGAAATCTGCCTTATCATAAGTCACTGCTTTTACATTTGTGTTCCCTCACTCTTTGATACATGCTTAACGTATATTCTGTCATTTATCGGCATTTCTCCCCCCTCCATGCTGTGCTTTTATAGGAGCCTCCCCGTGGCATCAGTCTGATGTCTTCGCACCTACAGAATGTAATTCCACCGGGAAATATACTTGTGTGTGTGTGCGCAATGTTGTTGTGCAAGTGTTTCTCTCTACGGTGTGTGTGAGGTTGTTTTTTTATGCAGCAGAAGTAGAATGTTGATGAGTACGTGTAAATGAACGGTGTGGGAGCGTTGGCAGACAAAGCACGCTGGGTTCTTGTAAACCAGTGGTGGAAATGATTAACATCCGCACCGTCCCCAAACGAACCCGACCGCTTCCCCACCACCTCATTTGTTCTCACTGTAAGTCCGGGGTGCCTCATTTTCACTCGGGAAGGAAGGCGGTGTATAATTGTTTTAAAGGAAACACTTTGTCTCAATCTTTTTAACATTTTTCTATCTTAATTACTATCCTCATTTTTCACAGCAATTTCCTCAATTTCACATCTTCTCCTCTCCCTTGTGCCGGCAAATTTAGTATTTATTAGAGTGTGATACACCAAAAAAGATGTCTACCTGCTGTGATTTATCTGTCTCACTGTCTGTCTGTTTCCTCTTCCTGTTCCCAGCAGTATTTGCTGAGTTTTTTCTAAACAGCATCCTGCGGTTTCGGGAGACAGATTATGTCCCGGCCACTGTGTGTGTGTGTGTGTGTTTTTGTGTGTGGGGGGTGGATGACTGCTCAGTCACTGCTGACTCCAGCACACAACCTGCAGAGTGTGCAGACATCCTATGACCCCTCACCCCTTCACCGATGTGCACAATTTGCCATCCCAGCCCTGTATATTGCCTGCACCCTGTGCCCTGACATTTTAGCTTTGCCCTCCTATTTGCCCTGTCCCTTCTCATTATGAAACCGCATCCATTGCTGTCACAATGGCTCTTTCAGACAGTCTAGCTTGTGCCCTTACTGCCATGCTCCGGCCTCACTCTGGGTGCTCTCTTTTGTATTTAATCACCCTCTGTACACTTTTTATTGTTCTTCCTCCTTTTTTCCTCTCCATCCTGCCCCTTTGCTCCTCCACATTCATGCATCTTTGCCACATTGACCAACAATGCTCCTCTGTTCTAAAATCCCCCCCCCCCCACTTTGCTTGCACTTTACGCTGAGATGCTCAGCTCCTGCCTGCGTGACTGTGGTCTGTGTCTGCCGATCTAAACATTTCCCTTCATTAGACTGTGTCTCGTTGCGGCTGCTCTGCAAATTGGCCTTATAGAAAAACGGGCTGTGTTGTTCATTGAGCTGCCATGTCAGTAATAGTTGCCTGGCACCAGCTTTTGTTCCCCTCAGAGGTAATTGCTACCGAGGGGATTAAGTAATGATATGACAAGGGTGAGAGCATGGGCGTGCCATCCGTCATCCACCTCTGAGTGTATCAGTGCACCAAAAGGATCTTGTGTGAAGTAAGAAGTGTCATTCTCTTGACATTTCTTAAGTTAAGACTGCAGGGCTTCGGTGTTAATCACCTGCAGAGTGAGACTGTGAATAGAAATTCTATTCAGATCAGGTACAGACAAAGTCTGCTGTAGTTTTGATGGTTTTGAGTGTTACAATACAAGTATTACTGTCACTCCTCGCCATCTTTTCTGTTCCTCGCATCTGCACTATTTTCCTTCCGCCACGTCTCTCTGATTCTAAATGTCAGCGATGCAGTTGGGCAGTAAAACTGTTTATCCTGGGCTTCAGTCGCCTTGCAACCCTACAGCAACATTATTCCTGCTTTCACGACGAGGGCTACATAAAAAAGAAGACGAAAGAAGTACCTCAAATACAAATGCAAAATATGCACACAGCCACCACCTCCCATGGTCAACTAGACCCGCCATTCTCCTCTAACAAAGTTTTCTTCCTCTCCGTCCTTGGCTTTTTTTCTCTTTCGGCTGTACATTAAAGGAGCATAAAACAGAGGACAAAGCGGGTTCTCAGTGTCTTGGCACTTGAATGGCTTGATTTCCATTCTGGTAGAGATGTAGTGTCTCGGCCTGCCAAGTGGTGTGTCGACAGATCACGGCCTGGGCCCCACGTCTATAAAGAAATCTACTGTACACAGTGTCCACTGATAATGAGATATACTCAGCATCCAACAGATCCGAGTCTTTTCACTTCTCCTCTATTACTGTGGGCTGACTCACTTTAGAGCCCAGCTCTAAAAAACACATTTAAAAGGTGCCGTGTCTCTGTCTCTCACATGTACACACACACATCGAAAAAGGCATATATCTGCTTACCGCAGCGACCCCTCAGTAAATTATCGCCACACAGTAAGGTGAAAAAGAAAGAGACAGATACAGAAAGACGCTGTTTGAACGTTTGACTTTCCCTCGATCTCATTTAACTCCATGTCTCCTTACAAACACATCGGAGCATCTGTTGATGGCATCTTGCCCTCTCAGTGGGAGATGAGAGAGGCTGGTAGAGGGTGCTTCACTATAGGACTCCTTTCTACTCACCAGACATGTACCGCATACACACATACACACTCCCCGCCACTTAAGTCCCAGTGCAATTTACAGTGGAAATGAAAACACTCCAATGGCAAAAGAGTTTGACAGGGTGTGAGTGTGTTTAAATATGGCCCTTTTTCTTTATTAAACACTACTCAGGTGAGACGAAGACATAAATACCCCTTCCCAGTGTTGAGATAAGTTTATATAATCTGACTTTCCTCCTCTATTTCAGCTTATTCATGGCTCAACAACTCTTGCTTATATGCGCCTCGGTTCCATTAGCCACCCAGCTAGTTAGTGAAAGCAAGCCATTATTGAGGAAAGACTGCTAACAGTAGATGATCTGTTGCCGTGCGTGTTTATAGTCTAACCCAGAATTTTAATTGATTTTTATGTAAGCAGTTATGTAGACTCTTCCTGATTGAGTTATAGTAATTAGATTAGAGATAAGATCAGGCATTTGCAGCACGTCTAACTCAGACAATTAGGAAGTCTCGACTCAGAAAACAGATTGACTGAAGGCGGCATGATTGTAACGTGATGTTGTTGGATGACAACCTGCGATGCTAAACGGGGGCTTTTCCTACGGGCCTCAGCCGTCCTAATCGACCTGTCAAGTGGCACCTTGGGTCCAAATCTGCTCACTTAACTCGCCGACTGCCTTCTGCACTGCCTCCCAGCAGCCCATTGCGTTTATGTCGAACTGCTCTGCATGCATATGAGCTGTTTTGATGCTGGGAGGCAAGAAAGCATTTTCTATTTTGCTTTGAAGCTTCTAGCTTCTCAAATGTTACTCTAAATCTGAGACTTGATGCTATAGATAAACTTGTTTGAAAGCATTTTGGAAATACAGCATAAAAACAACAATAGCTAGTACAGTTGCCTCATAACGTAGTACTGCTGTTACTATTTGTACATTAAGCCCATGACTGCTTGTGGTACCACCAATATAGAAAAGTGGGACCACAGAGCTGGTGCTGATCAGGACTGCTATGTGGGTTTTAGGAAGGGGATTGTGTTGTTTGGCCATCGTGCAAGGATCAGAGGCGTGGGGACTGATGCCAAAGAAATACCAGAGAACCTTTCGAGAACTGCCAAAGGATAGGGAATGGTTGTTTCACAAAGTTCCCTAACACGTGTTTTGTTTGGCCACACAGCCCAACAATACATATGACTCCCATTTGTCCTGTTAACTTAATCTGCCTCCTTCTCTTCCCCTCCTTCCATTTCTTTCCTTCTCTCTTGCACAAAGTTAGTATCACACCCAAAGGGCAGAGTAGTTTCTGATTAAGGAAAGTGAATCAACATCAAACTGCCAGAGGTACAATAGGGAGCAGACGATATTATGGGGCTACAGGATGGCCCACCTTTTCCTGGCCTTCCTCTACAGCACCAGATTTTTAAGTAAGGTCGTGACTGAAATTTGAGGACTAAGGCAAAGCTTTTCCACTTCCAAAACCTCTTGACTGAACATTTGCAAGCGCATGAGCATCCAGTCGTCTCTGAGGAATTGGCCCCAGCAGATGGCTCTTCGTCTCACAGCCATCAGGAACATTTTATTTAGCTGTTTGTCACGCTGTAAGACATGGGAGACCTCAATCTCTCCCCCTCTCCATCTACAGTGACCCGCCACGGCTCCAGCCTGAGACGGCCTAATGGAAACTCTCCTGTTAGTGCCGCAGGTTTGGGTAAGGGGAGTGGGGTCTGCTCGACTGTCATTCTGATGGAATATTGGATAAGCAGGGGTCAGAGGTCATGTTTACACAGCAAATTCTCCATTTCCTTCATGTCACGTCAAACAGCAGATATATGGCAGCCAGGGGAGGAGAGAAGGGAAGCTTGACTTGACGTGGCACCGCATTGGCTTTCACTCTTTTTTGGTTGCTGTCACTCAACCCCCCCCCCACTTACATTTCACAAACACATGGAGACAGATCGAGCTTGCAGTGTGACATTGGCCCAATTTGTCACCTACTAACCACTCTGTCATAAAATTTCACGTATACCCAAGCTAACCTAAATATTAGCATTTAAATTGAGTAACCATTGGGGGGCACAATATTTCTCTCCAAACACTTTTTCACTTTGGCTTCTCTTGGCTATGGGAGAAATACAATAACCAATAATGTCTTTCCTCTGATACGATAAAGAGCTGTCATGATTGATTTCCACACTGCCACGACCCTTGAATTAATTTGGATCTGTCTTCATCCTCCAATTCTGTCGCTTCTTGCCCGTCTCTTTTTTTGCTTTCTCTTTCTTACTTTGGCTCTGCACTGCTCCCAGAGCTCATTTAAAATACCTTAATGCTGTTGGCTATTGTCTGTGGTCCGCTGTATGGTGCTTTGGCACACGCAGATGTTTATGGATTTCAAACCGCCTCAGAGATGAATGTGAAAAAAAATGTGCAGGCGGTTTGAGGCAGGCGGTTTGAGGCAGACGCTCTGCAGCGGTTTTGAGGAGTCAAAGTCGAGAGGGGAAACTTTTTGTGGAGAAGTTTCAGCAAAGTACTGTTTGACGCTGCAATCCTCAACTCAACTGAGCTCAGCACTGAAGATTACAGAGAATATCTATGAATACTTTTACCCTTTAATCCCTCTTTCGGGTTAAGAAGGCGAAGAGTTTTATCTTTGTGTGTGTGTGTGTGTGTGTGTGCGCATGTGAGTAAGTGCCAGAGAAAAAAGTGAAGAGAATAGCGGAGGTGATGGCGGAGCTGATTGGCCAAAGTGGTCTGTATGAGTCGTAACAGATCAAGGTCACATCGCTGATTTCCCCCGGCTGTTAGGGTGAGAGCCGGTGACCTCTGCTTCATTAACTCTGTAATTCGCCTGTAGCCCTCCCTCTGTGTGTGTGTACATGTGCTGAGTGCGTGTGTTTGTGCTTTGTTTGCGTGCAAGTCGAGAGGCTGATGGAAGGCTGTTAATAAGGGAGACAGCATCAAGATAGATATGAGAGAGAAGAGCAAAGTGGGCAAGAAAAAGTGAAGTTTCTGCAGTCAGCTTCTTGATGCCGACCCCTCCTTCCTCCCACTATCCTATTCCCTTCTTCCAAACTAAAGAGGAGGGCTGCAGGCAGAACAAGCAGACAGGTCTTTGATCTCGAAGATGATGGTAACCAAGCCCCCCCCCTCCGTATATGCCTGCCTCTCTCTCTTTCACTCTTTGCAACCATTCCACGTCCTCCACAGATATGTGCCTAATCACAGTCTAGCCAAGCAGTGACACACCCAGCACCTTTCTCTTCTCTCTTTCCGTCTTTCTCCCTCCCCGTCTGTCTGTCTGTCTTGTCACCATTTATGCTACCCCTGCTCCGTCTCCTCACGTCACCTCCTCCCACCGTCTCCTCCATGCAGCGATTGTGAGTAGAGTAAACGCGAGTTGTCACACACTTCATCCCCGGCTCGTCTCAGTGCAGCCGCAAGAAATGATGTATCCCGTCGACACGCTCAGCAGCAGGCGTTGAGAGCGAGGGGCGGCTGGCAGGCAGGTGGAATCTTGGGTAATAAACAGAGAGGATTTGGCTTCTCTGAAAACAAAAGGAGTTTGAAACCTGTCTGGACTCAATATCGCTTTAGGGTGTACATTTTAGTTAATATCCCTTTTATTTGTTCAGTCGCGCTGCATAATGTGAGATCTTCCCCCAAAGTCCTGCGTTGTTTTGTCTCTAATTCATAAAAAATCTACCTGGACTTACGTTTCAATGCAACTTTGTTTAATTGGATTAGACAGAATTTGTTTTAGGATTTGAGCCGAATAATCACATTAAAGAGTGAGACCTTGCTAACTGGCACTGAGTTACACGCTTTAATCACAATTCTCTTGGCAATTTAAAAGGCAGTAGCATTATTTAGTGATCTCATAATTTGCCCATTGATTTGAATTTAATTTATCTCTCCCCAAATTCAGACAGCCCCAGGAGGCCTGTTAGTAGATAATGTATTTACTGTAGTAATAAACTGTAAATAAGCAAGCTTTTGGATTGCTTCGCTCCCTATGAGCTCTATTTCCTGTGTGTGTGTGACAGAGAGAAATAACAGAAAAAGTCACTTGTCAAGATTACAGAGGGTTGGAGGCTATTCTGGAAATAATGACACCACAATTGTAACGGGTCGTGCATTGACAAACCTGATTACAAAGACTCTGAAGTCAATGAAGACATCACACACACTACCTATTACAGACATAAACTGACTTAAATACGAAGCAAGGAGAGGAAATTCACATTTAATGTTGTTGCTGTGCCAGTGTTCAGTTCACGGAGCAGTTCACATTTTTCATGTGTCTGATTTTGTGCTCAGTCTGAGAAAAAGGTTGTGTCAGAAAAACAGATAATAACTAACTGGTTTTGTACTGACAGAAAATTAATTATTGATTCTGAGACATTTATTTGCAGATTACCAGGCAGAATAATTGAATGATGCTGCAACCAAAGAGAGAGCGGCCACCCAGAGCAGAGGCTGGCAGCAGTGCAGTTAAGTGCTCTACACATAGGTGCATTTTCATTGGTATTCTTCCCATTCACTGCAATAAAAACAGGTTAGCGCTGTCAGGATTCAAGTGGGATAGCAAGGGATTATAGGGTAGGATGGTGTATTTTCCTCTCAGCTCTCTCTCTCTACTTCTCATTGCTCTCTCTTCCTTCTGTTCTTCTGTATGCTGTGGGAGTGTTGTTTAGACCTTGCAAAGCCCCTGATTAGGGGGCTGTACTGTGGAACAGCAGATAGCTCTGTTTTTCTTATTTCTCCCTGGATGGAAATGGACAGACACATGGACTAACGGGCCGGCAGGTAAAACACTGAAGGAAGGATAAAAAATTAGATGCTGTAGATGAGTGGAGCACCAGGAAGATTATCCATTCATTCATTCATTCGTTCGTCCTGTTCAGGTTCACTTGTAGCCAAAAAGATCTTGATTTCATGTATTAAGGTATGCTGCTTTAAATTAAAGGGCCTAATAATATCATCATCATATCTATCATGTCATATTTTTTATGAATGTAGTACATTTGTGGTCAAAGCTGTAGCTGAAGACATTCAAGTCAACCACACCTTTGCCGAAATGGTCAGACATTACATTTTCTATCGTTGATTTTTCTTTCTCTGAAGCTTTAACTTTTCATGTGGTGCAGAGACGTAAATTCAGGTTGATCAGATTTTCTCTTTCAAATCTCTTCCATTCAAATCCCCAGCTGATCTTCAGAGGTGGAACATTTTCCACCGTGTCTTGGCTTGATTTGTATCTCAATAAGCAACTACATCAATTCTATATGTCATCACATTATTTGCACTATTCTCTAAATGTGAATTGTGTAAACAAATGATTAAAATATAAAGTATATTTGACGCAAAAGGCAAAAAAGAGGAATTGGTAAACACAACAACATTGACTGTTACTGTTTTTTATAGCAATTCTCCTAAATTTGATTTAAATCAATCAAATCAGATTTAATTAATGTGCTGACTTTATTAAAGTTGTTTTCTTTTCACCTTGGCTCCACTTAATTTTTGCTGTATATTATGGTGATTGCCCTACTCAAAATACAAGTTTACCCAATGTATAAAATCAATTTCACAGTAGAGTGGCTATTAGACCTGATTAATAAATAGCACAAATATGTTTACAAAAGTATATCTTGAATCAAATAATTTTTTTTAAGAAAGACTTGATTTGACAACAAACTCATAGTAACTAAATATTTGGAATAATAAACTGATCAAGTGTGCAACTCATAATGAACATCACAAGAGCATCTCAAAACTTTGACAAACACCCAAACACTGTTTCATATCTTAATATTATTTCCCCGCTCACTGTTATCAATTAAACCTTTACTGCCCTGAAAATGGGGACAGAAGAGCAAAAGTTCACTGAGGTATAGACTGTAGAGTCTCTTTAACACAGAGCCATTGATTTGCTGAAATTTAATTTGCTCCCAGTCAATGGCGAGTGTACAGCGTTCAGCAGGGATAAAGTTTGACAACAGGAAAAGACCAGCACATTTAAATGTTATTGTCTCAATCAACCCTTATTGATTAACTGCATCTGCCAAAGAGTGAATTTACTTGAACTGTGGCACTTGGTGGATGAGAAATTGTGACTCATGGGTGCCAAAGTGATACAGAAATAGTGGATGTAGTGAGAAAAGGCCACCTGGTTTGGGGGATAAGAGACATGCTGCAGCAGGTGAAGTGACAGGTTGGGTAGTTAATATGACAGAGAGGTAGGGATTGCCATTGGGACGGGTGGGGTGAGCCGCTAGTCGAGTAGGGAGTAGTTTATGTGGAGCACAGACTAGCTACTAGAGATAGAAGTAATGCATCAGATGAAGTGACATGTAGATCAGGGAGCTAAGAAACAGGTAGGTGTTCATTAGTAAGAGTGGTGTAACAGTTTTCCTTAAACTTTCTCTCTCAGCTCACACACAACATCCTCAATTTAAAGTAATGGAGAGAGGATTGAGAATAAAATCTCCAGAGAGGAGGCTGTGCAGGAGTGAAGGTGCTGATGTACCACAATCTAGTTTCACCTTCTCACAGATTAAGCCTGTTCTGCCTCCTCTCTCTCTGCGTCTTTGTTCCCACATCCCTCCCTTTATTCAACCTTTTCACATTGACTCCCTCCTCTTCCCTCTCTCTCTCTGTCTCTACATCATTCAGTCAAACTGGTGGGTTTTTTTGCTCTTTCTGCGAAATTTCCATACTCTGTCAAACTTTGGCAGAGAGCTTTTCCATTTGCTCACAAACAGAAGATCAGGCCTCGTCCTCAGTCCATTTAACTGGCACACACGAACAAAGCGCTGTGCAAACAGCTGCTATTGTATTTGAGAGCGGGCTTTGGTTATGGAGCACTTTGTGTTCGTATCCTTAAAATAATGTTTTGTAGATTACTGATAGAGGACAGACAAAATATAGGATTACTCTTAAGGAGGAATGCTTTTAATGCAAGCAGCAATATGTTTTACATATGTACAGAGCTGGTAGGTACATTTCTTTAGAAAAATTAATTCCTAAACCAAATGTGAGCCAATTAAATTTTTTTTTTTTTGGAACCTCTCTGGTGAATCACAGACTTTATAAAGTCATGAAACATGCCTTCACAGTGAGTTGTTTCATGAGAGTGATACTGTTTTCGTAATGTATGTTAACAAATTAACAAAACATGCAACATTGTTGTTACATATGCATACATATTAAGTGATACAATGGGCCTATTCTCAGGAAAGGGAACAGATAGTAGGCCTAATAATGAAATAAATGTTTTGTACTAAGCCTGCAAGTTCCTGTAGAAACTTTATTGTAACTCAGTGCAAACATATTTCCATACATTTTAAGTGTTTGATTGTATTACACTAATACAAAGTAGGTGAATGGAATTTAGTTTGTGCTAAAGCATTTAAAAAATTACATTTAGAAAATTAAAGGGCAACATCTCTTTCCATAAACAGTAATGGGAAACGGATTGTATTGTATAGCATCTTTCTAGTCTTCCGACCACTCAAAGTGCTTTTACACTACATGCAGAATTCACACACATTCATACAGTGATGGTAGAGGCTCATCACAAAAAGAAACTAACTCATCCACATTCACACACCGATGCACAGCATCAGGAGCAATCTTGCTCAAGGACACTCCAACATGCAACAGGATCAAACCTTCTTATTAGTGGACGACCTGCTCTACCTCCTGAGCCACAGCTCCTCAAACAGTAGGCTAACGTTGTCACTCTAGACAATCTACAGAACACAATGTCTACGTTTTCATTGGAACTACTTTCTACTGGAGTAATAGTCCTTACTAAACTGTCGACAGTGTCGTCAGTGGAACCGCCCCCACACCCAAGCTCCAACCTCATTGAACAAGGCCTCCCCCTCCTCACAAATCCCAATTTAACCCCTGCCACTGCCTTAAGTAAGTATTTTAAAGTTCACTAATCAAAGTAAGCATCAATACTTTGGTAACATTCTTGAGTGATGTGTAATTTCTTCAGTAACCTAACCAGCGCTGTTAGTAATCTGGCAGACAAAAGACAAATCTGACAAAAATTTCTAGGAAAAAAATATCTTTAAACAACATTTCTTGTGGTTGGTTTTAAGATCCAGACAGGTGGGTGTGTTTAAAGCCTTGGGACTGGCTCACTTGTATAGCCATTGTGCGAGTTGATCTCGCAAAAGCACTGAAATGGATTTGGAAGGGTAATTTGACCCCTGTCAGATAGTATAGCCCTGGGCTGCGGTGCTTTACTAGCTAGCGTAGTTTACCTAGAACAAAGTAAGCCGGGCCTAAGCCAGCTGGCAACATGATCCGCCCTGCAATGATTCCCAGGCATCTGGGGGTCACACATACGAACAAGTCTCTCAGAGGGCGATGTCACATCGGAGAGGACCGTTCCCTCGACACTTGCTGAAGGAGAGAAACCTGATACACGCGTGCACACAGACACACACACTCACACCCCTTCTGACGGGCACGAGAGTGTGAAAGGGACATGGCTGAGTTAAGCGTACGGACCCTGTCAGTAGAGAGTGTGTATTGAGTATCGATTAGTATTTGATCCCTGCCAGTCGCTCCTCTCCTGTGTCTCCCTGCAGGCTCCACGCTGACCTTCTCTGACTGTCTGTCTCCTCACACACACACACACACGAGCGTACACACACACTGAGCATGAGCATTACTTCTTGCGTGATAACTTACCCTTGATGGAGATGGTGTGAGACGGTGTGTGTGGGGGCGTCACGGGCAGGAAAAAAAAACAAAGGGAAAGAAAAAAGAAAGAAGAAAGAAAAGGATTTAGCTTTGGGCATGTGATGGAAGACAAATGGAGTGACTCAATAGGTCCATTATGAGCTGGGGTGGGGGTGGTGGTTAAGAGATGGATGGCAAAGACGAGGCTTTGAGAGGATGTGAATAGATGTAGAGAATCATAGTTAGATCAGGCAATCTGCTTAACCAGCTTACTGCTCCTGGCCCTGTTCCTCACTCTCCATCCTCTCACACTTTCTGTGTGTGATCAGACGTACTTCGATAGCAGTTATTATCATAACTGTGCCAAGTGCACATTAGCAATCTCCTCTAATATTGTTATTAAGTTAATTCTTCAGTCGTCTCACATTGCTATGTACCTCTATCTCTGACTCGAAGGTCAGGGGATTGGGAGTAATCTTCAATATTTCCAGCTACTCTCTATATTTCTGCACGTTCCCTCCACTACTGAACTTCCTTTTATCTACGCCAACCCCGCTGTGCCCTTCTCCTTTTAATCTATGTTCATCTCTTGCTCGAGATTCCCCCTGTGTCCCCTTTTCCTCTCCGTGTCTCCTATGCATTTTCTTAACCCTCTTCATCTTTGCTTCCTCTCGGTCTCTATAACTGTTAAGTCATGTTTTATAGTTCTATTTGCTGGCTGGCCCAGCTGCTGTAATAGAATTGCTCCTTCCTACATGGACAACAGTTTCCAGGGTAACAGAGACGGGGGAGAGAAGGCCACGGAGTGCACTGTGGTGTAGTCAGTTTTATCACCAGAATGTTTTTGGCCCATTTCTGATACACACTGCCTGCATCGCTGGCAGCCTGAGGTGTGGAGATGAAGATGTAGGACAGCGATGTTTCTATCAGCCAAAACATTATTGCAGTTTTCAATTTAAGTGATTGCATTTACTTTTTCCAGAACGAGACTGGTGTTTGTGTTGGCTGCCGTGGCTTGTTGTAGAGGTTGAGCAGGTGATGCATTGTCCATTGTCAGAAGTAACCCCGGCTAGCATTTTTAAGGAGGAGGAGTGAGCTGGAATGCCTCGCAGCCATTCACTGGCATTTCCCTAATCACTCCATCTCATCTTTTATTACCTCGGAAAGTCGTTCTCCTCGTGGGTGCTGGCACTGCAGATGTTTCTACCGCCTGCAGTATTGGACATTTTGTCAGCGGCAGAATAGAGGAGAGGAGACAGACCATAATATGACTGTCAGTAATATCCTCACTTTGCTCCGGGGAATTAATATTTGCGCATAGAATTGCAACAAACTCTCACAGGTCTGCAAAACTATATTCAGAAAATACTTTATGTCAGCTTTGGGACAGAGGACAGAATCACAGGGCAAAGATGATCTATGATCCTGTAATCCACATTATTACAGTTCTCTGAACAAACTCACGGATATCCAGGAAAACGAACATCAATCAAAGCAATAAACCATGAAATCCTATGCTTTTCACTAACTTAAAAAGAGCTAAAAGCCATAGCCATAATCATATTTTCAGTCACTGTAGCACATTAGTTGCTGACTGGGTCAAATGTGTTTATTTTGGGGATATTTTACAGTCACAACAGAAGATCAGAACTTTGTCTGTATGTTCCCAAAACAGAGAATTCATTGATCTGAAGTTTAAAGAAGCTTATCTGTTTGAACTGAAACCAGAAGTTCACCAAAGAACACACTGTTCACTCCAGTTTACAGTAAACAAGGTCTTCTTGCGGTGAGCAATGTTTGGAATATACTATAATAGAAAGTGAAGGGGAAAATGGAGAGAAAACTCAATCTGACTGTGGCGTAATCCTTCAAAGTAATGAAAAAACGAAATTAAAATACAGTGATTGTGCAAAAGACTGTGTTTTATAATCTGACTTTCACTCTCATTTTTGTATTACTGAGATTTTAATTTGATTTTCACCCATTAAATAACAACAGAATTCCCAGATTTAAAAAACAAACAAATAATGAAACAAATTTAATGAAATAGTTAGCCCGTGCTTAATATGGAGTTGAAATCCTTGAAAAATTATGAGCTTAACAGTGACCCTCCACTCTTGGAAGACTGCTTTCTAGCTGTCCAAAGATAGACTCAAACACACGTCCCTGCTATAATCAGAGTGGATAATGTTTGATGGCCACCTCTCTGGTGCCAATAGATCCCTGTTTGTTATTCCTGCCCACTGTAATGTCATCGTGTTTCTATAAAAGGAGATGAGATGAGGGAAGGATAGTGTAACTGTTTAGGCAGGCCTGGCCACTGTACCTAGTTTGCTCCAAATGAGAGGTTGAAAACGGGGGGGGAGATAGGGGGGATAGGGGGTTGTTGTGCAGAGTGGTGCAGCGTGAGGCAACAGAGAGAGACAAAGAGGGAGCACGGCTATATTTAGTCTGACCTGAGTGCCCGCGTGTAGAGGAGGCCAGGCAGAGAGACAGGTGCAGCGGCTGGTCATTATGGAAGAACACAAGAGCCTCACAGTCAGAGGCTGATAATGGGGCCTCATCTGACAACTACCTATAGCCCTACCTCACAGCCTATATTTAGCTCCGATTCGAGACCAGTGGTTGGAGCTTAGAGCTGTGCAAGTCTGTGTGAGTGCAAGTGTGTGCTGGGACTCCAAGAAAACAGTGGGTGTGTGGGTGGGGATTGGGCACTGGCGGAGCTGTCTCTAGGGAGACTGGCATCTGTTTGAAGACGACATACTGTGTTAGCGGTGTTTGCTCAGGCGTTGCAGCCAATCATAGAGGTGTCTCTGACCCGCAGGGTAATGCGTCTCAGCATTACACAAATATGAGCCGCCTCGCAGTTTGTCATGTCCCCTGTAACATCTGCTGGTCTGTGCAAGTATGAACTACACGTGTCTTCTTTGTATTTGCAACACACCCCAAACTCGCTGCTGATGTTGCACTTCAGTGATTCTGTTTTACAGTCAGAGAGATATCTAAAAGTTGACATGCTTGACATCAAAATAATTTAGCAGAAATGTTTCAGTTTGGATTACTCAGAATCTAAAAACACTGTAAGTGCGCTAGAAATAAGCTTGTGTCAGGAGATTGTAGAGAGCTCTGTTTGTGTATTTCTTTCCTGTCATTTCCTGTATTTTCTGACCCACACAGCTTGTCTCTCAACACAAAACAAATATTGGCTGCCATGTATCAAGTGGAGTCCATCATATCTTTCTACCCTCTGCCTGTCTGCCTGAGAAGACCCAATCCCCTGAGGGAGAGACTGAAAAAAGAGGAACTAGTCAGAGTTTCAGAAGGTTCAACCTTGGACTGCTCTCTCGGACAAAAATGCTGTGTCACCATACTAAACCTAAACAAAATGACATTGCTTTAACTTTCTAAAGTTAAAGTAGCACATCGACAAACTGTGTTTCCCTAAAGTGGATTTCTTAAAGGAGTGGTTCGACATTTTTGGAGCCAGAAGAGCAAAAGATGTCCAAAGATAGCAAAAACCACCTACGAGCATATCTAAATCTTATGAAATAACATGTTACATCTTGTTTGTTAAATCTTTATAGTTCATGTAAAACTGACACGTTTTGGATTTTCGGGATTAATGCGTTGCACGCAGTGATTTCCTCCAGGAAGTCACTGAACCCGGTCAAGAAATAGTCCAGCACATAGCCTCCCATAACACCAGGACATGTTGTTTTTACACCTCAACTTCTGTGCAGATTAAACAAACAAGATACAGTGTGTTAATTAGTGAGCTTTAGAGGTGCTGGTTGCTGGACCTTGTTTCCGTCTACCAGGGCCAGGATTGCTGTTTACCACTGCTTTTTAGTCTTTGTGCTAAACTAAGCCAACCTGATGCTGGCTGCAGATTAATTTCTACCATACTGAACTAGACAGTTATAACCTGGCCACTCATTTGCATTGTGCTGCACTTAAAGTGAAGTTAATGATACAGTAAAATCAAGCTGAAAGGTACATTGACTGTTCATTTAAGGGTCACTACTTCAGTTGTGCCATTAAGACCAACATGAATGGGAGTCAGTCAGGTTACAGGTTGGTATCAGAGTGTGAAAACAGAATGAGAGCCCTACTCGCTATGGAAACCAAAGGCGGGAGAGCAGATACCCCTGATAATTATAATATATTGGCTCTGACATAAGGATATAATACCACCTGCTCCATGCAAACACCCCATGGAGCGGAAGGAGAGGGTAAACTCCAACTTTGGCTCTTTCGATTTCACAGAGAAAGAGCACTGTTTTTACAGCAGAGTTCAGAAAATGAGTTTTTCATGCATTCGCTGGGTTGATTTGTGCATTTTTATGTTTCTATTTTGTTGCCAAACAGCGAATGAGTCAGTTGGGAATGCAGCATGTCATAGGAGATACCATTTTATCTGGCCCTGCCTGTTGGCTGCAGATTGCAACAGACGAATAATTTTCCCTGTTTGATGTATATGGCAGCTCTCCGAAAACTTGTCTTCATGGTTGTGAGAGAGGAATTTGTTGGAATAGATTTGATTAAACTGCTGCACAAGTTGTGCTGTGTTTACTGTTGCTAAGTAAAAGTTCATAATTGAGGCGCGCGGTTTACAGATGACCTTTAGTTGAGTCATAAAGTGTCAGCTGGACCCTTCACCCCAGGCCCCAGTCCGCTCTAGATCTCATGGGGAACACACCGTTTAAACCATTAGAGTGTAATTTGAGAGGAAGGGGCAGGCTGTACGGGTGGGTGCTGGGGTTGGGAGGCGGTCAGTGATTTTTTATCTGTCTTCTATTTCAGTGCAGAAAGCCAAGGTCACCACCACTTGAGGGGTTCAAGTGAAGACACTTTGCATTCTGGGTAAAGAGAGCCAGTGAAAATGACGGGGGGCAGGGATGGGGGAGGGGGGTAAATGGCATCAGACAGTGAAGGAGACAGAAATAGAGAGAGGTAGGAGGCTGTGGTGGAGGAGTTTGGGGATATGAAGGCTAGTATAGGTCTAACCTGCCCGAGGCAAAGAAAGAGATGGAACAGGGCCAAGATGATAGAGGGAAGAAGAGGTGTGTCTGTAAGGGATTGTAATTTAATCTCTGGTCACTGAATTGAAAGCTGGAGTGCTTGGCAGCCAGGCCAGCGTGAACGGGGAAAAAAAAGAAGCTAAATCCATGGAGTCAATTAAAACCACAGTTAAAAATGTATAAAAGTGCATCTATTTTGGAGCAACTCACATTTGTGCCTCTTTCTAACACTTTGTATTCAGCAACATAGTTTGTGTGCGATTTAAGCTGAGGATGTATGAATATGTATGAGTTGAGTATTTTCAAGTGTGCTTGCTTCCCATCACATTAGCTCATTCTACTCCTAACATATTTTCTTTTCCTCTGAGAAGGGGAGCGAGGAGCTAAAAGAATGGATGGAGTAAAGGCTGCAGGCGAGAGAAAGTATGAAGGGGGAAGGATATGACAAAAGGCTGGTGTGAATAGTAAAAGGAATAAGAGTTGGCGCTGAGAGCTGTGTGCAAATTCTTGCAGCATCTCACAATCTAATTTAATAATAATGTATTTTAGCTTGTTAAAATAATCCTGAAGTTGAGTTGTACATTATAAAAGAGTTTTATAGGCAGGAGGAAAACAAGTAAATCCTTTAATTTGTTTGTGGGCAGCCAAAGTACACTATTAGAATTGCCTTAAATTAGATAAATAGATACATCTGTTGGTTTAACAGACATAAGAGACCAATTAATAGAGTGGAGCTCTGGAGTTTATTCACTCTGTGTGTGTGAGTGTGTGTATTTGTTTCTGTTTACTTTATTGATTTAAAAGCCCTACAGTCCAGGCAATCAAGATTTTAAGCTTGCCATAGATTTCTTTATGTAAATCTTTCCATACACGCACACAGACACACACTCACAAACAAGCCAAACTCCTTCTTCCCCTCACACCTTTTCACAGATGTGTCTCCAGCAGCAGTGAGCAGCAGTGACTCAGGTTCTGTATCTGAACATGATGTGCCATCCCAGTTTCCTTGCCTGCAGCCTCTCTCCTCAGCCACAGCCAGCACACCTCGCCACCCATTTATCAATCGGCATTAGGCTGTGGTAGGTAGGCAGACAGGTCAATCTACCTCCAGATGGGCCCATATTAGAGACAGCCGCTCCATCCATCTGAGCCCAAACTATCCACCCTCTGCCAGAAGTTCACTCACTGGACTTTATTCTCAACGGGGTCTGGAACACTTTTCCGAACATTTCAGAAGTTCATACTGACGAGAAGAAATTTGGCGTGGAGTTAGATGTGAGGATAAATAAATATATAAGCCTCTGATGCATTATTCCTTCTCAAATCAATCACATCTCCTCTCACTATCATCGGGCCTGTCTTTGCAGACACCTCCTCTCTCTCTCTCTCTCTCTCTCTCTCTCTCTCTCTCTCTCTCTCTCTCTCTCTCTCTCTCTCTCTCTCTTTCTCTGTTTTCCCTGAGCCCATAAAAGTTGGAGCACTTTAATAAGAAGATGAAAAGGGGGAGAGGAAGTGTGTGATGTGATGGAGATGAGAGAGATGATGAAATGGAGATAGATTGGATGTGGATGGGAGCCACAGGTGACAGGTCTCATCCTCTCCTCCCTCTCGCCCCAAAATCTTTCTTTTTTTTTTTTTTATCCTCTTTTGCAAATCCCACATCTCAACTCCTGCCTCTCATTCCAGACATTTCCCCTCTTTTTCTCTCTTTCTCCACGCCTGCTGCTGCTGTCTCTTTTTCCTCTCTCTCTCCTTTCCTCCATATATAGGACGGGCATGGTGTGGAGCAGCGCTTGGATAATTAGCAGTAGTTTATTAATTATGAATGTGAGCGGGTTCTGTGGGAGCCAGTGAGTGGGCCTCTCGCAGAGACTCATCAATTAAACAACAGAGTTTCCCAGCCTTTTGATTAAAGATAAAGAGGAAATAAGATGATCAATAGAGACCTGTTAGAGACTGGCAGAGCAGATGAACAAAATGCAATGAAGAAAAGACAGAAAAAGATAGACAGAAAAACAGATGATAGGAAGAGGGAGGCCCACCGACGCACAACTGCCCCGCTTTGAGGTTCATGTGACAGCATTAAAAAGTGGCTGGTTGGGTCGAAAATGTGGGACGTGTGTGCATGAGACACTGGTTCGTGCGTCGGTGTGTGAACATTTCACGTGACAGCGGCAGCACGGTGGGAAAGCCTCGCGATCCGTCTGCATCAATCGTTACTCTGCCCACACAGACCAATGCCTGGACCGAAGCCAAGGTGCCAGCACGGCAGAGTGCCAAAACCCTGCTGTCTGTTCTCGCCCTCCTTTTTCCTCTGCCTCCCTTTTCCCTCTCCACCCTCGCTTGCCTCTCTTTTGTTCTCTCTCCTTCCTCTCCCCACGCTTTTCTCCTCTTTCCCGTCTGTTACTCCTCATCTTTTCTCACCTCTCCCACCTCCCACCCCTCTGCCACCGCTTCTCGCTGCGGTCAGTTGTTCAACACATCTCCCCCGTCAGGCAGGGTCTGGTGTCTCATTTTGGTTCCCCTGAAGAGATTTAGAGGTCTTACCCTCTTTCAAGTATTTTTTATTAATTTATACAAGTAGCTGGAAGAGAAAAGAGTCGGGTTAACAGCATAGCAGGAATCGCTTCTCAGGCTTGAATCTAACAATGTCACACATTCAACAGGACACCCCCATACAACCGTGGGATTACACACACACACCTACTGTCTCGATCTCTGAACATATGGGCTTCTCGCACATGTTCCCCCACTCTGCAGCTTTGACTTTTGGGCCAAGCGTGCGGTGAAAGGCCCTCTGATGGATTGCCTGTGCTGGTACTGTTAATTGACGGCATGTCTGATTACACTTTTGCACCATGCACGGGAGGCTGCTAGGCTCCTGTCCAATAAAAGGCTATAAAAGTGGGTGGACGGCGCGGTCGAGCTCATCAAACACACACACACACACACACACACACACACACACACACACACACACACACACACACACACACTTTCTCTACAATGCATGCACTCTCAGATTAAAAACTCACAGCCCGTCTCTCCATCCAGGTGAAGCATAAAAGGAAATTAGCTTTCCCCCCATATTTCCAGTTCAATTACTTTTACTTGCTTTTGAAATTGACTTTCAAGCACACATCAACTGGGGATGGTTGTAAAGATGTGTTAGACTCATTTATGGTGTGAGGCCAGTAGGTTTGCTCTTAGACTAGTGTAAAGATTTATAAATAATGGTCTGGCTGAAAAGTTATCCACCCCAAGGCTATCTCAAATCTAAAAGCTGCATTCTGAAACAACAATCAATGACACCTGCTGACAACAGACAAAAAAATGCTGTGAAGTAAGCCATGAGACTGACAAGAATGCAGTAACCACTTGAAATATGTCTAAAAATGTTTTTCTGTGGAATTGCTGCACTCATCACTGTGTCCTCCCTAAAGTGTCCTTGTAACTGTGATAAGATGTCTGCTGGATCAAAGCAAAACACCCAAAGTGGTTCTTTATAGTGTTTTTACATCTGCATCTATATTTTGACCATAGGCTCTTTTCTCTATACTCTCACAGGTGTTTTACTCATCAGTGTCACTTGCTTTTGTTTGGATAAAATGAAAAAGAGTTGAAGCTGGACAAGAAAATCAGAGCCTCCCTATACGCCCAACCTGTCTCCTCATCTTGTTTCTTTTTTGCCATCTTTGATCACTATAAACAGCATCTGGTGCTTTTTGACTAACCATCTCCCCTCCCACTTACAGGAAGACCAGCTAATAGAAAATGCATCGCAACATCTGGTCAGCTCTACACTTTCCCCAGCAACTGCACTAGAACCTAAAACCAAACATATTTTGGTATCATGTGAGCACATGTTTTGTGCATTTTGAGCATCCTCTGCCCTCACCGTCTCCCCCCAAGGCAGCAGATCTGTTCTCTTGGCATCTCTCTTGCGTAACAACTTGCCAGGTTACATGGCATTACCCTCATTACTCAAACCCCCTTCATAGTGCTTCACTCATCGTGGCTTGAGGATAAATGAGGCAGCCTCCCTGGCCTCTTTGGGGAGCTGAAGCATAGCTCGACGAGTCAGCCAGCCACTGCAGCAAAGAGCAACTTCAGTCAGAGCCTAACTTCCTGGTTTACTTGTGATTGGTTATGGATTTTAGCCCTCAGTGTTTTGCTGTCTTCACAGGCACACAGCCTCGGCTCACTAAAAATCTAAATCAAAGTGCTCTGACTCTTGACTTTTTTGTGCCTTATGAGAAAGGTTTGTTTTCACATCCTCTCAGATAGGTTTTAATGTATAATGAGAGCTCTGAACTTTTGTGTGGGAAGTTTGCTATCATTAGCAGATACAATACTTTATGAGTGGATGCAGTCACAGGGAAACATAGCCTGAGGCCAACATCAGCTCTGGCCAGACGATGGTTCGTAACAGGAAAAAAAAAAAAAGCTGATGAGAGCTGAATATACAAGGGTTGAACTTATTGTTTTGACTTTGTACTTTTACTGCTTCATAGTATAAGAAGAGATATATAATTCAGCCTTTGTTCTGGTTTTTCATTTTTCATCTCTGTTTTATGAAGGCACTTGCTGTGCAAGGTACAATGGCAATAGATATAAAGGCTGAACGTTGAATAAGACAAACAGCAATACTGACAAAGATCAAGTAATTTTCTATATCACTCTCTAGGTGTAAGTAGAATAAACTGATCCAGCTATATTTAAACTCCTCTGTTGGAGTATAAACTGCTCCACAAAAGAGTGTTTTTAGACAGTTACTGTATGAGACAGAAATCAATGGTACAAATACATATTTTTAATAAACTGTGTAAACTGATTGTCCTGTTAGGGAGCCTGCTAATCATATTACTGTAGCTGTGTTGCACCATCCAAATGTATTTAATTTCCTCCACATAAACTTATGAGACAGAAATCAGTGGAAGAAATGTGTATTTTGAAAGAACTGTTCAAACGTTTCATCCAGTTAGTGACCAAACTAACAAGTTTGTCACAGTTAGCAACCTTGCTAAGGGTCAATAAGCTTCAATAACGCTTTTTGTTAAATTAAATGATGTACAATCCTGAGAATAAAATGCCAGACGGGACTAACCAGCACAGTAAAAAGAAAATTAAATAAGCTCAGAGAGATATTATGACTAGCTCTAGCATGTACCCAGTTTAAGAGATTGCCCAGATTGTGGCAAAAGTTAGCTCGCCAGTTACAGTACTTAACCAAGTAACCCTGCATGTAGTTCCTATATCACAAGCAGGGGTGGAGTAGTGAATACTTTTTTCCCTTTATTGGATCTCAACTCTCACCCTAATTATGAAGAGGTGGATAAACTGAGTTTACCTGGGTTTAGCCCCCACTACACCCCTGATCACACCGTATACTTTGCAAAGGCAAGCAGATCAATTTCACTGAGCCACTTTCTGACGTGACTGAGTCTTAATCACTGAATCTAAGGTGGCAAATATGTAAAATTTATTCAAAGGGAGACACAAACACACACACACACACACACACACACATACATGTTGATTCCCATATTCACAGTGACTCTGCCAGAGTCAATGTCTTGTTGCCATAGCACCCATTGCCATTGAGGGACGCAGCAAGGCTTGACTGTAGAAGGAGGGGAGAGCAAGACATAAAGAGGAGGAAATAAACAGGAAAGAAATGAGTTAGAGAACAGCAAGGGGTGGATGTTGAGGTTAATGAACAACTATATAGCTTAATGTTTGCTTATTCAAACTACTGTTGCTGCTTCCCTCATCCCTTTGTCCCTGCCTGCCTTCACTCTTTTTATCTCTCTGACAGATTTCCCACAGCATGACTCATTCTGATTAGCACTGGGCAGCCATTTCAAAGCTTGCAGAGGCTTTGACATATAGCCTAAAACATAGTCCTCTCACCTCTTCTCTGTCGCCAGAAGTCTGAAATATAAGAGGAGAGAGAAAAGAAAGAGAAACGAAGCAGCCATTATGGACTCAGACCCATAAAGCCAGCGGTCTAATTCAGGAGCAATAAATTGATGAACCGTGTCCGTCCTTTTGCAGCGCTCTTTAAATTCCATTTAATGCCACTGTAACGGCTAATCATTGGTGTCTCTCTGTGTTTGTGTGAGTTTGTGTCTGTGTGTGATTTTAAACAATAGCAGCTCCTGATAAAGGATGTGGGGGAAAAAAGAGTTTTGGGAGTGTTATTCATCCACCACTCGGGATGCGTAAAAAATGGAGGCTCAGGTTGTGATGGCTGTCCTTATCTTGTCATGAGCCAAACTGTTTCAGCGAGAGAGCGCGGCATTACCACACTGCTGGCGAGGCTGCCTTTCCACTATCTTTCTATTTGTCTCCAGCCGTTCCATTCCAACCCTCTATTTTCGTTTTTATCTCCCCGTGTCATCTCACTCTGACTCTAAAATTCATTTATGCGCTCTTTCTTTCTCTTACTCCGAGCTTACCTCTCTCTCTCTCTCTCTGTCTTTGTTCACTTTCCATACTTCCTTCTTTTTACCGTACTTTACCATCTTCACCTCTAGACAGACATCAATTGTCACTCTCTTTTTTCCCCCTTCCTCTTAAATAAGAGCTTGACAGCTGTCCTTCAGCTGTATGTGGTGTATCCACGGTCGTATAGGCGGCAGATGGAGAATATTTGCCTAAGTAGGACTTGAGTCCTGTGTAAACAGAGCCACTGTATGTCTTCATCACAGCTTCATCATTGCTCATTACAATGCACATTTGGTATGCTGGGAATCTTGAATCACTGCACTGTAGCAGGGTTATTGTAGTTTACTAAAACTAAATTAAAAACTAAAACTAGGTGTGAAAAGCATTTTAGTTAACTTAAAATAAGAACTACACCAAGATAAAAAAAAAGTTTTAGGTGAGCCAATTGCCTTTGTAATACAGATTTTGAACGTTTTATATCTTGCTCCTAACAAAAAGCTCCCATATTATTATTTAAAAATACCTAAATTTGCGCTAAAACTAAAAAAACTAACATATTTTTATTTATTTAAACAATAAAAACTGCATTTTGCAGTACAAAATGAGTAAATTGCCTCAACTTGCTCTGACTTTTCCATCTATGGTGTCAAATCCAAAAACACGTCCACACATTGTTTCACAGTGTGATGAGCATATGTTCAACACAGCTTGCTAATTTTCTTCCAGCAAAGACAAGAACAATAGCCTAGTTCACTGATAGTATGGGCATGTAGTATGTATATAATATTACGTATCAAATATAGAAATATTCCCGTATTAAAACGCTAATTGTAATTGTACATATTACGATATGTTTCCCATGTTCATGCCTGGAAGAATCTTGTAATACGATTTCAGACACCTCTGAATGGGACCATGCCATTTCTTAACCTTGACATTAGTTCATTGTGTCGCCTCACTTTCATCACTGCAGTGGCTCGCGTCCTCAGTAAAGTCTCATGTGGTCGTGCAAGCCAATGTAGATGCTGTAGGTTAATATAAGTAGCTAGCTTTCTAGCTAGATTAATATGTTTTACTTTCTTACAGTACCTTCAGAGTTTAGACTGTGTCTACGGATTATTAAATTAAAATTTGCCATTTCAGGAATGTTTACTTTCAGTTTAGATTATCTGGTTATAGACTGTTGTAAACTCTATGATCATCTTTTAGCATTGGCTATTATCCCAGGAAGAATAACCAGTGCTTATGCTGTTGCTAATGGGGATCCAAACAAACAAACAAATCTGACTTGGCCAGTTGGATATAATTCTTGATACGTGTTCCATATTTTGAACACACATTGAATATTGCATTGTGTTTGTGTCAGAAATGCAATTTGCACATCATATTAATGCAAGAAGTTACATTTAGACATGGGAGTCAAATCCAAAGCTCCAAAGGCAAGGTAGGTCTTAATCAAATTGCTTTGCCACTGCTGGAATTAAATAATAATAACAGCGTTCGTGCTCTGAGGCTGGACTTCTTTGTTGATAGGAAAACCAAGCCTGACATTGGCAAGGGAATATTGAATAGCGCTGTTTCTCACATGGTCACAAAGAACAGGGGGAATGAGAGAGAGAGAGAGAGAGAGAGAGAGAGAGAGAGAGAGAGAGAGCTGGGGCCCAACAAAGTGGCCTCAGGGCATCTGTGCAGCAGTGAAACCCCGGATATCTGTCAATAAACAGGCAGGTTGTTGTTGCGGGATCAATCCCTGCCTGGAGCATTGCTTTACTTCTAATTGCAATGTGCACTGACAGTACAGCACATGCTCTCTCTACGTTAATGCGTGCCAAAATCTTTATGGTACTTCTCACAGTGTTAACGGCGTTCTGCTGTACGTGACAGAAACTTCATGAGGAATCTTTCAGAACCGCGTACCACAGTTTTACTGTACTTGTTTTGCGAGGTTTTACTTGGAAAGGTTCATCATAACTGAACAGCTGCCACTTTGTAATTTGGTTTTTCTGTGGTTTTCTTTTTGTATTGCTGCAGATATGGCCAAGGATAGACGGTGTGGCACAACATCAAGATATTAGCAACAGAGTGAAATATTTACAACAGTTTAACAGCAGATAAAATATTAACCGGCAAAAACATAAATGTTAAATGTCACCGTATGGAGCTCTTAGCGTATGTTCAGACGGGAACAAGAACATGTGCAGCACAGATCAGCTGAACATCAGCTGCCTCGTCCTGCTGTTCACTGACCAGCTGAAAATGAACCCATACATTATTCTATTTAAACTAATTTGTGGATTATGTGTTGCCTTTATCATTTACTATTAATATGATATATTGGGCTTAGGGTATAGCGTTATCATGTGTGCAGCTAACACTGAACAACAAAGGGATGCCTTGGCTCCATTCACTCAATTCCAGGAGGGTTTTTTTGTTTTCTCGCCAGTGTGAGATGACTTTCTGAGTGGGCAGGATGGAGCCATTAAAAAAACAAATTCAACTATATTTTTTCCCTTTTTATAAACAATGGCAGGGCTGTCTCTAACTGAATTTGTGTCAATCACAATCAAACAGAAGGGACTTGAGTTTCTATACTAGTCTAACATGCAGACAGACATTGTGAAAAAAGGCAGTAGCAGTTTCTCTACTGACAGTAGCCACTATAGTCCAGAAAGAAGTGCAGCCTGAGGCCATTTTATGTTTTTGAGGGGCTTGTTACTGTACTACAAGCCTCAGTGTGTCCACCTACACAAACTGAATGCATCGTATTTACATTCTCTGAGGGCTGTTCAGAGTCACTTTATAATATGAAGGAGCCTTCAGCAGAAGTAGACCAACTGGTTTTAAGGAAAGCGGGTACATGCAAATTGCTTCATCACAGAACAGCTCCTGGAACTCATTGAACATCACAGATTGAAGATATACGACTCTGTAAGAGTATCCAAAGGAGGAATTTTCCTTTCATGCAGAATCAGGCAACAATTCCCTAAAGCATTCCAACTCTTATCTTTTTGAAGTTTAAAATCCAGAGTATTTGTTAGAATATTCCAGCAGGATGAGCATGTTGGAGGACAAATCCTGGCGAAAACAGGGCGGGCATTTTTCCTTAACGCCTTGTTGTTTCTCCTCTTCTCAATGTTTTTAAATGGCAGCCTCTGTCAACAGCCACAGTGGGGGGTTAGTCTCCTGTCTGTTTGGCTCCACAGCATTGTATCCTGTTGCTCAAAAGCCCGGAGATAGACCAATCAATGAACGAGCCACTTACCCTGTTATTCAGAGAACAAAATAATGTCTGTAGCTACCAATCTGCCGGAGTGGATGGAGCACAAAGAACCTGTGTACTATACCAGTGCTTTAGTGAGGAGATGTGAGAGATGGCTGATGGGGCTGTGTGTTGGATTCTTGTTTTTGTTATGTGGGATTTAAAAGGCCCAGATGAGCTGTTTCACTCCTCTCCACTGACTTCTTGACAGGTAACACAGAGAGAACAGCTCCACCTTACAGCCTTTCAACCTCACATATCCTTGAGCATGTATTGTACTCAAGCAATCAATAGCACAAATGTCCTGCATACCTTTCTGGAGCTTCTTTCTCGTGTTAGTTCCATGTCATATAAGTGAGAGCTCACCAACATATTGCTCCGCGCTTCTTGTTTCGTCTCTGGTTTTATTGAATTAACTTGACAACTGGAGCGGGGGCCATTGACTTCCAAGGGAAATGGCTTTTATTGATTTGATCCGCTCCGCGAGATGCCAGGTACTAAATGACATTGTTGAACATTCCTGCGATCGTAGAACTAGCGAGGAGGGCTTGAGCTTGAGTCCGCTTTATGCAAATAGGAATTGATGTTACTGGGTGACTGAGCAGGGAACACCCCATTGAGATGTTATCTCCGAAGTGTGTCATGTGAATGCATTTATTTTTAAGTGCGACACGACGGATGGAGGCCGAGCCCAGAGCCTCGTGGGGTAAAATAAAGAAAAGAAGCTGTTAACACATTTTCTTTGACCGTCTGTCTGGGCCTATTCAGGTCAAGGAAGCAACATCTCTTTTAATTTGTGTCTCCTGGCCTCGCACCATTGTTTAATAAACCTAAAAGGCTTCTTTTGTGTTGGCACTCTACACATGTGGAGCTATTGAATGGACACGTTCTTCTCTCTAAATTGAATGCACTCACCACACTTCTGCGTGTTCTCCTCTTTTAATTTCTTTTTCCGCCCCCCTTTGCTCCACTCCCTCATCATCCGTCTCACCATTGTTATCGCTGTCTGCACTGAGATGACCACCTCCCTTCACTCCCCCGCCTCATGACTTATAACTGAGTGCTCGGGTGGAAAACTCCTTAGGAACCTTCTCTGCGACCGCTATATCTCTCCCAGCACAACTCTCTCTCCCCTTACCATCCTCCCATTCCCCCGTCCTTTTTCTCTCTGCCCTTCAGCTTTCAAAGCTCGTTCTTTAAAACTCGTCCTGTGAAACTCATCCAGCATCCCACAGCCACCCACCCTGATCCAGTCACCATAACCAAATCCACTTTAACACAGGCACAAACAGATCCCAAAGCCTCGTAGCGGAGGGGTGGGAGAGGAGGGGAGGGTGACAGGGAGGAGGGGAAAGTAGAGGGCAATGAAATGTCAGGCTGGTGGGTAAAAGTGAGAGATCTTCACCGAGCCCTTCTAAATAAACCATCCAGTCTTTAGTTTCTTAAATCCCATCAGCCTAACCTGGGAGCGGTGGATGCATTAAAGTGTAGGAGCAAAAAGAAAGACATGATTTGCTGTGATGGGACGAGAGCTCGGGCAAGAACGCGAGGCGAAGGAGAGGAATGTGAGATAAATGCAATGAGGTAGAGGTGGAGAAACAGGGTTTGACAAGAGCGAAGACAGATTGGAGAGAATAGATGCAGATAGAAGCAGAGAGACGGAGACACAAGGAGTGAGAGCAAGAAAGATAGAGACATATATGGCAGAGCTGGCAGCCTCTTTCGCTGATTAACATGCCTCTCAGACACGGGGAGAGGGATCAAACTTGCACACAGCCAGGCCTGGGAGTTATGCCTGCAATGCAATGATATAGGTGTATGTGTGTGTGTGTGTGTGTGTGTGTATGCGTGTATGTGCGTGTGTTTATTTCTGTTTGTTTGTTTTCAGTTTGAATCTAAGGCTCCACACTGATGCGGGCATGTGTCTTTGTTCACAGCTGCCTTGTGTGCACAGTTGTCAACTGGAGACATCTGTTGATTGACACCGCAGTGTGTTTGTGTGTGTGTGTGTGTGTGTGTCTGTGTCTCCGTATACCACATGAGATGTGGCTTTCAAAGCAACAGGGAGAGTTAAAGCGGAAACGAGAAGCCAGTGCGTGAACTCGTATTGAAACTGATACAGGTAGAATTTATCTGACTAAATTGGGTGAGCAGGTGGCTGATGTGTGGTGAGAGAAGATAGTGGGAGGGGAAAAGAAGGTGAGAGGAGATGGTGGAAATAGAGGAAAGAACTGTAGAGAGATGCATGTGCAATAATCTACTGAGTTTGAGTGTGTGTGCAAGTGCGTTTGCATCTACAGCCCTGGGTGCATCTGTATGTGAGCATCAGTGTGAAATCAAAGGCAGGGGACTTGCAGGTCCACTTTTATCTTCACCAGTGCTAGCCCTACTCTGTCGGTTTTGCACTGGGAGAAGATATACTGAGCCTCCCTGTCTCTGTCGGGAAAAAGAAAATTGCTTTTAGATACTGTTTATGATGGGGGCGTTCAGAGTGGAGCACTTGACAAGATGATTTTCCTGTGAAATTTGCCAACCTGAATAAAAAATCTGGACAATACCGAGGGACATATTCCTGAATAGTATAGCTTGTTGCTCATATACAGCCACGCCATCAACTTTGCATTTAATATGGCGATCTTGACAGAAGACAGTGGCTTCATTTGGCAGAGTTTCATGCACTGTGCAGGAAGGGGAGAAAGAGGAAGACAAGGTAAACACCATTAGCATGCAGAGATGTGGTTGTGAAGCCCAAAATCTATACAGACCTCTGTGTTCCTTCTACCTCTCTGTCCTCCTCTCCTGACGACTCTTTTCTGTAACAGAATCACTTAGATAGACAATTTCATGCTGCCCTTTCACACATTGTATTACCCAAAGGTATCTGGGTATTGTACAATCTGACCTTGCTAAAGCCTTGTTCAACCACTTTGTGTTGTCCATTTTTTTTTTTTTTTTGCCCACTTGTTATTCCTCACGGCAGATTTACAACTTGCTAACATTGAAATTTAAAGGAATAGTTTGACAGTTTGGGAAATACTTTATACAGTATAAAGCTGCACTCAACAGCATGTTAGCTTAGCCTAGCATAAAGAAGACTGGCAACGGTATCAAATCTGCAACCGCTAAAGCTCACAAATTAACATGTTGTATCTTGTTTGTTTTACAAGGGGTTTCTTGCCAGATTGTTTCTTAGTGAAGCGACTTCACTCCTGGCCAAGAAATAGCCTGATTCATAGACCCCACAAAACCACAATGTGTTGTATTTACACGTTTGTATGGATGAAACAAAACAAGATCTACATTTTTTCTAATTCTCAACAAGAAAGGGTATAAACTGTTTTTTTAATAAGCGAAAGCTACTCTCTCTGATCCCACAGGGATAAGACTTACAACAACTAATATAGGTGTAATTAGTAATTTGAACACTCCTCTTCCCTGTCTCCCTTCATATGTCCTATCAAATAAAGGCATTACATTTCTTTAAAAAAAAAAAATCATATGGAAATGAGTGAGAATCAAATATCACAGGCCAAGAAAATTGTAGAATCACTACATCACTACGATATTGGTATCACAGTCCTTATAGCAATGATTCACTCAGCTCGAAGTTCATCACAGTTTTTCCCATTAGGACTCATTAGTTTTCATAAAAAAAGGGTGAAAACTGGAATAAAAATATCAAGGTGAAAATCACTTTGCAGTTGAATCACTTATTGTTATTTACTCACTCAGTAAGAATGACTCATAATCTGCAAGTCATTTGCATTCCCCTTCTGTTTTTCTCAATACTTTCTATTACCAGGAAAATATATCACAAGTAGTAATACTATTGTGCAGAAACAAGCAGTAAAGTCTGCAGTCTGTTTTCATTTTTCCAGTGCCCTACACTTTCCCCCAAATGTTCTATTTTTGCCCGCCACCCGACCTCATGGCCCCACTGACAGTCACTTGTTGCCATTACAATAAATCCACCTTTCCCACTGATTCACAAGCAAAAAGGGCAAACAGTCTCTGGATGGGAACATATTGCCCTATTGAGTTACTCCTGAGTATTTATGCAAGATAATACATGTCCTTGGGGATATTTTAGCAGAATAATCACATCAAGAGGGATTCTGTCATGCTGCAGAACCTTTTATTGCCATTAGCAAGGTTTCTGTATTATTTATAACCATGCTGGAGATTATCGCCTTGTGTGTTTTCCTTTACTGGCTTTATGGAGCCTCCAGCCAGTGATGGATGGAGTTGCTTTTAGCCTCCTGTCAGTCTCGGAGTGTGTTTTCTTTTCTTCATTTCTACTGCAGTGTAGCTGGGTTCCTCCTACGTGGACAGTTTGAGTGTGATTTATGGTCTCGGCCCATGATCCCTGCCCTGCTAATGATGGTTGTAAACTGGTGGGAAGCCGAAGGTCAGGCCTATCTCCAGTGTTGTGATGTGACATGATGTTTCTCCTCATCTTGTGACACATGTTGAAGCTTGAAGGATGAAAGATGCGAGGAGAAGCAACATTAAGGGTAGAAAATAAAAGATATGCGTGGTATGGAGAATAAAAGATTTATCTCAGCGCTCCTTCATGGAGAGTCTTCCTCCTGAAACACAGACCTATAATTAACCTGCAGACGTTGTCAGACGGTGCTGAAAAATCTTTGTTGTACTCCTTCTAGATCGCAACTAAAGCTCCTTTGTCTCCTGGTGTCTCAGCAGCTGTAATTTTGAGGACTGTGAAGGTTAATGACAGTGACACAACTCCGGGGAGAGCTCGAGTAATACTTAAAGATATCCATTCATCAACAATAAGCTATTACAGGTATTACATTACTGCTCTGTCATCCAGCGGCTACCTCTCGCCTGTTAATGGGAGCACATGCACTGCAGAGAGAAAGAGTCAGAGATTATCTTATTCCAGTACCAACCTTTAAATCCCCTGAAATTATATATCCATTAAGACACACTGTGCTGTTTAAAAAGAAGATACCATAGTAACCGATGTAACTGGCCTTATTAGTAGTAGAGAGTACAGTAGAGTAGTAGAGACGCGTTCTTATGGTCTGATTCTGATAAAAGAGTGTTGAAGAGTGTTGTAGATATGTTTTGTCCTACTGCACATGCTTCACATATTTCCCACTCCATAAATCCATGGTGTTTCTCAGTGCATGGGAAAATCAGTGTTCTATGTTCAAAGGTCACTCTTCATTTTTCATTTACTGTGCAATCGCTCTCTTTTTTCTCTTTCTCAACCTTTTCTCTTTCTCCCCCTCTCTCTCTTTAAATATCTGCGATGTTATTGAGGCTCCAGGATTTCATGGTGATGCAAATATCTTGTAAACAGACCCCAGGTCACTCAAGTCCCAAGCAAAGGGAAGAAATCATGTGTGCATTACGCTGTAGTGGAGGGAATTCCTACATCGTTTTTACATTAGGCCTGAGAGAGATAAAGGGGGAAGACTGTGGTTTAGCTTAAGTGAAGGCGCAAAGCCCAAAGGAGATGTGTGTGTTAGTCGTTTTGTTGTGTGCATGTCTGTGTGTGAAGTGCATGTGCTTAAGTATTTGTGCATCTATCTAAGGGAGCCAGGGAGGAGCTGGGGTCAGCCCAGCAGATTTTAGTTTAAATTCAGGAAAGGAAAGCAAAGGAATCTTTATTCATATAGAATATTTAACTGGAGGGGAGATACAATGCACAAACAAACAACCAGAACAATCAGATGCAGTTTGAAACACAAACACAGCAAAACTAATCAAATTCACCAGGGAAAACAAATGTTTTTAGTCTGCTTTTTAGCAATGTTAATGTTGTAGCGCATATAATGCAATCTGGAAAAGTATCTCAGCAGCTCGGAGCATAAAAACCAAAACTTGCTTTGTCAACTTCAGATTTTATCCTTGAAACAACCAGAGGGCCTGCGCCAGATGATGAAGGAAGTACAGTCTGCATATGGCATAAGCAGGTCAGAAAGGTACTGACTGTGGAGCAAGGCCATGTGAGACTTTCTAGACAAAGTAAAAGTAAAATGTAATCAACTCTGAAACTAACTAGAAGCCAATGCAGAGATCTGACAAGTCACAGGTGCGCTGTGATCAAGTTTGTTCTGAGCTCCACTGCACCAGATTTTTGTTTTCAAACGCGCTTCACGCAGCTCCCTCCAGAGCCAGAAAAGGTTTTATGCAACTTTTTTCACATATGTAGTAGTATGTGAATATTTTAGAACGCTGGCATTGGACGTTAAATAAAAAATTAATAATAATAATGATGTTTATATATGTTTATATTGAACATAACTGGGTTTTGCAGAATTGGCAATATTGACATGATAGGGATGAGCCAACACAAAATCAGCACATGTATGTTTTTCTACATTTATTGACAACCTTTTCAAAGATAGATAAAGATACGTATATTCTTAAGATGATAAAAGGTGGTGTGCCCAGATAGCTCACCTGGTACAGCTGGGGCCCCATGTACCAAGGCTGAATCCTTGTTGCAGCGGCCATGGGTTTAACTGTGACTTATGGCCCTTTGCTGCGTCTCATCCTCTCTCTTCCCCCTTTCCTGTCACTTTTCAGCTGTCACTATGAATTATAAAGGCAATAAAAGCCCCCCAAAAAAAAAGAAATATAAAAAAAGATGACAAAAGGGACTTTTTTTTATTGGTGATGTGGCTCTGGGACATAAGGTCATAATCAACAATAAAACCCAGATTTATGACCTCTGTGGTACTGTACTTCCAGGAAGAAAGAGGCTAATGAGAACACATTTCCTGCCACAGAGGTTCAGCACCAATAACAAGAATCTGGTTTTGTCTTTGTTGGGTTGCAGTAAGTTGTGAGACATCCACTTCTTTAAGTCCTTAACGTTTTTAACCAGTGACTTAAGAGGGTTGAGGTCTCCAGGGACCAAGAGTATGTACGGCATAATGGTGTGTCATCAGTATAATTATGGTAACATGCCTCATGTTTTTTATTTATGTTATCTAGAGACAACATGTACAGACTCCAAGTATTGACCCCTGAGGGACTCGATTTTCCTCCTCATAAAGAGATACAGATAAATGCCGTCCCTTTAGATAAGTTGTAAACCAGGCAAGCACAGAGCCAGAAGGTTCTTCCCACTAGGCTATACTCTTGGGTCTGTATGGAGATAAATCTGGCATTGCAAGTGTACAAATGGCTCTGTGCTCTTCTACAGTTTCTTTGTCTTTCTGTTTCTCTCATTCCGGACATTCTTTGGCTTCACTCTCATTATGTCCGGTGTGACTCCCCCCTCTCTGTTTGAATGCCTCACTTGTCTCTTTTTCACCTCTGGTTCTCTTCATCTCTCCCTGTAGTGCATTATTTTTGTCATTTGCTTTGTCCTGCCTTGTCCTCTCCCTACTCTCCAACCTCCTTTTTTAAAAACACTGTGTTCTTTTCCATCTTTGCTTTAAATCTTCCCTCCCAGCCTTCGTTCTCACATCTTATTCTTCATTCGCTTTCCTCATCACATCCCTGGTGCGGACAGCATCTTATGTTATTGCAGATTGAAGGAGATCCAAGCGGCATCAGGCTATCACCTGTCATTGATTCTACACACTCCATAAAGCAGCCTCTCCTCTCTCACTAATATGACAATTAGGCCAGTCTCTGGGAAATCTATGGGGTGTCTTTAAGTCCACATAAAGAAAATGGAACAATCATAAAATCCTCCACTGCTTACTTAATATACTTTCCCGTGTACCAGCAATGTCTCATGTACCAAATTCTGAAGGTCATCTCAGTGATGCGGAACAATAAAAGCAGAGCAAAGTGGAGCTCACCCCTGTGCCTCCAGCAAAAGAGTATTTATTTGAACATTAATTCCTCTTAAAAAGTTATAAAGTGTTTTAAGAATCAAGCTCAAAGTCTTTTGATAGTTTGTGTGTGTCTCCCTTAAAATAACAAAGGTTATTAGAGCTTGAAACCCTTCAGGTTGTTGACTCCCCTCCAATATTATCTCTTTTTACAGAGCTTTATTGGAAACTGTGAATTGAATTGAATCAAGATGAGGTTCTGGCATCTTGTCATCTTCTACTGCAACTATACTTCTATGCTATTATATCATAAGGACAAACAAAGTGAATATTTCAGACAAATTGTCGATATCTTTGTGAATGTCTCTGCAAAATGTGTAACAATTATTAATCACAGAAAACCATGACAACATCTCACACAAAATTCAAACCTGCATTAATTGATTAAATTGGCCCCTTAGGGGAAGCACAACAAGCTTGTTAGCAAACAGTTGTCTATTTACAAATCCACTAGTCAAAGAGTAACATTAGCATTGTGTTTGACAATGTGTTTTTGAGCATCTGGTGAATTTAACTCAACATTTCAGTCCAATATTTGCAACTATAGAAAACATTAATAAAAATATAATTTGCCTTGTAGAATGACAATAATTTTTCCTCTCTGCAGGCTTTTTGAAGCTGGGCGACCACTGTGAAAAGGGATTATATAGACTATTGCCTGAGTACTGTGTTCTACCAGTACTGATACCTCTGTATAATACTTGACAGCCCCTCTGTTAAATATTTTAATCATAAATACCCCAACCACCACAGTGTCCCCATTAATGCTGCTCTATTTCATTACCATTTTTCCTATATCTAGGACACGCATAGTCTTGGTTTTCTTTCAACCATCCAATTTTTAGTGCAAGTACCTCATGGCTTTGTAATGAAAACATACCAAGAGCGTACACATCAACAAGACTGGAGCTAAGGGAGAGCAAGAAAGAAACCAAGGCGTAACAAGATGGTGAAAGAGAAAAGGTAGGGAGACTGAGGGAAGGAGAAAGCGAGAGCCATGGCAACCGTAATAACTGACAAAAGCGTTTCAGAGCATATTAGCGCCTTCATTTGATGATGAGGTGTTCTATTTGCATGCAAAGTATCCAAACCCCTGCAGCAGAGGGTCACTATCTTGACATAACCAGCATCCAATTCCACATTGCAGGCATTCCTCACATCTCTTCTTCGCAATCAAACCATTTCCCTCTTCTCTTCTAAGGGTCTGTTGTTTAGTCTTAGACTTAATTCTGTATCAGAACAGTATCAGTCCTCATTAGGACTTTACTAAAGACACTAGACATCATTGATTGCCTGTTGATTTGTTATCTAAGTTATCTGAGTTGGTCACAGTGGAGATCATTCTGAGGTGGGCTTGATGGGGTCCAGACATTGACACCTTCCTCCCCCTACAAGCACCTGTTTGGCAGCTAAATGATCCCTTAATGACTTTGTTTAGGAAATTACCTGCCTAAACACCCATAATCAAATTGATCTGGGGCTCTGGAAACAGACAAATTAACCAGTCTGTGTAAATCCTGTTGAAGCGGATGGAGCACGGTGGTGAGTTCAGGAGTCCTGTTTCATTAATAGTAAAGGAATTAGTTGGAGTGGATGGGGTATTCAAGCTCAGACTGAAGTTTCCCTTGACCAGCCATCATTTGCATTTTGCCTCTACTGTCGTCAACTTGCCATCTGTATTAACTTGGCATCCAAATAAAGCTGGTTGGGATGGTGCCTGAAATCAAGCTCAATCCCTGAATATGTTTGTCACAACACTGGAAACAATAGTCCCCCCGGTGACAGACCTGACACAATAATTTGCTACTGACAGTGTAGTTTTTAACATTTCTTAAATCCATGGAGCCCACACAGCGTGCCGGCGTCAATACGACTGCAGTGACGTCTACTGCCATTTCAATTTTGAACATGGAGTGATATAGCACCCTCAGGTTAAATATTTTGAATTAGTGTCTCCTCCAAATGGCAAAATGTATATGTGACTTGCAGTGTGCCCCGTTCAATGATAATAGCATACTACTGCACAGCTTGTGCCATGCAGTGAGGCCTCTGAATGGACTCGGCTTCAGCCATTTGTCATAATTACAGTGATGCTTTGGCTTTGAACCATTTGCGCGCCCCACACACACACACACACACACACACACACACACACACACACACACACACACACACACACACACACACTTGCTTTTATACTTGTGTATCTACTTATTCTGCTGTCCCATGAAATTGTATAGCCCAGGGTGTCTAATTATACTAATCGAATGCGTACCGCCTGACATTTATTCATACATTATTAATAGCAGAAACAATAGAATCTCTGATTGGATGTACTGACTTCCTGACTTCTCATCTTCTCTCTCTCTCTTAATGTTTCTCACTTATCTCTCACTCCATCTCTCTCTCTCTTTCTCTCTCTCTACCCCATGACCTCCTTTCTTCTCTTGGTGACTTTTTCCCCTTCACCTCCTGTAATTTTGCTTGTGGGTGTTGAGTAATTAGCATGCCTCCCACTTTTATTCTGAAGTCAGCGAAGGGAATTTGAGAAATGTCCCATAAAGATTATGTGTCCTGATAAGGTTATGTCTGCTACTCCATTAAAGAGATGGGTTGCACAATGGCTGTTTGTATCCATTGGGACAGAGAGAGAGAAAGAGAGAGAGAAAAAATGAAAATGAAAGAAAGAAGAACTGTTTTCATATTATTACATAGAGTACAGTATATAGACTTCTGTTGCTGCATTGTAGTTCAAGTTTTATTTTCTGTTGAACTTTATTTTGTATTTAATTTACTTGTAGATTTAGATAAACCTAAGTAAGTATTGTACTTTATTACCATATTTTACTTTACTTTAATGGATTTTCACTATATGGCCAAATGTATGTATACACACTTTTAGTCATGGTATGAGCAAGGTTCCTTCTACTTACAAGGGAAATTTTAAAGAAATACTTTAGAAGCAAACACACATTGTTTTTTTTTTTTTTTTTTTTACGAATAAAGAGACACCTAACATGGTATATGACCAGTTTGGTGACTAATGTTAGCAAACTTCAGATGGATATTGGTATTACTGACATAACAGTCAGTTCCCTGACTTACTGTTATACTTGCCTATGTTTTAGCATTTATCAATATCCCATAATGTGTTAATCCCAAGTGTAAACCTATTGTCATGCATTGGTTTGTGGAGTACCTTGACTTTGGCGTTATGGTTGTTACCATGTTGGTTTTTCGGATCCAGCGACATTGATATTTGACTCATCTGTTGTAGAAAAAATTCTCAGCTCACCTGGTCACACATAAACAGTACACTAAAACATGTTTCTTAAATGTTTTTAAGCAAGAAATAGGTGATGCAGTAAAATAATCTTAATTCATATTTGATCAGCCCTGCTAGTTTAACAGTTTGATCTGAGTTTCTTGCGGTGTGCTGGACGGACTCACTCAGAGAATTACTTGTCAATCACAAAGTAGCCATGCCCTAAAGCATACTCTGCTTTATCATCTGTTTTACTCATATCATTTACTAAATGAACATCATAATTTATGGAAGAAGACTTGAAATTAGTTATTGGGGCCGTAAACTCCTTAGGAAACTATTTACTGAGGTAATAAATCACGTGATAAGTCAGGTTATTTCTCTATTAGACTCAATACTATCTAACTTTTTTGTAGCCAACGGAGCTGCCCCTTGCTGGCCATTACATAGAATGCATGTTTAAGACACTTCCGCTTTAGCTTTACTTCACAGACCTGGAAGCTCCGTCCACTATACATACCGTCAGTGGTTCCTGTTAACTGTGGAAGCAGTGGCTGCTGTTTGGCAAACGTTACAGAGTGTTGCTACAACATAAAATCATATTTTATGTAATAGTGTGCTTCCAACTTTGTGGCAGCTTATGGGGAAGGTGGTTTTCTGTTTCAACGTGATAATGACGCTGTGCCAGTTTGGCATTGAAGACCTTTGCTGGCCTGCACAGAACCCTGACCTCAACCCCCTTTAAAACCTTTGGTATGGAGCACCCAGCAGAGGTGCCCAAACTCAATTGTGCTCTTGTGGCTGAATGGGAGCAAATCCCTGCAGCTAGGTTCCAAGATCTTGTGGAAAGCCTTCCCAGAAGAGTGGAGGCTATTACAGCAGCATATCAAGGCCATGGTTTTGGAATGACATGTTCAACCATCACATATTCATGTAATGTTGGGCTGTCCACATACTTTTGGTTGAAGTGTATGAAGTTTTATATTTTTAGAGTCTCATTTTATTCTATTATACTTACTATTATATACTATTATTATACTACTATATTATGTCATGTCAAAATAATGTTTTATTGTTATAACTTAAGTTTCAATACACAACAAAAAATGTAATCTTTGCCAGTGAAGCTCTCAAAACCGCAGTGCAGTTCAGTTGACTTGTGTACGTTCAGCTAAGTGTTTGCTTTTGCATTGTTTTACACATTGTGCATCTACGACCACAGTAAAATGTTAAGGAGTTTTGCATAAAGAAATCCAACCTTGAGTATGCCTATTCAAATTTGAGATGTTGCATGAAATTTGTTGTGTTTGTGACAGTGAGGATGGAAGGCCTCTCCACTTGATTTTCAAAACAAATTACTCGTTGTTGCATTCAGCATTAAGATGACAACAAAATGAAAGTCGAGTTATGGGGTTTAGTAGATTACTGCATTTGTGTAATTTCAAGGAAAACACAATTCTAATGCCAGGCTCGTATGGAGAGGGAAAAATTGGTAGATGATTACAGATCAGAGCTCAAGATAATAACAACCTGAATAAAAACACGTGTTGAATGCACATTGAATTCCACCACGCACGATGCTATGGCAGCAAAAATTGACGTACCAACGCGCAGAGGTAGTGGCCAGCAAGGCATGAGGTCTGTGGCTGAAGTCAGTAGCAATTCTGAGAGCTTTTCTCCTGCGCGGCAGAGTGCTTGATGTATTTTCTAGATGGATCGTGGAGGTTTACCTAATTTGGGTATCATTTGTATTTCCACATGAATCACATCCAAAACCTGCATGTGCCTCTGTACCGCCCCGATGAAAAATACTGACAGTTTAGCTCCGCCGTCAGAGAGGTGATTTGCGTCGCTGGCAAGCATTTAATTTAAGTAAACCACCACTTTTCTCCCTCTCTCAGAGTCTTTCATATCCTGGATAATGCTTGACGTGTAGAGCATTATTGAACCTTTCACTCACTCTCTCCCTATACAGATTTTCCATTCATCTTTACCGCATATATGGCCCAAGATGTTACTTCTTTGCCTCTTTCTATGTGTCATAGTGCGGTGTGCTGTTTGATGTGGTCATGTTGTGCCACAGTGATCTGGCTGCATTCAGAGCTGACTGGACACTTCTCCCCTCAGTGGATGACTTAATCCCTCGCTCCGAGCAGCAATTTATCTCCTCTCTCATCAGGGCAAAGAGATAGAGATGCTGTGGGATTACAAAGATAGATCTTCAGTCAGGAAAACAACCCAGCCAGTTAGTTAGTTAGTCCATGATTGAGTGAGTGATTGTTTGTCTGTGTATCTTTGTGTGTCTCGCTCCTCTGCCTCATTTAGCATCCACTCACTCCTTTTTCTCCTTTTGTATTTTTTATCTTATTTCCACAGACTCCACAGTTGTGTTGCTATGACGACCGCGGCCCCTCCCTCCTTCTTCCTGCTGTGTTGGCTGCTCCGAACCGCCAGCTCGGCGTTCCCAGAGGAACCGGGGCCCCTCAACTTTATCCCCACTGAAGGTATTGACCTCCTGACTTTCTTGCCCTCTAGCCGCCTACTCCCCTCCGTGCCTCTCTGCCAGGTCGTGATGTGTGAGGTGTGGGGGTCACGCCCTAACAGGCAGGGTGTTGAATTAGGGAGAGGCCGTGGAGGAGACAAAGGTCATGATGTGGGCTGTGGCGGTCAGACATGCTCTCACACGAAGGGTGTTGACTAGGGTCCAGATCAGGAGGTGTGGGGTCGCACTCAGGAATGAGACCAGAGTGTCTGTAGGGGCTCTTGAATTCATGACTTTCCCACACACACATTCAGACCCTCAAGAGACGCAGCTCCTTACACACTCAGACTTTGAGTCTCCATATCAGCTTGGCAGTCTCCAGCTCAGACCAGACCTTGATTGATTGCAGTTCAATAGTATTGATTGATGGTTTCGCAGTTGACTCCAGACCCTTCTCGAGGTATCAGTGCCAAACAGTAGAGTGTAGAGGTTGACAGGCTACTGAGGGCTACAATGGAGAAGCTGCATTAGACTCAGCAGCTGTGGTTTACAGCAGGTATAAGTTATAGTAGAAAATACAGGTTCATCTGGAAGAACAGGCAAGACAAATATAGGCAAGTGTGGAGGTGGACAAGGAGAGAAAAAGCAAAGGACAGTGACAGAAAAGAATGGTTCACAGTGGGTTCAGGGATGGAGTGATGTAGATACAATAGGACGAAATTACAGGATAGAAATCAAGCAGAAGCAGACAAAACATAGAGGTTAATAAGAGGAGAAAATTAATGGACTATAGGGTGGGATGTGAAGAATTAATGATGGAAGAGCAGAGAGAAAATGAATTTGAAATGATTTCAGCTGAAAATACTCAGTGCAGTCAAGGTCAAAGACAGATAGCCATACAGGTTTTATATAGTAATTTATGCTTCTCTCTTCTCCCGTTTTCTCTCTTTGTCTTTTTACATTTGCAGGACAACATGATAAAAACATACTGAAAATGCTTTCCAATGTTATGTTCGATTTCTCACATTACTTCTTCAAACAAACACTGTTTTACTTTTTTAATGTTTTAAAATGTCACCTGCCACATGAGGTATAGTTTAGACCTTCTTTGTTTCTTGTACCTCAGTTTGTGCTCTGCTCTGTGTCTCTGAATGCTTAACGTAGCAGATATGCTCAAATTTTAACTCACCTTACACCAGTTATTGCCGCTGAACTGTCAAAACAGAGAACACAAAACCACTTTTATGTTGACTACTTTTGTAAAAAAGATGAATGTCAGTTTGGGATCAGCCACTGTGTGCTTCTGTCTCTCGTTCACTGACAGTGGTGAGAAGACACCCAGTGTTTCTGGGCCGACCCCACCGAACATGGCTGAGACAAGAGCCTCTACACATCCAGAGGATCCTCCAAGTCAATCGGACACTCTACATCGGAGCCAGGTACAACGAGCATCAGCACATGCACAGACATACTAATGGACTTACAGTAGCAGTTCATTTGTGGCTTCATCTACAGTGAGAAAAAGCTTTGAGAAATCTGGGACCTATGATATCTCTTTGATTGCTTGCATGACACACTTATACAAGTACAAATATAGTTCTGTCAGAGACATTTTCAGCTTTAATATCAGTTGGAATGTCTATTATCACTAAGTTTGTTGCCAAGCAACATTAGCCTTTTCATTGGACATTATTTTAGGAGTTACAGCGTCTGAGCCTCAAACCCAAATTTACTAATAAAACATACCATCAGTACTGCTGTAAAGAGGTTAAGTGTTGATTTTTGAATTGATTAATTGTGAAGGACTAAATAAAGATGGTCCTTAGTTGCTAACAGGACAAGTTTATATAGTTTATTCAAGAGATATATTTCAACTCATATATCAACTCCCGTCTCATAACTGTCTACAAACAATATCTCTTTAATGGAGCAGTTTATATGGCAGAGTAGGGTTATATAAAAACTGGATGGTACAACACAGCTAAGCTACCTTAGCTTCCTCTGTTTTGTGTTCCATTGAATAGTTTTACTTTCCCCCTTTGAATAAATCCACTGATTGAGGCAGTTGTTATCAGTGTATTGATTTCTCTGCAAAATCTTTAAATGCTAATGCCTAACAAACATTATTGAAACATTAAAACTTGGAGGTCAATTTTTCTTACACAGTTAAGTTAATGTCATAACTTTCTTACTAGCTATTCACAAGTTCTGTAATGTATTTTGATAACTTGGTAAAATGAATGCACTAGCTGCAGTACGATCACTTCAGAGACTGCAGAGCTGAGGGTTTTGTTTTTGCAACCAATCTGTCAGTAGCTTCATTTGAAGGCTGATATTTGGCCCAACAAATGTTTTCTAGGTCCCCATATGTCTGTCAGTCTGGAGAATGTGCTGATAGACAGACAGTAGCCCTGGTGGTCAGGAAGGCCAGTTGAGGACGGCCTGCTCAGCTGCACCAGGTTTACTTTGTAAAGCTACATCTGCTGCTCCCCGGAGCCATTCACGAGCTGACCTAAGACAGACTGCGTTAACAAAAAACATACACCTCAAGATTTACTGCCAGTGTTGTCCAAAAAATAATTTAGCTTGAAACATGCTAAAAAATGAGACACAGTCAGTTTCCACATATGGCGCTGGTTATTTGCTGTAATGGCAGCCTGAAAAAAGATTGAAGTGGTTTCCAATAAGAGACGCCACTGTGGTCCAGGAAATGACCCAGTCCCTGGCCTCCAGCTGGTCTAACCTCACTACTGAGAGTTGGTAGTAAATATATCAAGCTATGTAACATGGTTCCAGCCATGCTGTCTGCGTGAGAGGGTCTATAAGCACGCACATGCACACAGCCCGATAGTAAAGCTGCCCACAGACAACTACTGTACAGCTACTGCAGTCTGCAGCTCTAAAATATAAACAGAGCCATGAAGCAGGTTCAGAAACTTTAATTTCAATTTACAGCTGCAGAACCTCTTACTGAATAGCAGAGGTAAACTGATATGAATGTCTCAGCCAACCGGATGATAATGAAATGCAAGACTGACAGGCAGAAAGATGAGAGGGGCGACAGGGTTGATGGCATCATGAGAAAGAGCATTCCAGGTGTATATTTATATATTTCTCGTAAGTAGCTAATAGTGTTTGCAGCTTCCTGACAGAAAATGATCAGTCTAGGAAACAGATCCATGTGCAAATGCTTGTGTGAACCACACACGGCCCAGCAGGGAGGCAGAGCTTTAAGATGTATAATGTATAAATAAGTACCTGTGTGGTGGCAGGTATGACTGCCAAAAGCTGCTACAGAGTGTATGGCCTGATAAGACGCCTCACTCATCCCCAAATCCTGTCACCATTAGCATAGCTGCACCTCAAACTGCATGCACTGCTAAATCCCTGCCCCAAGCACCTGCTGAGAGCAGCTACCTCTCCCTGTCCTCTTCCCATCCCTGCTAAATGAAAGTAAACTGTGTATTTGGCTGGTGGCAGGTGTAGTAAAGCACCTTGCTGTGTTAAGCCCCATTTCATTGCTGTCAAGATGAGCAGCTGTGGATCCTGTGGTCTTCAGCCCTCAGTCAGATCCAAAGGTCTAATCCTCACAAATATAAACCAATTGGCAAGTGTTTACCTATTGACAAGATGACCGAAGGAATGAAGCCAACACCTTATTAAATGTTCCAATTGTGATAAAGTGTAAGAGGTTATTGCCACCTGGGTCTGTGTGTGTGTTTACGTTTTAGAAAGGGAAAGTGTGTTGACTGACTGCCAGGTTGGATGTGGTTCAGTTTATTAGCCCACAGACACTTACCTCAGAGGGCACTTGGGGTCACAAGGAGGTCACAGCCAGGTCAAATGCCTCATGGCAGACGCACAGCGAGGACGCTCAGTTGTGGCAAAGACTGGGAGGCCTGGGAGGTAAAGCTGCCAGGCTCTTTGGCTATATAGCGGCTGACAGAGAAAGTTTAGCATGCAGACGAGGACACGTGGGCAGAGACACACAGGTGAAGACACCCACATTGACACATACCACAGACACTGTTCCCACACTATATACAAGTATTATAAACTATGTATTCTGGACTAATCAGTGAACAACAAGTTACTGCACTTTGCCAATGATACAAACTTTGCAAAGCTACTGTTTTAAATTTTGGAAATTGAACTAATGATATAATTAATATAAATATATAATGAGTCTTTTTATTAGCAATTAATCTATTAATTATGTTCAATTGGTTAAGCCCATAAGCAACAACTTAACATGAACTGAGTAGATCTGAACAGACCAAACACAAAGGGGAACATATATAATGGCTGATCAGACACAAAGACAGACACTAACAACTATATTTCTACAACCACAGAAGATGAAGGATACCAGAAAATATTCACATGTAAAAATCTGTGAGCCTTTTTATTCTTTTTAAATTATGATGAACAAAGTTGTTGGTAAAGCTGGTTATTTTTCTGTTGATTTTCTAGCCAATTAGTCAATCAAATGTTTCAGCTCGAACCCTTGACAACAACAGAGAAAACAACAAAATACACAGAGAACTCTCTCTTCACAATTTCTGCATTGTGTCCATCACATGGAAAATACAAACAACCTAAGAATGCATTCTGTAGGTCTCTTCTGTGAAGTAGGTCTTTGCCCAAAACATTGCTCCCTCAGTGAATAGAGGGTAATGCAGGAGTTTTGAGAGCACTGCATATTCACTTCTTAGAATATAGTATGTAATATCTAACTGGGACACGGCTACTTACTCAGGCACATCTTTGCAGACACCCAGTTACATGCAGACTCACACACAGACATGCCACAGAGAACTCTGCCTCAGTCAGCACAAGTGTCAGGGTAACTAGGTGGTCAGCTCAAATCTTTCCATCCCAGTTTCATCCAGTGGAGCAGATTTTCCCGCACACTCTATTTGGAGGCTCAGAGAGGCTCAGCGCTGCTCACACTAAACCACAGTACGGCTGCTAGCAAGAAGAAGGGTAAGAAAACAAAAAAGAAATATAAGAAAACTTGGCGGCTTAAGGTGTCGTGACCTTGAGTCTGCTGTTGTTTGACAGGCCAAAGGGAGAAAGTTCATGAGCTGGTCAAGTCAGAAATGTAGGAAATGTTGACAGTTTCTCTTGATTCTTTGTTGACTTTGTATTAGCCAGGTCAGAAAAAAGGTTGGAGGCGTTTATGAAATAACAGCAAAGGCACGCGCTCATCCTACACACACATACACACACATTCACATAGAAGGAAATACGAGACTTTTGATTTGTAGGTTTTAAGACTAGATTTTGTAAGCTGAGGCGCCTTTGTAAGTTACGACCCCATATAACGATTCAAGGCTATTCAAGGCTGCGTGCACATCCTGCAACATAAAGAATAATGAAATCTTTACACTCTTCACATCTTAGTCCTTACTCTGAATCCTAACCTTCTACATACAATGCACATTAAATCCACTAATGCACATATAAACAAACATAGGCCACAGGCTTTGCATCATTCAAACAACCTGGAAGGCAAGAGAAGAGATGGAGAGAGAAAGAGAAGCAGCAGCATAAATAATTCCCCCTCCTCTGCACTATCAGAGGCAACAGTGCTGGCTGCCAGCCACTCTGACTAGGAGGCCTGGTGCTATATTCATTATGTTAATGCTGAGACAACGCTGAAGCAGCCTGGATGAGATTACGCCTCACACTCTGGCCCACTCCACTGTTGGAGAACGCTTAAACTCTGACCTGTTAAACAGGGACGCACCAAGCAAGTGTTGGGTGATTTCACACTTTTCTGCCACTTAGTCGTTGTCCTGTTCTGCGAGGTTGAGTTAAGAGCAGGAATCTTCTAACACACCAGCAGGAAGTGAGGATGAATTATTCAGGAGTGAAGTAACCTGATGGCCTACCTGTGCTCTCATCATGCACACATCTCTCACAGCTCTCTCTTTCAGAAAAACAGATACAAAACACACACTGATGCGCACACTCAGTTGGTATGAATACTCACATGAGCAGGTGTACATGGATTCGCGCATGATGACTCCTCCCTCTGTCAGAGAAAACCAAAAGAACATGCATCACAGATGGGAGGCAGAGCTGGATCAGAGATGGGATCGATATGGCTGCAATAACACGGTTATGGAAGATTTACAGATTAGCCCATTCAGAGTCTGGCCCATTGCTTAGATGAAGCTCAAGCTTCAGATCCATCCCAGCAGATACCAAGGCCTTGATCAATATGCGAACGTCAGCTTTTAGCTGCCTATCCCAGCTCTCATTTAGCTGGCATTTTCACAGGAACATCCAAGGTTACTGCAGAATTATCAGCAGATTACGAGTGCGAGAAAGCTGTGTTTTGGATATCATGAATACATGCATGGTGTTGGACCACATCTAGGCAGCATGTGGTGGTGTGCAAGCATCAGTATAACAACTTGATTAAATCATCCATTAATTCAATTTCAGGCTTTTGAATAAGACTGATAAGCTGAATTTGGGGCCTAGGAGCAAATTCAATGCAGCAAGTCAAGTTTAATGAGCGGAGGCAAAAGGCGAAGGGGAAATATGAGACATCATTATGCAGTCGGGTACAATTTCTCATAGATATTGGGAGAAATGGAAGACATTGTAAAGCTGTTCCCTAATCTCTGAGGGTTTGATCAACTTAAAACGAATAAATGTTTCTAATATGTATGCATTACATAGCTGCACGCACTGAATTATTTAGTATTAAAACTGCACAGATTCAATAGATAGTGGAAATACTCATACTCTTTATACTTTGTATTAAATGTGTAGCCTGGATTTCATCCAAAAGAAAATCTGCATCGACCTGCACTGTCCTGAGCTTGCAATAATATCTATGCTGTACTTCTACTGTGGAACTGGTATTCATGGTTTGCTTAGTGCAGTATCTTAAGCTTTGGATAGTGCTGTGTTGGCTGACTGCCACTCTCTCTCTCTTTCTCTCTCCAGGGATGACCTTTTCCGTGTGGAGTTGGACATTGTTGCAGGAGACGAGATGTTCTACAGCAAGGTGACCACCTTCTGGACAGACACCGATAGCATTTACAACCTTTAGATGGATGTATTACTTGTCATTAGGCTGGAAAATGTCATTTTCTACTACAGGGGAATGCAAATGTAGTTAACCAGCAGTGCATGTGTGTTTTTAACCTACAGAAAAGAACATGGGAGTCAAACAAGAATGACATCAGGATCTGCAGGATGAAGGGCAAGCATGAGGTGAGGCAGTGCGTCGGTTCCTCCATCTTGTTTTTCGTAACAGATATATTCTATCTTTCTCTCCGACTCTCTAATAATAATGTGCAAACAGCACATGAAATCTGCATTCATTGATTTTTTTTGGCCATATGGGGGCAGTTCAACAACCCATAAACACAACATTGACATTGATTTAGCAAGTATTATTGCAGTATTAACAGTTGCTTATTCAAACATCCAGCAAACACAGAGCAACATTAGCTTTCATTTGGAGTCCGGTCACCTGGCACTTACAGTCATTTAGCTCTGTTTTGGTCTCTTCCAACTCCTGAGCAAAATATATGGCTCTTTACCTGCTAAATGCTCCTTTATATTCACCAGGTAGTCACTAATTGAAGTATACAGTTGTTTTTTTTTCACTGAAAACAGCTACATGCTAATGAGAGCTGTGAGATTGAACCAAAACAGTAAAGTTGCCAACAGTAAAACCAAAACATTGAGTTGAAAGATTCTAAAATGCTCCATAGAGCTGTGGAGTGGAGTGATAATTGTCTTTGGCTTTGTCACTTTGAGCAACCCTTTTTATATACAAGAACTAATTTGATCTACTGTTAAGATAAATGCATTAATTAAAGGTGCTTTAAAGAGCGTTATCCCTTTTACATTAAAAATGACCAAGCTGTGGTTTGTAAAAAGCACTATTTGTAATGAAAAACAAGATTTTATCAATGTTAAATGGTCCAACATCAGATCAAATAATTAATAGTACGAAATCTGGCTGAAAAACAGACTTTAAAATACCATTTGTAGCACAAAAACTCTCCTCACTTATTGATTTTTAACTTGCTTTAGCATCTCATTTGCATTTTCTCACCAATTATTTTCTCTTTCTTTTACTGGAAGCATTTTTCTGAGTTGTTTCTCAGAGTAGTCAACAATGTTTTTTGCAGCCTGAAACACAATAGGGTTTGGATGCACACAAGCATAAAATCTGGGTAAAACCCCAAAACAAATGGAGATTATATGCAAAGATTACATAGTTTAAAATTACAGCTCAAATGTGGATGGATGACAGTTTGTCAGTGCAATATATTGCAATCATGGGTAGTCACTCAAGAGTTTTTGTCTTAAGCTATCCCTCTGTATCTTACAACCATTTTTTACCATTTTTGCCTGGAGTCATCTGACTGCTGACTGCTGGCACAGCCTTAAAGGGGGGGGTTGATGGTGTGTTATCTCATTGTCCCTGCTTGTCTAACCCCGTCACACACACACATCGATCAGAAGAACAGAGCCACTCCTACCTATACACCACTTGTTCCACTATCATAAGTTAGGAATGCGGTTTGTGCCCCCAGAAAATGCAGGTGGGCGTTGGGAACTGAGGCGGTGAGGAAGAGATGGGGTGAAACGTCCCAGCAGCCCCCAGCAGCCCATGCCTGAATACCTCTTATACCTCCAACACACACATCCCTAGCTGCTGTCTGCCACACATAAACAGCCCGTATTCAATGTGTGTGTGTGTGTGTGTGTGTGTGTGTGTGTGTGTGTGTGTGTGTGTGTGTGTGTGTGTGTGTGTGTGTGTGTGTGTGTGTGTGTGTGTGTGTGTGTGTGTGTGTGGGTGGGTGGGTGTGTAGTGGTGATGGTTGTGGTTGGCGGCGGAAACATGGGCTCTGTCCCCTCCAGGCACAGAAAAAAATGACTTATTTAACAGAGTGAGAGAACACCTGACATTAAATCTGTGTGAGACAGTGCCAGACAGAAACACAATGGAGAATAGAGGGACAGCGACAAAAAGCTAGGCAGAGAGGAGGGGGACAGAGAGGTGAGAGAGGAGAGGGGGGGTAGATAAAGAAGGAGAGGAAAGAAAAGAAAAGAAAAGGAAAGGAGAGGAGAGGAGAGGAAAGGGAAGGAGATGAGAGGAGCGGAGAGGAGAGGAGAGGGGGAGTGTGTGGGTCCCTGTTGGCCGGCCCTGAGGAGAGCTGTGGGGCTGACTGAGATATGAAAGGTCTTCTTGCCCCTAATGACTTTGCTGCCTGGTAAGGCTGTGAGTCACACGGCAATGTGAGGAAGATAAGAACACTGCCAGATCCTCTCAGTCAGCTCTCTGGGCTCATGCACATATGAATGGATGTGCTTGTGTGTGCATATGCATGAACACACAAGCGCATTACACACACACACACACACACACACACACACACACACACACACACACACACACACACACACACACACACACACACACACAATCACTGTGGCACAACTGATACTGATTTCTAAAAGCCGATACAGATTTTTAAATCACTATATTCAGTGTTTTTTTGCTAAGAATGCAATTATTTTCATTCCAACTAACAGCTGCTGAAAAAGCATGAAAAGGTTGGGACTATACATAACTGGCAATATAATATAATCCTGTACAGCAACAAAACAACCTTCAACACCTCTCCAAAACAGTGTCAACAAAAAAGTCTACATTTTAAAAGTACCCTGTGGAGTTTCTGTCTAAACAAAGTTTACATTCAGGGTTTCTCACCAAAACACATCATGTTTAAGGGATTTCCATTCTCATAAAACATTTATATCCATTCCTTTCTTGGGCAAAACTGCATTGTTTCTAGCTCTCTGTCCTCTTCTTCCTTGCATGTTGCTGGTGCATCACTTCTTTTTTTGGCATGTTACAGCCATGCAGCCATACTGCATGCTTGTGCAGCTGCATGTTTGTCACGCTACAAAAGATTAGGGACCCATTAATCGAAACATTATTAACACTGTTAGTGGTCAAAAACACCACAGAGTACATTTAAGCTTCATAAAGAAAGTTTCAAAAAATGATATTGTGATAAAGTACATTTTATGGAAATTCCATTTATAGATAGAATAACAAAACTTGAACCAGTGCTTACTGGGCCAATGTGTCAAACTCAGTAATGATGATGTATTAAAACAAATACCTCAATATCAATAAAATATTGAATGATGTGAATGTTGCTCCTGGTGCTTAAGCCTAAAGCCTTTTAAAGTAATTTGTTATGTGAACATGAGGACCAAACAAGTGCAATAATTTCCTGTTTACTTTATTGAGCTATAACTAACACCTTGGCAACTACAATTAGGAATTACATATCCCATGTGAACCTACATCTCAAAAACAGAGGTGTGCTCTATTGGATATCATTGTTATATCTGGATTCCCTTTTGTCAAAATAATTAGCCTAATGAAGCCTGGCTTTATCGTTAAATCTCTGAATTGGACCTAAGTGCGCAGAGCCTTTTTTCTCTTCATATTAAATTATTTTGGCTTTTTTCAATGCAGAATAGTGTCATAGTTTCCCCCCAAAGAAAATACTGAGCTAAAACACTGGAATAAAATGGAATCAGAAAGCTTAGCTGTAATGCAGCCTTTAAGACTTGGAAAAGACATAATTTCAAGGTCCAGTGTGTAACATCTAAGAGGATCCATTGGCAGAAATGATATACAATATGTTTTCATTAGTGTGTAATCACCTGACTGCAGCATAAGATTGCCAGGGTGTTGTTTTTGTTAGCCGATATTGCCATTTTGATCATCATGTTGGAAGTCGGCTTGACTGAATATTTAACAAAATAATCTTTTTCTGACTCTAATGCACTCATACACATGGTTCTTACACACATGTAGGTGGGATTACCAAGCCTCACGTACATTATACTGTATGCTCATACATATTCATAATTTTGAGTTTCTTTATTTATCTGCTCTCTCTTTGTTTCTCTCGCCTACACATACATGAGCACAATTAAAAAGGAAATCTCAACAAACACATCTGTCAAGAAGTAATTTTCTATGTGCCTCCATACCCGCCCTTCCTCCTCTTTCTCTCCTCCACTTCACCTCCTGAAAATGTCCTGTTCTGCTTGGGGGTTGGTTGTGTCAGATGTGACACATTCACCACCTCGTAATTGGTTTTGTAATTAAATGTTTCTGCTTGGTTGATCACAAAGGACATAGTATTCTCCCTAATTAGGCTGAAAATTCAATATCCTAATTCTTTTGCCTTTTTTCTTCTCCCATGTTGACCAAACGATTGTTGATGAATGCAACAGTCGGCCTCACTGTCACTCACTCTGCATATTTCCGTCATATTTTCCTTTGTCCTCTGCTTTCCACTGTCTCTTCATCTCTCCTGTATTTGCCCTTTTCATGTGTCTGCCATTCCCTCCACTTGTTCTTTCCTTACCTTTCTCTTCCTATGAAAGCAAAAGAGAGCAAGAGATAGAGGGTGAGACGTTCTCCAGAGGTGGCTCTGTGCCAACACATCAGGCCATGGCAGTGTGGCATGTACATGCAAACAAAGGCAATCCCGTATAGAGCGCTTTTAAAGAGCGGTTGGGCATCGTTATAAGCAGCACTTAGCGAGATTGTTTGATCAATATTGCGTTGATCGTGCTCTCCAAGGAGCTCCGGGTTTTCAATCGTCCAACCCAAATGCCTTTTCTGGACAGGCAGAAGATTCAGTTTCACAGCTCTTTTTTTTTGGGCTCCAAAATTAATCGATTTGAAATACCACATGTGGACTCACTTTCATTCCTTAGTTGTGGTCCCTTTTTTTTTAGCTCACCAATGCTTCATATGTAGAAAGTATCTTGTTTCTCTGCCTTTCATGTTACTGTACATTGGAGTCTTTGCTACTTCAAATGTTTTGTTTTTCTGGGACAAGATGAATTCAAGTTCAACCTTTATTGTATTTTCACATCACAGAAGCCCATTCACCAAAGCTATCACCAAACTCACAACACGATGCTGAGGTGCAAGAAGGTCAATAACATCAAATATGGAGAGAAGAAGGTTCTCTTAGTTCCAATGCAACAATGTAGTTGCGCAGAGAAATCATTTTTCCAACTGTGTGTGCAGTCTTTCTTTCCCTTTAATTACTCGGGATACTAATTTCCCTTATTTTGGCATTCTGTTTTGCTTTATCCTCAGTTCTTGTGAAGTGATATAATTGTTGGATCTATAGCTGTGTACTGCATTTCTTATGTGTACTTGCGTGACAAAGAAAATATCTGATCTCATCAAAACCTTTCGTCAGAAAATTTGCCCATTGAAAGTTTTGTGACTAAAAGCTGGCTTCATCATACAATAATTGCTTAACTGTGCTTTCTTTTCTCCAAATATCCCCCCAAAAGCCATTTGTCTTACGGGCAAGCATCTAATATCACATCTTTTAATCACAGTGAGGCAATTTCCCACCATTTTCTCAGCAGGTTGTCAGTCAAAGAGCTGTACATCAGGTGTTTCAGGTTAAGTGTTTTGGTCAACGATTGAATGGTGGTGGTGGTGGCGGTGGTTTGTGTGCGTGTGTATATGTGTGTTTCCACCAGGGAGTGGAGCTCAGCTGACCCCACGATCTGTAGGTCTTGTTGCAGGTCGGCTCCACCGCTGAGACTGCCACATGGCTGACTGGCCTGGAAAAACTCAATTGTTTTCTCTGTTTCTTCCTTTCTGTCTCTCTTTCCTTCACTCTCTCCCTATATCTCCCTCTCTCTCTCTTCATTTTCCCCCCCATCTCTATTATCTCACTTTCCCTCCCTCTCTCCCTCCCTCTGGTGTCTGATGTTTGTTTGTGGCCTGTGGTGTGTTCAGTCAGAATTACCATCAAACAGGAAAGAAGGGTTGCAGAGGGACGCGGATTAGCTTTAACATGCTGAGTAAGACCGCAGCACTCAGAACAGCACATTGCTGCTAATTTGGTACCGCTGTTAATTTATCCTCCACCCACATGCAGACAAACATACACACACACACTTTATTCCTGTCATAGAGTCACTGTTTTCAGTCAGAATTGTGCATTAGGGATTTTTCTGGAAATGACAAGCCTGTTGTTAATGAGTGGAGAATAGGGCTCGCCAAACCTTTGTGAGTGTGTATACAGTAAATGTGTGTGCATGTGAGAGTGTGTGTGGGAGAGTTCTGGCTCAATGGCGGCTCTTGGCAGGGCAATGCTCTCTTTCTCCCTGGTCGCTAACATCAGGGGACCAGCCAGGCATGTAATGGAAACTTTTGAGATTTAGAGGAGCAGCTTGCTAAATACGACCCCCTGATGTACTACCTTAGATGGCTCCTATTGTGCGAAACCTTACTAAAGCAGGTCATCATGATAACTTTTATGAGAGTATGAAAAATGCTGTTGTTGTGCCTCAAGCAGGAAAATGAGCAGAAGATTTTACGATGTATGAACCTGTTTTTTATTTTGGTTAGACCAAACATGGGAATGCTAATTATAGCCTGAAGTAAAACCAATGTTCGTTCAGGTTTTGGGATAATGCCTCATCATTAGAACAAACACTGAGCCCAGGCTTAGGTCAAATGAAAAGTTGTTTATCATCTCAGGCTAAAGGTTGAGTTCCGGACAAAAGATGGAAAGCAGATGCAGAATGTGGAACCTCCTCGGTTTTAATGGCGTATGACTGCTGCAGGTTGTTTTAAGCAGATGTGTTGTAGCAACAGAGAACTTGTTGTCGATCCTCTGACTGTGTCTGTGTGTGCGATCGCTTGCATTATATGTCTATGAATGCCTTTGGTGTGTCTAAGGAAAATGTCTGTGCTGAGAATCCAACAGGGCGAGGAATGCACTTGCTCAATCAACATCTGCAGAGTACAACTAGCCTAGCCAACATCTGCCTTAAGGGCAAGACACTGATTAAAAACCTTCTGCCTGCGTAATGTCTAGTTTATATAAATGCTGATTCACATATGCAAACTTGCTCACAGACACACATACACACACTCCCTATCTTTCCACACTCGTTCTTCTTTAAATCTCCCCTCCATTCACAACTACGTCCATATTTGCACTCAGACGCGTGCTCCTGTGTAATTCATCTGTGCTGCAGATGAATTTTTCAGAGCCCAGGCAGCTCTGCTGCTGTCAGTAAGAGGAGCAGGAGGAGGAGGAAGAGGAGGAGGAGGAGGGCTGCAGTCGTCTGGGTCTCGGGAAGGCTTGCCAGCCAGCACAGGTGGCGTTTTGTCTGGATTCTGCCCAGGGAGCGAGGGAGCAGAGAGAGGGGAGGGAGGCAGTAGGGGAGAAGAAGGAGGCAGCAGGACGTACAGCATTTGGATTTATATCTTATTGTTTAATTCATTGATTCACTGCTTGATCCTTTGTAATTGGTTTATTTTTTAATGTGGAAACCATAGTAAAACCCTATAATCCTGATGACTGAATTGGGCTTTGAATAAAGCAAGACCCATACCTGGAAGTGCCAAATTGCTTCCCAGAATAAATGAATAAGGGTTAATGAAAAGCATGTATGCAGCAGGGGAGGAATTTGGGTGATGTCTTTAAAGTGCAAATGGCAATCAAAACTCAATAGTTGAAATGTTATGAAGTATACAATCCTTGTTTTTTATCCTGTAGTCATGAAATGTTTAATTTTATGTGTATTTGCACTGCCAAATGTGCACATTTGTGCAGTGGTTTGGCTCCTAGTATTTACTCCCCTCTCTGAGATGCTGGCAGTGGGACTGGGTTGTTATTAAGAGTGCTTCATCTGGCTTTGTGATTACAGCTCTGACCAAGCTGACAGACTGCAACCCCACCGACAAACAGCATGCAAATGATTCTCACACATGAGCATGCATCTGTGCTGTGATACACAGATGCACCCAAACATATATATGCACCAGGCACACATGAACACATGCTGTATGTGGGGGAGTGACACTCACACACACAAATACTGTCACAGCCGCTCCGCAATTTGTCACAGATTGCTGCGCCATTAGAGATTTACACCTCACACTTGACACACCCCCTGCACCCCAACACACACGCACACTCTTTACACTCACACATAAAAACACTTCCTGCTTTCCTGTTTTTTTGCTGTTGAAAACCGAGAACCCTGCAGGGAGTGAAGTGGGAAGGTGGAGGGGTAGAAGGGTGTAGGGTGGAGCATCTGGAATAACACTCACCCGCCTCTCATATCACTGCTTTCCCTCTGATCTCTTCCACACACACACACACACACACACACACACACACATACACACGTACAGACTGTCATTTGACATTCCCGCTATCACCACCACCGCTTCTGCTCCAGCCCTACTTCTCTTTCCGATGACATCAGTGTGGGTGGTGGTCTTGAAGTAGACCCCATCTGGTTTGTGTGTGTGTGTGTGTGTGTGTGTGTGTCAAAGCTGGTGCCATCCTGGCTGGGACACTAGTAGTTTGGGGAGGGGCTTGCTGGCGGCTGCTCACCAGTGATCTACTGTACATCATCACCCCTCACTCTACACACACACACACACACACACACATATGCACACAGGTGGTGGACTCGGCTCTGCAAAGACAAATTGCTGTCGGTACTTTTTGGCTTTTAAAGTCAAAGGCCATGACTGGAATAATATCCATGGAAAAATGTAAATTCCTGCACACACAGATTTGCGTATGTGTTGATAGGTTCGTTGTTTGTTTATTATCATGTTACTTTTTGGTCATAAAGCCCTTGAGCCAGTCGTTCCCAACATGGGGACATGTTTACCCCAAGTCTGTGGGGTCACATGATGATGAAAGAAAGAACAAAACGCCTTTCTATTTACCCATACTGGAAGTATATTTATATTTTGCTTAATTGTTTTCTTAATAGCCCTCACAACTCATGTTGTCAAAATCTGTGGTGAGAGGTCACTATTCCTTCATTTTAAGTCCAAAAAGAGAACCACTGCCTTAACATGTGTACACCACATGTTTATATGCAAATTGTTCAAATTTGGCCATTAATGCCCATATCTTTTTTTCTGTATTTATAAATTCTATTTATCCTTTAATAATTGTTTTTCTTATTTTCTGCATCTTTATCTCAATCAGACACATGTTGCAATTGAGAGTGCATTAAAGCGAGTTAACAAGCGAGCAGTGAAGTCTAATCAGTTAGGATTAATTGTCAAAATACAGTAAATAGCTAAAAGCATTGAATAAACAGTTCAAATAGTTGAAAATATAAATGGATACATGGATAAATGCTTAAATAGTTACCATAAAGTTGTGCTATAGGTGCAGCACTGATCATCACATCAGTGTAAAGCATTCATCAGAGGTCACATGTGTTCATTTCTACTTTAAGCACTATAGTTTTGTTGAGGCAGCAGATTAGCTTGAAGTCATTTTTCTCAGTTTCACTACAGCAACATTTATTACTTTCTGGCACTGTGGGGCAAAAGCAGCCATTAAGTCATGTGGTGCTTACACAACTTCTCGTTTCAGAGAATACACATGGAAGAATGAAACTGTGACTTTGGTTTATTTAGTCATTAAGCAGGCTTCATGTAGTTAGACGCCTTACAGTGGAGAAATTAGCCTTAAATCTTTTGCTTGTTTTAAAATCCTGAAGCTGGTTTGGATTACCGACTGTCAATCAGCGGCAGCTGTGCGTGTGTTAGTGTGTGTGTGTGTGTGTGTGTGTGTGTGTGTGTGTGTGTGTGTGTTTGCATGTGTGAAGAGGGTAGACACTTACAGTCTCTGCAGGCTACGTTCAGACTGTATCAATATGATTGACAGCGTTAATGGTGTGATAATTCCACACATCAGGCAACTGAAAAGCTTCATTTCACAAAGCAGTTTGGATAATCAGTCTCCGAAAAATAAACCCAGTTTTTCCTCTATTGGCTCCATCATTTTCCTTTCTTCCCTTCAGTTTCACCCCTTCTGCACATTAAGCTCTCCCTCTCTTTATTTCTCTCTTTCCTGCAGGATGAATGCCGTAATTTTATGAAGGTGCTGCTCAGCAGACGAGGAGGGCTGTTTGTGTGTGGGACCAACGCCTTCAACCCGCTATGTGCCAACTACACCGTAAGTAAAGGTCAAACAAGCTCGCAGCAAACATTACAAACCTGTGCTAATGTCCTTATAAAGTCATAATGACTCGTTTGACGTTATTGATAAATGCCTTGTCTATTTGTCCTAAACATAGGCCTCGGTATGGTGCACCTGTTCAGGTGAACATTTACAGCTTTATTAGAGGTGTTTGTTCAGCACTCCATGCGGTGTTGACTTCCTCCCCAGGACTTATTTATCCATGTTGTCTGGCAGCTCCAGTGCCTTGTTTTCCTGAGATACAGCAGTTGTTATTTCTCGGTGGTTAAACTTTGTGGTCTGCCGAGCTTGTTATCATTGAGAGTCAGAGACGGATAATCAAGAAGAACACAAAGGGGAGAGAAGAGGAAGAGGAGGGTATTCAAAGAGTAAGGGTGGAGATGTGACTTGTTTGCCTGGTTGGCTTCCTTTTGCTCTTGGTTACAAACGCAAAGAAATTCCACAGTTGGAGGCAGAGGGATGAAGAAGCTACAAGTGTAAGTGTTGACTGACCTGATTCAAACAATTAGACACAGCTCTGAATATTTCCACCACTCTGTCCAAAATATGTTTGTCAGAGTCTGAAGCTTTGAATCCTCCACCATGCAGCATGCTCCACTTCCCAACCAATCCCTGTCGCGCTCAATTACAGTAACGATTTCAAACTTGGGGAGAAAAAAAACTACACATGAATATTAATCATTGGCTCGGTTGATTTCACATCGTTCTGCAGGAATATTAAATGAGGGATGAAGGCAGTTGAGTTGAAGAAAGTGAGTGGGAAAAAATCCTTTCACTATCAAAGACTTTTTCAGATAAGTGTTATTTTCAGTCTCTCACATTTCAAACATAGCGCAACAGTGGAACACTGAGACGTACCTGGCCCATTATCTGTCAGCCACTAATGACATTCTACAACAGTGTATAACACACCTGTCTCTTCCTGATAGGCTGTATGTTTCTCTGGAGACTAGTTAGCGATGCTAGCTACTGTTTTATTTATAGCTGGTTTTTAATGAAATGACACCTATAGATTTCAGCCGTGGATGAGAATAAGACTGTGCTGTTGAAATAGTTTGCTTTTGGCTAAGTGTATGTGTTTGTGAGTGTGTGTATGTAACAGAGAGAGATGCAGAGATTTCTACTGTGTGTACATGTGTGTTTGTGAGTAAGAGATTGAAATCAACTTGTGTGTGAATTTATGTGGGTGTATGGACCCCTGTGTATGTGTGTGTGTGTGTGTGGGTGGGTGTGTGTGTGTTTGTCTGTTTTATTTATGCATGAGAATGTGACTCCCTTGTTGTTGCTGCTGCGCCTAATTGCCACCAGTGAATCATTAGTTTGCACTTACGGTAACACTCCCTAATTGCCATTCTTCTTTGTTGCTTGTTTTCATGCTGCTGCTGTAGATTCATTTCTATTGTTTGCTGATTGATGCGTGCATGTGTGTGTTTATGTGTTTGTGGTGTAACAGGGAGACACTCTAGAGATGGTAGGAGACACGGTCAGTGGTATGGCGAGATGCCCCTATGACCCCAAACACGCCAATGTAGCTCTGTTTGCAGGTAAGACACACCTTTTGTTTTAGTCTATACTCCCTCATCTGCATGTGGGTCACACAGCACTGTGACACTGTATGCTGTCACAAATGTAGTTTTTGTGCCTTTAGTGATCACAGTGATAAATATCATTGAAGAATATAATTTTTCCTCCGTAAAGGTGTTTTTGACCCTTGAACAGGCTACATGCTGCAAGCTCAACAAGATTATTCCAGTTTCATTCATCTCCTTTGTTTACTTCATTGTGTTTAAACACTTCACTATAATCAAATCAACAGTGTTCTGTGGCTAAAACTGTAGGGAGCCATTACTGTTCAGCCATCATCCCATTATCTGATATTAGCTAGAAGTGAAAATGCTGTTTTTTGCGTGGGAGTGCTGCCAAGTTGCAATTATGTTACTGCAATTACATTGTTGAGTGGTCAGTCATGTCATGTTTATGATGCAGGACTTTTATAATACAGTAACGTTCACTCCAGCTTTATTGTTTGCAGTTATGCTGCTGCTTTCCAACTTACTTGTGTTTCTGTGTCTGTGTGTGTGTGTGTGTGTGTGTGTGTGTGTGTGTGTGTCAGAGGGAAATCTGTTTACAGCCACAGTGACAGACTTTCTGGCCATTGATGCAGTGATCTACCGTAGCCTTGGGGACAGTCCCGCTCTGCGCACCGTCAAGCACGACTCCAAGTGGTTCAGAGGTACCTACAGAGATGTGTGCGAGTGTGTATGTGTGCTTCTGCATGCCTGTGAAGGTGTATTTGTTTGTGTTTTGACAAGCGTAGGTGCGCAGACACAATTTCTTGAAGTACGTGTTCTCATCAGCAACGAGTCTGCTGTCGATGTTTCTGTCTAATGTTTTGAGTGTGGGTTCGCATCACTTACCAGCATGCAGGATCGATACATATGTCAGTAACAGAGGGCTGAGTCAGCAGCCTGGCAGCTCTGTGTTCAGGTCACTGGACACAAAGCTGTCAAACTTACTGCTCCCTGACAGAGTTTGACCATCCACATCATGGTCAAACGTAACAAAGACAATGGGACAGTGAAGAAAAATACACAGTATCAACCACATAGGTTGTAGCTGGTCCCAGGTGTAACAGCGCCAAAATGCATAGCGTGAAACTGAGTTCTCAGAAACATCAGGGAGTCATAATGCGCTTATTGTTTGGTGTGAAATCCCCTTTCACCATGTAATGAAATTAAGCAGGGCCTGTGCCTCTTTCCCACTGCCCTCATGTTACCTCGGTGTCATGGGAGTGAATGATGCAATTGCAAATGGAGACACTGTTTGCTGTATGCTTTCTCATGGTCCATGTATATTTCATCAAACCCTTTCTCTCCACACACCTCTCCTTAACACTTTACGCATCTCTCACTTTTTCTCTCTCTCACACAATATAGAGCCGTATTTTGTCAGTGCTGTGGAGTGGGGACCTCACATCTACTTCTTCTTCAGAGAAATAGCCATGGAGTTCAATTACCTGGAGAAGGTATAGAAGTCATTCTGATGAAAACATATCTTCTTTTCCCTCTGAACCCTCAGTATTCACACAGAGGAGCTGTCGGTCCATTTAGAGCATCTTTAAAAAGGACTATAGAGGAATATGTGAATGGGTCGTTAAAATGCAACACCATGAAAGGATATTCAAGTCTAATATCTCTCTGCAGCTATTATTTGGATGTCAATATCAAGTCTTTTCCCACAGCTACACTGACCTTTCATCCCCATATTTGTTTGTCTGCATATCTTATCCAACAAATCAAGGACTGAGCAAACAACTCATGTCTGTATTAACCTGAGAAAAGCCTTTTTTTTTTATAGCAACTCTCTATATTTCCTGCCCTTACCAGAGCTGGGGATACATCTTTATGAAAAAATATCACCATTAGGAAACCCATTTCTCTGATAAATTAGCTATTCACATTTGGGGAGAAGTGCTTGCACAAGGTCTCGGGCTTTGACATGTTTACAGTGAGCAGAGTAAATGGATACTTAAACAGCATCACCTTTGTGTTGACGAGGGTGTTCAAAGAAGCAATTTTGAGATTCACTGACATTTTCATGAATAATTGATATTAAATTTACCATTATAAAACAATGATCTGTCAAAACAGGGTTTTCACATTGCAAATAGCATGCAAATGACTCTTCAGAGATCACCCTGGAGTTGAAAAGAGCTTTTAAATATGCCCTTTTGAAGATGAAACCCAAAGCTTGGGAACTATATCCTACCTCCCCAGCTAATCATTGGAGTTATATGTGAACTGTGCTTACACAGATATGTCAGTATATTGCAGATGTATTATGCACAGTCATTTTCTATGCCTACATCTGCTTCTCTGTGCTTGAATGCTCACAGGTGGTGGTGTCACGTGTGGCGCGGGTGTGTAAGCGTGATCAGGGTGGGTCTCAACGTGTCCTGGAGAAGCAGTGGACGTCATTCCTGAAGGCCCGATTAAACTGCTCTGTCCCCGGTGATTCTCACTTCTACTTTAACCTGCTCCACTCCACGAGCCCCATCATCAGGATGCACGGCAGGGACATAATCCTGGGGGTGTTCTCCACTCCGGCTAACAGGTAAAACAAAGAAATAGAAACATAAATCAGTAAACAAACTACGAGACACAAAAAACACTCAAAAATGTGCACTCGAGGACAGATGCTCAAGTTCAGTTCTTTCCCCTTTTGTCAGTTGTACCCCAGAGCCCTGTCAAGTGAATTAAAGTACCCTTTTATCAACAATGCTATCTACTTAACCATTAGCTAAGCTAACTATTTCAACTGCTTATGTATTACTTTTAGCTATTTTTAAAAATTTCATTAAGTAGTAGTAATATATGATATATGGTATTAATAATAATACCATAACCAAACGATTTAGTTAACTATTTCAACCATTTATCCATTACTTTTAGCTAACTGTTGGAACTGTTTATCCATTTTAGCTAAAGTATATCTTATCATCCATTACTTTTTAATAAAGGTCACAAAATATCTGCTCACTTGCTAACTAACACTAGTTTGTCACATTCTTAACACACGGCGTTTTGCTGTTCCAGTTTTTTTTTAATGACTAGGCTACTCCTCAAATCACTACTACTAGGCTACTTGCTACCTTGCAATGTTTCCACGTACCCCAGAGTAGCAGATCCTGGTTGGGAAACAGTGTTCTATATCAATAGTCAACCTGTCTGTCTTCAAATAAGAAGATTTTTTGGTTTTCATGTATGTGTGCATACTTGTGTTTGAGGGATTTCAACCCATGTCTACGGTGGCCGACAAGGGCAAACGCGCTGCAAACGGCAAAACGCTTCAAATACGGGGATGATGCAAAACTAAAAACACACAAACACATAAAACAAATGTAACAGAAAAATGCGGCAAATACCAAAAACACACAAAACCCCAAAACAACTCCAAGAGAGAAACGCTGCAAATTCACTCGACAAAACGGAAGTGCGCCAGGCCACTAGGGGGACCCGACCTGAGGGATGAACCAGTCCTGTGGGACCAGACCTGAAAGACATGAAGAAGAAGAAGTAGAAGAAGAAGAAGAAAAAGAAAAAGAAGAAAGTTGGCTAAGTTTTAGAGAGGAGAGTAAAAAGGTATGTTTTCCTTTATGTCTTTTTTAAACACTTGGCCGTAATCTTTTATAATATTAATATATCATATAATTATAATATTCTTCTACTATTATAATTATATAATATATTAATATTGATAATATATTAATATTATATTATTTTTCTGATGGTATTATATAATTATAATATTCTTCTACTATTATAATTATATAATATATTAATGTTATATTATATTTCTAATATTATAATTATATAATATATTAATATTATAAAAGATTACGGCCAAGTATTTAAAAAAGACATAAAGGAAAACATACTTTTTTACTATCCTCTCCAAAACTTAGCCAACTTTCTTCTTCTTCTTCTTCTTCTTCTTCTTCTTCTTCTTCTTCTTCTTCTTCTTCTTCATGTCTTTCAGGTCTGGTCCCACAGGACTGGTCCATCCCTCAGGTCGGGTCCCCCTAGTGGCCTGGTGCACTTCCGTTTTGTGGAGCGAATTTGCAGCGTTTCTCTCTTGGAGTTGTTTTGGGGTTTTGTGTGTTTTTGGTATTAGCAGCATTTTTCTTTGGCATTTGTTTTGTGGGTTTGTAAGTTTTTGCTTCTGCTTCGTTTCTGTGATTGCAGCATTTTTCTGTTGCTGCGTTTTTCTGTTGCATTTGTTTTATGTGTTTGTGTGTTTTTGGTTTTGCATCATTCCCGTGTTTGCAGCGTTTTGCAGTTTGTGGCGCATTTGCCCTTGTCGGCCACCGTACATGTGTTCTCTAGAAGAGATAAAAGGGGATTCAATCTTACTGGTTGTATTTTTTAAGAAATTTACAGGCATAGAAACGCACCTCGACATACTTCCAGTGGAGACTGAGATAGACACCCAGTGTGCAGCAGCACACACACGGCTCACCTTGAAAATTACAGGCCACCGTAGTTTGTTCCTTCACCTATGAAGTCAGAAAGAGCAAGGCTTCCTACAGCCCAAACAAAGCTCCAGAGAAATGAAAGAGGCTGAGTGGCGGTACAAAGGTCAAGATTGTGGGGTACAGAGTAATTTAAGACACATGGAATGCTTTCATTGAGGACAAAAGGGTGATCTGTTGAAAGACAACATTAAATTGAAAAAAGGTGAGAGGAGGGGAGCAGAGAGGAGAGATGCTGCCTGTTAAATGGGGGATTATTGGAGACTGGGAGTATTTGCAAAGCCAAAGAACGCAAAGACAACACAAACAGCAAACCAGAGAAATTGAACCACAGAAAGAAGAACTTCTGAACCTTCTTTTGATGCACTAAACATGTATTTGTTTCTCCATTAGAGAGGTACTAATCTTCTACAGTGATGCTGTCTAGTGTTGAGTCTTAAATTTTCCTAAAACAAGTGAGAAAACTGCCAGTGGGATGAGATAATTCCCCTTGCTGCAAGTGCAAATAAACCCAACTGTTTTCTTGATACCTGATATGACTCTTTTCTGATACAGTTTGAGTTATCTACTTATTGCGCTTTGATGAAGGCACTTATTAAATGCTGCTTTTTAAAGCTAATTTTCAAAGTAAGAAAATGTTTAATTCTTATTGGGAGATTAAATTATTTATTAAGAGGGACATTGTAGTGTGTATGTTTGTGGGAACATCCACCAACATCCTTGAAGCTGCACAGGTATAAACATTGTCTGCATACTTTAGAATAAGGTATTGCTATGTTGCAGTCTAAGTAGCTTAAATTGTAGCCAAATTCAGTCAACTTTTTCTGTGATGGCCCACTTATCTTACACTGCCTGAATGGCCCTGACACCTCTTACAGTGTCTGGTAAGGCATACACATTGAAGCAAACAAATCCTTGCAACTGCCTGTTATTTGACTCTGCTCTGGTATCAATACAGAATCTCACTTAAATGCATCCAGCAGCATAACTATCACCTGTCCCAGTGCACTAACATCTCTGTTTTTTTAGGATATAAAAATAAGGCTCTATGCCAGCTGCAGTACAGTAGGCTTCTGACCTCCCAGTAAGATACAGGAGAGAAAAAAGAGAAGGAAAAAAAAAGAGAGATGATGAACAAATAAATGTGAAAGGAGACAAGACACAGAGGAGAATAAAGAGGGAGACAGGGAACAAGAGCAGGAGAGATGGATGAGAAACTCAAGGACGAAGAAGTCAATAATGGACAACACGTGCATCCCTCGCTCTGTGAGATCTAAAACTGTTTCATCAGCTGCATCTTATCTGCTTGTGTGGAAGGGCTACGCTGCGAGAAGGGGCCACTGCCTGCACAGACAGATGGATGCTTCACACAAACACACACACACTCTCCCACTCTCATACACAAACGCACGCATGCACAAACACACTTACAATGGTTACCAGATAACAGCATTTACAGCACACCACAGAGGAGAACCAGCTGAACACACACACCCCTGCCTGGGTAAACTGCCACTGGGTCCTGTTTTAAATAACTGCCAGCCAAGAGACAGAGAAAAAGGAGGTTTAGATGGATGGATAAGGACATGTGTGATGGAGGAAAATGAACACAAAGAGAAAGAGAGAATGTGTGAGGTGAGCTGCAAAACTCCCACTGGCCCCGTGTGGCCCACTGCGCCACACTGGCTAAGTGCTTGCCAGACAAATTGCTCTGGCTGGCAGCGTGCAGTGAAAACAGCATGAAGCAGGACCTGGGAGTGGAGGAATAGCTATTCTCCCCCTGCCATTTGGCCCTGTGGACTGTAGTATGGCAATAGCGGGATGAAGTCAAGGTTTTACTGGGCCCTCCCGGAGTCTCCCGTGGACACCTTGAAGTGTACTCATCTCCTCCTGTGCCCACATACTCCAGGGATAACTTTAAAGAAACATACCAGCTCCTCAACTGTTATGGAGTTTGAGGGATCCTTCATTCTCTGCTTCCAGAGTATAATATCTCCCCCAGTTGTCAGTTCCTTTGTGCATCCACCTCTGAAGCCCCAGGCCCTTCCTCTCGAGGAGGGATGAAAGAAGAGCTTGGATTTCCAACTGATCACCTCTTGCACTCATGCTCCTGATGCTCAAGAGGTCAAGGAGGCGCAGAGAGCAACAGCAAACTCATAGGAGAAAGAATAAGAATATGAGACCATTGGGGAGAGGAAAAAAGTACTTTCTGCTTTATTTAGCAACTCAAATAAATTGGTAAATGTGGAAAGAACAGCAGCAAGATGTCAAAGGAAAGGCTTACCATCGCCATGCTGCACTGGACTAGTACTGAAAACAAACAATTCTCATTATTTCTTAGCTATTGTTTTGGCAGCTGAAAATTCTTCAGTTGTAGACGGACGTGGGCTCATTAGGCTTAATGGAGCCAAGCAGGAATGCAGGGAAAACATCCCATGCAAAGTAAAGTAAATCCAGTGCATCCTGAGTGTGGGAGTCCATGTTTGGTTTTGGTTTTGAAGAAATCCCACTTGACAGGGTCAGACAGCAGGATGTCCCTCTGGGAAAACACAGCAGAGGAGGGGAAATGAGGAGGACAAGGAGCAGGAGGAGAACACGTTTACGGTACCAGGAGAAGTGTGACACAGGAGACGATGCACAGATGCACAGATGCGCAGGCTAGTCCCCTGGGCCTACACAGGTAGAGAAGGCTGGGGAAAACACAGTTTGGTATCTAGGTAGAGCTTGAGAAATGGGTATGGGAAAGGAACACCATGTGTAGTTGACAGCAGAGCCATGTCACAAGGAAAATACAGAGTTGTTAGAGAGGTGTTCACTGGTCCACATGGGTTAGGATAGTCAGGATAGGGAGAGAGGAGAATACCCACTGGGACCTGATGTGAAAAGGTCAAGAAAAAGAATGAAAAATGAGGTTGCTTGAATACAGAAAAGGAGATCAGATGAGAGTTTTGTGGTAGAATAAAAGAAAGAAAAAGGATGGCATAAAAGTTTAGGAGGTGTAAAGAGTCTCATAATTAGTCAAGTCAAAATAAAAATTCACATTATGAAAATTATGTAAGAAAAAAATACTACATTTAAACTGTTCAACTGGCAGGTTTGTACTATACTGTGAATGAGACTGTGTGGGATTTCTGACCTTTACATTCATAAACATTTGAATAGAAATTACATATCCCCAATGTGGTTAATTAATACAATATTTCACAAGGTCTTTATTTATATATTTATGATGAGTGTGGAAAATGTCAAGTCTCTACAATGTATCACAGTTAAAACTCTTATTAAAGGATAGACATTGAAACTTCCCCTGACTCCCACCTTCTTTCTCCTCTTCCTCGTCAACTCCTACGAGGCCTCATGTGTCCGTGAGGACCATGTTATTCCTAGCTGTCAGTGAGCTTGTTAAGCAGTGAGGAAGTACTTTAGACTCCACAGCAGCCCTCTCAAATGGACACCCTATGCATCTAGCCTGGACAGCCTGTCACTCAACCCCAGTCAAGGAGAAAGACTGAGGGAAGGACAAATGCCGATGGACAGAAAGAGAGGGACAAGCAAAAAGTGAAAGTAAACAAAGGAAAGTAGTCCTAAGTGTGAGGGCGAAATTTGTGTACAAGAAAACAACACACATGTACTGTGAAACAAAACCAGGAGAGAATACTGTGGAGTGAAAAGGAGAATAATTAAAAGAATTCAGAGAGAAAAAGTGCCCGAGGCCTTTTGGCTTACTTCTGTTAGACACACAGCCCTACACGGGGCAAACCCAGTGACCTGCAGCGAGAGAGAACTTGGGGGGGTGGGATAAGGTAGAGAAAGGAAGCCAAGCTGGCACCGATGCAGAGCTGGCAGACATGTCACACATAACATCTGGTGCCTGTGGCCCTGAGAGAGACGCCGTTTCGTCCACAGATATGCCTGCAGCTCTGCCACACTGGCCCAGGTTGAGTCACATCCCTGTCTATGAATGATAAGTACTGAAGGAGACGGCGTGACCTGATCAAATGGCACATCAGGAGACAACGGCTCCCTGCTGCAACCAAAATCCAGCCTTCAGGCGCTGCCTTCCCAAACAAACCCTTCTGTGGCTTTCAAAGGGGCACTCAACAGAAACACTGCTGCGGAATCATGGGGGCAGATCCTCAAATCACCAGTTGGACGTTTATTTTTTAAGACAAAAAGAGAGAAAAACTGCAAGAAACAGATGGGGTATGAGTGGGATTTATGTGGCAACAGGTTGCAGGTGACTCAGTCTCTCAGGTTTTTTCAGTGTGTGTGTATCACTAAGGTATTAGCACTTAGTCACTAGCTCTCACACCACGCACACCATTAGTCACTGACGAGGACACATTCAGAGCAGAGAGTTGAGTCTCGGAGCAGGAAGCATGGGATGTTTTTTTAAAACTCATCCCTTATCTCGTCCTTACACTGCTCTCTTTATTTCCCTGTCTCTGTAGTGCTTTCTGTAGCCAAAACACAAAAACGTTGCATTAATGAAGACATTTGTGTGAACTTGTCTGTGTGTATTTCTTTGTGTGTGTGTGTGTGTGTGTGTGTGTGTGTGTGTGTGTGTGTGTGTGTGTGTGTGTGTGTGTGTGTGTGTGTGTGTGTGGGCCATGGACACTTCTTGGAGCAGATGTTCTGATCACTGTTGCAGGGTTCACACAAGTAGTTAAACAGCCTCCGAGGTGCACCGGGATTTTTACTGGAATGTGTTGTTGGGTTTATGAGAATCTTCCCCCTCTTTTTGAAAGGCAGGATATTCAGTGACTCATTTCCTATTTCGTTTTATACTCCAGGAATTCCAGCCAAGATCTTTTCATGGGTCTAATCTAGCTATTGCATCCCCTGCATGTCTATTCTTTTCCCAAGGAGTTGACAGCGTCTGTCTTATCCTGTCTTTCTTTCCATCTCAGTAACAATTTCCTTTGTGTTATAGCATTGAATGTCAAAATATGAACAGCCCAAATCCAATTTGTCATCTTTGCTGGGTGCCTGTCGCTTTCTCACATTCACAATTGACTATATTTTAACTTCTTTCCTTTTTCATGTTTCACAGTCTATTTTTCAGTCCAGGTATCATCTACCTTATCTTTTCTTTCTCCGTCACTTATTCTTTCTGCACTCTGTCGAAAGTGAAACCCACTTGATGTATGACTGACAGCCATTTCATATCAGTTCAAAGTGTTTTATCAATCGACAGTCTCTGTCTTAATCTACCTCCATCTCACCTGTCGGTCTCTTTCTCTCTAGTATCCCAGGTTCGGCTGTGTGTGCCTTCGACATGGAGCAGCTGGCTGGGGTGTTTGATGGGAGGTTCAAGGAGCAGAAATCACCCGAGTCTATTTGGACGCCTGTTCCAGATGAAGTCATCCCGAAGCCAAGGTGCAGATGGCTTTAATCAATTTATGCACCTGTGTTCAGGTTGTTATCAGAGAACTGTAAGAAGGAAACAGAGTTATGAACAACTTGTATAAAATTCAGCTATAATACTGTTCTATAAAGATGTGTTTTGCTGATTGCAGTTCATGGCCAGGGTTTGATTTCATAACAAAAGGAAATACACACTGTACAAGCAACCACACATTTATGCTAATGGCCAAAAGTTTTAGTTGCAAGGTGAAACTGATCATACACACATGTAATGGAGAATGCAAAAAGATACTTCATATAATGTAACAGCTCTGAGAAACTTTATTCAGTAAACTGAAAGTCATGTAGATGTGAAAAATCCATTTTTTATAATGATGCAACTTGTTCACTGCAAATATAAAGGCATGTCCGGACCTCACGCCACCATCCATCACTTGCCAAATACTTCAAATTCGAGGTTCTAAATCAAATCAATCTCTTGTTGAAAAAGGGGGTATGTGTCTGAATGTGAGACACTCAGACCGTCTAGACAGCTTAATTATATAACTACATCTCTACTGAGGTCTGAAGTAGTCAAAAAGAGTATGTGACTTTGCCTCTGTACCATCTGCTAAATGTGTGCTGAAACTTGCTGTCTCCAGACCCGGTGGCTGTGCTGTTCAAGGTTCCAGGTTTAATTCCTCAAACTCGTTCCCTGATGAGATGCTTAACTTCGTCAAGACCCACCCTCTGATGGATGAAGCCGTCCCATCACTCGGACAAAGACCCTGGATAGTCAGAACCATGGTCAGGTGAGACTGAACAAGCAAGCAAGCAGCCAACACCAATCCTGTCTCCTGGTGATTATGTTTGCTAATTTGCATCAGCAAATAGGTTTTGAGTGAATCGTAGTGCCACTTCAATTACATTTCTTATCAATGTAATGTGGAAACTTATTTAGTGAATATATCTGACAAGTTACAGTTTATATTTGCGAAACAATATAATTAATTTGTTATCATAGCAACTAAAACATTATAAAGTTTAAAAAAAAAAAAGAAGCTTTTCATGGTTATGTTTCAGGTACTTAGAGCACTTAGGAATGATTGCAATCTTGGTTAAATATTGAAAAAGTCAAGTCTTAAAGCTCAGGAATGAGAGTGTGTTTACTTTATTAAGTAGCTTATCTTAACTTTGACCAAAAGGGCCATTTATGCCTCCTGTGCTCTGTACTCCAACCATCCAGCCTGAACACTGCCATTCAGTACTTCAGATGTTACCATTGAACATAATCCAGGTTTCCCTCAAGAAATATTTGGCAAAAAAAATTTATATACAAACATAATTTCTATAATAAAGTAGGGTCTGTGGAGGGTTTTAGCCATCAGACAATGAATGCTGGAAACTTTGCTAATATACTATATGTACTATATGTTTTTTAAGAAACTTAATTTGAACACACTAACTTAGAAAGGGTCTGGAAATAGAAACTAGAAATTTAAAGTTGACTTGATTAATAAAAACTTGTTTTAATTAAAATATTTATATTAACTTACTGATATTAGTTGATAAATAAGACACAGGTTGCGAACATACGCAGATATGTATGCAAACACACATATGATCTGTCAGTTTGGGCTCCTTCTGTTGAACTTATCCTGGTTGGGTATAAAGCCTGTGGTAGTAGAGCAGCTGTAGCACATCCAGTCTCACATAGATGCATGCATGCCTCTCTCTCTCCACTATCTACCGTATGGGGAGCCGCTGCCGACCAGCCACCAGGGGATTACGGGGACTGGATGTATATGGAATATTAAACACCCGGCACAACATGGCTTCTATTCTCGTCTATTGACTCAGACATGCAGGGCTGTGTGTAGTTCAGCAACACTCTGCTATTGTTCCAAGACGAGCCCATTTACTTGACTGATATTATTAATGACTGAACGTCTGGCGTAATTAGTTTATTATGCAAATGTGATGAGCAGTTTCTTCTCTGTGGAATTCATTTCATTTTGAAGTGACTCAAGAGAAAATGGCATATTATGATGTAAATTCACAAGAGTCTGTATTTTACACCTAAATCAATCAGTTGTAATGCACTTAAATCATAAACTTGCCTCCAGGAACTACTTGAGTATGCTTTTAGCTTTCATAGGAGAAAAGTCCCAAATGAGCTGCACAGCCCGGTGACATTAATGTAGTGCTCTATCTCTCCTGTTGTGCAGGTACCAGCTGAATAAGATCGTGGTGGACACAGAAGCAGGGCCTTATAGAAACCGGACCGTCCTGTTCCTCGGGTCCAGCAGAGGGACCATCCTCAAGTTCCTCATCATGCCGAACCAGGACAACACCGTCACCAATAGCAACATCTTCCTGGAGGAGCTAGAGGGATTCAACCCTGATAAGTAAGACGCCAAAGCTAACAGGAAGGAAATGGACGTATATTTTGAACTGTTAATGGCATCTTCAACACATTTGGAAAAACTTTTCTTTTTCTGTTTTCTTGCTGAAGTATTAGCACCTCTAAAGCTCACTAATTAAAACATTATATCTAGTTTGTTTAATATGTGCGAAGACCAAAGTGTAAAAAAAATCATGTTGAGGTTTTAAAGGGGGGTTATGTGATTATTTTCACTGTTTCCATATTTCCGGTCTTTATGCTAAGCTTAGCTAAGCGGGTGCTTGAGTTAGCATATATTTATTCATATTTATTTGTACAGCAATAAGAGTGATGTGTGTGTGTAACAAAAAAACTATTACATAACAGCACAAATCTGTATAGTTAGAGAGCCTGATGTTAAATATCTCAGCAGGGGAGGTAAAGAAAGGGTTAAATTACATCCAAGGTTGATGTATACACAGCGAGGGGAGCTGGTGGGGAGATACTCCTAGAAAAACAGTCACATGAAAAAAAAAAAAAAAAGCATGACATGTCCTCAAAACATGCCGTGTCCTGAATTATGCAGAAAACCTCACCTACTCTTCGAAAGATACGCATAATTGTGCAGGAGCTGAGACGATGCAACCCCATGCGGAGAATACAAATAGGGCAAACAGAAAAGAATAGGATAAGAGGCTAATATTCATTATCAGGAAATCTGAACATCTTCTAATGAGGTTGAGAGACACTGTAGAACGGCATTAGTGGAAAAACATCAGAAAATAATGAAATGTTGATAAAATCACATTATCCTTAATCTTCACAAAAATGACAGGAAAAAATGACCCCTTATCTTCAGTCTGAAGCTAAATTATATTTAATATCTGGATCTTAACAAAAGATTGGAGTGGATTGGGCTTCCTGTCCCTTTTCTAATTACCATTTTGCATGAGGCAGTCAGCCTTGAGGTTTCATTGGATGCACATCACTACGTAATGAACACTTGGTACAGTGCCTTTTCAATCTTCATTTCTGCTTTTTTTCTTTGTTGAGATGCAGTGTTCTACCTGGTGGACGGCCGCAGGGTAGAATATTGTCACACAGATGCAGGCAGATTTTGGCTGGTGATTATCTTTCACCAAGGCTAATTAGAGGCCTCTTTTAAAAGAGAGTACATGTTTCTAAGCACTAGGTGTCTGACGTGGTAATTGTGCTCTCTGGTACATATACCTTTTTTGCAATACGGGGAAACACAGGATTATTTCTTGAACCAGCTTGGAAACACTCTTTCTCACTACAGTAGAGTCTCATCTAAATTAGTTGTGCTGTTTCACTTCTTATTTAGTAATAAACATCCTTCCCTTCCCAACCCCTCCAAAATATGCACACCAATTTGTGTCTCAGCTTATTTGTTCTGCTTCAGACTTGACAAAATGAGGGATAGTGATGGCCGGTGAAATGAAGGGACTGTGTAATGAATGAGCTACTGTGGACTGGAGCCAGTATGTGAGGGATAATTTGGTGTGCATGGTGAGCCCACCGGGAGGTCAGTGACAGTCCAGCTATCACAGCAGGCATCCAGCTAATCAGAAGACAGAGCACAGCCATATCAGGGTCTTTTTATGCTCCAGGCCAGGCCACCCCCGACCTCACCTTACATACACAGACAAAGCGATGTCTTGTGCCCTGTAATAACCGCAGGGTACACAGAAGCAGGGCCTCTAACACAGTCATCTTTTAAGAAGTCAGCACAGATAGAAATAACTGGTTTGTGATGGACTGGTTACCATAATGAACTAGGAAATTACCTGAAGGAGATACAACCCTAATAGAGCCTGTGTCTACTCCTATCTTCTCTCCTGTCTGATCTTGGTCCAATCTCTCTTATTTCCTTTCATGAGTCTCTGTGTTTCTTTGCCTTTTTCCCTGCATTTATTACTTGTTTATTCTATTTTTTTTATTTTTATTTTTTGCTTTCCCTACATCTCCAACCCTGTTTTCCCCTGCCTTGTATGATATTGGCTGTGAAGAATGACTCACAGCTTGGCCTTAGCAGAATGATAGATTCTTCTTAATGACTGTGGGTCCGCCGCAATGTTATTACCATAAACCATCCAGATACAACTGATGCATGAGTGCACATGTGCATAAAAAGGTATAAATCCGCTGCACGGAGGCAGGTTGGTGCTGGCTATCGTAGCCCTAAGTGCCAATTAGAAGCGATTCAGTTCCTGGCTGCTGTTTTTTGATGGCAAGCCCGACCTCTCAAACCTCCAAAATCAGCACAGTGTGTATTTGGATTGACACCGTCACATCTGGCTACACGGATTGGCCTCTCGCAGCTTTCACTTTTATTATAGCTTTTATTTATAGAACTGTTTATGTTTGGTTGTGTTTCATGAGGAATGTTTTTTCCGTGCTGTAATGCTCAGAGTGAGGTCAGAGGTTTAATGTGCAGTCTCGGTCTGGTAATTGAAATTGCCTAATGCATTTTTGTTTTTTCTGTGTGCCTGCCTATTTGTGTATGTGTGTGTTGCAGGTGTGCTGAAGACTCTCTGCAGGCCAGGCAGCTGTTGTCTCTGACCCTGGACCGAGCAAGCCACACTCTGCTCTTGGCCTTTCCCTCCTGTGTAGTCAGAGTACCAGTGGCACGGTGCCAGCTCTATTCCCGATGCATGAAGTGAGTCTGCACCAAATACTGTATGTAGGAACATGAAGGGGCAGCAAGGCAGCATAACAAGAAGTTAGGTGACCGTTCAAGAACCATCTGGTCTTCACAAGTGTCCTTGAGCCAGACACTGTGAACCCCTGCCAGCCCCTGGCTGCTCTATAGTGTAGCTGACCTGACTTTTACTGCAATAATAACCATACTACAACTTAATAACAACAGTCACTGTGTCCTTGAGTAAAGTAATAATCTGATAACTGCTCTATAATATGGAAATGAGTCAAAATGCAATAAAATGCACTAGTAAAATTGGAGGGAAATATAATAAAAGCTGTTAGTGTACTACATCGCCATCAGTTATAATGCTGTATTATTGCCATAGCCTGCAAGGTTAACTTTATGTACCATCATTTTAACAGAAAATAATAACAGTAATGTTTACTGACATAATATGGCTAATAAATGATAATACTACATGATAACGAAGCTCATGGTAGTAGTAAGCATTTAACAATTCCATGTAATAATTGAATTATATTACTGTATCATATAATCAGTTGTAGTATAAGGTATAATCAGTAGTGAATGTGTTAATGTGAAATCATTCAAAAGATTATATTTCATCGCTTCATTCAGCAGTTATAAGATTATCAGAAGCTCCAATGAAGTTGCTCATTTTGTTATTCTGGCAGCTCACCAGCCTGAATGTGTTTAACTTAATCTGAATGTGCAGCAGGGCATTTCTGAAAAAGTACCTCGAGTCCACTAATCCTCCATAATTAAACATAAAAATGCATATATTCAAAGTAATGATATTTCACCTGCATACACCCACACAAGCACCGTAATACAGACTCGCTCTCCCTCACTGGCACACTCACCGAGTCTCGATGCCTGTGGCTGTGGCCCGTTCGGGTCCACTGACACACTAACACATACCGGTACACACACCAGGCGTGCAGTGTGTTCACTGAACCAGGTGAGTCATACAAGCGTGTAATTCAGAGCACATTAAGACACACTCACATGCTTTCTGAGGTGTGTTTAGTGTGTGTGCGTTTTATGTGTTTAGATGAGAGATTAATCTTCTGTGTGTGAGTATGTTGAAGGTTTCTTAGTCATGCTTCGGCAGCTTCAGTTCTGGTTTTTAACCTGTGAAGAGTGTCAGTCTACATGGTTGGCTTATTTATTATTTTCAAATAAATCTTTAATAATTCATAATTTTACATCATTACAGGAGGAGGTTTAACTTTTTTTAAAATAAACATATCATCACATGACAGTATGTAGCCTTTGAGATCCTTTTCCTAGAGTGAGGAATTATGATGACAATGACAATAACAACAAAAGTACATAAAAGCTGAGGTTTAACATATTATCCCTCAGCAGCAACTAATCCCTTTTAGGCTAATTCACATCCTTGCCAACCATTTTTCAAAATATAGCACAGTTTTTGATTGATTCCCTACCTTTCAGGCATACAGTAATTTCTATTCATGACACTAGTGCTGTATGAAAATTAACTTACAGAGACTGGAGTGAACATCTCATTGGCTTTTTGTTTTTTCTAGAATTACATTATCACTGTGTGGCAGTGTAAGGGTTCATTTGCAAAAACAGATATCTTTGTTTTTATTTATTTATTTTCCTAAATCATGTTTTTTTTTGTGCATTCCAAGGAATATCATTTTAACTAGTGTTGGTTTATTCATTTTCAGACTGGCTTTTTATTTGTTTTTGTCTTCGTACTTGAGAGCATTTCAAAAACTCTACTTGCTGCTGCAGTCAAGGACATTCTGACATCTAACATCTATATAATATTTAAGAGATGGAGTTGAAATATATCTCATTCATGAACCAGTTTGTCTGAAAATCCAACCCCAGAGACAAACCGCAAGCAACATGGACACTGAATCTGTTACTGTTACCTGCACTTTTATTCTCAATCTGGAAAAAGCTTTTTTTGTCCAACTGCTGTTTCTAAAATGAAGAAATAAGTTTTACACTTAATTCCTAGTAGTTTAATCTACTAACAAAGTTTTTTTTTGTTGATCCTCTTTCAGCTGCATTCCCTCTTTACTCGATACAAAACTTTCACAAAGAAGTAAAATATTCGTTGTGATGAATAACATTATCAGTTATAAGTTTCAGGTCTGAAGAAGTTGGAAATTAATAGTTTCTGGAAAGTGGGAAATCTGTGTTTTAAATCTGTGTCACACATTGGGAGATGATAATGATGTTAAGCACTTATGTTCAGGGTTTGTAGTTACTGTGCAAAATTCATGAATATGACATATGACGTGATCCTGACTTTTAGTTTTAGAACTAGACTAAATAACTAATCGGGTAACAAATAAACAAATAGGTAGCCAAGATCAAGCAAATCAAGTATTTAACTTTTAAGTTTCACAAGGGGAAGTTTAAGTGAAATACAAATTCTTTAATGTTCAAGAAATTAAGTGAATTTTTGTGTCTCTGCAGGAACTGTATTGCCTCCAGGGACCCTTACTGTGGGTGGACCAGAGGAAGCACCTGCTCTTTCCTCAGACCTGGGACCAGGTATGACACCTCTCCAATATACGTCACCTTTAAACACACACTGTCTGCACCACCTCATACGGTATACAGACACTGCCCTGCGTCATTATACTGACACTTTGATTTATTCTTTGTCTGTTAAGTCCACCTGAAGTTTTGCATGCTGCTTTACGACCTTTCTGTGTTCTCTGTCTTTGATCAGACTTTTTTAAAAATCTATTTTTGTTTTGATTTGATTTATTTCTACTTTTATCATTCCTCTCAAGGTTATTTTTCTGACAGCAGACCTAGACGACCACCCATAGATTCATCACATGTATTATTTATCTGGTTTGGAAGTCCTTGGTTCTATTTGCGATTATTTGAGCTTGAGTAACATCTGTGCCCTCTAAGTAGCTTGTCACACTGTCTGCTCTGTGTACACTTATTGATTCAAGATGTCTGCCGCTGCTGTTAAACAATACTATGTTCTTTCACTTTGCTTCTTAAGTGGTGGCCATAAAACACCATGCAAAGTTTTGAGTTTGTTTCTCTGTCCTGTGTTATGTTTGAATGTGTGCGGATGCCTGGGTTCGTGTGTGTGAATGCGAGAGTATGTGTGTGTTTGTGTGACCTCTCTCTCCTCCTGCTACTGAAACGCGGCTGTCTATCTTGACAGCTCACCTCCAGTCGCGGCTGCCTCCCTCCAGTGAAATCAAATCTCTCTTTAGTCAGGCTGCTTATTGAGTTAGGGCTTCAAAACACAGGTGTAGTGCCAGCAAAACAGACAACATGGGCTTTAAAGACCACCTCAGGCTGCCTGCTTATGCTATTAAAGGCCTCTGTGTTGGTCCTGATTTGATTTACCAAGGGCGGTCAACTTGGCAATCGATTTTGCATTGAGTTACTGTGGATTTCCTCTTTGTGGACTAATGCAACCTCTCTTTGCAAACTGACGCCAGTGGAGAGCTCGACCGTTATAAAACATTACATTGTAGTTTGGACAATTTCTGAGGAAAATATGCTTTGTATTATTTATGAAAGTAGTTGTTGTGGTTGGTTTTATTGTTGTGCGTGTTTCTGATTTCCCACGTTTACTTTGTTCACTGCTGTTATGCACTGCTAAAAAAGGTGAGAAGAATAATTTCTCACTATCTTTAGCTTCTGTCAGTGAGAATATGGTGACAAAGCAACCATTAGTTTTAGGCAATTGTTTTGAGAGTTATCCATTACTTTTAGCCAACAATTTCAACCATTCATGCATAAGGTATAGCTAATCATTTTTAATCATTTCATCTTTAGCTAACTGTTTCAACTTCTCAGCTCACGTTCTGTTCACACTGTCTACAGTACAAGCACAAGACTCATTGCCACAGGACCTAGCATGAATAAGCATATGGTCTTTATCAGTATCAATGACGTCTTTAAATATAGAGCCAATGTATCTAGGAAAACATGCTGGAAATAAAAAACACTATAAAAACAAAAAAAAAAAAACATGCACACACACACACACACACACACACACACACACACACACACACACAGACCCAGAGGCAAAGCTAATGTATACAAAGTAAATGACCTACAGTTCATGAGAGGCAGCCAACTGAACACAAACCATTATTCTTTATTAAGATGACAACCGCTGTAGGTTCACGGGGCACTTGGATTCATTTGTCACCGGGATTTCTAGGCATTAAAAGCACAAATGTTGGCTGCGCTACTGCCTGAGCCTTTAGCTAATTGCCGAATGCTTTTCATTCACTTGTCCCAATGAGCTTTTTCCAACATCCTCAAGTAGTTTGTGCTCTGGTTCTAAAAAGGTTGTTTGTAGGTCAACATTTGATCCAGTGTGACAGCACTATTCATGTAACCATGTAGTCTAGAACTTTAAAGATGTCCTCAGTGGCTCTGACTGACTCATTAGCACAAAGGATCAAGCAAAGTAACAATGAATGAACAATGAAAATCAGCACATCTTTGATTTGTTCTGTCTTATGGAGCCATTATTGTAGTAAAACTATTTACAAATGTGAGTGGAGAGTTGTGTAACTGTAACTCAATCAGTGTGTGCGTAATCAGATTTGTGAATGTGTAAAAAATAATCTACAAATGTGTATTAGATTTGCAAATGTATTGAGATTTGTTAATGTGTAGACAAATCTGTGAATGCAGACATACATATTAGTAATTGCTGAGAAGTCTAAGTACTATATTTGCTCCAAGAGCTGGAAATACAGACAACTGATTAGTTACAACTCAGGCAGAACTCTCAGTTGGCTCTTTTTACACCAGACTTTTGCTATACTATCCCTCCATGTCAACTAGAAAATGCATCTTTTGTAAGTAAATAAGATGTTGGCTAGTATTCAAAACATGCTCCATACCCTGAAGTATTTGAACTTTAAATAAGCTCTAATTTCTCTAAATGTTCCTTCCTTCTTACATAGGCTTACATTGAGTAATTTGAGTATCTCTGCTGCCAAGTACTCACTGATATGATGGATCCTTACTAAAACAGGTATAAAGGGTTTAATAAAAAGTGTAAGTCAGATGTCAAACAGGTTAAATTTGACTGATTTCTTTTTTAATACGTCAAGTTTTTCAAAGGAAAAGCCTGACAATTTGGGAAACAGGCTTTTGTGCTTTTTTTGCTGACAGATAGGCAAGAAATAGTTCCAGCACACAACTCCCGGTAAAACCCTTTGACCTTTGTGTGGATAAGACAACAGATATAACGTTTGAATTAATGATCTTGAGATGAAAATGGTATCTCATCTAACTTGACAAGAAATATGAAACATGAAAATGTCAAACTATTCCTTTAATATACTTGTAAATCAAGAGATGTGGAAAGTAGCCTTTGCCTGTATGAATAACACAAAAGGCATAAAATTACCACTAGGTTACAGTACCAGCCAATCAAAATTCCCGCCCCCGCCGGTTGCCAGCTGGTTGCCAGCCGGCTACATATCATATATATATCCATTCATTCCATTCAGATAAGCAAGGGCCTGTCATGGACCAGCTGGTAATTCTAGATGGCTGCATCTGTAGTTAGATATGGCCATTAGGATTGTAGGCTACTGATTTTAAAATAGAAAATTTAATTAGAAATTAGAAGATTAATTATAAAACGGATTACATTATGTAATAATAATTGTAATACATACATTATTATCATCTACACTGCTTTATCAAAATTAGTACTCAATGAAGCTGATAGCCTATATGTTTGTGCTTACAAACACACACAGACTCACAGAGCCTGTCCTTTGCAACTTGGCGCTATTTTCCCTGATATGAGCCGTGATTAAGAGCAGTTGTGTTTTTCTTTGTGAGCACCTGGTCTGTGTGCTGTTCTCATTTCCTCTCTGCTTCCTCACTTCATCATATGTTATTGTCCTTTGAGTTTTCCAAGCTCCCCTGTCGCCCAAATGGGAAATGAGTTTTAAAGCACGGGATAGAGTTGTAGAAATAAGATATATCATAATTTCTCAAGAATTATACAATATGAGTTTGTGGTTGAAGGTTGTTACTTTTTCATAAAGGTACAGTAGGTTTTTCATAAAACTGACATGGTGATTTTATGATGTATTTTTTAAAGAACCAATCTCCCTTAAACTCCATATTAATGATTAAACAGATTTTCTTGACTCTACTCTAACTCGTTAATACTTGAAGACATGAAATTTGTATTTACTCCAAAGTGAAGTATGCTAACCTAGAAATATTTGCAATTCAGTGCATTAATTAGCTTAATTAATGACCCTGCAGGCATAAGTGGTTATCTCTAAATTATAATGGTGATTATTGCAGGATATTAGGCAGCTCAAGGGCCTCTTGAGTTATTTTGCGGTTTTAATTGTTTTTTTTTTTAATTCCTACTTTATCAAAATAAAAACAACGAGTTCTACAATCTGAGTGTTAAAGGAGCTTGTAGAGATACACGCTCCCTTGTCCTCTGCTGTAACATTGAGATAGTTTTCCTCTATCAGAGTGGATCTGTGCTGTGTGTCAGTGGCCAAGTTGCTGTGCCTCCATGTCTTCTGATTAATGACTGTGTCTCTTCTCCTCTGCAGACTGCCGTTCGAGCAAGATGTTGAACAGGGAAACGTGGCCCACTTGGGTGACTGTGACGGTAAGAGGAGTGATTCTCAGTCTCTGCATATGTGTGTGTGTGTGTGTGTGTGTGTGTGTGTGTGTGTGTGTGTGTGTGTGTGTGTGTGTGTGTGTGTGTGTGTGTTTGTTTGCCCACAAGTGTTAAAGCTAATAGCTCTCTTGTCTTTGCCCAGATCCTTGTATAACTTGTGTATCTTCCGGGCAAACAACAATACAGTAAAAGAGAGGGAAGAGCCTGGTAGTTTCAGTTTATATACAGGGAAAATCCACAAATAAACACAGAGACAAGTCCCAGTTCACCTCACTGCTCTGTAGTTTCTCACTTCTCCCAAGAGTAACCACTGAGATCCAACACAAAGACAGTCTGCTAGTCTCATTTTGTCTCCAAGCTGGCAAGAAAATCCCTGTGTATGTTTTAGCTAACTTTGTTGTTCTCGCTCTGTCCTTACTTGTATGCTATCTCTGCTTTGGTCTGGTAGGTTTTTGTTGCATATACATGTGGTTAATTATATTCAACTCCAGCTTTAATTCCCCTTGATGTTTCCTTTTTTCTCTATCCATATCATTATGAAAATAGATGTGGTACAGTACACAGCAAAGCAAAATCTCTATTCTAGATACACAGAGGTTTTTGGATACTCCCATGACACATCCTCTCTTTGATCTGAGTGCTAATTCCAATGCGTGCAAATTAATCCTGTGCTTCTGAAAGTTCCCCGAGTTCATGTGCCGTGCTCCCTGAGAAAAGAACAGATAAATATTGCATAATCGGAACTTGCGTACAACTCTAATCCTGTTTCAGATCGGTGCTCTGTTTGATGCTGCTCTCTCACTTCAGGTCCTCTGACCACTGAACCACAGGGGATGGTCTCTGTAACTGATGGCTGGTGCTCACTCTATGCATGGTGAAGTTAAGCTAGTTATTTGTCTTCATTGAGCCCATGTGTAGCTCCTTATAGAACATGTGGGGGAACTTTTTCAAGCTGTTAGTCCCGCTCCCGAAGAGAAAACCCATGATCCACGGAGTTTATTATATTCAAGACAGATGATGTTGTCCATGTTTACTGCTTTAGATTCCTGCAAGTTAGTTTTTGTAAAAAATAACATGAAGGAGATGAAAAATATGAGAAATGTCTTCTCCACAGGGGAACTCCACTTCAGCAAATACACACGTTTGTGCAGGAAGCTTGTAATTAAAAGTGCAACTTTTATGATCATTACTCCACTTCTGTATTACACCAGTGGGTGAGAGATGAACATAATTATTCTTGCTCACTGCTAATGGAGTGTTTTACAAGCTCTAGTCTCAGATCCTCTTCTTATACTTGTTATATCTTGAACTCTGGTACAAGGTCTCGGGGTCAGAGAGCGTAATGACACTGATACTGAAGCTGTACGCTATTCCACTCACTGCACACTGATCATCAACGCACTTCTCCCTAATCTACTATGTCTTGGATTGTACCTCACTTACATGCCGTTTTTTAAGTGGAAGCCAAATGGATATCCTGTTATTTCGTAACCCATCTCTTATGGGATTAGACCGACACCTTTACAAAACACAAATAGGAACCAGATTCCAGCTGTGTTGGTCACAAATCCCGTGAAAACAAATATTAATCCTTACAAGGTTAAATCCGCTAAATAACTCGCCGATCTGAATGTCTTATATTCAAACAACTATTTCAGGTCATTGTAAGTCGTTCGTATCCATCAGCTCACTTGTATCTTTTATGTCACTAAACAAAAGATCGGAAAAATCTAATACAAAGGACGTGTAAAAAACACAACTAATTGATTTTCATGTTGTATTCCCCCTAGATCACACACTGGGCCAGTTCATTGTTTTTCTCCCAAAAGCAGCATACTGACCCATTTCTCTATGAAGAGGCAGTATACCAGGAATTTGCGCAGAAATAGTCATTGTTTTTCTTAAATTATATCCCCAAAAAACCCTATTTTCCGTTTTATTTGTATTATTAGTTTTAGCAACGAAAACAGATCTTTTTTACAAGCTTTGTAGTTTTTGGCATGATTAGTAAATTGACTAAGACTGTATGAAAACATGAAAATATCAAACAGAACATAAATTTTATGATTTGTACACACGAAAGTGTGCCTTGCCCTGATGGCTGCTCCTCTTGGACCGGTGTGGGATAGAGAAGTACCGCTCTGCCCCCTGTCTTGGGCTTTTGAGGAATATCTGAGCTCTGAGGCGTGTTTGCTCCTGCGTCTGATCCCGTCATGAAATATGCGCGAGCTGAACTCTGTTGAGAGAGGTGAGCTCTGTTGTCTCTAGATGAACGAGAGCTGCTGGATTGGCACGGCAGGAATGTGAGGCAGCATCTATCTGACTGCTGCCACCAACATTTAGACAGCACTTTGTCTCAGGTATTGTGATGAACTTGGTGCCGTTGCCTATCTTTTCATCATATCTCTTTTTTTTATTTGACACTTTCATTGTCTCTGATATGGATGCTTTCCTCAGTGTTTCCTGTTCCTAGTTAACGCTGAGTCCATCTTTCTTTGTCTTCCTGTAAGACAAAGATTCTGCAGACGCAATATTCAGTCAGAGGAAGACAGAGAGGCACAGCTTCAATGAGCTTGTTATGACAAACTGTCACTGACACCGTTAAGACTTTGAAAAGTGCCTGCACACCCTCTCTATATGTGTCTGTCAGCATCTTCCTCTGCGCTTCTCTTCACGTGCCTTAATCTTCACGTACACAGGACACATACTGTACATCTGTGTACTTACAAACACATATGCTCACACACACCAACACAGACTCTTCAGGGACTTGGATTGTCGGAATAGACAGAAGGCTTTTGGTTGCTGAATATTTCATATCTCTATATTGGACTCATTCCACCTGTCTGTATCTTGACCCAGCAGATGGGAGGTGAGATATGGTTTGGCCTACCTATCTCTCTTTGGGGAAATTCAGCAATCTCATTTTAACTCTGCCTTTGCTTACTTCTTTTCTCAAAGAAGAGTCTCTCTCTGCAGCTGCATATCAAACTAAATTTTCTTGCTCTGGCCTCCAGAGAGATCAACATTCACACACACACACACACACACACACACACACACACACACACACACACACACACACACACACACACACACACACACACACACACACACACACACACACACATCTTCAGCAGTCAGTAAGCATGAAGAACAGCTTTTTTTAATCCTGGTTAGGGTTAGGCGTGAGGTAATATTAAGTGTCACTTAAATTAGTGGTTCCAAACCTGCGGCTCGGGGTGACTCAGCAGGTCACAAGATAAACCTGAGTGGTCATGGGAGAAAGGTAAGAAGAAAAAACATTGTTCTTCTACAGGAATTAAAATTAATTGTACTGACTTTTCTTTAATCTTTGCTATTGTCTCAAAACAAGTGTTCAAATAAAAGAATCGAAAAAGTTTACAAGGGAAATTTCATCTTTGGTAGGGCTATTGACAACTTACTACTTCTAGTGGTATGCAGCCAGGATAGCATTTGTTTTATTTGCTCTGGTTTTGAGGGAGTATTTCTTGAGTACAAAGTAGCTCCAGTGAAACATTTTCTAAAGAAAGGGGGAAATTGCTTCTGGCAAGTTGACAATGGCCCTACGATTAAAGTGTTTTTCACAGTTTGTCACCTTTTAAATATAAAATAAATGGATCCCTTTTTTTTCTTTCTTTTTTTTCTTTCGCTTGCATTATTTTCCCAAAGTTATTTTTCAATGCTGTGAGCATTAGTTCCTAAATTTCATTCACCTCAGTTGTGTCGGTGGTGACATATCTGAAAACCTGGCCAAATAAAAAGTCTGCATGAAAGGATAGTGCTAGAGGCACTGTAAGTGAGAGAGAAGTTGTTAGTAATTTGGATGAATTGGTTCTTTAAGATTAAGGTCAGCCTGGTTATGTTCAGTTTTTTAACAGGAAATTATGCTGGTTCTGGCTTTGTAGCTTGTCATAAAAAGAGCAAGTCATTTATTGTGCCATAGTCTTTGCTCCTCTGCTGCTGCGATGCCTCTCTTCTCCCTCATGCTTCATCTCTCTCCAGTCACAGTCAGTGCTACACTGATTTCAGAGCAGCCTTGTCGTCAGACCTCAAAGGGAGATGGATGGACGGCCTTACTTAGAGCCCAGCTAACTGCCTCCCCTTTCTCCTTAGCCAGAGAGGAGCAGTTGCTGGAGGGAGAATCGATTTTCATCTCTCCTCGGGCTGATGGCAGTCGAATAGATATCAAGGGTGATTCTGCAAGGGGAAAGGAATGGGGCTGAGGAGAGCAGGGATGGGGAGGGGAGGGGAGGCCGAGCAAATCAGATCCAGAAGAAGAGAGCAGAGCAAAAAGAGATTGAGAGATCATAGGAAGAAGGCAAACTTTGAGGATGGAAAGGGTAAAATGGTTCAGGGGATCAGAAGTGTGGTGTCATAAGGGCGAATAAGAAAAAAGCAGAGTGATAGGAAGAGAAGGCCGAGAGAGTGAGGTCAGAGGAGGGAAGAAATGCGAGATGGTAGGGGTAATCACATAGGAAGCGGAGAAAAGACGAGGGCGAGGGTGGATGAAAGCATTGAGAATGGAGGGGGGTGCGGGGGAAGGGAGAAGAGCGGCTGTTTTCATGGGTGCTGGGCTGGGCCAGCGTGACAAATGGACTGAGAGTGCCACCGCCGTCTCCTGTGTCACACCGCTGTCACTGGCCTCCTCAGTGGGCTTGTGGCCAGGCTGTAACTCTGTCGAGGTGATGTACGCCACCTGTCTCACGTCCTCTTAATCTTCTCTTTTTACGTATATCACAGAGCAGCTGCATTCTCCTTAGTTCACTCCTGTAGGTACGTCTTTATTTTGAGCATAATGTCCCAAACGCTTGCTAAAAAATATATTTCTGCAATGTCAGAAGACCACAGTAGGAGATTATAGGAAACTATATGAGGAAGTCGGGTGTAGCTAAGGCTATAGGCTTGTGGTTATGCATGGCTGTCTCTGCATTTATTAGAAAACACGCACACACACACCGACACACACACTCACCAAATATTAGTATGTAGAGTCATACCGTTCCTCTAAACCCACTCTGATCAAAGCAGAGTTTGGAAGCACAATGTCTAATTGAGACGATGTGCTGTGGGAGGGACACTTTGATGAAAGAGATGAGGTCAGAGGAATAACTGGGTTCAATTATGTGTGTGTGTATAAGTGTGTGTGCGTGTGTGTCTAATGTAGGTCTGTTAGCCTATGGGCTCTACTTTCTCTCAGGCGCTAAGCAAGCTCATTTTGTGAGTCCAAACAAACCGAGGGGGGTGAAGTGACGCAGTTCTTCTGGCATGAAAGCGTGCATTTCCACCTGCTAAGATCACATTTTATTGCAAACTCAAGCACAAAGAGTAATTTTCAAGGCTCTAGACGCATTTACACAGATCTCTACACAGTCACTGGAAAACAACCGTCAAACGTATTTTGAGTTTCGCCTCTTTTACTTGATTTTTCAAATACGCATCAAAAAAACATGTACATTTCAGTTTCCCTGGATTAAACACCTGTAGCCGTCATACAGCAGCTGGAATAATGTGTTTGTTCCATCTGCAGTCTGTAGCGATGTAATGCCCATATTTACACTATGGTCAAACAGTGTGGGTACATTCATCAATTATTAAATTTTCTGCCACAGCACTGGGATCTAACAGAATAGATTCACAAAGTTCTCATACTAATAAACTATTACAAACACACACTCCATATTTATAATGTTTATTATGAGTATAAAAGCATTTTCTTTGGATCTTTTGAACATTTTGTTCTTTACTCAAAAGCACCATTTTTAACTGGAGAAAGAGTTTCTTCCTCTCAGCTTGTCAAATTGTGACGATAGTAACAAAGAAAACTGTGTGTGTCCGCCAGTAGAATGCAACCAAACTTTCTTTTAATAGTTTTTGGACAGTAATGGCGTTCTACAGCACAGAGGCATCAGGCTGTGGCTACACAATGCTTGATAGAAGGGTAGATTCTAGTGTTTTAATAGTTGATAATGACAAAAGCATAAAGCAACCTGCCTTATATTTTAAAAAGGGACATAATCTGTGCCTGGAACCATATTACCAATGTAATATTACGTACCACCAGACTTGAGAATAGCTTCTTCCCTCAGGCCGTGAGACTGCTTTATTCATCATCAGCACTTCGTTATGTAAAATAGTTTTATATTTTTATGATTTATTAATCAATCTGACTGTATATACTTTTTGTCTATATTTCGTTTTTACGAGTAGCATAAAGGGAACACTGCTGTAAAATGACAATTACATAACCTTGTATCCTTATGCGATGAGCATATTTGGTATCTGAGTCTATATGTAATTTGGTATTTGTGCAATAAACCTGCTGATATTGTATTCCTCCTACTTCAGCCTCTTTTTCAGTTTTCACTGTGCTGTGCCAAGACTGTGATTATGCCTCTGGTCTCTAAAAATTGTAATAATAAAAATTGTTGGTCACACCAACTTGTGCCTAGAGTTTGAGCTAGCAATTGTGTTTGCAGGAAAATAGAGCCATTAATGTCTGTGTGAACAGTTGTGTGCCCTCTAAATTAGTAGGCTCTTCACAGTGGACAACTCAGCCAGCGTGACAAACTGCAGCTGGATTTACTTTTAATGATGTTTGAGCAGAACACACCCTGCTGACAGAAATCATTTAACTAACTCTGAACTGCTTGGGTTTTTCTGTTTGTGTGTGTGTGTGTGACAGGTAATATAAACCATTTCTGTAAACAGCGTAATGAGTCAGATTTGGTTCAGGCGTCGACAGACGCTGTAGGATGTCAGATCCACTTACGGCAGGTTATCACGATGTGTCGATTGGCTGGCTTCAGTTTTTCCAGGTTGTGACCCTTGCTGACAGGTAGATCAGTTACAGCATAAACAGGGGGTTAAATGGTCTGTCAAACATCCAGCTTTTCTCCTTTAATTTGCCATGAAGGTCTCTTAACACTGAAAAAAAGAGATTCTTACATCCAAATCATTTTGTAGGGAGTCTTCAACAGCCTCAGAAATACCAAGCGCCTGAATCTCCCAGCAGAGCTAAACACTCTCATTTTATTTTGCTGTTTGCAGGCCTTTTGGGGGGAATGAGTCAAATTGTGTTTGCACAGACAGCTCATCAGCTAAAGTCAACTCTGTTAAACCAGCCATCAAATAGGAGCAGGAGGCGGCGTGCAGAGGTGTGTGTGGTGCTGTTGTTACAGGAGACACGTCCTGCTCCATCACATTCCCCTCGATGCTCAAATCTGTGTTTCTTCCCTGTCGATCAAAGCAGAGTAGGCTCTCGTATCAGTGCATGCATCCAAACCTTCACCGACACACACAAACGTTTGCACTTGCGCACACACATTCGCCACCCGTTTTGCTGTGAACTCACTCAGCCGTAATGACACAGCTAGTGTTGCCACAGTGTAGCTACAGATGGAAGCAATTATGGCGCTGTGAAAATATTTCCTGAAGAAAGGCAGTGTTTTGACTGGTGGAACAGCGGGATGCAATCACTCAGTAATTGAGGTCCACTGAAACATCAATGAGGTGAAGGCAGATTGGAGATTCCTTGTTGTGGCGTCATGTTAAGAGTAGATGACAATCCACCGTGGAGCCAGGACCAACTCTGTCTTCCTCTCTGGTGGTTGTAATGTTTTGAGGAGCTTTGTGCGGGAAAGAAAATTTGTTGCCAAATTTACGACCGTGGTCTCATCTGATTCCATTCTAATTGCTGTGGTTTGGAAGGGGGCCTGAGTTGAGGCTTAGGAGGGGGGAACCAATAAAGCCGACACAGTTCTTTGCATTTACATGGCAGCTAGTTAAAGCGCAGGGTCTTAAGTCTGCTGATGATAAATGTGTTGCCCTGTAGCTTGAACCCCAACAGAGAAAAAGACAGGAAACGAGAAAGAAAGAGAGGAGACGGTGTGGTGGCGTGGGGGGGGGGCAACAGTAGTTCATTTTTGTTTGATGCGGTCTCCTCTTTCAGACAGAGAGGCAGAGAGGGGACTCTGTAACCTTGACGCCACAGTCGTCCTTCCTACTCTCCTAACTCCCTCTGCTGTCACTCCTGCAAGTCAGACACCAGAGAGAGAGAGAGAGAAAGAGAGAGAGAGAGAGAGAGAGAGAGAGAGAGAGAGAGAGAGAGAGAGAGAGAGAGAGAGGGTGGGAGAATAGACAAGTAGAGATAGAGGAAGCGTTGTGAGTAGCTGTGCATCCCCAGATGCCAGACTGTGCTCTAACTCACACATCTCTACCACCCCGTGGAGCTTCTGAGAGGCTTGAAGAACAGAGCTGATCCCCTCTGTGAATACAGAGGCTCAGCTGATGAAATATTAGGACCAACGTGCCTTATAACAACTGACGTGTGAGCGTGTGTACTTCGGGATAGCAGTGGAATAAGGGAAGTTGAATACTATATGTGCAGTTTTCGATGTGGAGATGGGGATTTTTTGGGCAAGCTCTAAGAAGATAAGAATAGCAGCCTCAGCCTCTGGAAAGCTTGGTGAGGTGCGAGGACTCCTGAAGGGCTTCGGCTCTTTCATCTGACTTCCTCCTCTGAGTCCTCCCTCCGCTGCTCACATCTCCTTCCCAACAGCGGGATCCTCAGAGAGAGCCTTGAAAAACACAGGGGGCCTACTGACCCCTCAGCAAGCCACGGGTTCTCGCTGATAGATGTGTTTGTGTGTGTGCACAGGGTTGCCATCTTTCAACGACTGGTTGATGTGAGATTTTGGGCGGTGAGGGTTGAACACATACAGCCTACAGTTACTTATCATTTTGTTTTTTTTTTTACTGATTTTCACCAAAGAATAAACCAACCCTTTAAGAGTCTGAACCTGTATTCACACAGATTTCCAGATCCCCACACATCCAACATTTGTTTTATGCTGCAAGAGGCCACTGATCACTGCCGTGTAAAGTAGACCTCAAGCGCCAAAGAAACCGCCAAAATAAAGGGGGAAAAAAACAGGTAGATGCAAATGAGCAAATGAGCTGCTCATTATACAAAAGTGTTCCTCTGAGTAATTAAAAAATGCAATTAAAGTTAGTTAAAGTTTTTAAATAAGCAAAAAAATAAATAAATCCGGACAGATTCTTGGATTTGAAAAGAACATATTGATCTTTACCCACAGAATGTAAATCATAGACTGCATTTGTTCAAGTTCAGGTGGTTTTATCCGAGGTTACAGTAAGTGTGATTTGTTGGTGAGAAAAAAGCCTAAATACATGTAATCACTTACATGTTTGTTTTCAGAAATGTTTTACATATATCACACCATCTACATAGTGTTTCAGTAACAAGTGCAATCAGGATCACCAATCAGGATTTAGCAACATTTGAATCAAAGTGTGGTGACAAATTTGATCAAACCACACCCTCACAGTCCTGTTGAGGCTGATTTGAGTGTTCAATTCTCAATTAGTATGTTATTTTTTAGTCATGAATATTTTGTGTTATGGAGAAATACAAAAGTTTTGAAACCAAGTTTTGAATGTCTAATATTAGTGCTGCCACTTTTTTGGATTGGAAAAAGCAACAACCTTCATAATCTGACTGAAGGGCACAAATAAAACTGTTGGGGTGCTTGATTGCAAAGATTTCATCAAATGGTACATCTTGACAAAATTAGACTACATTTTATGACATTTTCACTGATTAGTAGACAAACTGGTTCAATAGTTTGCTAAAATTACTCTAAAAACGTGAGCACTGATGAGACCAGTATGTGTGTGCGTGTACATGATTGGATTGATGTGTTGTCTTTTGTGTGATACAGATGCCAGCCTGAGTGCGTGAGTGTGTGTGTGTTAGTGTTAAAAAGTTGGAAAATAACTGATCGGCACATTAAACACTGTGTTAAGGGACCTGGAGCCTTCTTATTTTTTTTTTTACAAACAACTACACACAAACAACAGCTGAAGCCACAGGCTCTTCTCACTATCTGCAGAACTAAACACCAGACACCGGCATGTAAGGAATTTGGCTGAACTTACACAGAGCTGATGAAGAATAAGGGCCTCAGGCAGGTCTGTGGTCAGTGCTGAGTAATAGTTGTCCAATAAAGTGCGGGCAGGACCTGGAGGCGCTGTGTAATGCCTCAACAGAGAGTTCTGCAGGGTGACATCCAGAGTACTGTAACTACTCTCCACTCACACCAGTGGGGATTGTTTTTGTGTCTATCATTCAGACAGAAATCGACCATGGTGAGTTCCCCTAACTCCCTGCATCAAACAACACTTTTCCTCCTTTCTGCAACACATCAATAACACTACTGCGCTTTTTTCACACTCCCTCTCCCTCTGTTTCACTCAGTCACACTCTCTCTGTCTCAGTCTCGTTCTCGTTCACTTCGTTTATGTTTCTTTTCCCTCTAACACTTCCTCCCTGCTCTTTCTTTCTTTGTCACTTCTCTCAGCCCCGTCTTTCCTCTCTCTGTCTCTCTCAGTATGCCCGTCAGCCTCTTCCTATCTCTTTCACCCGCAGGTTTGTTGCAGCGTCTTAGTATTGATCACCTTAAACTCTCTTCAGTCCAGGTCAGCCGACAGGCGCTGTGATTCTGAGTGATCGTTCGGCTCAGGATGTGTCCTAGCGGCACGTCCACCTGCGAGGCCTTGGTCTGTGTCACAGCGGAGACATTTCATTAAAGATGGCCTGTAAATTAACAGAGCAGGCGGGTGGCTGAACGAATGGGGTGAGGGTAGTTTCAATCAGCCACCCAGATGGCGTGCAGCCCCAACATGAGGCCTGATGGTTTAATCATTCTGTTAAACCTTCTGAAATTTGTATCAGGAACGAGGCCAACACTTCAGCTCTAGGGATGTGAACATAAAAACAAATTGGCATGTGTTTTCAGCTGGTGGGCGTATAGTATAGCACCGTACAGAGCTCTGATGTGATATATGGATGTAGCATGTGAGAAAGATTAAGTTGAAATTGCCTGGTCCATGATTTGGGAATGAGCGATATGAGCCCTCAGGGCAGATAGTTAGACTAATGCTATGCGGACCTGCTATCCAATTTATAGCCTGTGACATGTTTGTGAATATTTATTATTGCCCTTCACAGTATGCTTTTGGCTTTGCACCTAAAATGAGAATATCAATTACCAAACGAAAGCATAGCCAACTCCGTAACCCGTAAGTTATAGGATATAGAGGAAAATAATAAAGACTACATCCTACTGAGAAACCCAAACATGAACGTATACACACATGCACTCTCATGCACACAAAAGTCTCTGGAAAACAATTTATTTCACCACAGTGTCCGCCACAGCCCAGTTGCTTTGTTTGGATTGGATGCAGTAGAAACTGCTAACAGACTCACCCTTGTTAAGCTGCCTCTCGCAAAAGGTTGGCCAGATTGGCAAAACAAGGTCTCCTGATATAATTGAATCCACAAATTCAATGAGGAACATTCCTGACAGCAACACGTGCGCAAAGGCTGTGAAAAAACGTTTATGTGAAAAAAAAAACTCCTGTAGCTTTTGATTACACGGCAGCACGAGGGAGTCAGCCTCTCCCCCTCCGATGATTTTAACACGCAGTGCACCCCCCAATGTAACTCTAGACTTACCTCATTTACCCCAAGCATTGGTTTTTCTATGAGCACGAAAAAGAGAGAAAGAAAGCAAGATGAGAGTTGAAAATTAAGATACACTGGGTAGCTAGAGTTGAAAGAGAGGAATGTAAAGGCAGCAAGAGAGTCGTGCAGGTATGTAATTATGCAGTCATCATCGCAAACCTTGACTCTGAGCCAGCCAAAAGCCTGATCTGCCCTCGCTAATAGACCCAGCTGAAGACCTGAATCTATTAACAGCAAGTTTTTTTGTGGAGATTTTATGGAATTTTAATTGCAAACACATGGCTACTGCACATAAATGTTTTAACATATTGATCAGTCAAGTTCAAGACAGGCACATCTGACTGGCCTCATGAGCTGAGGTTGGTTTTTATTTTTTTTCATTTAGGTATATATATATATATATATATACATACTGTTAATTTTTTTTATCCAGTGAGTTGTGCAGAACTCTCCAGCAGCTTTCCTCCGCCATGCTCTGAAAACTCTGTCTGGGAGGGACAGTAAATGGTTTTACAATCGTTCCGAGAGTAAACACAGTTTACGAGCAAGCAAGGTTTAGTCCGAGTAAGTTGCTATGCAGCGATCCTGCTTGCCTTTAAAGTCTTTCTCAGCGCTTTTATTCTTTCTCAGTTTCTTTCCATCCTTCTACACACATTGGTGTTAGCTTCACAGCTCACAACATGAGGTGTACTATGTTTGTCTGTGAAAGAGAGAGAGAGAGAGAGAGAGAGAGAGAGAGAGAGAAAGGTAGATGCAGTAGTGGAAATAGAGGGTGAGATAGTGTATCTGCTGAAAGAAAAGTAATGGGGATGGTAAAAAAAAGAAAGTAAGACAGCAGGAAGGAGGAGGATGTGCTAAAAACAAGAAACAAAATAGTGCCTGCAGTCTTTTAACAGAGGAAAAGGAGAGGGGGATAATGAGCAAAATCACTGAGCCATGGGTGCAGGCGGTGCACGCAGTCACTTATTAACGCACACACATATTCATACATATATGCACACTTATTCACACGGTGGCGCACATGCTTTGCCACGTGCATCCCTGTCGTCACTGTGCGCATAAACACATTAACATGCAGAGAAATGGTGGATTCTGGAGATGAAAGCCCCTCAGATCAGTGGCTGTACACTGACACAGTCGTAACCTATCAAGCTCAGAAGTGTGTGCTTGTGGCATCGACAGGTCCACCGGGATGCTGTGAAGTCTCTTTGTTCTGTTTTGATGTGCTGTGTTTCTAATACATGTATTCCAGCTCTCAAACTGCATAAAAGTTCCCTAGCCTGGCTTTTGATTAAGAAACTTATCAAATTGTAGGAAGCAAAACGTGTAAAATAGCTAATACCTCCAGACAGTAATCAAAACCAGTGAGAGTAGAGCAGGTGAAACAGGCTTTATTGATGCTATTTTGTGTTTCAATTGTGTTTTTTTTTTATAATTTTGGTTGATTATGTGTGAGTCATCACACATCATTTGGTCATCATTTGGTCATCATTTTGATCCCTAATATGTTTGTAAGGTTCTGCTTGAAAAGAACAACATGTTGTCTGACCATGTCAGAAATCAAAAGTGTCTATAGCTGTTGTTATTAGCTAAACTCGAGGAGGAGTGAAAAGCCACCGGTCATAGAAAGAGGGCAGACACAGTATAATTTAAATGTGGGAACAGCGTGTATTTTCACACAGCAGCTCCTAAAAGGAATTCATAGTCTTGCAGTCATTTGTACATGTGAAACGTGACAGAAATAATTAAGTAAATAATCCAACAAGAGAGCTTAGGAGAAATGATCAAACCCTGCTTACTTTCTCATCTCCACACAAATTGCTGCATGAAACAGGCTTGAATGTTTGATTGTTGGTTTCAGAAAGTTATAGAATTGATCGGACGCATACTGGCAGGTCGTGATTAAACTCACTAAATCAATTGCTTGTGTCCTCCTTGATATCTTTCCTGGATACACAGATTCCTCTGATGCAAGAAAGCTCAGTGTGAAATCACCAATGATCATATTTATTGTAGCCAGTGAATCTTCTGGTGGTCTTTTGGCAAAGATGTCCATTTTCTAGCTAGCTTTAAGTGATGCATCAAAAGTAGACTATTTTTTAGTGTTGACTTTAACGGAGTAACTTTTTAAGCTGCTATCTCCAACAAGATCCCATGACCTCCCTCACAGAGTTAATTGCTGAGATCTGAGAGCAGATAGCTATAAAGAAATCCAACAAGACAAAGAACACAAGAAGTGAGACAATAATGTCTAGGTTAACCAAACAGTTTTCATGTACCTACACTTTTGGCTTTACCTTCAAATAAAGTTGTTTAGATCGCTGGTCCTTAACCTTTTTGGCTTGTGATCCTTCTTATCCAAGCGGTGCAAGTTACATACATCTATAAATTGTGAATAGTTGAACTGTTCAGTTTAGGGGCTCCACTAGTTCACAAGAAGAAACAATAGACTTGTGACACATCAGAGAGTAGTTGAAATGTGTCTTTCTTCTTAACTTGTTAAATATCCCTTGACCAATCAGATTTAGCTGGAGGGGTCTCCCAGCTTGGGAACCATTGGGTTAGATTCTCTGGCTTGTCTGATCAGCTGAACACTCATGTTTCTTGCCAGACTTCATTGTAGTGATGCTACAGTGTTCCCAGCTTTCAGCAATTACTTTGATGAGTACAACACTATCATACCCAATGGAAATGATGGGCAAAACTATGAAAATTACACCCAAGTTGTAATAAACTGTGATTATCATTTGGATGCATGCTTCTAATCAACATCAACATCACTGATGCTGGGTTAAAAATCCTGCTCTTCCCCATCATCTGTCTTTATCTCACACACACATGTTCACAAGGCCATTGTCGAAAGCGCCGCCAAACTGCGTGCATTGGCCACGCAGCTACACAGAGCCTTTTGCCAGTACTCTAATCAAGGGAAATGTTTAACAACTGGCATGAAGCTAGCAGGGCTTTTCATTAATTTCCCTTCCTCACCGGCAGAATCGAGGGAGGGAGGTGGGTGGTGGAAATGAGAGCGGAAGACATGAGAGAAAACTTAGAGGCATCCGCAAAAAATCACTCCGATTAACATGACCACAGCTGTCACGATCGCTATGTAACGGAAATATGACTTTGTTGCGCTGATTTGATCGTGCAGGAACGACCTTGATTTGAAAGTGTGCGAGTAAAAGTTTCTCTACTTGTCTTTTGAATTTTTAAGCCATTAGTCCCATCATGCCGCCACCCCTGGTGATCAAAGGAGTGGTGGGTAAGAGAGAGTGATATGAAGAGAGGATTAACAGCTAACAAGAGGATTGGAGGGAGGGAAGGACGATAAAGAGTATGAAGGAACAGATGACAGAGACAAAGGAAACCAAATGCTAAAAAAAAAAACTATGTGCCAGCTCCTTTGTTCTTTTGACAGCAATATAATATATATATATATATATATATATATATATATATATATATATATATATATATATATATATATATTATATTGTATATATATATTTTGTATCATGTATTATATTGTACACAAATATCCTATCAGTGGTGCTTTCAAGATCCTTTCCATCCATCCTTTTTGGTACAAACTAGGTCTCTTTTCTCCTCCAAACTCTCCTCCTCTAACCCTTTCTCTCTCCCCTTCACCTCTTTAATTCTCACTTACGCCCTCCTCTCCTCTCTACTTTTTTCTTCAGCTGTCTCCTCCTCTGATCTTGTCACCTCTTTTGTTTCAACTCTCCTCTTCCTTTTGTCTTATTTCCTTTTCCCTCCTCACTTCTCCTCCTTTCTTTTCCTCAACCTCCTCTCTTCTCTCCTCCTCTCCTCTCCTCTCCTCTCCTCTCATTGTTACGCTGTAATTGGAGCTGGAAGCCTCGAGACAAGCAGCTCAGTGTGCGTCAGGCTGACAGGCAGGCCCGTTGGCTTCTATTAAGCTTTAATAAGTGAGCAGGATTGGAAGAGGAGAGGAGAGTTGAAGGGAGGAGAGAGTGCGCAAGCTGCTGCTTCTACTGTCACCTCTTAGCAGGATGCAGGGAGACCTGACTGCTGTCACAGAAAGACACACACTACCAAATCTACCCATCTGTCATTTCATTTTTTGTCTGCTTTTTCAGTTTATTGCCACTGGCTAAAGATGTCCTCTACATGTTGTGCATCTAAGACAGACAGACATACAAGTGGGGGGAAATGAAATTTGTTAAATAACCTACAACATATCTGAGTGTCCATGTCAAAGAGAAGTTAAGGAAACATATTGAGTGTGAGGCCAGTCTCTCTCTCTCTCTGCTAAAACGTCTATACACATGCACGCACACACAGAAAGCCATACTTACACACACACGCTTGTCAAGACCTCTCCTCCTGCATGAAGATGACAGCAGTATTATTGCACCGTGCAGAATTTAATCTGAAGTGCCACACAGCAACCCTGGACCCCAGTTGAGGTAAATGTTAGAGAAATATCTACAACCTCTGCAGCTGAGTGCAGCAAGAACAATTCCAGATGTGATGTGTGTGAGAGGAGATTTGCGGTTGTACCCCGATTATGTTGCCTTTTCCTAAATTTTCTGTGGTTGCAGCGCTTCGTTTTTGTTTACAAAGTCATCAAGGCTGTAGTTTATTGAAAAAAATGAATCAATTCATTACCTGACTTTTCAAACTCCTTCTGGGCCCTGTAAATGAGCACACTGGTAACCTCCAAATGTCTTCCTTTGTGTCGCATCTGCTGCCCGCAAGAAGAGCCTTTTTACTAAGGAGAGGAGCGATAATGTGATTGAAACTGGCAGTCTATCCAAATTGAATATTGGCCTGAAACTTGAAAATACATACAGCAGCAATCAGGGTTATGTTTAGGCTGCTGCAATAAAGATGCCAAGAATGTGTTCAAGGAGAAAAGAACTCCCAATGAACAAATGCCAAATTCAATATAAACATGGGTGCTTAAATGAATACACAAAGACTAACGTCTGTGCATGTTAGCCTATGTAACCACGAGCTGGCTGTGTGACAGCACGAAGGAACGAAGTGAAGAAAGATATGTCGTGAGATCAGAATTATGAGCTGCCATCTGTTTTCAGAGCAATTTTGAGATATTGAGCAATCAAGTTTATACATCCCATTGGGCAAAACTAACCTCCTAAATAAACGTTAATACTCTGTTAAATAAACACTTTAAAATGCATAATTCAAGCCACATGCATGGACTTACTATGAAAAATTCTTCCCAACAATCCCATTTTAGATCAAAGTATTAGATGGGAATGTATTATTCCAACATTAATATTCAGAGGCAGTGATAAACTAATGGAAGATGAAGTTAAAAGAAAATGAGGGAAGAAGAGGTTGTGGCATCAAGCAAACAAAAAAATGAAAAACAAATACACTTTAGGACCGAACACAATTCCGCTGATAAAACGTGATCTCCAATTATTCCAAAGGATTTGTCTGATGGTGAACTAAACTGTGCATTTCACGTAACTAACAGGCTGTAACTAAGGCCGGTGCCTGTGTGTATCACTTAGCTTATTGGATTGGTGATAAAGGACTAATTAGTGCTGAAAAGGACATTGATTGACCAACAAGGCCAGTTGATTAATGCCAGGTTTCAGTCAATGGAAACTGCAAACTTGTTGAGAGTATGGACTCGCATTGACAGTGTCGAAGATCTATTGTCCAAGATATAAGATGAAATTGTAAGCGACAAGGGGGTCGATGAATGGTTAAATAGAAATCTGTGAAGGTACAGCCTGGCAGTGAACCAACTATCTAAATAAATAAATGAAAAACTCAGACAAGGTTCCTCTTTGGATTTCGGTCAAAATTAAATTTTTAGCCCCGCTAGCAGTGTGTCTCTAAGGATGGCATTGCCACTTTGATCCAGACTAAATTATATACATACATTGCCATGAAATTTTGTACAGACATTTATTGTCCCCATGAGGAACCCTATAGAGTTTGATGAGCCCCTAACTTTTGATCTAGCGCCACCATGAAGCTGACTTTTGTGGTTGTGTGAAATGTCTTGACACTAATTCCCATGAAATTTAATACAAACATTTAGGCCCTTAGGATGAATGGAAATCACTTTGGTGATTTTTTTATTTTATTTAACGCTATCATCAGGTCACAATGTTAATTTATCCAAAACTAACGACAGCTGTACTTTGTGTATGGTGCTAATGAGCAAATGTTAGCATGCTGAATAAAATAGTAAACCTGCTAAATATTACCTTACCTTCTACCTGTTAGCATTGCCATTGTTTGCATTGATGTTAGCATTTAGTTCAAAGCATTATGCAGCCCCATAGTAATTTTATTCTGGCCTTTTTCCTTGCTCTTTCTCTTTGCACATTGTGAGGTTATTGTAATTGCGTCTTTGGAAAAGGCTTTGGGCCATGGTTACCTAAAGAAATAAAATAGGTTTTTTTTTTTTCATTCAGAACTATTTTTACCATAGAATAATTGCCAGCATCTCCTCACAAAAAGAAAAAGCTAAAAACAAAGCCTGAGGTTTTTCTAGCTGTGTCATTGTTTTTTGTGAAGAGGTGTTACTGGAGAGCTTTGAAAATGTGATTTTTTTGGTGTGCTCAGCCAACACAAACCAGCTTTGAGCTCTATCCTGTTGGGACAGATATCCCCAAACCTCAGAAAATCCAATGAAACTAGTTAGATTGCATAGTCTGTAAGGTAAGGAAATAGGTTTTTTTTAACTATAGAAATAGTGTGTTTTGGAAAACTGGCCCTTTAATGTGTACAAGAGCACTTCCGGCACAGCATAGCAGTTCAGCAGCCTCTCACAGGGTTTAAGCTGCCAGTCCCCAGCTTAATGTCAATGTGTAGAGTAATACTTTATTATGCCAAGCCACAGGCCACATTAATTAACCACCAGGCTGTACAAGTATTTGCACCACAACCAGCTGCATTTGTCCCCATTAAAAATGAATTTGTCAGTCACTGAAAGTATGTTTGTTTAAAAAAACTGCTGCTGTTAACTGTAGGTTCATTCTTTCTCCCGTTCTTCGTTCTGCTCCTTTTCTGTGCTGTGTATAAGTGAGTAAGTGGCTCCCAATGTCTATTAATGACATCCATTTATTTTCTGTGAGAAAGAAAATTTATTTCACTGTCCTTGTGGAGACAGTCCTCCCTCTGCCACTATTGGTGTTGTAATTTAACAACTATTACTATGTTTGTCTAAGGACCCAAATGTTCGAGTTTGCTTTAGGCGACTTCTCTCTCTCTCTCTCTCTCTCTCATTGTAACACCCTCCTCTTTCCTTCTTCTACTTTTCTCCAATCTGCTTCCCTTGGCACAATTTCATTGTATTCGTTGGTGTTGGTCCCAGGAGCTCACGCAGCAAAGAACAACTTTTCTTCTGGCATTTTCCTAATTGATCCATGGCAGCCCACGCTGTGGTCTAGCTGTATTCATATCTTCAATAATTCATAAACCGTTCTCTCGGAAGGATCCCATGTTCTTATACAAAAGAAATACAGAAATTCATGGTCTTGTCTGCTGATATGGTGCCCTTTATCTATAAACATGATGCCTTATGTTCATCCTTACAAAGACTTTGGCATATAGATGGAACAAGGGGAAACTTTCAGCATATTTATTAGAGGACTGCCAGTATTTTCTATTATAAATTCACAGCATAGAAAACAAGTCTAAAAGTTTCGGGTCTTTGCTGTTTGTACATTAGACAAAAAGCTGAACCCGAGAAGTATCCAGAGAATTAACCGATTAGTGTATGTATTCTTTTTTCTTTTTTAAATCAAAATATTTTTTAAGTCACAAGTAGTGTATATAGCACATCTAGATGGGAAGTAAAACATGTTTTCATGGACATTAGGAAAACTTTAACTTATTACTCACTATTAATGCCAGACTTGGCATCTCTCCCCATAAAGCTAATGTTGTGAAACATGTTAGGGTTGAGAGCTATTCTCAATCAGGAAGACAGTTATTACAGCTATTAAAATCACCATCCACTTTACGTAATGAAGGCAATTAGCCAGAGCTACCTTGGCTGGAAAGCATAGGACCATTCCCACCCACAGAGGGGAGAGAGAAAATAGGCCATCTTGTCTCGCCATTTGTTAACTCCCACATGTTTAATACAGGAAACACTGATGCTATTAACATGGTTCCGCCAGTTGACTGATGGCTTTCTTTCTGTGTGTGATTGTATCTCCGTCTTTGCAGGAATGCTGCTCCAAGAGAGTTTCATCGAGGAGCCTGATGGCCTGGTGTCTGTAAACCTGCTGGTGGTTTCTGCTGTTTCAGCCTTCGCAACTGGAGCCGTCCTCTCTGGCCTCACTGTCTGCTGGATCATGAGTCACCGCCACCGCCACTCTCGAGGCTCTGGAGCGAATGGCGCCCGCCGCAAAAGTGACAAAGAGCAGAGCATGCTGGGGCAGGGCCGTAGCGGGTCAGTAATGAGCGTAACAAGAACCAGCGGCGGCGAGAGGCGTCGTTCACAGGCAGACAACCCCTTTGTCACGCCCAACGGTTGGCCCAAAGGAGAGATGGACCCAGGTTTGCTCCCTACCCCGGAGCAGACCCCGCTGCAACAGAAACGGGCCATGCGTCTCCCAGACACCGACTGGGACCAGAGCCAGACCTTCCTCACCGCTGTGGGGACGCCCTGCCCCAACAACTCTGTCATCTATCTGAGCTCCAAGTTCCTGCATGGAGGTGGAGGGGGTGGAGGAATGGTCCGGATAGAGGACCCAGGGGAGGTCATGCTGCCCCCGCACACAGAGCGCCAGCGCTACCTGATCCTAGCCACCCAGAGAGGGGAGCATGGTGGCAGTCGTCCCAGCGGCACCCTGAGGAACTCAGCGGGAGAATACATCTACCCCGCCACGCCGCAGGACTCCCCTGACCGACGGAGGGTGGTTTCCGCTCCCACTCCCCACATGGACTATGGGGAGCCTCGCTGGAGTCACGAGGCACTCAACTACAACAGCAACAATGGAGCGCCCTATCACCCCCAGCGTCAGGCTCTCATCAGGCCAGATATGCATGGGCCTCGAGGGCTGGGAGAACTGGCTGACTTCAGCCATCTTCTAGGGAAGAACATGGGAGAGCGCACCCCCAGTGGCCAGTGAGGCGAAGTACGTGAGCCCTGGCACCAAGCTCTCTCTGAACACCCATTCCCTCCAACAGCAGACTGGAATAAATCAACCCCTCAGACTCACTGTCCCGGTCCAACCTTACCCTGTCTGTCCTCTCTCACTGTCATTCAATGTTCTGACGTCATTCAGCTGACTGAAGAGAGAGACAGAGAGAAAAGAAACAAAGAGAGAGTTGAAAAAGAGGAGAAAACTCTCCTCACGTCTCCGTTCCTCTGCTCTTAATCTGAGGCACACCCCTCTGCTCTGTATGTGGTACGACCTGCAGAGCTTGACTTTAACACCACAGGACAAACAGAAAGGTAAAGAGAGGGGTGCAGCAGAAAGGGAATCTTCTCAAAGCAACATGTGGGGATTAAAAAAATGAAAAATTCGCTTGCAGCGCCAAATGTGAAAGGTCTCCCTCCACCATTTTGTTCACCGTTTTGACACCATGGATCTTGTTTGAGTGTGAAATTTTGTTTCTGCTTTTGTTTTGTTTTTTTGAGCCAGTGGCATCCAGCAGACAACAATGTGCTTTACTATGGATTTCAGATGAGACTAAAACTGTTGTAGCCGTGCCAGAGGACATTGACTCTCAATGAATCATGCAGTGTGTGTATGTGATTGTGTGTATGTGTGAATGTGAGTGGCCACAACAACCCCAACCAGTGTCCTGTCTTTAACTGTGAAGTATAACTATATAATGAAGTTTCGTAAGGAGGAGGTTGATGTTAACATTATTTTCCTTTTTTATAAACAATCACAGAGAGACACATGGATTTTATTATATGTCTCCTTGAAGCTGTATGTGTTTAGCAATCAGAGGTTTGGATGGTTGACCAGTGGCTGGTGAAGGGTTGAGACACTCATTGTAAGTTCTGTGATTCCCAGTACCTAAGAGGCAGCACTGGATAGAGCCATCATAAAGTGAAAGAAAGCAATAATAAGCAAGACACACATGAAGATGCAGTTAAAGCCAATTTAATTTGATATTTTATAATATAATTGTTTTCTCAGCAAAGCAAACTGGAGTTTAGAGATATGAGGAGAAGCTGGGTGCTGGGAAAAGGAACAATAGCTCCCCTCCATTCTTCCCTCCCTGGCTGCCTCTCAGTATGCCTGGGTCTGTCTGACCTGACCTGAGGCCCCCCTGGGCTCCGCAGTCCATTTGAAGGAGGGAATGTGAGCTCTGGCTGTCTGGCTGTCTGACTGGGTCTGTGAGGCCCGGCCGCTTGGGAGCTCCATTCAGGGCTCTTCTGCCCGACACTGAGCCTCTTTGTGCCCCAGAAGCAGGAGGAGACTGCAGCAACAAATAGCCGTTAAGAGTCAGGGACCTAGCCCAGCACCGCAGCCTAGCAGAATATCAATGAGGAGGACAGCAGCTCCATCCGTCATGTGAGATGTACCAACCAGGACCGGGCATCTCTTATGCTTCACCCACTCTGGTTATTCACTGGTTTGCCAGGACAGGGAGGAGCTGGGGGCTGAAGTTGGGGCTGAGGCCAGAGTTGGGGCACTGCTAACTGTCACAATGGTCATCCCTTGTGGCTTTATCCCTTTCTGTCTTTCAGTGTATTTCACCACAAAAGCGGGATAAAGAAAACGGATGGGCATGGGTATACTTGGGTGTGGAGTTACTCTTTCACTCCGTTGTCTGATCTTTTGATGTTTTCTGTTTTTGTCTGTACTCATCCGTTCTTGATTCAAATGTAGATCCAGAGATAGCTTTTTTTTCTCATCTGGGTCATGGTGTGGGGGTGTTTTTTTGTGTGTGTCTCTCTTTGCGTTTGTGTACATGAATGCTTTACTCATATTGAGTGCAAAAAAGAAGCTTTGATCAAATTTACTCTCATTCTCACCCTTCTTTTTTTTTCAACCCTGTTCCTTTCTCTGAGCCTTTAATGTTGTGGAGCAACCCTTTGCTTGACATTCACAAATCCATGCTAACAGTGGCAGAGCCCTGCGTGGGGGAAGTGTATGCTATACAATATATTTAAACCTTTATACTTTACACAAAGAAGTGCAACTAAAATGGAAAAGCCAGGCTCTGCTCAGTTGAAGGGGACTTGAAGGGTCATATGGTAGATACACAGTACACACACAAGAAAATATCAGTGTTCAAAAACTATTTTCATTATTTTAACGTTTTCAGCCCCACAACTTAATTGACTTCATTTGACTTCATGATCTCATCAGTGTCGTCTCAGTAATGCTCATAAAAATCATCTGTATTCCACCAGCCCAGCACCAAACGGCAGACAGACAAAGTTAGCAACTAGCGGGTGAACATATTGCAGCATTTAGCAGCTAAAGAGCCAGATATTTCCCTCAGGAGTTTGTGGAGACCAAAAATGAAAAGAGCTAATAGGAGAATAACTATTGGACTTACATTCACCAACGCAACACCAAATGTAATTGCTCCATAGCTGGATGGATGTGTAAGAGGCAACTTAAAAGTGTTAATATGCCAGTGTTGTGTTTACAGCTTGTTTTTGCTGCCACCAAGTGGCCAAATAATCAATTAATGAAGGTCTTATGTAAAAATGCTAATGCCTTTGAGAGCTATGTTTTTTAGAAAATGCCACTTTCCATTTAACAACAAACAGCAAAGTAATGACACCGTCTAAACACAAGCAGTCGTACAAGAACTTTCCCTGAATACAATTTTTTTGTCAAAGTTTAAATCTGATCTGATCAAATAAAGAGTAAACAAGATTGCAAATCTGACCAAATATTCAATACCAGCTGACAGGAGATACAGACACAGCATTGAGGTTCAATACGCACATCGACCCTAGAAAATACACAGCCGGAGCTGGAGGTACTGCATTAGACAAGCCAGTGAAAGAGATTTATGAAAGCAAGGACAGAGGAGGAGGTCAGACGGGCGAACATGATGTTACTACATTACCGCCTCACCACATTAGTACAGTGTATTCTTTACACATTCCACCCTGAAACAGGTCATTAGTATTGAAGATATGGAGCCCTCCACCAGCCAGGACCCTCATCTCATCGTCTCCATCTCCGCTGTGACCTGAGTGCTGCTTGTGTGTGTGTGTGTGTGTGTGTGTGTGTGTGTGTGAGTGTGAATGAGGCCTCTCTGTCTCGGCCGGCTTGCCTAGCCAGCCGTGTCCTCGCTCTGCATCTCCTCCGGTGTTTCACTAAACATGCTTGATTAGGCAAAGTACATTCCCGGCCCTCTAATGGCCTGATGAGCCCTTGAGAAGATTACTACAGACACATCAGCCCTGAGAGGGAGGTGCACGTTCAACCAGCTCTTTACCCCTCCACTAAGGGACACACACACACTCACACACACAAATATTGTCGGCCCTTTAACCAAATTTGGGATGCAATTGAATTAACATCAGAAGCAGAGCTCAGGCTTGAAATAGGCCGACACTGCCTGGTTCTAGGAGAGGTACTGTACATGATGTTATCTTACTCTATGATTTGATTACCTTAGTTGAACATTACAGAGCAGCTAAAGAATTCAGGTGTAACCTCGTGGAAGCCAGTTGGTTTATTAAAGCCATCATCCTCCCTCTTCTTTACATGCTACATGTCATTCCCATTCCTCCTCTTTCAACAGCTGCACTTCGTCGTCTTCTTCTTTCAAGCCCCTTTTTATTGTTAACAGACCCACACTTCTTTCTGCACACACACACACGTAACATCTCTACCTAATATAAGCCTGTGCGTTTGTCCTGTTCCTCACTATTGAAGGTTAGTTAGTTAATTTAATGAGTCCGTGACAGAAACAGAAATCAAAGTCAATCACAAAATCCTGCTTTATTTCACATAAAATCCTTAATGTGTTAAAACATTTTTAGACGTTTTCAAATCTTCTCAAGCGGAAAATTGCTTTCCTTTGCTTAGAAATGATTTTGTGTTTTGGAGTTTTGTTGGTTAAATGTAGCACATATTGCCTCCAGTCCTACACACACACACACACACATTATCCCTCTTTATCTCTATCCTATACATATCAGCACACACACACACACACACACACACACACACACACACACACACACACACACACACACACGCACACACACACACACGCACACAAAAATTCCCACCCAGCCCTCATGACCCAGTCTGTTTTTCTTATTTATCAGGTTGTGTCTGTGTGTTTGTTAAAGAGACCATGCCTTTGTGTGTTGTTGGGGTTGTTTGTGCCGTGTGGCTTCAGTGATGCGATGCCCCCCAGCCAATAACTGCCATCTTGCCCTACAGTGCTCGACTGTACTGTATGTGCACTGTGCCCTAGATCGAGTCCTTGTATTAAATCCACCATCGCAGTAGGGAGCAGTGACATGAAGCCGCTCCCTTCCAGCCATCATCTGAGAGGGGAAAAAAAGCACAAAAACAAGGCAAAAACGAAATCATCATTTGCATTTTTGTAAAGTTGTAGATGTACTTAGTCAGCGCTGATCATTTCTGTCATGTTTGTTTTTTCTATAGTTTGTTTCTGTGGTAGATATTTGGTTTGAAATTATATGGAATATTATTGTATATGATTTCAATTTCAATTCTCTGGTGTGCCGGATTTGATGATGACAATGAAGACGAACCTGATGACTATCATGATTATTATTAAATTGACAGTGACAATGAAGCAGTACTGTGAGCAGCACTGAGGTGTTGTGTCCTGTTTGGATGCTGAATCTAAAAAGGAAATGGTAGAAGAAGAAGAGGAAGAAGAGTGAATGGACTCATATAGGCTGTGGTTCAAAAAGAGATTCTACTTTTCTCCTGCGGAGTGGAGTCTCCTGCTACTGTGAAGGACCCTGCCGTCCTGTGGCTCTCACCAGAGGCTGGCTCCACCGTTGCCCCAGGGACCTCGGGGGAAGGCTGTCATCAGATGACAACACATGTCCCTACTACGTGTACATAACCTTGATGCTTACATGTAATTTAAGTGCAGTAGCTGCATGACGACACAGCCTCTGTGTGTGTACAGAAGTAGCGACGTGTGAATTTGTACAGTACATGCAAGTGTGTGTGCTTGTGTCCGCGAAGAAATCTGTCTGTCGTCACGCAAAAAGCAACACATGCATGCACCCTCCAACAACTGCACAGTACACACACACACACACACACACACACACACACACACACACACACACACACACACCCACACACACACACACTAAACAAACACACACACGCAACCACGCCCCAGCAGTTGTTCACCATTCTCCACATTGTCCTGAGCTCTGCCTGTCACTCCGCATGGAGACTTTGCTCTATGTCAACTTTCTTATTCTAATAAACCACTCAGACATTGACTCCTACGGTGTCATTATTGACTTCACTGTGTTGGATTTATTTTATTTATAAACTTAAAAAAAAACCTCTTGCACACTGATCAATGTCAAAACAAGAAGGTCTGTTACCTCTTACATAATTGAGTTGCACACTAGTGGAAGAAGTATTCAGATTGTTTACTTAAGCAAAAGTAGTAATTTGACACTTTGAAAATACTCTGAAATGTAAAGGTCCTGCATTAAAAACTCAAAAGTAAACATATTCATTTTGCAGAATGGGCCCTTTCAGAGTATTAAGTTCCTGAAGTCCCAAATGATGATATTGGATACAAGCTATTATCTTGTGCTTTAAAATGTATGCAGCATTTTCATGTAACCGGTTGAGGTGGAACTTAAACAATTTTACAAACTGTTGGGTAGTATGAAGACCCTGCACACCCATGCAAAAAAGTATTATTTGCTTATTTTGCCTAATGAAATCTTTGTGGGCCTGCACAGATATCTTTCTCACTCTCCAGTCAGTTTTTGTTGCCGTACAAGTTACAACTTTATTACGTAAATCCCAGCATAGCTTCACCCTGAGCAGGTCTAATTAAACACATACCCTGTGTAGGTGTACAGGGCCTTTTATATGTAATAATGCAACATATTCTTCTGGGACCCAGCCCACTGACTTGTTTCACATGAATTACCTCTTTTGAGCTATTCTATCAATATCGTACTGTAAAGACGACTTCCTGGGCTGTTTGATTGGTGGAGGTGCTGGGAACTTCCTCTTTCTTTCTTTTCAAAATGGACGACATAGGAACAAGCACATTTTATGGGAAGAGGAAAGGTAAATCCAATACTGTTTCTCTGATCTTTTTTTACTATGATAACCATTATGTTCTTGTTTATTAACGAGTCAGGAATTATATATTTAGTTCTGAAAGTAGTCCAATTATTTTTGTTTTGAAATAATTTGATTTAGTTTCAATTTAATTTAGTTTCAACTCCTGCCCTTGCAGCTTTTCCGCTGAAGGGCAGAGCCGTGACTTGTCTCCATTATCGTTTATATTAGCTTTAGAACCAGTAGCTGTTGCAATCCGCAGGGACAGGGAAATTACAGGCGTTCTCAAAGGTGGTCATGATTTTAAATTAAATATGTGTACAGATGATATTTTATTGACCTTGTCCAATCTATCACACTCTATACCAAAAGCAATTGGCAGTCTCTCAGGCTATAAAATAAATTGGACCAATACCCAACCCTATCCTTAAATCATTGTACATACATTGCAGATCTTGAACCAGCGCATTTTATCTGGAAAGTAGAGGGGATGAAATATTTGGAGGTATTGATTATAACAACTATTAATAAGATATTTGATTTGAATGTACAATCTTTATTATACTCTATAAGAAAGACCTTAGAAGGTGGTCAACCCTGCCTCTGGGGCTTAGTGCTGATGAAGAACATTCTCCCAAGATTATTTTCTCAAAACTTCTTGAAGAATACCTTGATTACAATTATGAGACAGATTAACAATTCAGGTCTTTAGCATCAGACAGACACACTGTCTCAGATTTGTATAGGTTGTTAGTCCAATCCTCCTGGAATCCCTTCATTCAGACTCTGGGAACAAGATTTAGGGGTTTCACTCACCTCTGCAGAATGGAAAAAAACGTGGCAGGACCCTGCAGTAATATCAAAGTCGGTCAGATTCAGAGTTATACACTTAAAAATCCTCCACAGAGCATATATCATGCCCTCAAGACTTAATAAAATTGACTCGAGTTCCTCTGATCTCTGCTGGCATGGTTGTGAACAAGTGGGAACTTTGACCCATATGCTGTGGCATTGCCCTGCAGTCAAGTCTTTTTGGACAGAAGTGTTTCACTCAGTCTCACTAATGATGAATATTGATTTTTCTCCTCGTTCTGTTGTTGGCTTGCTAGGATACAGGGCTGCTCAGTTATGGTCCAAAAAAACATAGATAGAATAGTAGGCCTAGCTTTTGTGGCTTCCAAATGAATGATTTTGCTAAATTGGAAAATCCATCAGCCATTTTTTTTTCAATAGAAACACTTATTTGAATTTCTCGACCTTCTTGGTATGGAAAGAATAGCTGATAGGATCATCGATACTGAACACAATTTTGACATTTTTGAAATGTAATTAATACAGACTACTACTGTGCAGTCCTGTGAGAACATGTTCTGAAATCTTGGGTTCCCCTGTTTAGATCAATTGCACACTGTGATGATGAAATGGACAATTACACCAATAAGCCATAACATGATGACCACCTGGGCACCCTGGTGGCCATAATGTTATGCAGCCCCATACACAACAAACTGTGATGCACTGTGTGATCTGACACCTTTCTATCAGAACCAGCATTAACCTTTTCAGCAGTTTGAGCTACAGTAGTTTGTCTGTTTGATCGGACCACACGGGTGTCACTGAGCCTTGGCCGTCCATGACCCTGTCTCCGGTGCACCGCTTTTCCTTCCTTGGACCACTTTTGATAGATACTGACCACTGCAGACCAGGAACACCCCACAAATCCTCACGCTGGCCATTTTTCCTGCTTCTAACACATCAACTCTGAGGACAAAATGCTTGCTGCCTAATATATCCCACCCACTGACAGGTGCTATGAGAACTATGATAACATGATAAGTCAGTCAGTGGTCATAATGTTATGGCTGATCGGTGTAATTGTGTTTGTTTTTTCTTTTTACCTTCTTTTTACTTTTATCTTAGTTGTTGTGGTATTTGTTGCTTTTGTGTGTGCCTGCATCAGCCTGTTATGATGTATTTTGTATCGACTGTTAAGTTTGGTGGATATGGTATCTTAAATAAAAACTAATCGGAAAAAGTCTAACTTGTAAGATCTTTTTCTAACCCTACAAAGGTAAGAAAATTTAAAAAAAAGAGGGAAATGGATAACACCTATTTTCCTTCGTTCCCAGGAGGATATTAAGTCAATCATCATCATCACTTCTGAGTTAATCATCACCATAGTATAGTATATTTTCCTGTGTAGTGCAGTACAAGTATTAAGTACCATTTACTGGAAATACTTAGTTATACTTTAGTATAGACAGTTTTCAACTTTCAACTTTTTCTTTAGCATGATTACATTTTTCTCCACACCAGGTGTGTGTCAGACAAAGTTTAGTTTACTTTATTTCAAACGTCAGAAACAAAAATACCACCACCTTTTACCCTCCTGATTCCCAACCATACCCACAAAGATAGAAACAATATGAAGTACAAAGTCATAACAGCAAAATGCCCTTTTTTTAATGTTTAGTTTTACTTCCTTTTTTAATTCAGAGTAATGCCATGCAGTGGAAACTAATGAAACACACAATAATAAGTTAGCAGTCACTGTTTGCCCTATAAGCAGACTGATTACTTTTTTTTATCAAGCACTAGTTCAGGCACATTGAAGACAGCCTGAGGGTGAATGAACTGTTAAGTGACTTCACCCAACATACAACAACATAAATCTGGGCAGGGTTGTTGTATTTAATATTAATTTTACTTTGTTATTTGGAAAGCTGACTTCAAACTCTACTTTATAATTTGGTTTAATTTATTCTAGTTAATGGGGAAAGTTTGTTATTTCAAATTGCTATTTTGCTAACTTTCGTGGAACCAAAAAGGGAAAACCATTAGGCTCCTCGGTCAGGCTAACAAATGGACTACACTGAAGAAAAACACGTCTGGTCAAAACCTTGTAAATAATCACCTGTTGAAAACTCAATAAAATTTGATGCTGTTATTACAGTATAGTACGATGAAAGATCAAGAGATGAAAGAAACAGATCAAAAATACTAATAGTTGTGGCCAACAAAACCATATATACCATTTCAGATAAACTGAAGCTCAAATTACTCATTCATGGTTCTCCTATGTCTATGTCCTATGGCTAAAAACAACCTTTAAAAACCCAATTAATTGCCATGAAGCTAAAAACAAAGCAGATTTTCCTACTTCATCAAAAGTTGACAGTGAGATTGTGATCTAACATATACAGTGTTACCGAGCAACATTATATAACTCAAAGCTGCACATTGAGCCGGTGTAGTACCATCAGTTTTCATTAGAGGGAGCTATTGCTGCATGAGACACATTAGGGCTGTTGCAATAAGCACCAAAAGCCTGGAGGAAGACTTCTGTAGATTTAGTAAAACAATCATAAAAATGTCCTTTACCATCAGTTCATATTGCCCTGTGCAGACGTACATTTACATCACCCTACTTCTTGACTCCCCCACCCTTTCCCCTCCTCACTGTACTTCTCACCTCTTCCTTTCCCCCTCCTCCCCATCCAGCTCTTCATCTCTCTGGGGAGCCTATCAGGCCATTTCACATCTGTTGAGTGGAGGAGGACCATGAGGACCTGACAGGGGCTCTCATTTGCTGATGTTTTATGGGACTGAAGCCCTCCAGTGCTGCAGTGCTCGAGTGATAGGAATGGAGGAGGAGGAAGGGGGGGTGGGGGTGTGTGACAATTCCACCGGAGTGTTTGTGGCATCCTTGTTCACTCTCCTCTGCAGATTTAAGGTGACTGCAGGTGCCAGCTTTGGGATAATTTACAGCTTGTTTACACCCGGCCAGTGTCCCATCAGATCTGTGAAAAAGTATGAAGGTGTGTATGTGACACTATGCAGTCCCTCTGACTCTCCTCCGTTATCTATCCATCTCCTTCTTCCTCTACCTTCCTCCCGTCCTTCTTTCCAACAGCCCCCCCCCCTTCACCACACACACACACACACACACACACACACACACACACACACACACACACACACACACACACACACACACACACACACTCATTATGATGAATCTGATTAATGAAGAGGCTGAAACAGTGCCAGTGGGTACTCTCCTTGATTTGACTGCCTACTCCACAGCTGAGCTCCACGTAATGCCAGCTGTCATCCGTCTCACCATCTCAATATTTGGACTCCAAATACCTTCTTTTTCTCTAAAGCTAGGTATACTTTTCCCATACTTTTTGAAGGCATACAACAACGAGGCATATTTGCCTGCATCAGAGGCTCAGTTGTTGGAAGACACATTAATATTAAGGTGTACAAGGGATTGAGCATGCTTTAAGAATAATAATAAAAACAAACTTTATTTATAAAGCACCTTTTAAAGGTTACAAGATGTTGTACTGTGCAAACATTCAAAGTATTAAACAAGAAATAACATTAAAGATAAAACAGTAAATAACAGTATAAACCATAAAAACTACACCCATGGCAAAAAATACATTACAGAATAAAGTGCTTACGAAACAGATCAGAGCAGCTTCTTAAAGCTATCAAATGACTCTGCGTTTTTATAATAAGGGTTTTATTTACCCAGATTTCAATATCCAAAGCACTTTAACTCAGCTATGAGCACATTGAACAGTTAACTGGGCAATTGAGACAATTAACACCCAAACTGAACCCTGTATACTTGTGTCTGACCTGCCAATGAACACACACAAGGGGGACATAAAGCAGTGGTTCCCAACCCTTTTCCTTAAGGGCCCCCTTTTCTATCATTTAGTAAACTGGCAACCCCTGACCAAATGACATACACCCATCAGCCATAACATTATGACCACTGACAGGTGAAGTGAATAACACTGATTGTCTTGTTATCATGCCACCTGTCAGTGGGTGGGATATATTAGGCAGCAAGTATAGCAAACATTTTGTCCTCAGAGTTTATTTAAAAATGGGCAGCATGACGATTTGAGCCACTTTGACAAGGGCCAAATTGTGATGGCTTGACGACTGGGTCAGAGCATCTCCAAAACTGCAGCTCTTGTCGGGTGTTCCTGGTCTGCAGTGGTTAGTACCTATCAAAAGTGGTCCAAGGAAGGAAAAGCCCCAGAGACAGGGTCATGGGGGGCTAAGGCTCATTGATGCACCTGGGGAGCAAAGGCTGGCCTGTGTGGTCTGATCCAACAAACGAGCTACTGTAGCTCAAATTTCAAAAAAATTGAATGTTGGTTTTGATAGAAAGGTCAGAGGGCAGTTTGTTGTGTATTTTAATTAATATGAATTATATTGAAAACTGCACAGTCAACCAATAATTATTCATTATTAACCCTAACCCAGGGTCTCTGTAAAATTAGTGATTTGGATGAATTTTGAGCAGATTATTTCCTGTACTTTTTATACAATTCTCTGTCTGTATTATGTGTTTTTATCTTTTTGTTTTTTACAATCATGCATACTTAAGATGATTCTTTTCAGACAATTTTTTTTCTTCTCCCTGATGCTTGTCCATTGTTCTTTTAGAATGATGAGATACTGGTCTACTGTGTATATTTCTTAAGTTTTCAAGAACCCTTAAAATCACAGTTTTTACTTTGAGCTATAATTTAACAAGACCTTATAATTCAAGAAGTTTATTGTAAGACCTGTGCCTTTCAGCTTTTGGCCTGGATGACCCTGGTGAAAGCTGAAAGCTGGCGTTAGTTTCACAATAAATTTGTTGTGTATGCTACAAGTGTTACTGGAGTTTTGAACTTCCCCTCAGACTATTGTCCTTCTCCATCAGACTTGAAACTGGATGCTGGAAATATTTTATCTTATTTATCATCTTAGATCAACCTAGTAGTTAGTATGCTATAATTTGCTAATTAGCACAAAACACAAAGTGCAGCTGAGGCTGATGGGAATGGTACGGCGTTGCCCTCAGGCAACACACCCATTTTTGGCCTGTCAAATCTCCACAATGCATCTTTTTGAATGATACTATACTTTAAAAAAGAGGGAAGACCATAGGGAACCAATAACAATGCTTTAATTTGTCACATGACTTTCAGGGAGCCATATTGAAACCCTTTTTTGCAGACATTTTCGAAGGAAACAGCTTTGCAATTGCGCCACAGAAAGGGTCTGAAAACATAATTTCCGGGAACTTTTCCAGCTGGAAAAAAATATATTCACACTAATAGGTGACTAACCCTTAATTTCTGATAGTTTAATGCATTTTTTTTTTGGCTAATTAAATAATGGAAACTTGATAAAATGCAACTGTTGCCCAGAGGCAACAACGTACCATTATGGACAATTGCATATGTTGCCTTGAGGCAACAGTGAACCATTATGGAATCACCATGGCAGCATGAGATTTTGGTAGTGTGTGTTTAGGTATATATAATGTTCAAAAGCATATATAATGTTCAAAGCATGTGATCTTTACAATTTAACAAAGATAAATTTGATGTTTGTTGCAGTAAAGTTCAGACTATTACTATACTCTGTAGGCCATAGTGAACTTTGCCTTATTTAGCCTTATAACTTCGTCTTATTTGCTTATAATTTCCACACATTTCCCTCCATTTACAGAATGAATTCAGCCTCATTCTATACCCCTTTAAGGAGGTAGAGGGTAGAAATCACACTTCAGGTTGAGCATAGTGAAATTGAATAAGAATTAATTAGTGATGAAGAATGCAGTGCCATCATCACCTGTGTGTCAGGACAACACTGACCATTGACCTCTTTGGGTGGAGAAAAATGGCAGGTGCAAATACCCAGGATGTAAGGGTATAATGGAAGAGCAGTGCACAAAATGTGTCACCTAGCTGTTCTTCACTCCTGAAAAAAACTGCTTCATGGAGTTCCATAAGTACTGAGCAGCAACACCACAAATGATGGCAACGCACATCAGGAAAGACACAGGGGACTGAGAGGAAACACGCATTGAAATGAAGGAGTGATGATCAAACACTGGAATCTGACATCAGTTTCTTGTTTTGCAAATGGTTATGATATTTGTTTTGATAATTAGTTCATTTAAAGTTTGAAGAATTACACTTACGCTTATAATTACAACTCTTCGAAACATTCATTACAGTGGGTTGTCCACAATGGTACAATGTTGCCTACAGGCAATGTTCAGCCAAGAAACCCTTTAAAATAGTTCCTTTTATAATATTTTAAAATTTGCCAATTTAAAATGGCATGTATTGTAACCTGTTGAAGCTATTGAATCTTTTACACATGTTTATGAAATAAATTATGTTCAAATTAAAAAAAAAACTTACAGGCAACAAACCCCAAAAATGTATTAAAAAAATAATTTTAATAAAATTTCTTTAGATTATGTTTATTTAGTCTATTTTAAGACATAAAAACACTCCAATTTTTTTTTCCCTAACTGGCATCATAATGCATACCATAGAGGGTTAATTTAGCAGGTATTTGATCATCAACAAAAGTATTGGACAAACTGATTTTTGTCCCAGATGGTGGCGCTAAATGACAAGTGAGGAGATCATCAAGGTGTCTCAAATTTATCCTAAAGGGGACATGAATGGCAATCCAACAGTTTTTGAGACACCAATATCAGTCTGCACCAGTTTTGGACTGACCTACAGCAACATCGCTAGCATGGCTAAAACCAGAATTTATGCTGAATAACACATTCAGTTATGACTTATGTTTTCAGCTGCCCATGAATCCTGAAGATCTTGTTCTGACCAATTCTACAGTAAATAGGTAAGTTAATATCTAGGCCGAAAGATTTCAACTCATTACTAATAATAAAATCTGTATATTTATGAAATACTGTGCAACAACTTGTAAATGAGAACTGTGAAGATCACCTAATGGCAAAACAAAGGTAAAATGAAATGGTTTGGGGAAGCACCACTCAGCCTGTGAGCAGAAACATTCACTGAACAAAGGTCATGGTGTTTAACTCTCAGCCTTTATGTTCCTGTGATACAGGGACAGTCAGAGCTTAACTGGTGAGTGTAAATGTGAATAACTGCATGCGAACATGGCATACATGCACCTTCCTACAAACACACATACACTGAAAATACAGTTATGTGGATGCAGTTGATGTGGTAAACCTGAAAACAATGCATCCAGCAAAGGACTATGGGGATATTTAAGCTGGGTGTTTTCTGGTATTATATCTGTCCATAATGTAACACACCGCTCATAAATCAGACAATATTTCCACTGTTGGGTGGGTTACTTTAAAAATGTAATCTGATTCAATTACTTGTTAGACCAGTATCACAAAATTTAAGTATCGAACTTGATTCCTTTCTGTCACTTTTGGTTTACCTCAACACCAAAAATGCATGTGAAGAGGAAATAAATATCTATAAGATATAAGACAACAGAACAATATAATCTCAGAAAAGAAAATGCATACTAAGATTTCTGGCATTAAAAATGTGTCCTCTGCTCAGTGTATTTTTAAAGAAAGATGTATTTAAAAATGTTAATCCTATTTGTTTTTCTATATTTCCCCGTAATCTTATTATGTCTTTTTTTCTGTAACTGCAATAGCTTACAGTTACCTTTTTCTAATAACATAGCTCAGAAACGTATATTTTTTTATTCCCGAAGCCTGGATATTCCTCACACACTAACTAGCATAAGACTGAGAGCTATTATTGTTTTAGCAGAACAATGTTCTCAGATGTTTTCAGACTCTGATTCAGCATCGACACCTTCACTAGACAGTCTTAACAGAGACTTGTTGACTCTGATGAACATCTGTCACATACGCAGTGTGCAAAGGAGCATGTTATGTCAGAGGCCAAAAAATATATATATTGAAGTGCTTTGTAATAACACTCTCGACCACCAGGGGCAGTGAAAGCTGCGAAAAAAAAAAAAGTGGAGCTGAAATCCATAAAAGTAAATTTAATTATTCCCTGTCTGTCCTTTGGTGTCCTCCAGCTTTTATTTCCAACTGGCTCAGTGACAAATCAAATCCAACCAATTTAAAGCACACTGCATATTTTTCAGGATTATTTCAAATTTAATACCGATAATGTTTTTAATAGTTTACACTAAATGACTGGAATGTAATAACCGATTGAGAATTATGTGGGAAAGTGTGAACAGAATAGTACAGCAATAAGAGGGAGATAATGAAATAAGAACCACGAGGGATACAATGTATGAGAAGGGGAGAGATGAAGGGAAAATTGTGTGGACAGACAGGTCCATAAAATCTAATTTGGCAGCTGGAGTGGGAGCAGAGAGCCCCCAGGTGGACATATTGTATAGTGAGAAGCTCAAAGTAGAAGATGTGGAGTTTATGACTCATTATTGCTTAAATTAAAATGAGGTGACTGTTCCTATGTGGACTGGAAGACAGGCGTATGACAATGTTGCACTCTATGGATGAAAGATGTTGAGTTTTAAAGACACATATAGCTGGTGGCGTGCTGTGTGTACATGTGTTGGAGTCTGTAGTACACTTTATGTAATTAGTGATTCTTATTTAGGTCTATGTGGGGAAAATCCCTGCTGGCGTGTCCACATGGGGGTCAGACGGAGGACAACTACCAAACAGCTGGAAGAGAACTGAGAGCTGTGGACCTAAATGTAGCTCTTCCAGCTAAAGGAGAGCCACGCAATGTTTTGGAGAGATGTCTCAAGGACTCAATATTTTCTTATCGTATTTCTTTATGTGTTGCCCAATGCCAACTCTGCAGCCTTATTTACTTTCTGCGCAACAACTAACAGTCTTGTATTTAAGAGGTAAATAAGTAGGTCAGTTCGGTTCACTGCAGTAAGTTCTGTAGTTAGTCTCAGCTGACCACATATTTAATTCACTTTATGGGAGTTACTCAGCTATGTATGGACACAGAAAATCACTGCTTACTTCAAAGACTGGAAGCTCTGCAGTGTGGCTGTCACCAGTGCTTTCCAGAATCTGCTGTTTCTTTTACATTTCATCATTTTATAATCCAAACACAAACTAACTCTAACTGGAGTTTTGAGAGCTGTACATTATGAACAATAACCCCAGCAGTCGTACATGATACGCACATCTGTGAGTCGCACACAGTGCGTAGGCCTAATTACAGTCAGCAGCATGTGTGGCTGTGTAGGTGTAATTGGAAAATCAGCAGGGTTCGTAAGTAAATGTAAAGGCCTAATTGGCAAGTCAGCAGGGTGTATAGCTGCACCCCGCGCAAACAGTGCAGACGTGACATAACAAACATCTTCATGAACACAAACACCACTGATGTTTGGATTATTTGTGATTTTGTCGCTGCAGTACCCATCACTGCAAAGACATGCATGAGAAAAGATTCTCATTGGAGGGGTAGATACAGTATGTGAGCGGTAGGTAAACATTTTTATCCTTCCAGTGCATTGTAGTGTGTGATGACATTGGCACCTTCTGCCATCCAGACTCATCACACCTCCACAAACCCACCTCATGCTGTGATCGCAGTGTCCCCTGTTCAGTCCGAAAAGGGGATGTTTCATTGATCCCTTCAGATTTGATCTAGTGCCATCATCAGGTCAAACATTCAGTTTTATCCAAGGCTTTGATTTGTACATGTTGAACATAGGTAAACAATACAGCCTACCTAACAGCTAATAGCATGTTAGCATTGTCATTATCAGCATGGTAGCATACTGACATTATGGCATCACAGAGCCGCTAGATTAAATCTTTGGCATTCTGGATACATCGAACAGCTTGCAGTGCAGATTTCTCTGCAAATTCTGTATGCAAATAAATATATTATATAATATATTATATAATATATGGAAATATAATATTCAGTGATAGCAAACATTGAAATACCAACAACCATTTCCTGATTTAGTGTTTGATGGCTGTTTTTTCTGTCTTATTGCAGCTATGGTGAGTAAAATAAATACCACCATACAGTGTTTCCAACTATACACTTCATTCTGACATATTAGATATTTACAGTTATTTTAGGTTTCATTAAAAGCCAAACCCTCCATAATATTAGAATGGTTTTCAATATTGTTAATGGTGCACAAGAAACACCCAATTCAGCCATAATATCATTACTACAGCAAATGGTTCAATGGCTAGAAAAAATAGCAGCTTTCACAGACTGCAGCCATGGCAACATCCACGATTAAATGGAAAAGGATCTATGGTTATTTTTATTATATATTATTATTATATTATGTCAGATATTACATGTTATTATTACAAATAAATGTATCTATTGGACGTATTAATACAATTAAATTTGTTGCTTCCTGTTTCTCAGCCTCGAGTGGTACAATTATGTTGCACAATACAAAGCTGCAATGTTGTGGATCCCTGATTAATGATTTAACAGAATGCACTCTCCACTCTGCTTTTATAAAATGTCCCTGGATTTAGAAAATGGGCTGCAAGTGGAGTTACTATTATTATTGATTTGTACAACAACTCTTGGCTCTTGACATTTGAGGAAATTCTTGTTAAATATAAATATTTATAAATATTTACAGGCAAGGAATATTATCACTAAAACACAAGATAATTATTAAGTGAAACCCTCTCTCTCCCATTTGGGAAAAAAACAATGTTTTTTTGCTGTCTGCACAACTGTGTTTTGGAAAAATCCACAAAATCCAGGACTGTCAGGCGTGTAATTTGTGGAGTCTTTAAGAGTCTTTGAAAAAGAGAGGCATTCATTGAAAACAACAAACAAAAATGCCTAAATGTTGGACACAGATCCAGAGCAGAATAAATACAATAGTAAAAAATAAAACCTATTCTTGATGATGATAATGAAGACAGTGATGAGACATAGTGAAGACATTTCTTTCTATTTGCAGTTAGAAATTGTCTGCACCTTCTCAGGTTCCAGCTGTGTGACACTATTTGCAGAAGTTTGATCACTTTCTCACACAGTGCAGTTTTACCCAGACAACAGAATAAAATGAACGGATTCGACAGAACAGAGGGTTTTGCATATCAAAGTGTCTGTGGCAGTAAAACGGCCTCAGAAATTCAACAGACAATAGCGTATAGTGCGTAAATTGGCCAATTATCCCGCAGTCTGATATTATATCATTAGTACACTGCAGTGAACTTCAGGGTCTGAAAAAAAAAAGGATTTGTAAAAAAAAGTCTTGATATTTTTGATGAGTTGCACTATTTCTTCATGAGAATAATAGTCTCTATCCTGGGTGGTTTTGTCGGTGGTAAAAAAGACAGATTCTGTTCATGTATACTGAAAAAAAACGGCCTTTATACTTTTGTAATCACTAAGGTTAAAACAAAATGAAAATAATCAGAATGTCGCTAACTACTATAATTCATTTATTTACTCCCAGTGTTTGCCAAACTTCTATATGTAGGGCAATGTTTGTGTAATGTGTTAATTCAGAGTTTTGTCTGTTATGTGAGATGCATGTGTGACGAGGCTGCACAACACATAATACACAAACAATTTGTAGATGTCAGAGTTTATTGGGGCAGTAGAGCAGAACACTGTTTTATCTGTGATGTCTTTTGTCCCTCTATACCCTCCTCAATGCAACATTCATTTTGCCTCAATCTATCTCCCAATTTTCCAGTAAACTGCCCTCATTTTTTCTTTGCTCCTGGACACAAAGGTGTTTGCCTGCTTTGTGTGATGGCGAGATTACTTCTGCCATTGTCCAGCTGAGTGGGTTGGTGAGGCAACCAGGCGTTTCCACGGAAACCAGGTTCATGGGTCAGCATATTGCAGATGCATTTTGCAGCGATGTAAAAATGCTGTAAATTGATGCATTGTGACTAGACTTTGAGTGAATCATGGGTGCCCATGCTGTGGTGTTTCCTGTTTGTGTTAAAGCATATCCACATATATCCCTGTGCCTTCTTTACTGTGTCTGTGCTTTTATTGCATTCAATTTAATTAAAAAATATATATATATTATCCTATTTAATCCTAATCTATGCATTTAATTTTTAACTTATTTTTTGTGCAATAAAATGCTGTAGATTAAGTTTTTTGTATTGCTTTTGCATAAGGAAATGCATATTTGATGTATATTTCAGAGTTTGTGACAATCTAAAATCTACATGCTGAGTTTAACAAGATATGTTTCTAACTTCACCTACAAATATACACCAACTCAGACTGACACAAAACCAAAAAACGAGTACATTACTCGTGCGTTTAGTTAGAGGTTTATAGATGGGTGTGTGTGCTGTGGCTATATATTTGTGTCAGTGTGTCAGGCCTGTCCTGGTGATTAGCTGTGGCACTGATGCGCTGTAACACAATGCGGCCTGGATTAATTGAAAACTGAGCCTCCTCCAAGCCATTATAGATCATTCGTTGTGATACGTCTTATCTTGTGCCTTGTCTTACCACAGTCCACCGACCGCAGCAAGACTGAAAGCGAGACAGGCAGGACGGATAAACAGCACTCTCTGTCTCTGACCTGGTCAGCTCAGCTTCATCGCTCACATGAAAGTCAAACAATTGTTTCTAGATCACCATTTGTTTAAGGACAGATCCACTGTGAGTGCTTGGTTTAGTTCATGCTTTAATAAATAATATACAAGATACAGTGTCACAGTAGTTTGTTGCTTTGGACAAAAACGTCTGTAGATACTAGCGTGTGAGTTGATGCAGAGAAATGATATAGGTCTTTAGTACTTGAAGACTTAAAGTCTGTATTCTGTGTACAGCCAGACATTGAATGTCTGTGAGCAAAGATACAGTAACTCTTTGAGTATGTATGTGAAGATCAGAACACAGATTATAAACACAGGGTGTCTGTGTAGTCTTTTGAGCTTTATATCTTGACAGTGAGCACATTTTCACAAAGAGCCGTTTGCTCTGGACTCTGGATTTCAAAGGAGTAGTTCAACATTTTGGGAAATGGGCTTTCCTTCAGGGAATTAGATGACATTTTTTTTTCCCACTCTCATGTTTGTACAATTCATGCTAATAAGCTTAGTTTAGCATTAGGGCTGGAAACAGGGGGAAACAGCTTGCCTGCTTCTGTCCAAAGGTCACAAACATGGTCTTTACGGGTCATTTTTACGGATTTTTTTGCACATATGCATATTTGCCAACTATAGACTGCGGCTGGGATAGCGTATTTTTGTAGGCTATAACTTCAAGGTCACCACCACTAAACTTCCAACTTGTAATTAAATCTTGTAATTAGACTCTACAAGGTGGAAAGTTTGAGTTAGAATTGCAAGATCCCGAGTTTAAACACAAAGAGGCTGTAAAGTCAGACTGAGTAAATAAGTCTCTGTTTGGCTCGCTGATGTTTAATGTCACACACAACATCTGTGGTCTCATGTAGCCACTTGTTAGCAACCGCCTTTTTTAAAGACACGTAAAATACGTAAGATACTTCAAAATTCACAAGTGGGGTATTTACTGACATATGTTATGTCACAAAGCAAAACATGAAAATCTCTGTATCTTTTTTTAGACGTATAACTAAAACCCCATTTAAAAAAAAACACTGAACCGAGGGAACTGAAAATACAAAAAGAAGGAAAACATCTCCTGTTAGGGTGTGTTTTACAAGTATTGCTTCAAGCCACAAAGGTTGAGAACCACTTGGCTATACTAAATGCATTATATCCTCACAATTGTATTGTATTGTAAATACAAATATATGTATATGTGTACATTTGTGTTTAGACCCACTGTTGCTCTTTTATTCACTGTGTAGTTCTCTGGTTGTGTATATCCATATGTGCACAATATGTAGGTACAACTTGTTGCATCTCTATTATCATGTGTCATCAACATCCTATTTACTCTTCCATTCATCACTGTAATATGCTATTCAATCAAGAGAATGAGAGACACCACAGCCTTTCACCATATATAAGATGAAGAGGGAAATATACCTTCAGACTGATACAAAACATGTTTGAGCAGACTTAACCTCTGCACAATACCTGTGTTTGTGCTTAACACAAACATATTCTGTGATCAGATGATAATGACAAGTATACTGCACAATATTGCAGATTCAGAATGCTGCAAAGTAGTTCCCTGCATAATATTAAGAATATTTCTACGGTACATTAAGAGTCAGAGAGCTCTGTTGCTTATTTAAAGAGATTAATTTACTTGATTACAGCCACCGGTAATGTGATTAGCTCCAGGTGTAATTTTACAATTTCCCCCTGATTGCCTCTGTTCACGCACACCCAGTTAGAGCAGATGAGTAACCAAAACATCTCCTCATTTCAGCACCTTTTGTTCAAATCCATAGAAAAAGACCCACTTTTTCCTGTAGCCACACCCACGTCACATTGCATGAGAACAATTGGTCCCCATGACAATAGATTAGCAGTTATATGTGTATGTGTACGTTGTACGTGTATGCTTCTCCCTAGAACTTTGTGTTCAATGATATAAGACTCTTTATTCTCTAATAACCCAATGAGAAATGAAGCATTTCATCATCTTTTTCATCTGCGATGGTTGTCAAGCAGCATGAAAGGAACTGAGCGTTACCCAACATGCCATTTATAATTCATTCATGTGAGAATTTCTTTTTCCAATGAAAAGTGTTATGATGAATACCAATCATCATTCCGTCTAACTGTCATGTATAAAATTAATAGATAAAAATAAGAAGAAGAAGCAGTGACACTGTAAAGGATTCTTCTTTCTTTTTCCTCTTGGGTTTTTGAATACAGGTGGAAAATGGGTTTTAAAAAAGGGATTTTTGACTCATAATATTTCTAATTATAAGATTACAAGCCTCAAAAACCTCTCTCTGTGTCTTTCTGTGACTGTCCATAATCCATTCACTGTTTTTATCCACAGATTACACACCTGATCACAAGTTGCAATCACAAGATGTGGAACAATCACAAAGCCTGTGAAACAGGACGGGAAAACAGGAATATCTTTGTTGTCTTGTTTGTGTCCTCGTTTCTGAGGCTGACACGCTGCACCACATTTTTTACAAATTCAATTCATTCTCAGAAACAGTTTGATTAAATGTCCCAGGTTCTTCAGGTGCGTGTAGATTGTCTTTAACACTCGAGAGACAAAAAAAAAGTCATGTTAAATTAATAAATCAAGAAAACCCTGATCTAGGTCAGTTGAACTATCCTGGGGCCACATTTGATCTATTATTCACAACTCCTGCCACAATTAGCATCAGGTCAGACTAATTGGGGATTGTTTACTGATACTTTGTTATGTAATGAGAAATCCTACACACTAAGAGAAGTAAGTAATGCCAACATAACATTATGTGTACCAAATAAAAACCAATGCTGCAGTTACTGAGGTAAGACATGATGTACAGCTTATACATAGCCGATGTACAATTCAATATCAGCGGGCAGCTATTTAAAGTAATTCAGTTTGATAAATTGTTTAAAATAGAGGTAAAGAGAATGCTGTGTGATTCAATGAGTAATTTACTTAACCCAATTCTTTTTTTTTTTTTACTTTTCAAGTATTTAAATGTGAACTTTGTACAATTTAGTATCAAATCCAATTTAATCATTAACCACACATTCTATTTCCCACCAGAAGTAATTATGAGCGGCTGTTTTGAGTCGGGCTACAGTTTAAGAAACCAGTGTGTTTTACAACATATGAAAACTTTACACAGTAGTTTTGTGCAGACAATGGCTTTTCTCAACCTAACCTAGAAACTCTCATGAGAAAAACAATAAAGTGTCTCTTCTAATGCCTCTATATTGAATCTGGCCAGAGATTAGATTAAAGCTCTTGGGGATGTCTCTGAATATGACTGAGGGGTTTATGAGCAGGAAATAATAAATCCATAGCCAAATTCCTCCTGCAATCCAATTTACACAATTGACAGTCAGTTATACTGTATATTTTTTAAAACTCCTGGTACTATATATTATTTATATACTATATACAGTGATGCAGCTATGAATGTTTTCATTACGCTACCACAACTGTATTGAAAGAAGGATGGCATCATTTATTCAATAATGAGTATGAACCACAGATTCGTCACATACCGGCGAGCTCCGAGTGAATCCTTGAATCGTCTAAAAACTAATGAACTGCTCTCCTGCTGCCACTTACAAAAAATATATTGACACTGCAGGTAATTTGAACAGTGATAACAGGCACATTCAATGCTTTACTGATGTAAATGTGATGACTTTGTATATGAATGTAAATGCAAAATGTAGCTGTGCCTGGAGCTATGCAGTAATTTTCCTCCCAGCCCTGAGCTGTATGTAGGTCCCCCTCCCTCCCTGTTCTCCCTCTCCTTTTACCTCTCCCCCTTCCCACTTTGCTTCCCCTTTCAACCTTTCCTCATCTTTCACTTCCTGTCTCATTTGTTCTGAATTTTCTCCCACATTTCATGTCTTAGCCTCTTTGGTATGCATTACCTGTCAGAGATCAAATATAATACCATGTTTATTGTGTAGAAAAGCAACTGTTTTTTCTTCTTTGTGCATAAGGGTCCGTCATTTTGAAGGCAGGTATGTTTTTAACCTATAAATTACATGTGTAACCTAGATTTAGTTTTTGTCAGGTGATTTCCTTCATGTGTTAAAAGACCAATCAATCAACATGAGTGACAGCGGGTCTCAATCGTATGTTTTTCATTTTATGGGACTGCCTTTTGGTTTACACTTCAATCAATTATTCAATTACTGGTAAAACATTTGTTATACAGTTTAGTGAAATTCAAATCTTAATAGTAAAATAACTGGAGACACAAAAAATAGAAATGACAAACGTGACATAGTAAAGACAATAAAATTATAAAATGATTTAAAATAAGAAAATAATAATGAGAAATTATTATAAATCATTTATATTAATTTGGACAGGGAGGCCTTCCTGGCTCATACATTGCAGACATATCAAATAAACAGGCTGGTGCTAGACCAGGCAGAGTTTTATGAAGTATTTTCTTATATTAAATCAACATGTGAACAGACAATTAATTAATATAATAATTCTAAAATGATTTAATATACTAATTGTGCCTTTAAGGTTTGTCTGTGACCCTCCATTCAGCCTCATCTTCGTTATAGTCTGAGGGACAGAAGACAGCACGGAGCTGCTTGATTTACTGATTAACTGGTTTTACAGACTGAAGATTTGCACTGGGATTTGGAACGGTTTCAACTACTGGAAATGATGCGTATCAAATTGTGCTTCCAAAACCTGTTTGGAGTTGTGAAAAGTGTCAAAAACACATGCTAAGATTGTATGACAAAGATGCCTCAGGTCATAAAAACAACCCGTAAAGCCCTGCACTGAGCCCTCTCCACCACAGCAGTTGCATAATAGGAGCTCCTTTAATTCTGTGTTCAACTGATTAATCTGGCTCAGAGAGAATATTAATGCCTGAGTTCCCAAACACACATGAATAGAATTATAATGTCCTCCTTATAATCATTGAGCTCTATGAGCTCTCATTTACATCTGATGCAGGGAGCAGCTGCGCCAAAAGTGCTGTGCTGATGTCTATTATGTAAGGAACCCAAAGTGCCTTCACACTTCTTATCACCAGGGGTCGTTGTTTCACTGCAGTGGGTTATTATTCAAAACAATCCTCACCACATGACTCTAATAAAACCAGAGAGGGGGAGGGGGGGTCATACATACAAAGACATCTCTTTCCTGCTGAGAGAGAAGACTGTTTTAAAGTGACCGGCGTAACCAAAGAAAATAATCGAGTGATCTACTGCACTTATAGGAAGCCTAGAGAGACAACATGTTTTTTTTATAGTGGAGAAGAGAGAAGAAGCATTGAGTTTCTTGTAAAATTTACTGACACATACATACATAAGCAAACACACTTATGTAGTAAAGAAGTAACAAAAAATGTAGGCAATTTTACTTCATACACGACCTTTAAGGTTAATTACGTTGTTCTCTGAAACAACCATGGAGGTCTTATACAGGCCAGTAAAGAGAAACTGTGTTTTTTTTTAAGGGCAACAAAAGATTATAAAACTGAGCACAACAATAGAAGGTGATTTCTGCAAAAGACAGGTGAGAGGCACAAGGCTAAGTGGATGACCTTAATTTATCTGACATGACCCCAGAGTGCCTTGAAGGCTCAAGGATGGAGAAACGAGGGGCTGATGGATGAAGATGATAGGGTTAGAAAAAGTGGGCCAGCAGGCCGGAGAAAGAGAGCTTGTTCACTGAAAAACAAGACAAACAAAGGGAATCCAGAGGTTCATTCACACTAGACTTAATTTGTTATATCGGGGATTGTTCTGTTTTTTAATTTTTATGAATTTTTATGTCAGAGGTGGAAAAGGACCGATAAAAAGAGACAGAAAAAAGAAAGAGGGGGCTGCATCAACAACTAAAGCTGGAATGAGATGTTAAACTTTAATGTTGTTGTATGGCAGAACCAAGGGTGTGTTCTGGTCTGATTCGTTAAGCGTGTGCATGCAGCTCATACCTGCTTGTGGGTTCATGTATACATGGGTCATGCTTTGGTAAGTAGGTCAGAAACACATGGCATATCATGCTGATTCATCAGGGATAAGTAAATCCTCAACAGCATGGCGGTGGCCCATATACAACACACCACGCTCATCTTAATTAACCTTTTAACGATACAATAGAAATTTGGGACAATGCCTTCTGTCTGTCTTGAGGAGTGAATAACAATCACTGCCTCACTGGAACCTGTGCAGTGAAAAGATAAGTTGTAATGTCTATATGTGCACATATCATTTAATTGTAATTCATGCGTATCATAAATGTCATTTTGGTTACTTTAGTCTACTTCGTGGTAATCATTAAAGACAGAAATTCTGTAGTAAAATGGTGCCTGGATTCACCAGTCTGGTTCCCACTTATTTATTTACGGGGTCACACATTCAACATGTTATGTTATAATCCTTTTTTATAATCATTATTTTAAATCAAATTTCAGTTGTGATACTTTTCAACAACAGCATTTTGTCAGTAATAGATAGTAGTAGTTTCTCATAGTAGTTTTCATTGCTAGTGGTCCGCCTTTCCCACACTGGATTCTAATTGCACAAGGGATCCAAAGGGAACGATGCAACATGTAATCCTGCATTACTTGTTGTAATTTTATCTCATTAAGATCATCCTCACATTTTATTGTTCGCTCTCCCACATCTGTATCAGAAGTTTTCTGCTAATGCTAACCAAAATTATTATAATTTTGTATTTTTATTATGTTTTTTAATTTAGTTTAGTCTAGTTATTTTCCAGAGTGGTGTTGCTCATTTAAGCTTAGTTGAATTTTTTTGAGTTTAGCTAATTTGGCTAGTTTTTATTAGTTTTAGTATTATTTTATTTATTATAAGAAATCAGAATAGGTATACAATACAAACAAATTGCCTCTCAGTCATGTAGACATCCCAGTCTCAATAAAAATACACACCAATGCCTCCGCACGCTTGTTGTGTTGATAAATTTGACCAAAGGGATAAAAACATTGTAGTTTTATTTTAGTTAAATGGAGTGAAGCCTGCAGCTAATTCAGGCAGTCAACTCGAGCTGCGCTGCTATACACACATGGCATGCCTCACTCCATGATCACTTACCAAGCGCACCCTTCCAATCTGGCGGTCTATTTAAACTGCACAATTTCCCATCTCTCCCTCTGCTATGTCAATGCCGCTGTTGCCCTGCATCCGTATTGCTGCTGCTACTCTGTAAGCTATTGCTGCGTGCTGCGCTGTAAGCCCCACCACCACCCCAGCATTCACCTGTAGGCTCTAGCTAGGGGTTAAGGTATTTGCTCATCACTCCCCAATATCTTCAGTAAACATATCTGCTCGGAATGATGAGGTCGAAGCCTAGACTGCAAAATCTAAATATGCTATACTGCTGTAATAAACATTTCTAACGTAAGTTGTCTGACTGAACTACAGTTATCTTGATGCTAACCCAGCATTTCCTACTGCTGGTAGATTACACTAAAAGACCTCAACTGGCAAAGCATGGGATGGCTTTTATTGTGTAGCAGTCACAAGAAACGTGATGTATTCGTCACCTATATGTTAGCCCTAACAGCGATTATTCATCAAAAACTACAAAACAAGCAGCTGTGGAGAAACTACCTGTGCTGCGTGCGACATGAAATCAGAGAAGCAGTTATTTTTCTGACCTTTCTGATTTGAGGTTTGGTTGGCTGATGACACCTATGGTTACTAGTGGTAACAGCAAATGCCGTTTAACACCACAGCAAACACTGGTGTTTTGAAACTTATATAAATATGCAATATTTGATGATACCTGTAGACCCTCCACTAATTCTCCACAAAAAAAGTCACTCCAATTATCACATCAAGGCCTATAGATTTAGTTTTTTTTCCATTTGTGTTTTTTCATTTTGAAAGCATTTAATAATCAACACTTGAAAAGTCCTCCAGAACATGTTTTTCTTCTTGTTCCTAGTGTGATGTTTGATCTTCACTGTGCAGAATGCTGTATGTGCAGAGTTTGACACTAGAAGGATGTTTCCACATTCATCTGCTGAAAGTGGAAAGTTTCTCTGTGCTCATCGAAAATCAGATTTTAAAATCACAAATAGTTTCCTGGTCCAGTACGCAACTTCTACAAGTGTGATGTAGAAACTTGAAGCCACTAGTGCACAGACACTGAGAATGGACTTAACAGTGAAGTAGGAGACATCTTGTGTCCAGCAGGAAAACAACAAATATGCATATTAATAGATTCTGGAAGGATTTTTATGTGGAAATTATACTTTTTTTGTGTAAAAACACATATATCCGACACATATTATCTTTCCAAGCAGACTATATGTAATGTATGTGTATATTAATAAATGTCAGAAGGGGATCTTCTAAAGTAAAGTGTTATTTTATGATTTTATTGATATTGAGTAGAAAGGAAGAAAAATGGCTTGCTGGGTAGGGCTGTATTTCTCAATCTCTCTCCACACAGAGGTAGATAGATAGAGGGTGTGCACTAGAAATGGAGAGAGAGAGAGATGGGGCCCCAGGTAGGCCCTTAACAGCACTTGAGTGATCGATGGTTTGTCAAACACTCTGATTGCCACAGGCCAAGAACGCAGAGCAGCCATGGATATAATTTAAGATCTTTCAAGCATGTGTGAAATTTGAACCTTTCCTCCGTTTGATGGCTTCGACCAAAACACATGTCATCCATTATAAATTCAAAGGCCAATGTTTTCCAAATGTAACCCAATCAGGGGATTGTAGGTGTTTCTACAGCTCCCTCTTGGAAGGTGTAACTGACTGTCATCATATGTGCTCTATCTCTTTTTCCAGAGCAGCTGTCAGGAGCAAATGGATCAAGCATTTTTTTCACAGACTCATACAAGCATGCGTCTGTGTGTTACAGGATTATAGCTTGACATACAAACACACACATACATGCAAAGACACACATACGTGTACATGTGTGTATAAACACACAGATTCCAGGTGCGGCTCAAAGCCAGTAATTAGAGTTGGTCATTGATCAGCAGTAGTGTGTTAACTGCTCTTATGGCTGAATGTACAATCAACTTCTGTCTTTGCTCAACAGGCTGCAGCTGAAAAACAATCCTCTTGATGTAAACAAGTGTGTGCGTTTTTTTTCCACTCCACTTCGGTCAGAGGTAAACAGGCGTTCTCTGAAAACCAATCTGGTATGAGAGGAGAACATGGCTCTGTGTCTGTGTGTGTGTGTGTGTGTGTGTGTGCGCGCACATCAGTGTGTCTTGCTACACGCCTGTGTGTGAGTCTTTGCATGCGCATATGTGTGCATTTGTGGGTGTTATCTCACCTACAGGGTAGATGATTCATTACAGGCAAGCCATGGGGTCGGGGGCCCTGTCAACGGCTGTTGTCATGGAAGCGAGCGTTGGAAACAGCAGATCTCCTTTCAGTATCATCTTCAGATTGTTGGGACATCGACTTGGCTTTCTTTCTCTCTCTGTTTCTTCTTGTTGTGTCTCTCTGTGTTAACTCCCGTGTCTCTCCATCTTAATTCTCTTGCTCATGCTTTTGATGAGTTCTTTTTTTTTGTTGGACATAAAATAATTAATAAAAACAAATGATCTAGTATCCTTTATTTATGTTCAGACTACTACTTCTACTACAATGCTAAAAAATGCTAAACATGCTATTATGCAATGTAACATTTTTGTCTTTTCCAATGAAGCAACATGACTGTTAAAATAGCTCCCCATTGGACACACCCCCAGGTCATGCTCAAACTCACATGCACATATCTTCTTTTTCTCAGAGAATCTGCAATTCATTTCCACACTATAACATGCACACTGCACACGCAGTCACACACTGAGACCCCATGACCCAGCTGTATGTCATATTTCTCTACATTATCTTTCTTTATTCAGATTGGTCTCTCTTCTGTCCTCTCTGATGATGAAACCCAAGCTGGCCTTGGTAAACTGGTTTGTAGAGAAATATCAGAGAGGGTGGGTATGAAGAAAATGGGACTTTTCATTGTAAAATTGCAGTTTTAAAGAAGTAAGAATGTGTTAAGTCTTTCTCCCCTCTGGTCCTGCCCATCTGTGAGGACACTGAACATACACAAAGGCATGTACAGACATGTACAGACAACAAATGATGTTGACATGTTCTCTTCAGTGGACATATTTCATCATTCATTCACATTAGTGTAAAAATGAAAGATGACATCACTCTAACGACATGTGTTGTTGTAACCATAGAAATGAGGGCAGGATTAGCACTTAATTAGCAATAAAGCGAAGGGTGGGAAAAATAACAGCAGATGGGAGGAATGAGATATGAGGTAATGAACTTTCAGGCCTTACAGACTGACTGGTTGTTCAAAGACGACTCTGGGAATGATGAGACTTATTGTAATAATCAGGTTTAGAGTCACATTGTGATTGCAGAACATTTCATAGGCATATGATTGTGCTAAAGGTGGAAACTGATTTAGCGCCTGTGAATACACAATTTCATCTGAGCCTAGATCATTAATATCATACTGAGAGGATAAATATCATAGTCCCAGTAGGTTGCTATCCCTATTCCAGATCCATTCTTATTTAATATTCCTCTAAGACTCAATTTTTATCTCACAGACATAATCTCTGCCATAATCTCTTTTGGGTCCCAGTATTATCTATTAGGCTGTCTAAATTGATGTTTATTCCTCCATCCTTTTATAAAACCCCTGTCACAACTCTGCAAATGCCTGTGGTCGCTTCTTCCTGTCATGACTGTCAGATGCGATATTAACTAGATGGAGGAAGAGCACTATCGACAGACAACAGGACGAACACCGTGTGAGGAAGCTGCATGGACAGATACACCGTGGTAAATGTCAGCTTTAATTGGATGCCTATCGTTTAAATATTGCCCGTCAAGACCAAATAAACAGCGTGACTCCTGATGACAGGATCTGAAGCTAATGTGAACCTGAGGGTAATAAATTCAGCCATCTCTGGTATCAACAGCTGCTGAGGGAGGACAAATACCAGTCAAAAGTGAACTGAAGGGCACTCCACATTGCTTCCCAGTTGTTTGTTTAGCTCATTATCTCATGCTACCCATGTCACATCTAGTTCACCTTGCCACAAGAATACCTCGATGAGGATTTAGGTAAGCAGCAGACTACTAAAGCAGCAGCATTAGTGCTGTTTCCGTTTTAAGCTGGGGTAGGTAACGTAGGAGAAACAAGCAATAGAGATGGCTGGATTTCTGAAGTATCCAACAGCACATCGTTGTCATTGCTAATCGTATCCAACTACATCATGTTCATTCCTACATAGTACTATGTACTGCATTGTAGAGGAAAATAATAAATTCCCCCCAAAACAAGACAGATAAATTACCTGTCCCTTAGTTGAAAAGCTGCACTAATGTTGACTTTGGTTTGACCTGCTTTATCAGAACTTTTTGTGTGTAGCCTTTTCTACTTACCGTATGTGTTTCTTTTTGTGTTTGTTGTGGCAGCACAAACTGTCGTAGCTACAGGTGAAACTATACATTTTGGTGGGTCTTTCTCTGCCATTCTTGTGCAACTAGCTGGGTAGCTTTAGTAATATATGCCTTGCTGACTTGGTAAAGACTCAGGTCATGTGCAATGAGTGCAGGAGGTGGGTTGGTGGGTAGATACACAGACAGGCATTTGATGTTAACATGTCAGGTCAGTCCATCACTTTGGTCCAGACTTAAATATTTCAACAACTATGGGCTAGATAGCTATTAAACTGATTTTGGTGATATCCTGACTTTTCCTCTGGAGGTTGACATTTTTTTGTAATATCATTTTTTGTGGATTTTATTGCCTTTAATCAATAGCGACAGGAAAGAGTGGGAGAGAGAGAGACAGAGGGGATGACATGCAGCAAAGGGCCACAGGTCGTATTCGAACCTTGCAGCAAGGACCAGGTGAGCTATCCAGGCCCCCTGACATTTGTATTTTTGAATGAAATGTCTCCACAAACTATTGGATAGATTGCCATATAACACATTCTAAATATCAGCATTGTCAATGTGAGCATATTAGCATGCTAGCATTAGCATTTTGGCTGTAGGCATGTTGGTCCTCTGTTGTCATCAGCTGTCAATGGATGAATGAGAGACAGTAGCAGTCAAAATGGAATCCACTTTTTAAATACAGTACAAACGTGAGCTTGACAGTTCCTTCTTGATCTTGACAAGGGCAGACAACAGAACAATCTCAACTCATGTCCACTTACTCGCTTGCTCTGGAGCTTTCACCTATATCACATGGTCCTCATCAGCAGATTAAGTTAGCTCAGTTCAGCGCCCGGTTAGCTCAGTGGGTAGAGCTGGCAACCCATGTATTGAGGCTGAGTCCTTGCTGCAGTGGCCCAGGGTTTGAATCCAACCTGCAGCCCTTTGCTGCATGTCATCCCTCTCTCTCTGCCTATTCCTTTCCCTGTCACTATCATAAAGGCAATAACCTTCTAAGAAAAACTTTGCTCAGTTGCCATTCAGCTGTTTTGGTGACTGAGCAAACTCAATCTGGGGATGAGGACCATGCAGTTGATACAACAACCGGGCAACTGCATCTGCTGGGAAGATAATGTGATACAATTAAAAGCTCCAGAAGAGCTACTAAACAGACAATGTGGTAAAATAGTGCAGAATGAACTTTCAATCTTGAAAAGTAATTTTTGTGATTTCCTTCTGCAGATATTGGTAACAGTATGGCCCTCAAACACACAGTCTGGACATCATTCAGGTTGTAAAGGAGAAGGGAATTAGTATGTTAAGTGTAAGAAGAGGAAAGAAGAAGAAGAAGCACCCTATAGTTTGGCACACTGACCTATTGATGTGAACCTGTTGCAGGTGAAAGATAGGTACAAACCAGATTACAGCCACACAGAGAGTCAGAGTGAGAGAGATTAGTGGGCATTTGAAAGGGGAGAAGGGAGAGGATTTACCAGGATGAGGGAGAGGAGAGGACGAAGGATTATGGAAGCCAGAGCTTGGATCCCAAAATAATCCTCTCAGTATACTGGGCTTTATGTTCTGTGGGGCAGAGGCCAGTTTGAGATATTAAATTGTCACTGCATTCATGCACGGCAGTTTGAACGTGCAGAAAACACTTCCGAATGTGCGATCACCACCACCTCTGTTTTAGAGGAGGTGTTTGATTTTACCATTAGTTTCTATCACTCTGGCCGAACACACGCACACACAGTGCACAGACACACACAGACACACGCACAGTGACAGGCGAGTTCATTCCATTTGCCTTAATCTGGAAAGCTGGTTGGGAGCTACGTGCTTGTATGTGAGGCTCTAAGCGCCTCCTACTTTCCACGCTCCATGTTCTAATTTGGGTATTGCCATGGTTACATAAGATTGAGGGTCAGGAGGTCAGTGACGTTGCAGGCAAACACTGGATGGATGTGTGGCTGCTTCATGGCGATGGAGGGACATGCTCAAGGACAGAACCAGAGAAAAACAGCAGATGAGGATCAGGAAGGAAACCATCAGAATGACAAAACCAGCTAAATGGGAGGAAGAGGAAGTTTACAGCTAGAGAATATAGTAAAGCATAACAGTCTTACTGCACTTTTCCCAGCATTGTATTTTTAAACTGTGCATTCGGGAAGAAGCAATACATTACTGCTTCGCATTTATGTTTACATGTTATTTATTTTACTGATTTGCACAAGTGGGAGAGGCAGGATATATAGCAAACTATGGAAAAACACTTCATGTACACATAAACATGGAGGAACAATAGACAGGGATAAGAACCTAAAGCATGCATACTGTAGGTGGTGCTGAGAGACTGTATGTAAAAGTATGAGCTTTTATTTAGACATGATTCAGGACAAAAAAACGTTCACAGTGGAAAAAGACAGAAAGACGGGAGGAGACTCACCACGCATGCACACAAGAACGACGAGAGAGGGAGGGATGTGAAAGCTCTGTGTTGCTCCACTAACCTACTTTCCATAATCTCTCTACTCCTCATTTCATAACTGTGCCTAAGTTACATGATACACTCGTCATCTTACCCACGCTTGCAAATCAATTATTTTCATCTGCACTGTTATTGATGGTCGTGGTTTGTGTCACAGGCTTTCATGCTGCAGTTTCAGAGGGTGTGCCAGCTTACTTTGTGTTGCACACACCTACAATTCAAAGGGACACGACAGGAATGAAAATGAACCCAGTGAACTGTAATAATCTAAAGAGAGATAGACTGTTTAATACACTGGATGTTGTGGTTCAATTAAACATCATAATTAATTTATCTTAATACTCTGTTGGTTTAAAAGCTTCCCCCTCGCTGCTTTAAAAGTTCTAAGTCGAACCTGGATTTCAACATTTCAGGAATTGGAGAACAAAAGAAAAAACAAGCAAACAGAACAACAATCTGTGTTCACACTTAATTCCTCAACCAAGATTAGTGTTTGTTAATCCAATGATATAATGCAGAGTTCTTGCACTGTTGCATCCAGCTAAAGGGAAACTGGGGACACAATAGCTTCTCTCCTAAAAGATATGGCAATTTAATTCACAACAAAATAATACCACAGCAAATGTAGCCTATATTATCTCATATATCCCTATTGGTAGAGTAAAGGCTATAATGTTGGTCCATTGTAAGGATGTTTCTTATTTCATGTTTGTCTAATGCACTAAACTAACAACTAAACGTGCTTCATATTTTCTGCTGAAAGTGACAGAAATTTGGGGGTTTTTTTAGAGAAAGCTATGAAACACTATAATCACCATATAGAAGAAATTTTAAAAACTGAAATACACTTTAATTATCTGTGTTTCAGATAGCAACGGTAGTGTATATTGTATCCATCTAAAAGTGATATTAAAATACACCTTTTATAGTGTTATGGTAACATAAAGGATCATTCAGGTGGAAGTTTTTGCCCATTACTTTTCATTACCCCGAAATGTTTTATAAAATGATACCAAATAGCTGTTTACATGCAGGTTTTTATATCTTCTATGTGACAACTGCTTGACATTCATTTCACTATGTAACAAAAATCTGTTTTTAGATAGGCCTGCTGGAATTGTCTGTAATCTGCAATAGGCTACATATTACTCAACATATATTAGAGCAAACATCATGTTTAGAGCTTGAAATGTTTGCCAAAATTGGACTAGTCATGTACTTTCACTTGCATAACCACAACTTAGTGATACCTACTGTATAATAAAGCTTGGTTTAGGCTGTGAACTGATTTCTGCAGTTGTATGAAAACATGTAAAACACTTGTATGACCATTGAAGTCAATGTTAATTGATCTCCAATCCAAAAATGTATAGACTGTATGTTAGGGTTGTCATGGGGACCTCTTCCTTGCGATATTTATACGCTAACGTGCGCCATAGTTGGGGGATATCTGGGTAGAAATATATAACACTATAGCTTCTTAATAAAGGAAAATAATCTGCCGGGACATAAACAGTTCCCACGCTTGTTAACCGTCGGTCTGAACTGACACACTGCCACACTTTCCCACGCACGCGAGAGCTTCCTTAAAGCGCGCGGAGGGCGGTGCGCGCGCGTCAGCTCACGGGGCACGAGGCGGGCGGACCGCTGGGTGAGGATCATGTGTAGTCCACGCGCCGAAAGTAGGTTACAGCGAGCCGCAGAGCAGGACAGAGCTGAGGGACGAGGAGCTGCAGCCTTAATATTTTGTACGCGTTTTATCACAACCACACCTCTGAGACTGCGCGGAGCGGACAGAAAGTAAATAGCTGAAACACACCGTTTGCGTTCATTTATTTTTTGAAGTCGGTGCGTCTGAAGAAAAAAGGTAGAAAATCCATATGAGGATTTGCTGTTGTGACAGTTTTCAGCTGCTCCAGTTTGGAGCAAATAAGTGCGCGTCGGTCTCAGTGTTTCTTGGCTTCATTTCCACCTGGAGTTGCATGACTTGAAGAGTTGGCTGCACTTCACCGCCGACATGAGAGGTGAGTTTGTGAGAATTATTACAATTAATAGACGTTGTTTTTTTGTTTGTTTGTTTGTTTGTTTTTTTTACAGCCGGACACGTCTGCTGTTTGTAAATAACTTCTGAGTTGCATTTAGTGCCATGAAGACACCGCTTTGAGGCAGAGTCCGAAGTGCGTAGTTGGCTGCACGCTCGCACTGGAATAAACACCAGATTGCATCACGGAGGGAAATAAAATAAAAGCTATTTTTTAGCTATATTTAGATTGTATGTAAAATGTGAATATGTTACCATTCGCACCTTTAAAATTGTTTATACGTTTATTCCTAATCGGCACATCAGGGTGTTAAAAAGCGCATTCTTTTAATTATAGCACATATTTCTCTAACATTTGTCAAAGCATGTGTGTTTTTCGCCTTTTTGTTATAAACTATGAAGGTTTTGTGCATTTATTTAGTTGTGCCTGTGTTGTAGCTGCGGTTACTCTATATCACCGGTGAGCGACTCCAGTTATGTAAGAGAGAGGGAAGGGAGGGAGTGAGCGGAGTGATTCAGAGGCTGTCAAGCCGCACGAAAATCTGTTGAGCAGGGATTGTTCATGGTGAATAAATAGTCCCCCTTTTCTTATATGTTTCTCCCCTTTCTGTTTGCTGTATTTTATTACACTTTCGTATGACTTTTATATGAAACAGCCATTACTTTAAAAAACCATTTTTGAGCTATTCCTTAGTGTTTTTAAAGCGTTTTGAAGCACTGATGGTTGTGTTTGACTGTGTTTTACCACAGTTAGTTCATCGGACAGCCTGTTTTTGTTTTCAGCGTCAGCAGTATGGCGACCAGTGTGAGGGGGTGGCATAGAGAAAGAGAGGAGGTGCTCCATTGACCTAGTTCTGTCATTGAGGATTACAGCAAGTGTGTGTGTGTGTGTGTGTGTGTGTGTGTGTGTGTGTGTGTGTGTTCGCGCGCGCGCGCCTGGGGGTGAAGGGGGTCTTTCGTCATCACTGATGAGACAAGGCTGATAATTTCAATCAGTTGTCAGAGCACAGTGTCTCTCTTTAAAATACAGTAGATATGAGCTGCACTGGAAGACCCTGAGTTGAATTCACCTTGAAAGATGCACGCTGCCTTCTATTACTTTTTTGTAGAAAACACAAGATTTTATATTATGAAATATATATATATATATATATATAAACCTGTTTATATGTTTCTTTTACTTACAATTTCACAGTTAAAAATGATTAGTTTTGTGGTGTTTTGATGTCACTGTCATGCACCGCTGTGACAAGCAGGATATGGGCACAGCAAGCCCACATGTAACCATGAAGCACAGCAGGGTTCAGTTAAGCTTAGTTTCCTCTGTCAGCTAAGGTTACTTACATCAACCGGAGTGTGTGTCACTCCAGTCAGTCACAGCTTGTCAATCTGAGTCTGTAAAAAATAACACACGATTTGCAATGTAATCCCCAATTATTTTCATCTATACCTGATAGATTTCAATCATCAATGCTGTCGTACTGTCTCTTATTCTTGTTTCTTGGAAATTACACAAACAGGTTAGGCAGGTAAGATGCAACAAGATAACAAACTTTGTTAAAGCACTCTTAGATTTCGTGCCTCAGTGCACTAATGGCGTGCAGAGCTGAAACCTTATAAGACCATGCTGGAGCTCAGTTAGCTCAGTTAGGATCAAAGGTACGGTAGCAGTAAAGAGGAAAAGGCTGCTCTTGCAAGGCCACTGTGAGCTCAGCCCCAAAGCCACTATCTGTTGAGTGTGCAGCCTTGGGCAAGTTCACAGCGAGGCACAGTATGTGTCAAGGTGCCCTTTCTCTCTGACAAGTGCATGCTAAGATTCCATTCCCCTTATCTAAAGCGTTAACCCTGCCTGCATGTTAGTATGCAGGCAAAGTGTCAAAATGTGAGCATGTATCTGTGGATCTTTGCAAACAGTTGATTCTACAGCACAATGCTGTACACAGTGATTACATAAGAATAATATTTTTCTTTAGACTATCTTAAGGCAAAGTCCTTTTGATAGACTATATCTGTTTACCAAGTATGCATGAGGATAAGTGACATCTGAAAAGACGTAAAAAGATCTTAATTCAAGGCGACTGTGATTGCTGCAGTGTAGTCCTAAATTTGTTCCTGCGGTTCGGAGCAGCATGCAAAATTACACGCTGTGAACTGAATTCCTCAGTCTAGCTTCGCTTGTTTTGCAGAGGCCCACTTGGGTTTAGGGCTTGAGCAGCATAAACAGCACGACCACCTTGGCAGGCGTAATCGTTAATAGTGGGATAATCTATAGCATAAAGGGAAAGGTATGCAACAAAAAAGGAGGGAAACAGTTGCAGTATCCTCACCTGGTTGGGCCGACTATATAGGAAGAGGAAAGGTAATTACTCCTGCAAAGAGGAACAAGAAAACTCTTTCTATTGTTGGCTTCCAGTTATACATTAAATGTCCAATTTCTTCTCCCTGTTTTTGGCTGAAAACATAATACAGAGTTTTGTAAAACACTGTTACTATTAAATGTTACTCTACTGCTCTAAAAACACTGCACAGCAGTGGCTACAGATTCAGTGTACACTAATACCTCTCATTCCACTATTGCATCTGCTGCGTAATTACCTGAACCTGCACTGCATTTTTAAAGAGTTTGGGTTTAGTGTCGTGCCATATTGTACAATCAGCGTTCTCTAGGTAGGTTAATGGGACGCGAGAAAAAGCAGTCCTTAATGTTCACATACAGTAACTGCATAGCAAACGCGTGGTAGTTAATGCTGAGTTGGGAGATATGTACAAAGAGAGAATGACAGGACATTACTGGTTATTAAAGTAGCCAACTTTACAGTGCTTTGCGCAATGCACCATATATCCCTCCTGAAGCCCCTTAGAATGTAGGTTATGTATACAGTATGTCAGGTAAATGTAAAGTGCAAAGTAAATAGGACCTTGGACTGTGTTTGATTAGCTGGAATGAGAAGACAAAGTTCCCCAAGCAGAGGCTTTACAGCACTGATGAAGAAATGGCTTTTAAATCACTACATATGTTTGAGTCTAAAGGTTCTTAGTGTAACTTCTTATGTAAGAAGTGGCAGCTTCTAAAAACGTAATACAAATTATGATGGATCTTTCAACACTTTGGCATAGATACTGCACAACACAACTCCTCTGAGGTATATAGAATTACTGTTGTGTCATTAACATGTATACTGGATGTTCTTTAAGCTCCATTTAAGCTTTAAAGCTAGTATTTAACCGAGCCAAGTTATATAATGAAAAATATTCTACTATGATTACCATCTGTCTACAACATAGAGATTATTGTGTTAAAACGCATAGCTGCTTTTAACAGATGCTAGTACCACTTAAACAAACAGAATTGTGGTTTTTCTCGTCTGTGTGAGGACGTTTTGTGTTGAACAAAGATTCAAAGAAACGCTCTAAATATATTGAGGAGAATAAAGAAACTGTTGTTCGGGCCCATGCTGCATGCAACATACCAGAAAATTAATTTTCGCAGAGTAGACTGTGTGAGACCGCTCTAATAACTGCTCCAGACACTGTTATTTACACTAAACTGTGTACACTTCTGTGCTGTGTTGTGATTTGTGCAACATGTATTTGCCAGCAGATCAGAACGGCAGAAGGAATCTCTGGGCAGCTAACTGCACCAGAATAAAAATAGATTTATGGTCTAGCTCAAACACAGCTGAAATTTCACTCAAATACTTGACATGCTGCAACAAGTTGAGAGCTACTATTAGCTATGTCTGTTCCCCCTGCTGCAGCTTACTGTACTGGATGTTTTCGGAATTATTTCCAGATGTTGCGCAAGTTGTAAAGTCTCCAGTGTGGCAGTTAAGTTTCAACTGGTCATTCATCCATCAGTCATCAAACCTTACATTGTTTTACCTCGAAAACAAAAAGGGGGGCTCTAGCCCCTCCATCCTCCCTTTACTTAAGTCAGATTTGGTTCCACCTTAAAACCTGTAAGAAACCAGACTGTGTTCCTTGTGGGGTTGCCACTGCAGGCGCCTCCCCCCTTCACTGAATGGGAAACTGTGTCAGTGGAGCAGCTCCTGCTCTCTGGGCCGGACAGCGCTGCTCAGCTGACTGGCAGGTGATGCGGCAAGTCACAGGCAAAGCTGCTTGCTCGGCAGCCAATAGGAGTGCAGGAGGGGTGAGGGAGGTTCGTCACACCGTTGCCGAGGCAACCACCTTTGAATGAGTGTGTTCGTGGAATGCGGCCAGACAGCAGTTATATAACAGACTGAAGGGCGGGGTGAGGCGCTGGAGGGGGAGCGATAAAGGGAGCAGTGGAGAAGGGGATTTTTTTTCCACTGCCCTTTATATATTTATATCCCTGAGTTGCGTTGGCCAGTAGGAATTCTAGCCAACCGGACCAAAACACTCAAATATGTCACCTGCACTGCACAGAACGTCTTTGTGGAAGGAAAATGTTGAAGGGTTTTCAGGATAATGTCAGTCACTAACGTCTTTAGCTTTGCCTCAGTGTGTGACGCATATCTGTCCCAACACAGAGTGACTCGGGATTGGTTGGTTCTGAGTAGTTTATAAAAGAGCTTTTAGAAAACAGCAATTTTCCGAAGAGCTGTGATGGCCGGTTCAAGCCGCTGCTGCGATTTACAGGTTACCTAATGCCCTGTGTGACCCAACAGAAGTGGTTTAGGGATTGTTTGGCACACCGTGCAGCCAGAGCCAAATAAAATCGTGCACACAGTCTACACAGTAACAGTCAATTGCAGTTGTTTTGTGGGTTACAATCGTAGGCCTTGGAGGGTTGAGCACAGTAATATGCCTTTGTTCACCTGCTAACATTTTTTTCATCATGGAGAGACAGAGAGAGAGAGACAGCCGTGAAACTTTATAACCCTGGGCCTCAGCTAATGCAATTGACCTGCTATTCTGGGCTTGAGGAGGCCCAGCTACTTAGATAAACAACATAATGAAAAGGACAGGCTGTTCCTGGGTTAAAAGGCTCAGGCTTTCACAATGAACACAAGCTGTACAATATATACGCAGTTTGCTTTGTCAATCACGAGATCCTCGGTCTTCGTAACACTTCTCTTGTTTCTTCACAATCCCGTAACAGTGTCCCTTTGTCATCATTATAAGCTACATTTCAAGTCTTGCAGATAACATTTGACTGTCATCATTAAATAACAGGAATTTTTTGTGAGAAATCTACCTGCACTGAGAAATATCTCATGCAAGGTGGTGGCTTCCTTGTTTGAGTTCAGTTTGAGTGAAAAATCAGGATTGTCTGGAGTAAATATTGATTTATTACAGGTTGCCCTCTTTATTTGATAGGACTGAGGTGTTTTATTGACAGTATCTGCACTCAGCATGATAGGCCTAAAAAGCAAATGTTGAATGTTCCTGTAACTTGCCTCTATATTGCAATGTGACTGGATGTTGGCCAAATATAGTATGTTTACTAGTTGTTACATACCTGTGGCCTGGGGGTCTTCTATATATGTTTATGTAGATGGCAATTGCATAACAACTGAAATAGATCTCCTTACATTCTATGTAAGCCAGTAAGTAAGTAAAGCTTTATTTATAGCACTTAGAGTTACAAAGTGCTTTACAAACAACAATATATCATAATATGCTATAACACTTATCTTTATTTACTGATTAATCTGCCAGCAATTTTCTCGACTAATCAATTAGTTTGTCTATAAAATGTCAGAAAAGGAAAATGCACACACATTCTCACAGTTTCTCAGAGCCAAACAATCTAAAATGTTCAATGATGTAAAACAGAGAAAAGCAGCACATTTTTACATACATTCTTACAATAATACATTTTCTATTGATTGACTACTTGTGCCAAATGAAATAACTACACAGTGTTATGTTTGCCATTATCCAAAGATAGCAATTAGTATTTAATCATATTCTTTCTAAAAAAATTCATGTATTTATTTGTTTCGAGGTAACTAACTGCATCATTTAACTATTCTATGTTTAAGGTACCTAATTAAATGTTTTTACTATTTCACTGATTTGGTTCCTTTTATCTCTCTCTCCAGCTCAAATAGAGGTGATTCCCTGTAAAATCTGTGGGGACAAATCATCAGGGATCCACTATGGTGTCATCACCTGCGAAGGCTGCAAGGTGAGCTATCCTCCATTTCCCTCATCGGTTGTTAGTTACAGTCGTAAAAGCAGGTAAAAATTAATATCCAAGAGCTTTAAGGTATTGCTATCACCATAGTGTAAATGCTTGAACACCCAACAAGCATTTAGATGGTCACATTGTTTACCACTGATTCACATTTTGTGTGTCTCTTTGTCTGTAGGGTTTCTTTCGACGCAGCCAGCAGAACAATGCTATGTACTCTTGCTCACGACAGAGGAACTGTCTTATTGACCGGACCAACCGTAACCGCTGTCAGCACTGCAGGCTGCAGAAGTGTCTCGCTCTGGGCATGAGCCGTGATGGTGAGTTCAGCTACTCGATCTATATTTAATTAACTCAGAGTTTCGACCTCCCACTTTTTGCATTTCACATTGAATGACTCATGCAATCTTTGTTTGACCTAGACTGTATCTTCTTCAATGTTTGACTTTTGTCTCGACATCCTCCTGTTGCAGCGGTCAAGTTTGGTCGAATGTCCAAAAAGCAGCGTGACAGCCTGTATGCAGAGGTTCAGAAGCACCAGCAGTCCCAGGAGTGTGCGGGGCTTGGTGCCCGAGAGGAGAATACTGACATGGCCGACCACGGCCGCACCTACAGAAGAGGCTCCGGTGCGGCACTCAGTGATCTGGATGACATTACCATGCTGCCAGAAGGCCTGCTTTTTGACCTGCCACTGACCCCAGATGATGCAGGTGGAGACTACTGTAACCTGGACACGCTGGGCGGCAGTGCAGGCAGCAGCTCATCCTCTCAGAGTTCACCAGAACAGACCAACTTGGACTTTGTAGACGGCAACCACAGCATCAAGCATGAGTACCAGCTGTTGCACGACTCTGGACTCTTCTCACATGCTATCCTCAACCCACTGCCCGAGGGCTGCTCCCTGCTGGAGATGGGTCAGTACAACAATTGTAATGCCTAGCAGCTGTATAATGTGTGTTTGAATCTCACATATATCCTGAAAAAAAACATGAATCTCATTGCAAACTTCAAAGAAGAAAATTAAATAAAACTTTCCCTCTGTTCAGAGCGTATAACTCAGAGTGTGGTGAAGTCCCATATTGAGACGAGCCAGTACAGCACAGAGGAGCTGAAGAGAATGGCGTGGACCTTGTATAGCCCAGAAGAGACACGCTCGTACCAGACCAAGGTATGTGTGACACAAGCATGTGACAATACAACCGCCTTCATGCCATTTTCAAGAATCTGTACAGTCTTAATCTATGAAAAGATAACTGTGGAAGCCACACATAAAACATTGTTTCATATCACTACAGTTTGGTATCATCATGCTGTTTTGTTCTCTTGTACAAGGTTCAGAGAGGACTGGTTTCAGTTTGTAACCTTGAACAGAAATCAGCAGTAACACTTCTGGAAAGAAGTTCCTCTAAAACAAATTAAAGTGCTTATCACCATAGTTGATTCTTACAGTCGGGTTTGTAAATCCAAATAGTTGTATCACACGTTTGCTGCGGGAGATGCAGCAAATATTATTAAACTGTAGGTCAGGACGTCTTTTGGTACTGGTTCCTGATTGGTTGGCACCAATATATTGATAAGCTCTGTGACAAATGGTGCTGCTATCAGTATTTATGTAATGATAATTCAAACACAGCTGCCATTGTTGAATCTTTTCATGTCATCTCTTTATTTTTCACACCAAATTATGGAGAGTAGTATCAATAAGACCATCAATAAGTATTGGTATTGTATCGATATCAGTATCAATAAAATCCTAAAAATACCCATCCATAGTCAACAGAGAACAATACAACTTGTATTGATACCTTTCAGTTATTACACTTCTCATAAAAGTGCTCCTGTCTCTTTCTCTTTTCAGTCAGCTGAGGTGATGTGGCAACAGTGTGCCATTCACATCACCAATGCAATCCAGTATGTGGTGGAGTTTGCCAAGCGCATCACTGGCTTCATGGACCTCTGTCAGAACGATCAGATTATCCTCCTCAAAGCAGGTCAGTGCCTGACACCAGTGTACACACACCCCACAGTCTAAAATCTGTATATATCATATATATATATCATGTTTTTACAACAGATGTGCCTCCAGCAAGACAACTGGTGTGCTGTGTGTATGTTTTTGTTACTTTGAAAAAAATAAGCTGTGACACAGATAGCTGTTGTCATAAGAACAGTGTATTACCCTCAAGTGCTAGCTGACCCCACAGAGTTCAGATATCACATGCAAGCAGAGTGATTTGAAAAGGTGCCTGGTTGTTCTGCTTCTGAAGAATGGCTAGCCTTGTTTCAATCATGCTGCTCCCTCTACAATTCCTACTCCGGTCATCATAAGTGCCTCAACTAAAATTAGGCCTGTGTGTGAACTATTTCCTCATGTACTGGAGATCTGAAATTGATGTATGGGTTTCAGTGACAAGCAAAACTATTAATTGGTTTAAACAAGCAATAAATGGCTTTAAGTGGCAGCCAAGTTATTTTCTTTTGTAATCCTTAATGAAGATTAAATAAATGAGTGGACACACAAATGTGTTATCACAAGGCATTTAGACCAATTAGATGATCAGTCAGAATACTTAATTGGTGTGAAAAGGTTCCACACCCATACATATCAGTGAAACCTGAAGGGTGGAGAGAGATTCCAGTGTTATCATTGTAGGGCACAGAATTTCCTTTAAGTATCATCACCATTAAGGTGTCAAATCCACAGCACAACATAATCAACTGTAATTATGCAAAAGTTACTTGATTAAAAACAACCAGGAAGCATAGAAAAAAAAACATCTTCTATGTCAGGTGTGAACGTGTGACTTAATGACAATGAACTTTGTCTGCCTCAATTACATTAATCACACCCTTAGTTTTGCAGGTGACAATTCCCCTGTCATCCATAGTAAATTATATAAAATTACCTTATCATTAAAGAATGTTTTACTTTATATAATTGTGACAGCACACATTTAACATTTGTTGAATAAATAGTCTGCAGCAGTACAAATTATGGATCAGTAAATTATTTCCAATTACTGAATATTGAAAGAAGCACTGTTAATATATGAATTTTGTTTGTTTTTCATCTCCTCCAACAACTTTTTCTTTTTTTTCATTTAGAGTTTTTTATTTACTTTTTTCCCTGCAACTTTACAATGTTAAACATATTATTCACTTGGTGGTCCACAAGTGACAAAGTACACAAAACCAAGAACAAACACCATTAAGGCGTTCTCTTATATATTGCTATCTAATGACCTCCACCATTAATGAATCTGAAGAAGCTACTCCACATTTCAGTGAATTCCAGTGAAGTCTTTCAGTTTGGCTTGAATTAACTCACATGAGGCTGTAACAGTCATGAGTTTGACCCAATCCTTATAACAAGGAGTGAGCCAAGCAACTATTTAGATGTGTGTGTGTGTGTATGCTGCTAAACGTTCTACTTTTTTGTGTGTCCACAGGCTGCATGGATGTTCTTCTGATCCGTATGTGTCGGGCCTATAACCCCATCAATAATACGTTGCTCTTTGACGGAAAGTTTGCTACTGCTCAGCTTTTCAAAGCCCTTGGTGAGTCAACACATACACATACACTTACACATACACAGGAACGGGAATTTAGGTCAACATTTTTATCTGTTTGATCTGTGTCAAAATCATCAGTCTCAGTTTTTGATGATAACTTTCTTCTTATCCTTCTCCTTCCCGCTAGGTTGTGACGACCTTGTGAATGCAGTGTTTGACTTAGCTAAAAGCCTGAGCCGCATACAGATGTCCGAGGAAGAGATGGCTCTCTTCAGTGCTGCTGTGCTGCTCTCACCAGGTGAGATTATATTTCTTTAAGTGAATGGGTTTATCTGTGAAAACAGCTACGCGCCTGCTCACTGTAGTATTTACACTCATACTAAACTGGTGAAATGAACCTGTAGAGGCCACTGCACAGTATTTCACACATGTCACACATCCTATCCAGACATCCTACAAGTAAAGGAGAAGAAATGTGTTTGCTGATATAGCTGTTTTGCTGGGTACATTTTAGATTCTTCTCCTAGATATTTGTACATTGTAAACCAGATGCAGGTTCTTCAAACTGGCAACATGACAGCACTAATCACTAATCACATCTTGTCACTATAATTTTCCTCAGACCGACCCTGGCTGACAGATGTTCAGAAGGTCCAGAAGTTGCAGGAGAAGGTCTATGTGGCTCTGCAGCGCTGCCTACAAAAAGAGGGAGCATCAGAAGAGAAATTAGCTAAGGTACAGTTTGGTGAAAAAAACTGACTTGATACTTTATTCAACTACCATATTAATAAGATGTTAAATTGGTATTTATTTCTTCTTTTAACTTTTTATGCCGTTCTGTATTTCCCCTCTAGATGGTGTCTAAGCTTCCCATAATGAAGTCCATTTGCAACCTTCACATCGACAAACTGGAGTTTTTCCGTCTGGTTCACCCGGAGACAGCGTACACCTTTCCTCCTCTGTATCGGGAGGTTTTTGGCAGTGAAATCACCTTCCCAGACTCCACAGAGGGCTAGCACCATTTAGCTAAAACAGCTTGATTCAAATAGAGACATTGAGGCGTAGGGAGGGGGAGATAAAAATGTGGCAACCAGCTGAGGGCAAAACCAACCAGCAGCTCAATGACAATCCTGCACGCTACACTTTAGGACACACTCCTCTCACCTCCCGCCCTGCAAGCTAGTCCATTCAGCTTCGACGTAACACTACAGGAACTGCTGCTGGGTACTCAGTGCATGTTACCTCTTTTTTACGGAGTTAAAGAAATTATTAAAGAGTAGCCTACATAATTTGTATTCTCAAAAATATTTTTCTATGACGAGACCATAAGACTCTCTTCATGTTGAATTCCTTTCTAATATAAATTTCACCTTTCTCACAGTTCCTGTAAGCTATTTTTGAATGTACCCCTTTTCCCCTTAACCATTCAGCACAGCCCTAGGCTTGATATAGAATGTACATACTTAAAATCCTCAGCCACTTTGTGGAGATTTGCAGTAATGATGCCTGTTTCCGTTGTCAGTCTCGTAATAGTTTATTGTCTTATTCAATATTTTTGGTAGCGCCCGTATTTTGCAGTTTTGTAACGTATGAACAAACTGTTTAAAGGGACCATGATCAAACTCATAAACAGACAGGGTTTTTTTTTTACTGTGGGAATCATTGGTAAACGCTCAAGAGCGTCTGCCACCATGCACCTACAAACTCTTGCACACAGAGCACAAAACACAGCACTTATCCTGATCTTTGTAGGTATTTTTACAAGAGCACTCTCAGACACTGATGTGAGCTCTTTATTGTATTATTTTTTTAAAATGCAATCAATGACCTCAGTCCTAATACCTTTTCCCTTTGCAAATGCCACTTAGAGAGAGAGAGAGTGAGAGGTGTTGTGAAAGTATTTTCAGATGTTCCTTTTTGATATATACATATATAACAACACCTTATATAATCATGTAAGAGAGGAGCAGTCGTGTATTCATCCCGGGTGAGGAGCAGGGTAATACGCTTGTGCTCAGGTCTCTCAAACAGACACTGCCTGTCCAAACATTGTGGTTCTGGGATGGAAAGATTTTTGTTGCTGAATTGAAAATCTAGTGGATGATAAGCACTTACGAGTCCTCATTAGAATCCAAAACGAACTCTTGGCACAAGATTTTACGGGTTCGCACTCAGACTGCCATCTGTGAAACTTATGTTAAACCAGTCAGAAATGCTAGATACCCCCTCCCGCTGTAGAGAATCTGTATGAACAAGGTGCTGAGCAGCCGACCACTGCGGCGGTTATGTGCTCTCGTGGAGGAGCATCTGGAACTGTCATACCTCAGCCCCGCCTGAGAGTGCCATCGCCCCAAACCATCCAGCAGCAGGTTCAAAAAGACTTTTGGAGTAAAGACAAAAAAATGTACTGAGAGTTTGACGTTGAAATGTTTCCATGGTTGTATGAGGGGCAGAGAATAGAAAGTGGGCAGGTGGGCAGGTGGATGATGGTGTTATTTAAGCTCCTTAGACATCAGTTAGAGGGGATTTACTGTCTGCGCCAACTCTCACTGATCCGGGGTCAGGCGGACTGCACTGTCGCAGCCAGCCAAGGTGTTCTGATTGGACAATTAAATCCTCTGTTCCTCTCCACTCCCTTACTACCTCACCCTACTTAAACACTACATGGCACAGCAAAGGGTTGACAGAGCCATCAGCTACCCCCCTGAGTTAGTATTTCTGCATTTATACTAGAGAGCTTCTTTAAAAATATAACAATTAGTGGAGAAATTTGATTACATTTTTTTTATTAATGATACTAAATTATATTATCAGGCTACTAAAACTGGACAAAAGACACAACTGAATTGCTGGATCTGTTTATACTACCTATCCTTTCTGACTGCTTTTCTGACATTTGAGAGCAGTTCATGCCTTTAGGTCCAGGAAGTCCTACTCAGATACAGATCTATGAGTAGAAAGGTCTCTGAAGACACACAGGGGTGTGTCCAGATTAAACCTTTTTCTTCTATGTAGGGGGACATATTGGATTGCTGTAGAAAAAACTAAGTATCTTTCTACCAGTATCCTAAAGCAGCTACTCAAAAAGAATAGCTGTAATCGGAGAAAACATTGCTGTTGTTATCTCAAGCATTTTAAGACAATCACATGACATATGTTGGAGCTCTATTTAATGTCAGCCAGGTTTGCTTTGCACTGCTGGGACAGTGCTATTTGCCATAAACTATATTGTCTGACATAGTATGAAGGGGTAATGCCCTTTTCTGGGTACGTACAACAGTGGCATGATGGGATTGTGCAATAATGTCTTTCCCATTGTTCTCATTATGTTGGGCCTTTGTTGCCGTTTATTACAGTTAATATTTTCATAAGCACTCCAGCACAGTTAACCTCGCAGCACAACAAGTAATGTTATTTAGAATATAATGTACCAAATACACAGCCAACCACTACACAGGTCAGCTATCAGCTGATATGGCCAGATGACATTTGGAGATTGTAACAAAGTGCAATACTTTATGTGTCGAGTCCTAGAATGTTAGACATGCTGATTTCAAAGGAGTCAGTGTACTTTATAGTTTTTGCAGGCCTAAAAGCTGTCCAGGGGGCAGTACTGGAGATCTGCACTTACATTTCTGTTTAGAGTTACTCAGGGAGATAGCTGGGCTCTCTGTCCTACAGTGTCTGAAGTTAGTCTAGCTAGCAAGACACCTTGCACCAACAACATAGAAGACCTTAAAACCTTGATCACTGTGTACAGTACATGTTCTTGTGAATGTTTGATTTCAGAAGTATCAAAGATTTTACCCCTGTCTAATATCATTATTGCAAGACTTTTTTTGAGTTTGAGTCATAGATGAAATAGGATATTAAAAAAAGTAAAGATAGTAAAATATAAATATAAAAGATGGACTATAATCTCTGAATCTTGTGTTGGTTTTGTTGTGATCTTTTGTTTCTCAATTTTTATCCTTATATGTACTGTTTTTTCTCATCAGTTTAGTGTCCTTTTTGTCTTGGAGAGATGTAATTCTATTTTTTTAAAGAGCGTTTTTAAAGATGTCTCCCTAAAAGTTTCTCTTTTGTCATGATCCTTCTGTTTATATGTTCACTCTATTTTAAGATTATTATTATTAAATCAATATAGATTTTAATAAGAAATAATTTATTATATGTCATGGATATAAAGCCCAAGAGGTTTTAACACAGTAAAGTGTTATTGCACAATGGTGATACAATATGTGGATTTAAGAATGTAATAAAAGTCTTTTTACAATTAAAAGAAAAACTGTTATGGCTTTATCTTTGTATGTTTGTTGAAACTGACTGCACCCAAAATCATCTACACAAATGGACCAATTTTATTGTTTATAAATTAAGATGTTATATTCTATTATCACATAAAAGAATACATCCATCACAGTTCACATTTCTTTAAATAAACTGTTTGTTTAGTTAATATTTATTACATCTGAGGGATTTCTACTTTCATCAGATGATACAATATGAACAATATATCTGGGTAAAAAGAAAATCTTAATTGGCCATTTAATGTCAATTTTACAGCTAAGGAAAAGATTCAAAGACAAATATAATATTGTATTTCCTGGAAAATTCAAATAGTACAGTTAATGTGAATTGCCAACCAATATAATAAAGTTCTCTTCCATTCAGGTCAAACAGAGTAAGGGTGTCATTGTGCATGTTGGCTCACTGAAAAGGCTTTATTACACTAAATGGAACTGACCCTTAATTAGTATTGTTAGTAACACCTGTGTTTACTCTGCTACTTTATGTCAAAAGGGACATGATTAGATTATGTAGTATATGCACTGTAATTACCATACTACAGCCCTCTGACGTCAATTTGATTGGACTCAAACAGCCCATATTGCATTGCACTGTATTTTGAGCTGCATGTATAGAAATAAGGTTTATTTATATATGCATTTTCGTCTGCTTTAGTCATTCCATTCCATATGCATAAAAGCAAAGGTTAATGATACCCTGTATTGGGAACATGTAGTGCATTATTGGCACCATATGGTAGCTGTTCAGACACCAGACACAAGTACATTTTTATTCCTGCTCAGGAAAACTAAGAAAAGATGGGACAGTTGGATGTTTTCAAGCCAAGGCTGGATTACTGATTAGATAAGAAGGCCAGCTCCCCTGGGGCACCAGATCTCCATGGGTCCCAGAGAGCTCCACGCTTATTGTGTGTCAAACGGTTTGTGCTGATTTCATTTGAATTTTATTTGAGGATATTAACCACTAAAATACAGAAAAAAACTAAACTGACATGATAAACCTTATAATGTCCTAGAAAATGACTGCTTTATTACCTAATCTGGAGCGTCCTATCTTGAGGAGAGTGCCTGTGTCCAAAACCTGACCATTTTCAGATGTGTGCAGTATAGAAAAACTGTACACATTGTACAGAGGGTGGGAGGAAGGGGGGTTAATATAGGGGCCCAGTTGCCCTGGGGCACCCTAGCAATGCAGTGGTGTTTGAAGCCGTAACATACATATAACAACTTCATTTTCATTTATCTTTACCTATTAGGACGACCACAATAAGTCTGTTTTTTTTCCTTTTCTTTATGTCTTCAGGCATAACAGGGCTATGAGTATATTGTCTGAGAATGGGAACACCTGGCTTGTGGACGGTGTGTGCCCGCTGCATCCAGCAGGGGGCAGTGTGCACTAACACGAGAACCCATTAGAGTCTACTGTGTAAACTCGGGAAACTGATTTCTTCAAAGTGGCTGGTGCAGATTTGGTGCTCTGTAATAACCTCCAAGTTATACCCTGGATTGTGTGCGCTTCCAGTCCGGGGAGATAATAGTGTACATTGTGGTGGATTTAGCACATTTCGTTCCGTTATCTGCGGTGACAGTGGGAAGAATCACCCTCGACGTGGACGTGGTCAGTTGGCGTGTCCCGACTTGGAGTGACGGCTGTGCAGTCCTATGATTCCTCCTAAACATTTTTCGCACTGGCCCCTTTTTTTAAACTAACTATATCGCTAACTTTAGTTATATCGTGACCTATTTAACACCTTCGTCGGAAGCTGAAGACGGCCGGGGTTTCAAGATGTCTGTAGCGGGCTTGAAGAAGCAGTTTTATAAAGCCAGCCAGGTTTGCAAAACTTTTCTTTAAGCTAGCGACTGTCATGTAACGTTAGCAGTTAGCCTCGTTTAGCATTGTTCAGCTAGCGGTTTGTAGTTAGTTGGCTAATGTTAATAAGGCGTTGTGTTGTGTCAGCAGGGAGCTAATGTTAGACGTGTTTTGTGTCAGTGTGTAAAATGTCACTGTTATTGTTAGTTTCATCTGGCACTCGGTGTGTTTTTACAGCTAACTAACGTTAGCGGTAAAGTTAATGAGCATCTTTCGGACGTTTTGGATTAACGTTAGTTTGAACTAGCGTTAACTTATCTTAAGCTAATGCTAAACAACGTTATTATGCTGTTCTCGGTTTAATTACAGGTGTTTCACATTTTGTGCTTTTACGTTACATTAGCCGGCGGTGCACCAATTGAGATTCACAAAGTACACATCCTGTGGTAAACATTAGCTATAGCTGTTTGCCCAAGGGACTGTCCGGGTGACTCAGAGCTCCTACAGTTTAAAAAAACAAAAAAAAACAACAATACATGAAAAAGTCCTGCAGTATAATCCTACCAAGTATTGACACATTTATGTGAACAGTTTCCACTGAGAGACCTTGTTCATCTGTGAGGCATTATAACCTCAGTATCAGGTTTTACTGGTGCTTCTTCAGAGTGAAGACACCTATTTCCCAGCTGTGTTTTTGTTCAGTCTTTTGTTTAGCCAAGCCAGATCAATATTATAGGGCTGTTCAGGGGGGAGAGCTAAAATACCATTGCGTTAGAAATGCAACTGCCTACCAGGGACATATAAAAGTCTTGCTGTCTTTTCGTCTCTGAACCTTGGTGTGAATGTTTTTAATTTGTCCAGCTCTTTTAGTCATGGGCGGGGACGGTTAAAAGGATTTTTGAGTCTATTTTTCTTCCTACCCCTGCTGATCTAAGCAGGAAAGACATTTGGTTTTTGCAGCAGCTTCCTGTCAGGAACAGAGTCAGATCCCTGTTGGTTTGCTTGTGAAATTTTTTTTTAACACGATCTAGAAGCTGTCATGTTAGGGCTGCTGGTAGTGACTGTAATGAAAAGGAATAGTAAAGGTGTTTGCGGTGGATTAAGTGGAGTAGTTTTTTAGAAAGTGAACCAAGGAATGATGTGGAGTAGGAGGAGGCAAAAGAGTGTGCTTTCCCTGTATCTGACTGCAATGCAGCTGCTTTTCTTGCCAAAACTCCATGAGAGTCAATAACACTTGACATAGCTCAGATTTTCTTCACTGAAAGCATGCAGGAAGTTGGCTGTAGAAATGAAATCTGTGCCCTGTGTTTTCCCCTTGTTGTCCTCCTTTACTATCTCCCCTTCCCTGTTATTTGGTTTTCTGAAATACTTAAATGGAGGACATAAAAAGGTTAAGTAAGGGATAATAACCAGATGTCTGTTTCTGGTTTGTAATGGATGACGCATGAAGAACCAGCTGATGCAAAGCAAATATGAAACATATTTGACTTCATGTTTATATCTATCAAATTTGTATAGATTACACCAATAGCACTTTCTCCCAGCTCTGTAGATAAACCTCACTGTTGTTGTCTTTACCTTAGTTTAATAGCAGTCCCGAACAACAGCAGACAAACACCTGTGCAGAGGTGTCCGGTTATACTCTTCGGTCACCTGAAAATAATGTACAACACCTGCCAGCCAACTACTTTCATGAATTCCAAGTAGCAATAAAATAAAGTATAAATTGTGATATCCAGTGGAGAAACTATGCTCGGAGATGACGATCCAGGAAGTCCAGTTGGAGCAAAATATTTATGCATTTAAGGTTCGTCAGAGTCCAAAACACTGCACAAAACTTTTAGAGCTCTGGATTATCACAGCGATAGAGAGGTAAACAGTGGAAATACAGCGTTCATGTTGCAAAGTACCATTGATGCATTGGTTGGCCAACACAGCACTTTGACGTTACGTTGCAGCAAAAGTTAAGTCTGGTTCAACTTTTTTGCCCGGTGACCCTGCGTTGTTTTGCCAGTAGTCTCCGCATCAACACCCCTGCTGCATCAATGAATCGGTCCAGTGGAAATGAATGAGGAAGCTATGTTTTTTGCAAGCAGGGCTCTTTCTTGCCTAATATGTTCATTATATTGGGTGTTAAGACCCAGTTCAATCAGGAGAGATTAGTTGATAGAAAGTAGATTAGAGTTTGGTGCAGACTTCATCTGGGATTATGCCCCATTTATAGGATTGATAATAATCTGTCTGCAGTATAATTCCTTTATAAATCTGGGAAATTATTGCTCCTAATCTAGAATGAGCCGTAATACAGGTGCTGGCAATCCTTGTGAAAGATTGCAGAGATTGACTTTCTGATTTACTGGAAGTAACGAGGAGTGGGTTGCAGTTTGAATTTTAAATCTAGGGAGGTGGGAAAATTGCAAAAGCATAAGTACCAACTTGAGGCATATCTTAGTGAAGGAAGAATGAAGGAAGAGATTTTATCAAATGAATCAAATTGTTTTCCTGATTTAACACTCTTAATTGATGTATTGAGAATACTTCTTATACATACAACATATAACATATAATTTCCTCTAGGTGACACGCCTGTCTTTTCATATCTATATTTTAGATCTTTAACCACGCAGATCTAGTTTTCAGGACACAATGTTGTATCTGTAAAACAAATTTCTTTTATCCTTTTAATTCTACACTGAAAATGTTTTATTACATCAGTTTGCTTTAACAGTAGCATGTCATCATCAGGCTACAGCAAAAAAAGATAAGTTTGATGTGAAAGAGAACTAACCCACTGAAAGTAATGTTGTTTTCTGCACTAACTGTTGTTTCATCAGCAGATTTTTGACAAGCTACGTTAGGAAACAATACAAATCTACATTAAGCTGCTACTCGTTTAGCAACTTGGCCTCTGAATAAGGCAACTTTTCGGGCCTTGCAATATTCAGGTCATCCTTAGCCCAACAAGATCTTGAAATAGGTTTTGTGATAATGCAGTAGCACTGAAGTAACTACCAGTAGCTTAAATACCTAGTCATTATGATGAAAAGGATACCTGTTATAGACTGATCCCTCTGTGTAGCTCTGTGTGTTTATACCAAAACTCCCAGATCATAACCTTTTGTGGATGTTTTTGGCCTTCATTGCATTGAGCCTGTGTGCATGTAAATAGTAATGTTACTCTGACACAAGAACCTGATGTTTTCATTAGCAGGAGAAAGAAAATACAACCGTGCTTAGTGGCTTACAAATTACTCCCAAGATGCACTTTTCTACTATCCAAAATCAGGAAAGACTAAGTTTAGTAACTACAAAAATAGTGACATACTGCACTATGAATAAAATTCTTCTTCCCCTCTAAAAAGTCTCGTAAGGCAGACTAGGGTGCCACAAAATATAAGATAGCAAAGGTTTAGTACTACAGACTGCAATCTTTCCCCTGAGGTAGGGAGTGAAATGCTGAGTGGGCTTAGAGTTTAGGCTGTATCTTTACTTGTGACCCGAATCTCCCAAGGCCCCCTGTCATGTGCTTTCTGCATACAGCAGAGATTCTGCAGTATAGATACAGTATTGTGGGTCCCAGACTGTTCAGCAAAAGGGTGTCAGCTGCTGTTGAAAGGGAAGAGTAACCATTATGTATTTTCATGTTTGTCTGTTAGAACAAGAAATGGACAAACAAGCTCTTATTTATTAAACGTACAGACTTGAAGCTATGATGTTAAACTTTGTGACAACATATCAAACTACTGCTTTCCCACACATTTATGTTCTTTGGAGAAGCAGTTCGGTCATTCTTAGTAATTCTAGTAACCAGTCTTGTAGGAAATGACTCAAACTGCTGTCGCTCTAACACAGATGAGTTTTGTGAGAAATTTGACTGAAAGGGAAATGGCAGTTGCAAGTTCCCTTGCAGACACCTTTTTTAAATATATGAAAATATTCTGCTATAATTTATATTTCAACATGGTTATCCCACATGAAAAGTAAAAAAAAATAAATAATAAATTGTCTGGAAGATTTTCTCCCTCATCGACATATTCTTGATCTATGAATGCGCCGCCCACCACCGCTGCTTGCACTAGATTGACCGGTGAAAGAGCAGTGCCCATCAAGGTGGCTAGCATTAGAGGAAACAAGAGATTCAGCCATAGTCTTTGAGCCAGACGCAGACCCCAAAATTTCCCCCGGAGCGGGTCCAAGCAGCTCTGCTCCGCATAGAATATTGGTTTAATTTTAGCGAAAACCACAACCCACTCGCGTCAAGCAGCACAGAGTAGATTGCACTGGCAGGAAGTCTGACAGAAACGGTATAGACAATCAGGTCAATTTAAAAAAATAAAAAACCGCATGCAGACTGCGGATAGAATGTCACACTAGATCAACAATGTGGTACCAGACCAGAAGTCAAGTCTGTCAGATGCAGGTTAGAGGAGATTTTAAGCGGAGAAACATGCCGTTTTGTATCCTTTTTAAGGACGCTCTGAAGACGTTTGTGCACCAAAATCAGCAACTAGCAGTAATGTCAAAACACAGTGACCATATGGCACCGGTCATACAACTGGTATCTAACTGACCGAATCACAGTGGAGATCTTTTTAGTGTCTGAGCTGTCTAATGAAATAGCCGTGTGAGAACGTTCTTTAATGTCATCAACCATTATTTTGTCCTTCTGTTTTTTAAATATCTTCTGTATAAACGGTACCGGTGCACTGGCACTAAAAATATCTTAGCATCTTTTATTTGTTATGTTGGTTGTTATTTTGTAACTTGCAGTTGCTGAGACAGCATTAGTGGTTGTGAAACATAAAATAATATTTACTACGATGTTACAGTGTGTTCACATTTTCACGTTGTTACTGCATAGTAGAAGGGTCCAGTTTACATCCAAAAACGGCACAGTCTTCAATATTCACTATATTTCACTATGCTAACTATGCAAACTTACAAACTGCTCTGCGCTGGAGGTTTCAGATTTCTTTGTTGGTGGCATTTGCTTGACAGCGATTAGCCTTTAAATTTGTTAGCTAAATCTAGATGGACATTTGAATCTCAGATTTTAGGAAAGTGTACAGACATCTCCCCCTACAGTAAAGACATATGAAAACACATCACTAGTGAAAAACTGCACAGATACAAGTCAGACATTTTTAAGTGGAGGGGATCTTGAAGCTCTTATAAGAACAGTTGTGTGTGTCTCATAAACCAGTTCAGAGTGGTAAACCACCTAAACGATCGTGGCCAATCTGTGAGGGTGTCAGGAGCCTTGTGCTAAATTATACGTGCCTACTCTATATAGTACAGACCAATGCTACAAATATACAGTTGACTGAACATCACTCATATTGTTAACATATATTTTAGAACACTAATAACATCTACTATAGTGGTATAGAGAATAACATTTGAATCTTATAGAAGCAATTCTAAATTATTTATCCCTTTCTCCTGGCCTCTCTTGCGGTGTTTCATTAACTATCCAGTCACTTTGAAATGCACTCTCTGTTAATACTGGTGGGGAAAAGAATTAAAGATTAACAAAAGGGCTGTTACAAATGTACTGTACTGTTACTGAAATCAAAGCAAAAACACAAAGTAGTTATTGTGGTTCCCTTTTGTCTTTGCAGGATAATAGGTCTACAATTTACTCTGCAACCAAGGACTGTTGTTGTGTGCCATTTTCATTATCTGACTGGTGGTGATTGGAGTTGTTTTTCTGCCCATTCCACTTTGAGAAACTCAGAAATGGAACCATGTAGCTCATGGACACAGCAGTCAAGTTTTTAACTATCTTGAAGTCACAGCAGTACAGACTCATTACAAAGCCGGATTATATTTATTTTCCAGTTCTCTGTGACTGACTTGTGTCTCTGAAAAAGCACAAACCCTGCTCCCAATTTAAGGAATCAGCCAAGAAGGATGTTAAGTAAAATACTTGTACTGTACATGCACAGGAAAGGGAATGTTTTCCATTTCTTAGGCTTTTGTCTGTGGCTTAAATACATGCTCAGAGATCTCACTTGGAAATACATATGCTTTCAATCAACATGTTTTAGTTGACTTAAATTGTAGCATATTGTCATTTTTGAAATAGAAGTAATGGAGTTAGCTGTTCCAACATTTTTTCATCCTGGAAAGTGTAAAGAAAAGGGATTGCATAACACTGTTTGTTCTGTTGTTCTTTGTGTGATTTCTACAATATTATCTGTTAGTATACATTTATATGTTATTTGTAGAACACAGGGCAAGAAATGTTCATCATCACATATTCTCCACAGAGGAGGCATGTGAATGTGTAAATTAGAGATGAGCTCAGGCCTGTTCCGCACTTGAATCAAAACCTTATGAGGAGCATTAATTAATTGGCACGCTCTTTGCCTTTCCTCCCCCTTTTTCCTCGGTCTCCCTTTCTTTCTGTCTCCCTGTGTGTGTGTGTGTGTGTCTCTCTCTCTCTCTCTCTCTCTCTCTCGTGCCCTCTCGCTCTCTCTCTCTCTCCCTCTAGATGGTAAGTGAGAAAGTCGGAGGTGCTGAAGGAACTAAACTAGATGATGACTTCAGAGACTTGGAACGGGTGAGAGAAGCATCTTTCTGTGGTCTTAAAAGATAAACACAAACACTTTGGCCAAATCTGACATAAAAACCTCATTGCCATTAGGTGTACATTAAAGGGGAACTTGGCAACTATTTCAACTTAATAAACCCGTTTAGAAATCATTTGGATGGTTAAATGGCCTGTTCCGGTGAAAATGGTGACTGTCCCCGCTCCCCCTAGCGTCCCCAGGCAGAAAACCAACCTTGCAACTTTGGGGCTATCGTCCCGTTAAATTGAAAATAGGAAGTATCGCGAGAAGCAAGAACGAGCGAGAAACACAAACTGCTTTACGGCAATTCCACATAAACGCACACGCCCCCCTCAATACCGGTTAGCTACGCCGGCTATAAGAACAAGCGACGATGAATGTATTACCCACCTCGGTAGACATTGCTCCACACGAAAAAGTTGCCCGGCAACAAATGCACATCAGCAGCGGTAGTAAGGGGGAGGAGGCTGCCGCAAGTGAGTTTTTTTACGACAGTGTTTTGAAATATACGTCCCAGAGCTGTACGGGGAGATCGTTGAGAAAACATGCAACGACAAAAGTGAAAACCAGCGAAGAAATGGCTAGAGTTGCCAAGTTCCCCATTAAGATTCAAAACGATAAGTTGATTAACTGTTTAGTTGAACGACAGAAAATCTGTCAACATTTTGATTGTCAACCCTTGACAGTTGTTTGTAATTTTTTTTAAGCAAAAATGTCAGCTTTCCAGCCTCTGAACAGTGAATATTTGCTGGTCTTTGTAATTGTTTGGACTGTTGGGCAAACAAACTATTTGTAGACATCATATTGGGCTCTAGGAAAAACTGCTGATCATTTTTCATTATTTTCTAGTTGTTATAGAATCAATCATTCATTTAAGTAATGCAGAAGATAATCAGCAGATTCATTGATTAGCCCTAGTTTACATTTTTGCTTTTGTTCTTCATCAACAACATAAACAAGTCCACAAAAGAAATAACTTCAGTGCTTTCAGCTTTCAGTCACACCAGCATGTTGAGGTATATGTCACTATAAAATACAAAGTAAACATGATGGGAATGGAAAATAACCTACTGTATTTTAAAAAGTACTTTGACTCTGCTTAGAGGCCTATGAGCTAGCAGTGGTTACAAAGGGCTTAACCACTTTCCTCATTTGCCTGTCACTGTTTTATTTTAGTCGGTGTGATTACAGTAGCTCTGCTGGGCAATTGTGATGTATCTGTGCTTGCTGTGTTTTCTAGAAAGTAGATGTGACCAGTAAAGCGGTAGTGGAGGTTATCTCCAAAACATCAGAGTACCTTCAGCCCAACCCAGGTGAGAACAAAACCTGTTTTCATGCATTTATTTAAAGTTTGAACCTTTTGATTAAATTCATTTCAACTCCCCTCCACAGCGTCACGGGCCAAACTGTCCATGTTGAACACCATGTCTAAGATCCGTGGTCAGGTGAAAAATCCAGGCTACCCTCAGGCCGAGGGGCTGCTAGGAGAGTGTATGGGCAAGTTTGGACGGGAACTTGGAGAGGACACTAACTTTGGTAAGATATGTGTGTTTGTGTGTGCATTGTGGTTTAGGATAGTAAATCACTGTAAGAGGGTTTGGTTGGAGTTTGTTATTTTGGGTTTTTGGGTGTGCATAGTGTGTATGTGTGTGTGGTATACTTAATTAGCGACTGATAGATTGCACCCAAACTGTTTACAGAGCTTATGAAACGCTTTTTGACTATTTTAAGTACTGAATTTTGGTATTTGTGTCTGTGTGTGGTTCTGTGAGAATACTATGTTTCTTTGTGTTTGGTCTGATGGTGACATAACTGTGATATAACTAATAATGTGGTACAAACTATAAATCTAATTTCACTGAGCTATTAATCTTTATCTTTGTGGTTCAGGCGGAGCACTAGTAGATGTTGGAGAGGCCATGAAGAGATTGGCAGAAGTCAAAGACTCTCTAGATATCGATGTCAAACAGAACTTCATTGATCCATTGCAAGGGCTTTGTGACAAGGACCTCAGAGAGATACAGGTACACTCACATGAATTGTCAATGCAAGATAGTGATCACTTCTGTGCCCACTCCTAAACTAACTATGTCTCCGACCACCTCAGCACCACCTGAAGAAGCTGGAAGGCCGTCGCCTGGACTACGATTACAAGAAAAAGCGTCAGGGCAAGATCCCAGATGAGGAGGTTCGACAGGCCCTGGAGAAGTTTCATGAGTCAAAGGAAGTGGCCGAGACTAGCATGTACAACCTGCTGGAGACTGATGTGAGGACTTATTCTTTACTGTTCAGTGTGTGGTGTTAGTGTCTGTCATCTGATGCTTAATTTTAAGCCTGATGCTGCCCCTGTGCAGTTGATCTTTAAAATCAGGCTTCATGCTGTTGTCTCTTTCCTCAGCCATAAACAGCAGCTTCCTGATGGGTGAAAGTCTTACTTTTATCTACTATGAATACAGTGAAAAAGGCTGTACAAAAATGTTGGTTCAAATATACAGACTAAAAAATACTGATTCTGAGGTCCTTGCAATCAAATTTAAAAAGTCCTAGTATGTGTCTATTAATCAAAAACATTTCCAAAAATAACTTTCAATTTTCAGCCTGGGCCTTCTTGTGATAAATATTACCACCACTGTAACATTTCATCAGTTGCTTCATTGTCGAATTTGACTAAGCTTCACATTTGCATTGGAAAGCGGCTGTCAAACACACACCCGCAGGACAAACACACACCAATAGTTACACCTGTAAAGATTAATGGAACACGCCCTTTCAGCACAATAACGCTCACACTGGAGATAAACATGTCTTTAAATAACTGCAGTTATGACATTTAATCATCATTTGAGTTGGAGCATTTGTTTGCCCTGGACATAACTGTGGATGTGCACACTTGTAGGTGAGGAGAACACAACGGCTTGGAGCATATATCTGAGTGTATGTACTGTAGGTCTAAATTGATCTGACAGCACAGAAGTTAAGGAGTTAGTGTTAATAATTTAGGACTGGTTGACAGTGTGAATATGACCAGTGCTACTGGGGGGAAGTCTGATTGTTCCATATTTCCTGTTATTTCTATTGTGTCAGCCTCTTTTATGTCGTTTCCTCTGACTACTTAAGAACTATGTATCATAAATTTGAGGCTGTCACTAATTATCTTAACTCAAGGTCTGCTTACGAGCTTGAGATAAGGTTGAATACTCCAGAAAATCTCTCTAAAAAAACCTCTAATTTAACCAGCTGAGGTCACATTTTTTGAGAATGTGACCAAATGGCAATAAGTTGACACAAGAGTGGGCTGCATACTGGTCCCTGTGGAACACATCACTTTGCAGGTGCAAACCTTGGTGCGGGAAGTCATAGTTTTGTTATATGGAATGCAATGCTTTGTGTTTTATTACTTAGCCAGGTGGCATTGATTATCTTGTGTATTAAATGCATTCTTACATGTGTTTGTGTGTAGATAGAGCAGGTGAGCCAGCTGTCATCTCTGGTGGAGTCCCAGCTGCAGTACCACAGACAGGCTGTGCAGGTGCTGGAGGAGCTTTCTGACAAACTCAGAGACAGGTGCAGTAATGAAACCTGATGCACACAAATACCAACATACTATATAGTATATCTGGCTGTGCAGCTTTCTCCTTTGAGCCTTTCAGGTCTGGTTCTGTTTCAGCCACAATAACTAATCATTTTGTATTTACTGTGGAGGTTTAGAAATGTAGCACTTAAATCAGTTAATCTTTTTTAATAGGATGAATGAGGCTCAGACTCGACCAAGACGTGAATACACACCTAAACCCAAGCCAATCTTTGACTTCGGGGATGATAACCATTCAAATGGCGGCTACTCAACCTCAATGGCGCTGCCACCTTCACGCAACTCAGGTACGTTTTTAATATACGTTAGTGAAGAACAACATGTTGTAATTTTATCACGAACACTTGGTTAAAATAAATTTGAACTAACCATCATGTCAAAATGATGAAGTGGCTGACTGTACTGTTGGCACCAGAAAACAGATGATGTCTTGACAAAACAAAGAACCAAAAAAACTGCCTTGAATTATTTTGTATTCATCCTTGCAATTACATCACATTGGATGCCACATTGAGGGCAGTGTAAGCTATGTAGAGAAGAGCTGAGTTCCAACAACAAAACATCCAGCTGTTTCTACACGCACAGAAGATGGACTAAGCCAGAGTAGCGTGTGATTGCCAGCATGATTGCTCAAGACCTGCTACCAATTAGTACCACTGAGCAGAAATATGTGAAACAGTCTTTTTCTCTGTAGTGTGATTGAAGCATTGTAAATGGTGGCATGCACTGGATGTTTGACTCTCGAATGCTCTCAGTTGTTGACCATGAGAAAATGGACGTCTGTTTCTGCGTGTGGGGAGGGTGTGTGTGTGTGTGTGTGTGTGTGTGTGTGTGTGTGTGTGTGTGTGTGTGTGTGTGTGTGTGTGTGTGTCCTGTCATCTCACTGGCCTTTCTCCAGCTGACCTTGTTCCTCTTCCTTATGACATCATCAGAGCCGTCTTTTCACTCGGCCAGATTGTCCTTTCGGAAACCCAGATTGCGTGAGTTGTAGATAGTGTGGGCCGTTTTTGGTGTTGAAACAACGCAGTGAGTGTGCTTGCACATCGACTTGTGTGAAATATAGGAAGCACTTTAGGTTGTTTCTTACAGGTTCAGCACATCCAGTGGTGTATGGTGCATGTATAGTTTAACAGTGTGACTATGGTTTTGTATGAAATCCACATCCTGTTCTCTAGATACTGGAACCTTACTAAAAATTGCTAACATCTGCAATCTGCCATCACTGGCTCATTCTACAACTGATGCTGTTATAAATGCTGTTATCTAAAAGGACAGCCAAGGTCTTTCTACTACTGTTGGAAAGTTATGAAACCAGTGCTTTGGTTCATGGCAGGAGTATTAATTAACATGAAGAAAACAAACAACAAACTGTTGCCAGAGTTATAATAAGTTATTGATTATTATTTGTAGTGATATTTTAGTAAGTATCAGAATTATTATCAGTGTCATTAGGATTAATAAGGTCACCTGTAAGCTGTTGAATCAGGCAATATTTATCTTTTTTTGCACAACAGAGAGCTGCTTGGTAAGTTCTGAATACAGACAGTATGGGGCACATTTTAGTTTGTATCACCCAACACCATATTGTTTGAGTTTGTGTGTCAATGTGTAAACAACTTGCTTTAAATGAACTAAGGAGCAACAGCTTTTCTCTATTTACAATTAATTTCCTATTTACTTTAAGCTGAAATTATGTTTATATATAACAATGTATCAGATGACAGTATGGAACGGGTTCGCTTGTAGAACCAGAACATTTTCGGCTAAATCTGCCGCTGTCCTTGGCTTTACAGAGCCTTATAGTGAGTTTCAGCTCATTGTTTAGCTGTTTGACTGCAACTTCACTGTTTTGGTTCAGTCTCACCACTCTGACAAAACTCTTTAAAAACACACTGTACACTAACTGCTCAACACCAAACAGTAGAGACAGTTAAAGCCTAGCTGGTAGAATATTTACCTGCTAAAAAGATGGGTATTTCCCTCAGGAGTTGGGTGGGGAACAATAAACAGAGCTAAAAGAGAGTGCATATTGGACTTAAATGACTCACAACATGATAATGTTCCATAACAGCTGTAAGTAACTGTTTGCTACGAGTTCAACATTGATATGACAGTAAATGTTGTGCTGCCCTCAAGTGGCCAATAAATCAGTTAATAATTTATAGTATAGGAGTTTAGAGTAGATGGCAAGGTCAAAACACAGATGAATAGAACAAAATATCAATATATCTTCAAAGAAACACATATTGATGGAAAAGTGGATCATATTAACTTAAAAGCTAATTAGCTGTATTTTACTATTTGTCAGTTTATCAAACTGCACATCAGATTTATTTGCCACCAAATGGCATTTATTCTCCTACCTTTAGAGAAATATTTGTCATTGTCATTAAGTAGCTTGATTCTATTGAATTAAGTGTTTACATGATGTTTCTTCCCCTGTATAATAATACAGTATCTTGCAAAACACAGAGAGTGAGTGACTAAAGCTTTCCCCATCTCGAGCCTGCCCTGCAGTCTGTGGGGTAAACTTGATACAATGAGAAAATTGTTAGGAGACAAAAAAGCCTAGTTTGTCTGTGTGTGGAGCTCCACTCTCCTCTGCTGATCTATGTGAGGTCACAGAGAAAGGGATAGATGGAGGGAGGAGAACGGATATAGAAATCTGGTGTCATAGGATGTTGTGGTTTGTGGTCAAAAATGTAACTTGCCAGCAGTCTTGAGTTTGTTTGCCTGCTGTGTGGACGCTGACCTGCCTGTACTACGTGCTAATGTTATACTAACACACATATATAAGCATAAGTATGATCTACAGTATATACAGTAGATTACATGTTTAATGTGTGCAGCGTGACAACCTTTTCCTGAAACTAGCACTGCCCCCTACTGTGTCTGGAGGCCTTCCTCATTCTTCCTCTCCTTGTGTTTTGTCAGCCCCGGAGCAGCCGAGCTGTAAGGCGCTGTACGACTTTGAGCCAGAGAACGAGGGAGAGCTGGGCTTCCGCGAGGGCGATATCATCACCCTGACCAATCAGATCGACGAGAACTGGTACGAGGGCATGCTGAACGGCCAGTCGGGATTCTTCCCCCTCAACTATGTCGAGGTGCTCATTCCGTTGCCACACTAATATAAAGAGAGCAAGAGAGCCATGGAGGAGACTGATGGAGAGGAGGAGGAGAGGGAGAGTAGAATTAGTAGAGAGGGAGGAAAGTGAAGCCAAGGGATGGTCCGCAGAATATTCATTTTCACCTTCAGCTCCAGCGCCATCATCACAGACGAGCACTTTTTGTCAACTGGAGTTCTGGAGAAGACGGTCAGAGTTCAAAGTCCAGACCAGAATATCAACCTGTTCCACCCAAAGGTAGAAGGATCTAAGATGGACACAAAACGTCATTACTCGTTATCTGGCAGTCAGAAACATTTCTTGAGGACTAACTAATGACACATTTATAAGCAATATTTTTCTTTAACTAGAAATTCCTGATATAGTAAAAGCCAATTGGTGATTGTCTGGTGATTATGATGACTGGTGTGGCACATTCATGTCATCCTTTTTTGTGTGACTGCAGTTTGTTTAAAACTCAGGTTGGTCACCAACTTAACAGTCAGTTTTCAGACTGGAGAGGCCAACTCAAACCTCACAGTAAATGTGTAACTTGACTGATTATTATCCTCATTTCAAAACCCAAAACCTTGTTTGTGCCCCCTTTTAAGGACTGGAGCTCATCTCTGCCACCTGCTGGCAGGACTGAGAATTACTTATACCTAAACTAAAATGGAACTACACTCAACTAAATGTAGTTTAGTCTATCTAAAATGACAAAGTACTTCATTCATATTTTTAATGAGAATAATGAGCCAAAATTAGCCTCAGATCTGTGTTTTAGACCGTTTTGAGGTTTTGGCCTATTTGTAATGCTCTTTTTAAAGATCTAAGTGTAAGCTGTGCACTGATGCTAGCTTCAAAAGACAACAGGCCTGATACAGTGGTTTCCTTTTAATATTGTTTCAGTATTCGATCTATGTTAGTCTCAACCTATTAGAATAGTTTAGAGTAGAACTACTTATTGAATATGTGAGAAAATGTTGTAATTGCACCTTGGTCCTCAAATGAGATTGATGTGTGTGTGACTTACTCCACCATTACACACAGACCCCAAAGTTAAATGCAGACGTTGCACCTTTTTGTCACTTAATGCAGGTGTGTGTTTGTTGTGTAGAGATGCAGAATGATTAGTTGTGTAGTGGTGTCTGCTAGTCTGTTCAATAGAGGAGACAGAGCCAAAAAGTTGATGAAATGCAATAGAAACATATCGCTCGCTTGTTAAACTGCTAACTGTTCTGTAACATAGCCATATATTCATTTAGTTTTGGGCCTGTTTGTCTTAACGTGTTAAGCCTTTTCCTTTATTCGGTCCTTGACCCCGTTTTAGGCGGCTGTTAACTCCATACAGTACCTGAATAGATGACGCTGCGGGCAGCGACTCAGTCTTTCATTTTCATCAATAATTGTCCCGCTATTTCTGTCTGCCCTCGTGTCTTTGAGAATGTGAAACTCGTCTGTGCTTTGAAACTGATTCTGACCCTGTGATTCTGATGATTTACAGCAGCTCTGATTCAATTTATTTGTTAGTACATTTGGGCTGATGTAGACAGGTGTTGCTCCTTTTTATCTATTTAGACAAGGCTGGTTTCTTGTTGAGGATTTAGCCACAGTCCACACCTGCAGATGGAGTCTTATCCAACATACACTGTACAGTATGAGGGAAAGTCCTGGAGTGAAAGGGAAAACATCAAGGGAAAAATAAGTGTAAGCTGTTGTCCATTTTGATTCATTTGGAGAACGTTTGTTACCAAACACGAATCCTTACCAAACAGTTACCGTCAGTCCTGCTGATTTTGAATTGTTTGGCAGGGGGACAAGTTTTAATTGTGAATGACAAATGTGTGCTCTTTCATTGTTTGCAGTATCTTTCTGCTACATTTCCCCTCTTTATATCTGTGTTTGTCCATCACTCCACGCTGCCAAACACTTCCCCCTCTCCTGAGTTTTGTCCTTGTCTAATATGTTTACATTTCTGATCTTACTACATTTCAATGCTTGTATCAAGTTCAGGGCAAAGTTTAAGGACTGTAGGAGGTGCTGTCTGGATCCCACTGTTATAAAAAAAAAAAAAGTCCTTGATAGCTTTGTTTTAGTGCCTTTGAAAAAGAAAGGGGGAAAGTACCGCAACTAATACAGCAACCAAAACCTAACCTAGCTACTTAAGAAAATGGTCAAGAATTTCTTTTCTACTTTTGGTTTTATTTCTAGCCATTGGCACTTTCCTGTGTAAAGATTTAATGCATGTGTGCACGTGTGTGCACATTTCTGACACTACAGGCAGTTTCCTGGATGTGTGTTGTTTAGACTAATGTGAGGTTTATCAGCAGACTGCCAGTGGAAACTGTTTTTTATGTAGATTTTAATCAATGTCTGGAAAAAAAAATGTCCCACTGATTTCTAAGGGCTATGTATTTGTTTAATCAGTCTTAAATGCTCTTTCGAACAACATTAAATCATTCTGGCTCTCTATAGTATTATTTTTTATATTCAAGGCCTTTAAACATTTAAATTAATCTTTGCATGTAGTCCTATATTACACCTTGTAAATGTGTATGTCTTAGATTTAAGTTGCCTTTTTACTTTTGGTATGAGTACAGAATTTAACCGCAATATTTTGTCTTTTATTATCAAAATATTTGTACGTGCTTCTGTCTTGTCCCCCACCTCCCCCTTCTTACAATAAATAAAGAAAAAAAGCGTTTGTGTTGGGTGTGATCTTCTGACATTAAATAATGGCTGGTGTTAAAATTGTATTTAAGACATTTGAACTGACATCTGAAATCTTTGTGCACAAAATACTCGTAACCAGACGCTGTCTATAAGAGAGCTCAGTATTAAGCAGCCTGGCTCTAGGGATGGCAATATGCAAGTGAAAATTAGATTGTATGAATCTGGAAAATTATTTGAACCCTCCGGAGCGAGTGATTCTGACTTCAAACTGGGTATGTTCCCGAGGACCCGGTTCCTAACTGGAACTGGTCCAAAACTATTAAAAACCCAGGGTCAGTTTAAGTGTTTTTTTTATTTAGAATTTATATTTGTTTACAGGGTAATATTGAGTGACTTTACTGATGAAAACATTGCTGTTACTTATATATATTCTAAAGAAATGTATATATATAAATGATATCCTGTTCTGAATGTATTCCTTTTTTAATTGCATTGCTTAATTTCCTTTTTTTAAAATAATAATTGAAATAATATTAAAAATAATATTAAACTATTTCAAGGTCACTACAAGTAACTTGAAAAAGTTTAACACAGGCACAGAAATAGGTCCACTAAGAGGTTTGAAGGGATTCACATTAAAGGACTGTGCTGTTTGATGAGGCGTCTCTGTCCTTGGTTAGGTCCTAAGAACATCTTATGTTTCAAAACTCTTCAGTAATCTCCTAGTTGTGTCTTATGCATACTGTATGCTTTCATTGTTTCAAAAAACTCTATTAATGTAATAAACTTTTTTAGTTTGATGGCACTAGAGCCCCTGAAAATAAATGTGAGTAGAGCTTTGCTGTCGGTCAGCTTGTTGGGAACTATTAACTGACATAACATTTTGTACAAACCTTCACGCGCCCCAGAGGATGAATCCTAATGACTGTGGACCTTCTGACTTTTGTTTTAGCAACTTTTACCAATTGTGACCAAATACCGTAAAAATAAAGTACATTCCCAACAGCCTCAGTTGTATTTTAGTGCTGGTTAGTAAATGTTAACATGCTCACAGGCTAGAAAACAGTATACCAACCTAACATGTTACCATTGTCATTATGAGCATGTAAGCATTTAGCTTAAAGGACCATTGCTCCTGAATACCATCACAGAGCTGCTAGTTTGACCAGACTCTTACACACAAACAACAAACAGTCATGTTTAAATAGTTCCAGTGTGTATATTTTAATGCTTTGTGGATCATCAGCAGGCTTAAGGCATTGCTCTGTCTTCATACATATACATCACACAATCCACAGTTAGTAATAAATACAGTACAGGTAAAGAGGAAGCAAATATCTGTCCTAACCAACAGGACTCCTGTCTCATATAACCCGACAGGGAGACAGTAGAGGGGCACATTCACAACACACACACACACACACACACACACACACACACAGGTTCATAAAAAAAAAACTTTGCTTGGCACAATGGAAATTACTTGCACCACATTGCAACCATACAGTTTCACTTGAGGAACACAAACACTCACAAAACCTATTGCAGAGAATTTGCATACTTTGCTAATGTATCTACTCATTTTCACTCCCCCCCGACCCCCAAACCACTGCTCCATTGGTTTAGTCTATAAAGGCAATTACAACACATTATAAGTTTACATTGTACATATCTGGCAATGTCTGCTCATACGGCGGGACACTGGCACAGATAGGCACATAGGTCCATGTGTAAAAGGTAAGAGGCCAGTCGGGCAGGCTGATTTCTGGTCCGTGAAATGCTTCTATTTAGTGTCTGTAAAATATTCGTTTTTTAACACTCGTCTCATGTTCCCTGATCCAACGCTGTCTGGTTTTGTGTATCAGCTGTACATTTTCATCATTGGTAAATAGAAGCACCCGGGGCTACTAGTATCACAGATTTAGCACTTTTAAAATCTTTTTTTTTTTAACTCACAATAATGCTGTTTCATAATTAAATATCACTCTAGCATGAGAGAATTCAAGGCATCTATATGTTTTTCAAGCAGGTTTTTACATTGTACATCTGTCACTCCAGTCCCGTCAGCTCTGCACAAAACAATTGGAAAGACTTCAGACGGAGAGCGGCCACATGCACGCATGCACAGCAGATCCCCTCAGTTCATGTTGCTCAGCTGACTGTAGACGTGCTCTAAGATCTGAGAGTAGGCCTGGTCTTTGGGAGCATGGCAACTCAGAGAGCCCTGAGGAAGAAGACAGAAAGTTAGGTCAGCTCGGTCCTGAAAGAGTGAGAATGCCAGGATCATCACCTAATAAAGTTTTAAGGCTTCATCCCACCTTGATCTTGTCCATCATGGTCGTATCAGGACACCAGTACTGGCTGAACTGGACGAGGTCGGGAGCTGCCCTGTAGTAGTCAACCAGGAGCATCTGTGGAGGAGATAAACAGACTTTCTTTAGAACAATTTACAGTATTTACAACGCAAACTCCTCTGCAGTATTTGAATAGGACTGAGCCTGCAGTATCAGTACCATCTCATTAAGAACATCACTGGTGAGGAAGTTGTCCTGTACGTAGGTGACCTCTACGGCAACTGGGATGCCGTAGTCGTTAGGCCGTTGCTGCAGGAAGGCAGATGATGCATGAGTTGAGTTGTGTCTAAATAACATTATCTGAAAAGACTGAACCAAGTAACACATAACTACAAAACATGAAGGTGAGTAGTTTTAATTCTGTTAGTTAGGCAAGTGTCCTCACCTCAGGCGGCGGTACGACCCAGAATGGAGTTATTGTGGAAGCAACACCTTGATTGCCATGGTAATACGGACCTGCAAGAGAAAATGACTTTTGCATTAAAAGACTCTTCTTACTGTGTCTTTTTTAATCTATTTCTTGCAAAACAACACTACAATATCAGTGACAAAAAAAGAAAGAAAAGAAAAAGAAAATGAATCCTCCTGACATTACCCATGTTTCCAGCTGTGAAGTGCTACAACACAGTGTACACAACTGTAAACTGATAATATACTAAAATATACTTCAGGTCTTTTGTCCATGCTCTTTAGAGCGGTCCACAACAACTGGAGAGGGTATCTTCAGGGTATCCAGCTGTTAAACATTTATTAAAGTTTCCATTATATCAGTGAACTGCTGCTATTCACCCTAACCACATATTAACCCTCATTCAAGCAATATTTGTATTCTGTTACCAAATGCATAAGCTGCTAAATAAATTACTATACTCATATTATAGATATATCCTCTATATCTCCAGCTCTGTAATGTATTTTGTATTATTTTATTAATATTGAATAATGTCCTGGAATGGGATCAATAAAGTGTCCCGTGGAAGAGGTATTCAAAGTCCAACACTGTATATAAAGGCAGGCACTTACCACAGATGATGCCCAGACAGGGCTGGAAGCCGTTGTTTGAACCCTGCAGCCTCAGCTGATGGTCCATCTGGGAGTCAATGTCCTGCAGCGACGGCAGAGCCGGACCTCGCGGGTGACTGTGGTACCAGCCCACCAATGACAGCCCGCGCATGAACAGGTTCTGACAGATCTGGAGCAGAGTCAACATGACAGATGCTGATTAGAAAAAAACTTTGTTTTAATGTTGTTCCACTTTAGTGGAGGTAAATAAATTTGTACTGCCACCATAATTATTATGGACACTTCACAGAAGAAGCTCAGCACTAACTGGAAGGATAATTCTAATTATTGGAGAAACATTTTACTGATTTTGAAAGAAAATGTAAAATCCTTTTAACTGCGGGTCCTAACTGCAAAGTTTCACATTTTTGCATCTCCTATTCTGTTAACTGGTCCACATTTAGTGCCTAAATTGTTGCTATAAATGTGCTAATATTAGTACACAGAACCTAAAGGGAAGGACACTGTTTTAAGAGTTGGAAAAAAAGGGCAAGTGTGTAACATTGAGGAGGATCTACTGGCAGGAATGGAATATGCATAATGACCTGTAATTAAAAAGTTATTTTTGTTACCTTAGAATGAGTTTTTATCTACAGAGGGAGCAGGTCCTGTTCTATGCAGGCCATTATGTTGAGCATCCATGTTTCTACAGTAGCCCTGAACAGACAAACCAAACACTGGCTTTATATAGGGCCACTGTAGTTTCTTTTACACACTTGGAAGGCTGAGTTGTATTCCAACGGTTGCAATCTGCTGAGTTGTATTCCAACGGTTGCAATCTGCAACTTCACCGCTAGACACCACTAAATCTTACACACTGGTCCTTTAAGGTTGATCCCAGGACAGTTCTGTTAGTTCTTGTAATCTTAAAACACTCTGGTGAAACTGGAAATTAAAAAAAAAAACTAGATTTTTTGATTTTGCTGAAGTTTATACTCTAAGATTGGTATGAGAAGTTATAAATGATGTAGTATTTAAACTTAATTTAAGCACCACAATGCAAAACTATTTGGGGTTAACACATTTTCTCGCACAGCAGTCAGCGTTAACATCTCAGTGATGGAAATTCAAGACTCGGTTCTTTGGTTTCTGGCTTTTGGAAACAGAGATGCATGCTGACAAGTGCTGGCTGCAGAACTGTCCTGGGGCACGGAAAGAACTTGTGAATTTTTAAAACGGGTGTCATTCACCTTCGTCTTTTCTGAAGGCATACATGCAGTTAGTGCAGACTACTGATTCACTGTCCATGTGTTACCTCCTCCTCAACAGCAGAAGCAGAGTCTCTGTCTGCCAACCTGGTCCGACAGGGGAAAGCCCTTAAGACTGTCAGCACTGAAACACATCGATCACAGAGAGGAAGGTGCTGAGGTTAAACACGGCATTTTTTACCTTACTAAGTATATTTCTTGCATTTTTTTTTTATTTCTGGACACTCACATTGTGTATTAGTATCCCATCGTCCTCCGAGGTATCCCACCACCTCACTTGTGGTCAGGTGACAGTGGAAGTCCTGATGAGGATTAAAAAAAAAAAAACAGCTTTGCCTTTTAACTTTTCATCTGAATTCAATTACCCTGTTTCAGTTGTGGTTGTTACTCACCATTAGCAGCAGTACATTACTGGACACAGCTACATTGAAAGGCTGGAACCTGTTGATGGCTGAGAAGGCTGACAGCTCCACTAGTGTGTGTGGATCTCTGAGGGACACAAGGTAATGTCTATCACACTCTAATTCACTCCACCGGTCGCATAAAACTACATCCATCTTTCTGAATTAAAAGTCAGTACCTGGTAGCATCTCTGGTGCCCAGCGTGCAATATCTGACGGGAATTCTCTCTCTGTCGGTTCTCCGGGAAACCATCACGTCTGTAAGAGTTGACTTTGGTTTTCTAGTTTGTTGAAAGCACGCGATTATCAAACGTGTATATTTTAATCGAGAGGAGAATCATACCATGTAATCCAGGTTTGTTGTTCTTGTTCTTCTCATCTGTCTGCACAGCTGCCTTCCCTTCCTCTTCGTCCTCATCATCATCCTCCTCACTCACCAGGCTCTGGCATCACAAGAAATAAGCACAATATATGGGATAGGATAATGTAGATGCAGTGCTATAAACAGTATTACACATTAGGTAAGATGTACCCTACAGCAGTGATCATTGCTTCTTAACACTGTTGTTGGTAACTTCAGTCCTTATTGCAGTGAGAATATTTCCAGAATATACCATGTTTCCCAAATAACAAATCTGTTTCAAGTATTTTCTTAAATAAAGTCCAACTTTTTTATTCTATATTCTAGCAGAAACCTCTTTGTTCTTGTTTCAAAACAAAAACAGCAGTTTCTGGAAAAGATTTTTAACCATGATGATCTCAAAGAGATACAAAAAACAAAAAAAAAACAAGACTTCTTTCTTTTGAAAACACAATATAACTTTCACCAAGGACACCAGAGATACCAAGTCTGAGAGGCACACCTGCTCACAGCTCATATCCACACTGAGGCCAGGACTTTAATTTGACATTAACAAAACACTGTTCTTTTGGGTTTTACCTATCAGCCCGTATCTTGTTTCTCGTCTTCTTTTTGCATGTTAGGAGTCATGCGAGGTCAAAAACCAAAAGTCGAGTCTCAGTACTGAACTCACTGTCCAACTGTATGAAACCTGAAACAACTTTTCATTGGCACTGAACTGTATAAAAAAAAGCTGTTTGGAGAAACCTTTTGGTCTTTTCATTGTTTAAGTCAAATTTTGGGTCATGGTGTTTGACTTTGACACATATTAAATAAATAAATAAATAAAACATTAAGTTACAGACTCCAGTGTTCTCCTCTCACCATGTCTGCGCTGGGTTGGTACTTGTGCAGCCAGGTGGTTTTGTACTGGACCAGCTTCTGTCCCCGGTAGCGTACAGATGCCCAGCCGCAGCCAGACTTCTTGGCTGGGTTGACCAGACGTTTGCAGTGTGTCGCCCAGGCACTGGGGGAGTTGAAGATCTGGCCCGTCTCCACCCACCGGATTTTCCCATCATTCAACAGGTCCCCTACAAAGTTCTTACCCTGAGGGGAGCAGAGAAGAGAGACGTTTTTAAACCCTACAGCCACCGCATAGTGCATTTCATTGCCAGTGTATCATACCAGGTTAGCCTGAATAACAAGTGCAACCTCACGTGATACTACTCTAACATAAATAATAAATAACAACATTCTTACTGTACCCAGTTTGTAATGTGTGTTATTACCAGGTAATGGATGCCTAGCACTCCGTCCCCCGGCTCCACCAGGCCATCCTTGAGCAGCACTCTCAGGGTGATGCCTCTCCGGGTCAGCAGGGACCCCCGGCCGGAGCTGGACCTCAGGTCTGCCTCCTCCCCTCCACTCAGCTCCTCCTCATCTTCCTCTCCTCCATCCTCCACCACCTGTGGAGAGCTGGGTGGCTCTGACCCTGAGGACACACACACACACACACAAACACACACACATCATAGGTCTCCAGGTGCTCCGGTCTGCTGGAGTGATATGTGGGTGTAATATTAATGCTGAAAATCCATAACCGTGGATTTACCTCATGCTCTGCTTTATTACTTCTTCAAAATGAGTCAAAACACCTGGATACCAGTTAAACATCTGTATTCCAGGGTGAAATCCAATGCAAATGCCCCATTATTTTGATTACAATGACTTTATAATGAAAGCCCCACTGTAATGGCAGCCAACATCATTCATAACTGCAGCGTGGTGAAATGATAGCAGTCCTACCACGGTGAAAGGAATCTCAAGGGGCCAAATATCCAAAAGATAATCTAAATTGGCATTTCCTTAATTACAGTTAAGCTATATGCGGTTGGCCTTTGTTTCCACCTCCCATTAGGACATGGCTCTCTCCGCAAGAAGAGGCCTGTTCCCCCCCCTTCTGTTAATTTCCCACAGAATTACAATTAAACCCCTCTTTCTTTATTCTCACCCATATTTCTGAAAGCGTCGGAGAGCGCCTTTAAATCCAACTCGGTTCCAAAAGCTGCTCCTTTCCGGGGCACTTGACGCTGTGTGGGGTTGAGCTCCGGGCAGATTTCACAGATACACTTCGCCACACTAGCTCCGGCTATTATTCAAAAACATAAAATGAAGGCGTCTGTGGCTCTGCAGTCTAGTTTCCTTGTTGTGTTGCTTTAATGTCAGTTCCCCTCCCCTTTCTTTCTCCCTCTCCCCGTCCTTGTCACTCTCCCTGCCGTGTTCCTCCTGAGCGGGGTTCGTCTGGCGTGCCATGCCGGTCTATCTGCCATTATTCACGCAACCATTAAACCACACAAGCATTAATAAGGTGTATTAATCGATTGGGGTTGTAGGGAATGTGTTAAATGTTACTAAAAATGTTTGAAATGTAGTGATAAATCTTCGTTTACACCGGAAAGATGTGTCGCCCCGTGCGCGTCAGCCAACCGCTATTTGGCATTTAGGCAGATTAAAAGTACATCCTGAAGATTATGGGCTCTTTGTATTTGATAAACACTACACAGTAAACAAGACCGGTGATGTATGTGGTGTTATAGTACGACCATGACCCCCGTACTTTACTATTTTACTATGTGGTTTTGTCTTTCTACACCGAGATGTTCCTTCTTTATCTCCGAAACGAAGCACATTTACCGGGAAGCAGCCTGCGGAGGGCAGCAAACCTCCAGCAGTGTCTCAATTGGGTTCAGTTCCTCTCACCCCCATGTGGTGGTAGGCCTGTGTTCACTCAACAGCAATCAAAAACCTCTGTAGGCTAAAGCAAACCAACAGTTCAACAGCAGTGGAAAAGCAATGAAATGCTGTACAGTGTTGTTGCACACTTCTTCTGTTTACATTTCATGATTCTTTATCAGGCGCAGATGACATGTGTTTCACACAGTGGCGGACTGTTTGAGGGGCAGAGGGGGAAATAAATAAATAGTTGTGATGCATTTACGGTGAAACAGCTGAAAATGTGTTTAGGATTAGCACCCTAAGGAGCACTTTTCCACGTTTTGTCTAAAGGGCACCCTAGAGGGAACTTAATCATGTTTTATCTTCCATAGGGGCGTTTTTTTTTTAAACATGGGGCACCAGGGGGTCAATCCCCCACCCATGTTCACCAGTAATTTGACAGAGATGCCTACAGTTAGTCTACTTGTTCATTTTACCACAATAATCCTTTTAAATATGATCCATATTTACAGATTAACAACAGCATGGCTGGATTTACCTGTTATTGGACCTAGGGGCAAAACTGCGTTGTGGCAGTCTTGTTTAACTGAATAACCTTTTACTTTCAATACTTGACAGTGACATCCTGTTGCACTGGAGAAATGTTGACTTTGCGCTCTTTCTGTTTTCAATTTTAAGTTCAAATCTCAAGTGAATTTAGGGGAAATTTAGATTCAATGTGACAAAAGTTAATCGTCAGATTCAGATTACAGGCAGGCAGGTATACAGTGGCTGTGTCTGATCTCTTTAAGTACATGTTAAAGGTTAATAGAGGTGGCCAGTACTTTAAACAGCAGGACTGTGCTGCCAGGAGATGGAGCCGTTGTCCAAGTCAGGAGCCCCAGCAGAGGTCAGGTATATCTACCAACCTGCTCAGGTTCAGATGTACTGTAACACAATTCAGCAGTATAATTGAGAATACATAGACACACAGGCAGTATTTTTACACACATTCTTGTATAAGTACTTGTTTTAAACCCACAATTTATAACAGATTATTGCTGAATCAAGTATTTCATTACATTCTTTGGACTTATAATACCTGTAACAATTATTATACTGCTACATCTGAATGTATTTTTATGACACAATCTTATTTTTTAAAGTCCTTTATAAAACGTCTTTACAGAAATGGCAGGAAAAATGATTGTCAACATTATACATTTAGAGAACCTTAACTTTTATTAAAAATCTTTAATATGCATTCAGTGGCTTCTTTATCCCCCTCCACCTCTTCTTTATGGATGCCAAACCTATGATGTAACCACTTGGTAGAAATAGGCGTGTTAAACATGGACAGACTTGTCCCGTTGTTTATTAGAACAAATGTTCTATTGAGACTCTAACCATAAAAACACTTTTTTTCTACTACTACAAATAGTGTTGCTGTAACACAAAAAAGGGCTTTTCACTACATCAATTGCCAAAGCAAAGAGAAATTAAACCAAGGCAGCCATCACAAACACAATTATCAGCTCTGAACAGCTGAACCACATTTCCCATATCACTTGTGAAACTGTAGCCAGGCTCGCATACAGAGCAAGCCTGGTCATGTTTACTACATTACTATTAAAGATAATATGCCGATACAAACTAATTTGTTAAGTACTGAGGACGTACCACCACTTTGTAGGAGAACAGGTTTGAGTGGCACGGATGTTCTGTGGTGCTTGGGACAAAAACAAGATTCTCACCATCAACAGCATTAAATTCATCAACGTGGACAACGTACTTCCCTTCACACTTAATAACAAGCCGATTGCTGTAATGAATACGTTCCTCAGTCTCACTGGGTAAATCCCTGCTCTTTACCTCAATCTTCAAACTAACGGCTGGCAAAGAAGGGCAGGTCATGTTTTCACTTAAGCAATCTTCATCACTGACAAATAACCTTGTTCTCCAGAATATGTTGTGAAAAGTAAAATAGGCACTGTTATGAATAGGTGTTTGAAAATCTGATGTCAGATTATTGATGTGCTGGCCATGAAAAGTATAGAACCCAAAATCCTTGTGAGCTTTGATATTGAAGTAGCTGAAGGTAAAGGTCCATGGCCTGCCAGTGTAAATCCTAGGGCTGTAGACATTTTGTTCTTCTGTCAGGTCGTTGATCAACATTGTGAAGGGCAGTGCATTAAACTGAAAGCCCTGCAACTTTCCAGCATGGTACTGTGAGCGGTCAAGTGTATATAAGTCCTCAGCTGGTATCATTGGGAAACGGATGAGCTTCAGAAGCACCTCAGGAATAGTTGTGTTTCCTTGGGCTGCTGCCCAGCTTTCCAGTCCACTCAGGATGACGGTTTCATCACTTACCACAAGGTCTGAGCGAGACAGAAGAGCTTCGACCAGATCAAAAGGAAGAGTTTCCCAGGCTGGAGACCGGATCAGCGCCTCACAATTCCACGCTAGGTAGCGAAGGCAAACTTCCTGCAGTGCCTCATCCCCTGTAAAAACTGAATACTCATATAAAGAGTTCTGACTCTGGAAAGTGGGATCCTCTGGAAGAAACAGCCTGAAAATATCTGTAGCCTTATTCTGAAGCTCTGTCAGACCCCAGTTGGATGCCATCTTGAGAATGCAATGGGCGGAGGATAGTGTGACTTTAATCTTCCTTGTGTAGATGTATCTGAAATGTAAAGATTTGATCACATTTTCATTAGTCAGAAGACAGAAAGTGAGGATAAAAATGAGTGGTACAGGTTTACATGACAAACCACGTGACAAATAGTGCCAGTCACAGGTTTGCTTTTACCTGACCAAGTTGTTGACGTATTGACTGCAATCAGAGGTGACATCAATGCTGAGGCTGCTGAAGTCTGGCTGTGAAGATTTGAGGTCTGGATTCAGAGAAAGGATGAGCCTGTGAGCACAGATTGTCTCAATGGTGTCGTTGTCCACCACCACTGCAATGTTCAAGTCACAGTCACGTCCACTGTCAAACAGCTCCCCCAGCTGATGAGAGAGGCTTGCATTGTGGTCCAAATCATACTCGTGGCTCAGATTCCTGATGGTAGGCTCTGATAGAGATCAATATGGGCACAGTGAGTGATTTCATTGTGATGGAAGATGCATACTTCTTTCTTAAACATTAGTTGCCTTACCATTTTTGCATCTAACACTAGCATCCTCAGAGTGACCACAGTTATGGATCCCCCAACCAGGAAATGGACAGTAGAGCAGGTTAAGCTCTGTTCCAATGCAGCCTAAATTGTCCATCCAGATGTTTCCATCCCCTAACACAACATAATACAGCCATTTGTACCAAATATTGTTCAGAATTACAGGTTTACATCTTTAGTGTTTGGCACACATATGATTGTACCGTTGCCAAATGCAGATGATGCCAGAGCTTCTGTTGCACCAGGGAAACCGAGCTGGTGGCACACAACATGAGCATCATTTATGTCCCAGTCATCATCGCACACAGTCCCCCAAGCTCCATCATAAAAGATCTCCACACGGCCCTCAGAGTGGTCTTGACCACCAGTCAGCCTAATGAAATCTTCCTCACCTAAAGAAAACATGTAAAGTAATGACCAAGTTTAATCATCTGTGCTGAATGATTCCGACTGGAAGAAGATCCAGCAGATCTAAATAGATGGGTTTTGAGTGCAGTTTTGAAAGATGTGAGCATCAGCAGATCTGATGTTTTTAAGATGGAAGGAGGCAGTTTTTGTAATGTGATTAACATGTGATTCAAAGAAGAAGGTTTAATCAAAGATGACACAGAGGTTGCAGATTTGGAGGAATTAGAGATGGGTCTGTAGTTGTTGGTTCAGGTTCGAGGCCAGGCTTTTTGAGAATTGGTGTAATTGACTAACGTTTTTTTTTTGTGAAGCAGGCTTATAATTAGGGACAGATTACTCACCAGTAGACAAGCAGACGTTCAGGAAAAGTATGCATAATAATAAAGTATTTTCCTTCATTTCGATTGCAGTACACTGAAGAAAAAAAAGAAAACAAGTTCAGGACATTTGTCAAATAGTGACCACTTACATCTGCCTCTTTTCACCAGGCAATAGTGGAATGTAACTAAGAACCTTTACTTGAGTCTTTTCTGTTCTTGCCTCTACATTTCAGAGGGAACTATTTCACTCTTTACTTCACTACAATTATCTGCCAGCTTTAGTCACTAATCATTGCTTTGATATATGATGCTTTATTGTAGATGATACTAACCAACAGTATGCATAAGTAAAACTGAAACAATGAAGCTGATTGATATTTAAGTAAGTTTTCATGCAAAAGCATTTGATGATTCCAGCTTTCAGTTTTTCTTTATATTCATTTTATTTCTTATTTTATTTATTTCAATCTTTTTGTGGTTTGTACTTTTGGTTGGACCAAACATTGTGTAGGTGTCACTTTCAGAATTTTTAAAAAGCAAAAAATCAATTGATTGATTGAATTTGATTCAAATATAAAATAATCAGAAGATTAATCTATAATGAAAGTAATAGTTAGTCTTATAGGAAATAGTTCAAAATAAGCTCCATCTCAACCAACAACATTACATTTCTGCTTTTACATGAATCCACAAGTAATAATAATCTAATGATATTCTAATTGAATCTAATATATAAAAGTATACACTCAGAGGGGATATTTTTTTATATTTAATTTATATTATCTGCATTGAGTTGTTTTACTTTAAATACTTTAAGTACATTTTCCTGATTATACTTTCATACTCTTACATAAGTAATATTTTCAGTGCAGGACTCTCCTTTAACAGACAGTGTGGTATTAGTACTTTTACTTAATTAAAGGATCTGAATATTTCCTCCACCACTGCAACCAGACATAGCAGAGCTATATTTGTCCAGTTTCTTGGTTTCCTATTGCTTTCATTTTAAGGCTCATTTTAGTATCAAAAGAAGTTTCATGAAGTCATACATAAGATCAACATGAGAGCAACATATAGCCTAACACTAGTTCTTTTTCAAGAGACACAAAGATATATTGTTTTTTGTCTTACATATAACCCAATATACAAATCAGTTTCACGTTTTTCTCTACACCTTAAGGTTGTTATAAATACCACATACATTTTTCTGAATAAAAATAGGAATGAACTTACCAGTACTCAAAATGAAGTGAACTGAAGAACGGTTTCTATTTCCAGGAACTACCACACCTATTAAATGGGTGTCTCCCAGAAATATAGTTGAAATATGATGCCACATTGAGTAAAAAAAAGTGCAACTTCCACATTCAAATCCTAAAAGTTCTATATGTAACTTTCAGAAAACCATTGTTAATAGTGGCACCAGTGGCCGTTAAGTGAACTTTAGTCACCATGTCCCTGCCTTGCATCACTCTTGGTAAGCAATCGTTTGCATTGTACCTAATCCTTGTTACATTATTTATTGTTGGGAAAAATTAACATTTGTCATAATACATAGGATAGTATAATAGATCACGTTAGCTAGGGAAGTAATTTTGCAAGCTCAGATTATCCAAATAACATATCCACTCATATAGTATTTTGCTAGCAATAATGCTAAGCAGACTCTATTTATAACTATTAGGTATTGCTTGCTGTTGACACTACAGTGTAGCGGAGAGAGAAAGCACACAGGAATGCGCATCAACTTCACATCCTTTGAATTTCAATGGCAAATCTGACCTGAAGCCCCACATAGTAACACATTTAAATCAGTCTGCAGACAACTGGAAAAGTTGGGGAAGGTCTCTTTTTTAAAGTTATGTTACAACCCATTCACATAAAAAGTGATTAATAAATAAAATATACATAAAATATTTCAGAATCTTACATATGGCTCCTTTAAACTGACAAACACTTGTTCAACCTCATTAGAAGTTCAAAAATGTATGATTATGCATTTCCTAAGTTTTCCTGCTGGACACAAGATGTCTTCACTGTAAAGTCCATTCTCAGTGTCTGTGTACTGGTGGCTTCAAGTTTCTACATCACACATGTAGAAGTGAATTATTGGATCAGGTTTGACTTCCAATCTATTTGTGATGTCACAAATCATACTTAAAAAGCTGGTTTTCAGTGAGCACAGAGAAACTTTCAACTTTCAGCAGATGAATGTGAAATCATCCTTCTAGTGTCAAACTCTGTACATACGTCATTCTGCACAGTGAAGCTCAAACATCCAGCTGTAGGAACAATATATGTTTGAGTGGAGAGGGACTTTAAGATAATCTGTGATCGGTCTCTACGTTCACACTGCACGCTCTCACCAGATTGTGTTTGGCTGTCCACATTGCAGCCCATGTCAGATTCAACTGTGAACAGGTCATGGTCCTGAAGTGACCCGCATGACATGTCTCTAGGCTGAATAAAAAATTGTAACAAATGAAAGTGGCCTGAAATACAATTGAAAAGATCAGATTTGTGCTGTACACACTACCATAAGAAAATAATTCTGCACAGTGAAGCTCAAACATTCAACTGTAGGAACAAGAAACACATTTTTGGGGAGGTGGAGGGGGACTTTATGCAGTGTATATGTCTATGCTTTTATTGTGAAAGGTTTGTAAGGATCGATAATACGCTGCTTTTGACAATGTTGGGGGGATAAAGTTGATCTTGGGTCAGACCACTGACAGTCTATCCAACTGTCATATGTATATATACATACACACCACCTTTCCTCCACAGAAAATAGCCTATAGCTATAAATATTCTGTATTGATATGAGAGAGAGAGAGAGAGAGAGAGAGAGAGAGAGAGAGAGAGAGAGAGAGTAATTATTTCTGTGTATTTTTTGTGTAACTCTTACTGAACAAATGATCAGAGTGGGACAACTCCTTCTTAAGTTTATATAAAACTATATATAAATGAATGATCGATATCAGTCCTGATCAATTTGGCTACACACTCAGAGACTGTAAAAAGATTGTAGGGGCGTTGCTTGGCAACCGTTAGCCAGCAGCTACAAACGAAGCGGAGGAAGAACAACAAATCAAACCCGCAAAAAGTGAGTGTTTATTAAGCCAAAAACTAAGTAACTGGATTCATTTGAAGGTTTTAACGAACAAGTTGCAATAGCAGCGAAAAAGACTTAAACTTAAGTTCACCAATGTGAAAAGAAGAACACGATGTCAGCACAGGAAGAAGAAGCAAATATCGGCAAAGTACTCAGTTTTCTTCGAGAATGGGACCGTGGCGACAGGACGGTCCGCTGCCGCATGTTGAACACCTTCCTGACTCAAAACACTGGGAAGACGTTTTATGAGCTGGAGCTGGAGTTTGCACAGGTTGCCAGTCTCTTCCTGGCTCGACTCACCACCTGGATGAGACTCACGTATCCTTTCTTTAATCTGACCATGGATGTTCAAACATCTGTCCACTGTTTTTTATAGCCCTGTTAAATGTGTGCAAACCTGTAAAAAAGCAAATACAAAACAACATTGGTTTTGCGATATATCTTCAGTTTCATCTTGATTTAGTACTTTCAATATTATCTACACATTTTATACAACTTAAGTTGTGCTAATGAACAAATTGTAGTTAATTGTTTATTTAGTTTGTAGCTGTAGTTTATGTGCAATGAAGTCTGTGATGAGGAGGGGGATCTATACAGGACAACAATTTAAGAAGATGGGGAGCTGGATTAATGCAAGACCAAATATCATCATGTCTTTTACTGCGTACATGCACACATTTAACTGTATCTTGGCTGAAATCAAATCGTACATAAATAAAATAAAAGTTTCGAGTCCTAAAGGGAGTAGTCCTACTCCTGGTTCCTGTTCTGGACTGACTATGTGATCACCTGAGACGCAGTCCTTCACTGAATACTCAGATACATGTTTGGGACATTCTTGGGACTGCAGCTTAAAGCAGTTGGGATTTTCCTTTCTGCATCAAGCCAGTGAGTGTGATGAACTACTGCATCCTGATCTGTAAACTTTATTGTATCTGATTCTGTGTCTGCATTGTTTAGTTTTTTGTCAGATGTCACATTTCTTACATTCCTCAGTGATCAGTACTTAATGGAGTTCCTGGAGGATGGAGGTGTTCTCACTCTCCTGGAGATCTTGAGCCACTATCAGAGCAAAGAGGAGGACAAGGCAGAGGCCCTTCGTCTCCTGCTCACTGTCTCAAATGCTGGTCGCAAGTACAAAGAGATTATCTGTGAAAGCCATGGTAACTTCTATAAAGACACCCAGTAGCTGTATATTAATACAGTTTCATACCTGGCATACAAATAAGCTGCTTTCCCATGTGGATAATTTGTGCAGCACTGTAGGAGCCTGTCATCTTTTTTTTTTTTTTTTTACCTTGCAGGTGTGAAAGCCATCGCAGAGTGCCTGGCTAAGTCAAACACAGATGAAACCCAAGAGACAGCATGGGCCCTCCTGGAGTCCCTGTCCCGTGGAAACCCCAAATATCAAAACCAAATCTACAAAGGTCTGATTGCCCTCATGACTTGTACCTCCCCGAAGGCCCAGCAGCTGGTCCTGCACACCTTACACACTGTGCAGGTAAAGCAAGAGAGTGCACACTGAGCCATTTATTAATGCAAGTATGTACTTTTACCATTCTCAGAGCATGCATGTGCCCTCATTCTCTCTCTCTTCCACAATGGACCATATCTTTTTAAAATATTTTTTTTTACCTTTACTTAAAGGTCCAGTGTTTAACATTTAGTAGCATCTATTGACACAAATATAATATTGATAGGTATGCTTTCATGTTTTCATTACCTTAGAGTGAGACGCTTTTATCTACCAAGGGAGCGGGTCGTCTTTTACGGAGTCCGTTATATTCAATCGCCTTGTTTCTACAGCAGCCGAGAACGGACAATCCAAACATGGGCTTTCGCATTTTTCACCACCTTGTTTTTTCCTACACGCTTAGGGGCTGAGCTGTATTCAAATGGTCGCAATCTGCAACTTCACCGCTATATGTCACTAAATTCTACACACTGGACCTTTAACCAGGGTACTGAAGAACAGATTTTTATTTTAAGGGATAGCCTGGAAAAATGTGTATATATATATACCATATGAAAGGAAATACAATAGTTCTCTGACTCCCCTCTCCCACAGTCCAAAATGAAAACAGCACATCCCAGCATTGTAGAGCCTCTGCTGAATATACTCAGGTCCCTGCACCTGGAGGTTCAGGATGAAGGTATGATTGAAAACCACATGGTGGTTTTTGCTGTGGCTGATGAGTTGTTGTTTTTCATTTTATATGCTGAAACTTGCTTTGAAGTGGCAAATGAATCCACAATCCTGTAATAAATGATCTCTCTTAAACTCTGACAGCTATAAATTTGATCTTGGACCTGAAGTGTTATGATGTGAGGCCAATGCTGCTCGGTGGACTGGTGGCTCTGCTGAGACCTGCTAAAGAAGAAGTACAGCAGCATATGGAAGGTAACACCTATTATGCTCTATACGTGTGTTGTTTTTTAAGTGTAGTAGTAATACAATTGTTTCTAAAGACTGATATAGTGCAGCAACTCTTTTAGATTGATCAGAGACAGGAAGTACATAGTTCCTATGATAATATGTCTGCAATGTCAAGATACATAACTCTCAATCTACCCAAACCAATCAATTCATGTGTTAGCATTTTGTCATTTTTTGACATAATGTGACCTAATTTGTTACATTAACATATGTTATTGATACACAGAATCTGAGTCTGAGATAATCATGACGACTGGATCTCTGCCTGTGTTTGTGCAACAAGCTGCTGCAGCTAAAACTATACGGTATGAGCACAAATAACTAAATTATTTTAAGTAAATATAATGTAATGAATGTCCTATAACACAAATACATTGTCAGAAATATGATGTGGTAATATATATTGAATTCATATTACTATTATATTGCTTTGATGACTTATCTCAGTGTTTGTGGTGTTGAAGCTTGCTGGCCGAGGACAGTCGAGAGGTTTCCCGGGAGCTTCTTTCTCTTGGAGTGGTCCAACATCTTCTGTGCGCTATGGGAAACAGAGAGCACACTGATGCCCAAAAACAAGCCAGTCTGGCCTTGGAGGTACATACATGCCTTCATATGATTCAATGAACACAATTCAGTTCACACACACACACACACACACACACACGTTCACTCTCCAGAGACAGTCCACTGCATCATATGATGTCTTCTACACAACCTGTGTGTTTTTTAAATAGCCACAGAGGTGTTGTGAGCTTAAGTAATGACGCATACTTCCAATAAAATGGCCATTTTTTAGATATAAGATAGATATAAATTGATTTATTATACAGCTTACAGCTCTCAGACATACTGTACAGACGCATACACACACGCTAACATTAAATGTTTGCTTTCATCTCTGCCCAGCACTTTGTCCGCTCATACCCAGTTATTGAGGAACACGTGCAGAGAGTCATTGGCAGTACACTGTTTGCGGCCTTTATGGTAAGTTTTAATGACATATATCATGATAGCGTTGGTTAAAAGGTGGATGTGGAAGCTGCTAGAAGGCAGCACTAACAGGTTTTATGATCCTCTTTCTACAGCACAAAGCTGACACTCTGTACATGAACATGGATGAAGCACAAGCAGAAACCCTTTTAACTAACAGGGTGAATATAACTGAAGGTAATGATTGTTTCATCTTAAGGCCAGTCAAAAGTCTGTCTTTTTGTCCTCAGTTGCCTGTACTATGTGAGAATAATTGTTTTGTTTTTTGTCTTTGATTTTCAGTTTCGTTTGGTGATAAACTCTGAAATAGGACAATTGGAAATAATCATTTCAAGATGCAGATGAAGAAAATGTATATTTGTTTTAGTATAAATACTGTTTGTATGTTATTAAAAGTTTCATCCTTATATTATTTTTTGTTATTATCTAATACAGTTTTATAGAGTTATTAGTTTGCTGAACACAATATGTGATTTGGAACAATCATAGAGATGTGATTGTTCAGCATTTTACTTTACTACTTTACATTTCTGTTATTTTAAATACACATCATACTGTACTTAAGTACACATTTGCTGTAGTTGTACTTTTTTTTAATGCCACTTTCTACTTCTACTCCACTACATTTATTCAATAGCTTTAGTTACTAGTTATAGGTTTGCATTGATATATGATGCTTTCTTATACATGAGACTATGCAACAGTTTATAGATGTGATTCAATTAAAACATTTGTTGATTGGAATAGAATTTACTGGCAACTATTTTGATAGATAAGTCATTATTATTTTAAATAATTTGATCATTTTGAGGTTTGGACTGTTGGTTTAACAAAATAAACATTGTGAAGGTGTCATTTTGAGCTCTGGGTAGTTGTGATGGCATTCCTAACTTTTTTCATAATTAATAAACAAACAAACAATCACTTGAGTATAGTAATGAAAATAATCATTAGTTTCAAAACAGTTAAAAATCTGCTCCACCTGAACCAAATGCAACACTAAAAATCCTGCTTTATTTATTCATGAATAATAACAATAATCCAGTGATAAAAGATTTATTAATTTAATAATATTATTTTCTATAGGCCTAAGTGTTTTTACTTATTTCAGTACAGAACTGGAGTATTTTTACAGTGTAGTATTTTAACTGAAGTAAATAATCTGAATACTTTTTCCATCACTGGCACTGATATGATCAATGCATCCTCTAATCTGGGGCAATGACAGTCAAGAATAATCGATATGAAATGATACAACTACACAGGCCGCCTTTACGTCATGTTATCGTTGACCCTCCCACCGGAGATGACGTTACACGTACGTCCACTGTTTCCTTGCAGCTGATTGGACGAGCAGCCGCAGTTCGGTCTGAACGTGGCGGGAGCCCAAATGAGCTCGTGAAGTAAACAACAGCGCTCGTGCTGTGTGCAGAGAAATGAAATAAGTCGGTACATGTTTAATTTGGTCATGAGCAGGTTACGTTCAGCGACGCTCAAAGGCAAGAGAGTCGGACTGGAGGTGGTAGAGACAGCAACAACGAAGCGGAAGAGGTCACATACAGCCGTGAAGGAAGGTAGTTACCACGGTGATGTTACCTAACCTAATGCGTTATGTATGTATGTATATAGCAGTAAATATGAACCAGCCCCGTAGCGTACATGTAAGAGCAATAAAAGCAACACTGGTGTCAAGCAAAGCCACTCAATAAATAGTTGTAATGTTTAAATGTCAGTATTTTTTGTAGAAACGGTGTTACAACAGGTTTTATTTAAGTAGTGAATTTTACAGCCTTAAAAACTACCACAGCAGTCTTAAGGTACATGTAGAACACCAAACTTTATCCTGCGGGTTCATGTATTATGATAAATGTCTCACTTTTTCCAGGAATAAACTCTGAATGTCTGTGCCAACTTATATAAAATGGAGCTCTGGAAGCTCTAGGAACCTCCCCTCTGTATCTGTTCTGCTAATGTTCTCCCCCTCAGCATATATTGATTGCTTGAAGATCGGTGGAATTAGCCCTTTCTGAACAGAAATGATGTTTTTGGTCTTCCAGAGGACACCAGCAGTGCTTCCTCTCCGTCTACATACCACACCTTTCATGATGCTGCTGATGTTGTGCTGCTGCGCTCTCAGCTCCTCAGTTGGTACGACAAGGAGAAGAGGGAGCTGCCATGGAGGACTGTGGTAAAGAGAGACCTTTCTTTCACTGCATTTGACCAGAAAGTTTTTGTTTTTTTAGACACGTAGTTGGTTGTTAAACAGAAACTTTAATTAGATATCATTATGAAAGTACAGGAGGTGTTTTTACTAAGTTAGTAAGCGTACATGAAACCGGTTTTATCGTGTGTCACTGTGCAGATAGACAAAAATATTCTAAAAGTAAAAATCAACAAACGTATACTAATACAGTCAAAATATCATATCCTCATTGACAATATTTGACTTTTTCAGTTGAAATTACACTCATGTGATGTATTTCTTTTACAGGCAGAGACAGAGTCAGACCTCAACATCAGGACATACGCAGGTAAGACTCTTTTTTGGGTCAATGTTAAATAAATTATTAAATATCTGCTGACATTTACAAGACTTTTCTCCCTTTTTTTTAGTGTGGGTTTCAGAAATCATGCTGCAGCAGACACAAGTTGCCACAGTAATAGACTACTACAACAAATGGATGAAGGTAGGCGTCATTACATTGTAGTCATGGTGATATTAAATACATGGCGTGCATTATGTGTCATTTAAACTCTCCACTGTGTTCCAGCGGTGGCCTACTGTGCAGGATCTTGCAGCTGCTACACTAGAGGTGATTATTAAAAATACGCCACTGAACATGGCGGTGATTTTAAAATAGTATTAAGCTTAAATCAAATGTATTGATTTCGCAGGAAGTGAACCAGATGTGGGCGGGCCTCGGCTATTATTCCCGAGGAAAGAGGCTGCATGAAGGAGCTCAGAAGGTCTGCATCAAACGTTTGTGTCCATCTGCATCATTGCGTGTAATAATTACATAGTACGGTTTATGTTATCAATTATGTAATCCATTGACCAACAGAAATATAACTATTAATTATATGCAGAGTTAATTGTGTTACTGCTCTGTTCTACTGCAGGTGGTGTCAGAGCTTAAGGGACAGATGCCTCGCACAGTTGACGGCCTGCTGAAACAGCTGCCCGGGGTGGGACGTTACACTGCTGCAGCTATAGGCTCTATTGCACTGGGCCAGGTACACACACACACACACACACTGGAGACACCCACATCTGCACCACAGCTGTAAGTGTTTCTATTTCTGTTTCCAGAGTCAACTCAAAGGCCACACTTGATAGCTGCACTGCCTTGTTTATCACCGATGACTGAAAAAATCTCTGTTACCTAGGTTACGGGAGCTGTGGATGGCAATCTGATTCGGGTGCTGTGTCGCCTGAGGGCCATCGGCGCTGACAGCACAAGTCCTGCAGTAACAGAGGCACTTTGGTGAGATCAGACCTCAAACATTGTCGTTGAGGAGGAACCAGAGTTTTGAGTTTGATAGAAGCACCCACTTTAATAACTATGAACATGTTGTTTTTTCTTGGTTTGAGCAGCTTTTGAACAGTTTCATATAGATATATATTTAGATATGTCATATTTTTGGGGGAAGTTTCAGCTTTTTCCATTCCCGGTCTAAATGCTCTCAGAACTTTGAAAATGAAGATCAGCGTTTGTGATCAAAACACAGGGGAAAAAAAGATATATTCAAAACCTGAGTGAGTCTTTGTAACTGGTATTAAAGTAAGAATACTCTCTTAAGATATATAATTTTTTCTCTATTTTAGGAGTCTAGCTAATACACTGGTGGACCCTGGGAGACCTGGGGACTTCAACCAAGCCATGATGGAGCTGGGAGCACGAGTCTGCACCCCTAAAGGAGCGCTGTGCAGTCAGTGTCCCGTGCAGTCTCACTGCCACTCGTACCACAAGGTAGACAGCATCTTAAGTGCTAAACCAGTGCTACTTAGTAATGGTAATGGTTTGTGCTCTCCTTTAAACACAGAAGAAGCCAGCGCTAACATAGGTTATTAAGTATGGATGATTCTGTACATGGTGTTGTGCTTATACTGTGTGTGGATGTGCAGGTTCATGTCAAGCAGGAGAAAAACTCAAGGAAGCTGTTGGGGAAGCCGAACAGGAAACCCTCAACGCTTCCTGATATAGAAGACTGTAGTAAGTGTCCTGAGTCCTCTTTTCAGACCTTCGTGTAGTCATAATATTATCTTAAAGCACTTTCTCCTGTCCCTCAGTGAATAGTGGGACATGTCTGCTGTGTCCCTCGGAGCCCTGGGACGATGAGTTGGGTGTTCAGAACTTCCCCAGAAAGCCAGCGAAGAAACCGCCTCGAGTGGAGCGAACTCTGACCTGCGTGGTGATCCGACCTGGAGAGGAGGGAGGGGACGAGTACCTGCTCACACAGAGACCAAACAAAGGTCAGCGCCTGCAGTGGATCCCACTGGGGAAGGGTCTGTTTGTGCTGAAACTTGTCTTCAGCCTAATTATTATTATCACTTCCCTGTCTGAAGAAATTGGGAATGTGAACAGAGATTCATAGGTCTAGAGTCAGGCACAGGTACAGTTTTCTATCACTCTGCAGTTTGTCAGTGTTAATTTTAGCAGGAATTTTCATTGTAGTTTTACTACATGTCCGGCAAACCTTAAAGAAACACTGAATACAGAAATACAAAAAACAAAAACCGGTTAATGTACATCTATTTGGGTGGTGTGCATGAATAAATTCAATATATGGGAAATGTCAGAACTTGAATTTGAAGAACTAAATATGTCAATAATATAAACAGATTGAAAATAAAGCTTAAACTACATTTAATATGCAATTCAACAATCCTATGTTCTGAGATTTTATATTTTAAATAAACATTTGTTGTTTTGTTGTCCTGCCTGTGTGTGTGTGTGTGTGTGTGTGTGTGTGTGTGTGTGTGTGTGTGTGTGTGTGTGTGCGCTGACAGGTTTGCTGGCGGGCTTGTGGGAGTTTCCGAGTCTCCTGCTAGAGGAGAAGAACTCTGAGATGAAACAGAAGCAGGCGCTGTGTGCCGAGATCAGCAGGATACTGGGAACCCAGCTGGCTGTCAGCCTCCTCCAGTATGTGGGAGAGGTTAGCTTGATGATTTCCCACCTATCTCTCATACACACTTTAATACACACACACACACACACACTCTTTCTGTGGCTGTGTAATCATCTTCTGATGCATCACTGATTGGCTGTTTGCAGGTGGTTCACATCTTCTCCCACATCCACCAGACGTATGTGGTTCACAGTGTGTGTTTGAAGGATGGTGACACACACACACAGACTGAAAATGCACAGTGGCTCACCAGATCTGCTCTGCAGGAGGCTGCTGTGTCCACGGGAGTGAAAAAGGTTTTTGTTTTGTTTACACAGTGCGTGTGTGTGAAGCCCTGTTGTGTGAGGTCAGCAGTACGGGCAGCACCAGGAGTGGACTTGGTTATCACTCACAGAAAGCATGCTTTTGTAACAGCAGTCTGGTGTATAGAGACAGTTATTTTCCCTGTGTCACATTACAGTATTATACTGAGTTTAAACCGTTAAATTAAAATCTTCTGTAGTCTGTGTGAACAACCCAACATGTTAACTCTCCTGCAGATCGTGAAGCTTTGTGATTCTGTGGACAGTCAAAAAGAACAAACCTCAAAGGTAAGTACTTCTGTATATTTCTATATTTTACAAAAACATACCTTATTCTTCTTCTAATCCTGTATTAATAACAGATTCCACCTTTATCACTTGTCTCTCATTTAGGATGGAAAAAGGCAAAAGAATGACAAGAAGCCACAGAACTCTAAAAAACCCAGACTGAGTGCGGCTAACAGCAGCAGCAGACAGCTCTCCCTCAGCTCCTTCTTCAAGACAGTTAAACAGGAGTCTTGATGGGATTGTATGTAAAAGTCCTTCATGGGGCCTTTTTCATGCCTTACTGTCAGAGCATCACCCCTGTGGTGCCACATTAAGGGAATTAGAAACAAAATACAATCACATTTTTTTACTAGTACTACTATTCCTGTATTATTTACTATGGATACTATCAAATTATTTTTACAAGATTGGTTTTTAAATTGTTATAAAATTAAAACAAAGAGATCTGTATATTGCTCCTTTGATTTTCCTGCAGGGGCTACCTTGCGACTTCAAGTCAAGTCAGTCAGGTCAAGTCAGCTTTATTGTCAAATATGCTATACATGCACGACATACAGCACAGATGAAATTTCAGTCCTCTCGGACCCATGGTGCAAACAGGCAATAAAATAAATTTTCTATAAATAGAAAAGACATAAAATAAACAATCAACAATTTAACAAGACATAAAATAAACAATTAATAATCAAGAATCAAGGCACTTGGGTATTTACAGCATGAAGTAAAATAGGATAAATAAATAAGTATTTAAACAGGTGAGGTGGTGGGTGTAGTGCAAATAAACAGGGGAAAGTGGAATGTGCAGTCCCTGAATTCAGAGTGTGTGGGGGGGAGTGGCGGTAGAGCAGGGAGGGAGTTGAGTCTAGATGTAACTTTGGATAATAAAGCCGACACACACGACGAACACAAGGTTTCATGACAGCCAGTGGCATGTGTGAACTGAAAAAACTCTTATCTATGCCTTTTTTTTTACGAGTCAACAAAAACGGATGGTTAAGTGCCTACTGCAAACTACAACTACCCGATGAAACCAGCAGAGATTTACAAAGTTTTCAATAATGTTTTTGTTTAGTATAGTTTAAATTGTCTCATAGATATATGCAAAGTTTTTTTTATCTTGTGCGCACAAGTCCAGACAAAAGAACAGACAGCACCTTTAGTAAGAAAGAAGATGACACCCTTGCAGTCAAGATGGTGGTCGAAGATAACAAGACCTGTTTTTGGCTTATCAGTTGTTGTTCACTTGTGGCTAGGAGGTGTCAGCAGTCGGTATGAAATAGACTAAAACCGATTTTTTTGAACATTGTGAATCACTACAACCACCAGAGGTCCTTGAGCATTCAGTCATAAATGTGCACAAAAAATAGGATGCTGATGCTCCAGTAGTATGCAAGATTAACTGGACAGATACATTATCTTACAACAGTGGCGGACACATTGGGAGGCACAGAATTAAAAGGTTGTTTTCACCGTCATTATCAGACCAAAACTGCCTTTTATTTTTCTCAAATGCAAATGTATAAATATTTTGTGCGTTTTGATCCAGGATTTGGTTTACATTCACAAAACTACACACATGACAGGTAACCTTGCTGAACTGGATCAAAACAAAGTGCTGAGGAAATGCCAGGTTTTTACAGACTTCTACAAAAATAGTCTTTAATCAATGGTGACAGTTTGATGAAATAAAGGCTGAAGTCTAGCAAGAGATGTGTCCTGTAATATATTTATTAATTTGTAAATAATGGCTAAAAATGTCCCTGAAAAGACAAATCCAGACAAGAGGACAGACCCGTGGCATGCCCCTTTAACAATAGATTATCTGGACAGCTACATGTACAGACACACACCACCTTTACAGGCATCATGCCTTTGGCGGTGGCAATTAAAACGCTTTCATGTTACAATGACGTTCTTTCTTGTGACTGCAACATCTCATTTTATAGAATAATTGCTTCTAATAACCTGGTGTATCCCAATTAGATTCAGGTAGTGTTTAGGATGAAACAGACGGCTGGTTTTAGGTACGTACACAGTGTGTGAAAACCAAGAGGGATTTTGAAACTGAGTGCTTGGTGTTACAGAAGCTGTAGGAACCTGGAGTCCCAGTCCTGGATTAAAGTCCACTGTCTGTGAGGTTTCTACACTGAGGATTGTTTTTAGCACTGAACAAGCAATAGGGTAAACAGAGCATAATACTGCACATGCTGTACAAATGTCACATGCTGTATAACTGCATTTATATCTTAAACTAATTTGTAACATCAGACCAAACATTCTTGCACTCTTGGTAAAGACAGTTGTTGAATAATTAACCTCAGGTCTGTTTTGTAGATTTACTCAAATCCTGTACTTAACAAAAAACTAGAATATTTTCTTGTACTTCACTATATTTCAGTGGAAAATTTGTACTTTTTACTCCACTACAATTATCTGACAGCTTTAGTTACTTTACAGATTTTTGCAATCAAAATATATGAAGAGCTTAAATGCTGAAATGATTAGTTAATGACTAATATCAGTGACAGAAAATGTTAACTTAAAAATTAACTGACAGCTTTTTTTCTTATCATTGATCTATTGTTTTGGACATGAGCATTGTGAATGTGTCACTCGTCTCACTATGTTCACATTTTTAAAAACCAATCAATCAATTAATAGAGAAAAAGAAACAATAGGTGAATCCACACAAAATAGTTTATATCAGCTCCACCTCAACCAACAACAAGAGCGCCCCCAGCTGGTCTGAACATGTCACAATCTGCACACAACAAAAAAAAGAAGGAAAAAAAAAAAAAGGAACGAAACGAAAAAAAAAAAGAGCCCAACACCAAAGCGAAGAAATCCAGGAAGTGGTCCAAGTATTTTCTCCGCCGCCAGGGCTCCTCAGGTGGAAGAACCACTCCGCGGTGAACCTGTGCGCGGACTTATTTTGGACCGGTGTCGGTCTTCATTCATCCATCGCAGGGCCAGGACCTGGATTTGGCAGCAGGGCGTTCTGCTGCTTGTACTTTGGTATTTGGCAGGCAGCGTCCAAAGGTTAACCAGCGTGGAACCGAGATTTGAAACACCGTACGCAAGGTGCGCATAGGTGACCGGTTTGTCTTCACAGGCTGCAGACGTGTGTGTGTGTGTGTGTGTGTGTGTGTGTGTGTGTGTTGTTTCTTCTTTTTAGTCATTCTCCCTCTCTTTATGTGTGCAGATGGCTTCTGTTTGGCAAAGTGTCCTGTCCGCGCACCAGAGGATAGTGGACAATGGAGGTATGATGATGATTATTTTTAAGTATTGTAGTAAATTCACATGTGTTGTAAGTCTATGAAACAAGTCTGTACTGTCTGTACGTGTGTGTGTGTGTGTGTGTGTGTGTGTGTGTGTGTGTGTGTTCAGTGTGTGGGAGCTGCAGATGTGCTTCACAATGACCGCTTTGTGTCTTGTCACATGATTTGCAACCATGCTACTTTTTACATTGCATTATCTTGGAACAGTGGCGGACACATAGGATTGGGAGACACAGTCATTGTAAGACAAACACTGCCTTTTATTCTTCTCAACTGCAACTTTATAAATATTATGTGCTTTTTGAATCAGGATTTGGTTTACATTCACAAAGCTGCACACATAATAAGTCATCTGTGCAGAACTGGATCAAGACAAAGTGTAAAAACCTGGCGTTTCCTCAGCAGACTACTATAAAAATGCCTATAATATATATCTATAATGAGTCTATAATCAGTGATGACAGTTTAATGAAGGCTGAATTCTAGCCAGAGATGTGTCCTGTAATATATTTATTAATTTGTAAATAATGCCTAAAAGTCCCTGACACAGATCTCTGTTGTGTTCCAGACAAGAGGACGGACCCGTGGCTGCTGATCTACTCCCCCGTCCCGGTGTCAATCATCATCCTGCTCTACCTGTGTGTGGTCTGGGCCGGACCTCGTCTGATGAAAGACAGACAACCCGTGGACCTTAAAGTCATTCTCATTATTTACAACTTTGCCATGGTCGGCTTGTCTGCCTACATGTTCTATGAGGTGTGTTTGTACTGCTTTTTAAGAGGAAAACCGACAATGGTGGAAATGTTCAGGTTTCAGCACTTCCAGTTTTTGTTGCTGCTGTTTCCTCCTTTTTTTCTTGATATAAGGGGTTGTATTGGTGGTGTATTCTTTCATTCAGTAATTGTATGGATATTTATTTCCCAGTTCCTGGTCACATCCTGGCTCTCAAACTACAGCTACCTCTGCCAGCCTGTAGATTACAGCAGCAGCCCGCTCGCAATAAGGGTAAGCAAATGTCACACACTTACACTCAAGATACCATTAATGACTTTGGTGTGTTTGGCCTGTCACAACCTATATTCGGAACATAATTCACAGTAAAATAATCCTACCACACAGCTCACAGAGCCGTTTGAAAACTAAACCTTCAATTATTACATTAATAAAGCTCACCGTCCTCCATTGTTTCCCTACTGCAGATGGCCAAAGTCTGCTGGTGGTTTTTCTTCTCCAAGGTCATCGAGCTCAGTGACACGGTAAGTATTTGTTCAAACATTATCAGTACGAGTGAAACTCTGACATTTAACAATGAAAAGTTCACAATTTCTCTGTGCAGATCTTCTTCATCCTGAGGAAGAAGAGCAATCAGTTGACTTTCCTTCATGTTTACCACCACGCCACCATGATCCTCAACTGGTGGGCGGGGGTCAAGTATGTGGCGGGCGGACAGTGTAAGTCAAATATTTACTGTATTATATTTACTTACTACAATGATTTTACAGCACAACACAAGATTGAGCCAATCTTTTGCACTGGGAGACATGTTCCTATTTAGGTGTTGTATTTTATTTTTAATTAATCCCTCATTGTCTTGGACTGCTGCACCAAATGTGTATTAATCCACAGCTGAAAATAGTCCCCAACAGATACAATGTCTACTCCTGTTTGAGTTACATTAGTTAAAAACTACAGTCTCCTCTTGTTTTAGTCTACATTTAGTCTTTTTTTTTTTTAACTATACATTTGTGATTTATTTTTAAAAATGTACGTCTTCAGTAGGAACAACTGGGTGCCACCGACAGGTTAGGAAAGTTGGAAATGATTAAGAGACAGATTTAACATATTGTTGGTTTTGGGCTTTTCTTAACCAAACTACAGAATAATGCCAGCTATAGAGTAACACCTTTAATTATAGGATTTGTCTTCTCCCCATTTGAACGCCTTTTAGCAAGTCAGGTGTGATGGTTGGATGATGTTTACAAAACAACCCAACAAAATTTATGTCGGTTGTAATAATTGATAAAAAGAACAAACGTAAAGTGCTGATCAGAAAACATTTCAAGTTATTTCCCTGCCAAAATCATAATTCATATTCTCCATCATCTTAGTGGCCAAAAGCTGATCAGTTCCCTTGCATAGATGTTTCATAAATGCAAATGACCACCTAATTCACCATCTAATGTGAAATGCTCTGAAACTAAACCGTAATACTAACAAAAAATCTGTCTTTCCTGCCTCGCACTCTATATTCTTAAAAAATCCAAAGTGTACCAGTTCTGATACTTAATTCATTCACTATCAGTACTTGAATGATCCCTTGTTTGTGCCACATCCTGCAGCGTTCTTCATCGGCCTGCTCAACACCTTCGTTCACACTGTGATGTATTCTTACTATGGCCTGGCTGCCATCGGCCCTCACATGCAGAAGTACCTGTGGTGGAAGAGATACCTCACTTCTCTGCAGCTGGTGAGCGTCTCCCGCTCTGTATGAAAACAGCTGTGAACGTACGTACAATATGCGTAGATAAGGCGATCTGATCTTTTCCCCGACTGCCTCTCCAGGTGCAGTTTGTGCTGTTCATCCTGTACACGGGCCAGAAGCTGCTCGTAGAGTGCGACTTCCCCACCTCCATGAACATACTGGTGTTTTGTTACTGCATCACCCTCATCATCCTCTTCAGTAACTTCTACTATCAGAGCTACCTCAACAAGAAGAAGCAGAAGTAAGATGCCTAAGTTTCTTGTGTCTGCAGTACTGACAAGCGTCCACTAGAGGGAACAACATGACTGCAGTCTGGAGGCTTTTCTCATGGTGCTCATCATCAACTGCTAGGCAAACATTAAAAAAAAAAGACAGATATATATATATAGAACTAATGTGAACAATTTTAGTACTTTATGCATTTTTTGTATTTTATATAAAATGTCACATACATGCCAAAGTAGAGATATTGTGTTATCATTCAGTTATTTATTTCTTAAATTGAGAAATGACAAACATTCAAATGATTGCTGTAAACAAACTGTACATTTTATACATATAATAATAATAATAATAATAATAATTATAATAATAATAATGATAAAGTAGGTTGGTTTCTCTGCATTACTGCAGAATTAACGAGTTCAAACCCTCCTCCAGAGATAAATCCATAAAGAAAAAGGGGAAAAAAAACACTTAACAACAAAATATGGAAATGCAAACACATTTTTTTTTTCCACTTTTAAAACAAACACTGCAAAATGATATATTCTTTTCTACACTTCAGTCTAAAACTGATAGAAAGGTGTAGATAGGAGAGGAAAAAAAATAAAGAGGAGGGCATTTCATTTCCATTCAGGAGTTTTGTATTGCTTGAAGTTTGTATGTTATGGCTGAAGAAATGTTGCTCTGATTGTACTGAAAGTGTCTTTGCACCAGTGTTATGTTCATGAGTACTTGGCCAAAATATGTGATTCTGAATCTAAGAAATAAAGCGTATAAATCTTTCAACAACTGAAGGGCACATGCACAAAAATCTTTATTCTTAAGCTTTCTTTTACGTTAATAATAATAAAAGATTTCTTGTAATTTCTTTGACTCAGGGCATTCCTTCATTTTAAGTGAGTAAAAATCAGAAATTAAAACCAGATTCCATTTTTATTTTAATCTTTCCTCTTCAGTATTTAAAGCCCCTCTAACCCAGTGGTTCCCAACCTGGACTTCAGTGCCTCCACACGCAATCACAAATGACAAATCTGAGAGGTCACAACACGATTAAAGGGGCCTTCCAGTGATTTAGCGGGGCACTTTCATTAACTTGGAGGACATATTAAAAACAGAATTGTCAAAATTTATGCAGCAGAGGTTGAGATACCCAGACTTTTAGTCTCTAATATGGGTCAAGCTCCAAAAGCACTGGATCCTACAATTCCTATAATGCAATGCAGTGTCTTTCATTAGATCCTCCCTGCCTGGTAAATTCCCAAATATTTTAAACTCCAAGTCCACTCCAAGTTCATAACACAGGCTTCCTGTAAAAAAAAAAAAAAAAAAAAAAGTCTCAAGCTCAGTTCCTGTATTGTTAAGGTTATTTTCTCAGCACTCTTCACTTCCAAGAAGACTTTCAGGCTGAGTAGTAATCTGCAAGACAACTCACTGATCTTTTGTAATATCAGCTTAATGAGTAACCCTTTATCTTATTATTACCAGATACACTTCTTCTGGGAAAATGATTAACAAAATTTGCTTTCTGACGTATGCAACTGGTGATTACACATCCTTGTTTTAAGGTTGGGAACCACTGTTCTGACGTATTTGGACTATTAGATAAGTGTCTTGACCAGTAAGACAGTGTCAGGTATGCAGTTAAACACATTTTAGTATACTAAACTGCCTTCAAAACTTTTATGTTGGATTCATCTTGCTGGTTTCCCATCCATCCAGCAGCTAAGTAAGCTAAGAATGAGCTAAAAAAAATATTTTGATTAACTATGTGACTCCTGTCTTGTATGAAAAAAGAACAGGAAGTAGAGTAGAGGTGATCCAAGTGTGATAAGACGGGTGTGGAAGGAGTTGGACTGCATAGTAGTAGAGTAGGTGTGGTGAAGCGTGCCCTGCTCCAGTGTTGCTCTATGTCTCTGTGTAGACAGAGGACATGTGGCTCAGGCTGCGATCGAAGCTGCCCACCTGGAAAAAAATGCTCTCCTCTGGGCTGGAAGAGAACTGGCACCCTGCGCCACCTTGCAGGTCCTGGGTCAAGTTGAAGCCTGGTACAGACGAGATAAAGTGGCGTTTGTTTAACATTCTGATGAAATCAAACATTCATGATTCTGGCATATAGGCTCTAGGTTAATTGTCCACACCTGCCGTGCCAGTGTTGCTAGTTGACATGTGGAAGCCATTATGCTGATGGGAAGTGTAGGCGTGAGAATCTCCTGGGACGTGGACGCCACCGACTGTCTGCTCCATCCTGTAGGAGTCTCCGAAATGGAAGCAGCTCTGAAAGCTGCCTTGGTATTCTAGGAAATGAGGGATGATGTAGAGGAGCGGGGAGGAGAAAGAGAGGAGAAAAATAGAAGCCAGACTTGATCAACTGCCACCAGCGTCTAAGGATGATTGTTTCCAAGGTCAGTAAGCGTCCACTCCATCCGGCTGAAACTTGATGTGGATCTGAAGTTATGACAATGCTATATTTGTGCTCGTGCTAACTGTGCCAGCCCCCTAGTATGTAACGTTTGTCCCCATCGTCTCAGTTTGTACTCAGAATCGACCGCAGGAGTCACGATAATGGGAAAGCAGCCTTTCCTGGAGCGCTTTTACGCAACTCTGTGACCACAGCGTGGTTAGAGAGACGTCCATGTGTAGATCTTTACAGGGAAAACAGTGTTTAAGGCATTAGGAAAAAGACTCGGGAGTGACAGCTGAGCCTGCCATGTTAGGGCGCTGAGAGACAGCTGAATACATGAGCCAGCATTTTGTTGGATAATTCAGCGCAGGGAAAAGGCTTCCGGCATGTGGTTTTCCCCACTCTGTCTCTACGACTCTAATCTCTCTCTGTCCTAAAAATGCTCTGACAGAGCCACAGGGCAGTATCGCTGCTTTAAGAGACAACTTCCTCTCTCTGAGGCCTTTCATGTGGGTCTGCTGGTACAGTAAGCGTTTCAAAACGGACACAGGGGTGCTCTTATATTGAGGTGACACTGTAAATTCTCTCATATGAAGTTCTATAAAAGTAATACTCAGGCTACATGTTACTGAATCACCTGCAAGGGGAAAGATTTGAGGATATTAAATTGAAACGCCACTGAACAATCTCCAAATTCAAGTCAAAACAGATTTCTTGAGTTAAGTTACAGATGTCTCTGGGTCAGTCTTACCGTCGTTGGCAGGCTGATGGTGATGATAGTGAGAGTAGGATTTGTGGTGAGGATGGACGTGCTGTTTCTCCAGAGGAGGAGGAGGAGGAGGCGTCCCTGTTCCCTTCATCCCTGGAGACATGAGGGGACCTGACACCCTGGAGGGGGGCCACAGAAAAGTGGGGTGATATATATATATTTCAACCTCTCGATTTAGTACTCATCCCTTTCTAGACAGTCTCAATAATTTCTCAATAAAATGCTTCATGCATTGTGACATCCGAATCAAAGCCCGAGCTACATGCCGGCCCGCTAACCACATGATCCGACAAACCCAGCGGAGCAGCTAGTGATCCTAAACACACAGAAGAAGAAACATTCCAGGCGTGTGGAAACTTGGGCTCCCCACACGTAATCGTCCTCCTACCACATATTATGATCTTAAGTCAACAAACAGCAGAGTGTGCATTCAAGTGAAACCAACCCCCCCCCCCACCACCACCACACACACACACACACTGCCCACCATTACAGTAACCCCAGGCTTTGTGGCCTCAAGAGAAGAAAGCACAATAGTGTTTACATTCATGACTTTTGAGAAAGAGAAATATTAAGATGACATGTTTGTGACTGTGTGGACTCTAACAGCCTGGAGAAAAACTGAGGTTTCCACATTGACTTATTTATGTATTGATCATTCAAATAAAAAGGTATGATACAGCAAGTCTCAAATCACAATTAAGGACATAATAACATACATAACTACTGCCACCTTTTCTTCAGCCTCAGAATCTAAGAGTCACACTGTGTGATGGAACAATCTGGAGTTCAAAGAGGTCAAAGCAATTGGTTAAATATTACAACCATACCAGCTCATGGTAATTCCCCAGTTTAGCGTCACAGTTAAACTGGTTCATCCTCTAAAACTTGCAGGTTTTGAAAGGAAAGCTCAGCAGCATGCTTTAGTGAGTTTGTGCAGAGGCTGTCAGCAGCATCTGAGACCGAGTTCTGTATAACATCATATCATCTAAAGGAAAAATCTGCTGCTGTCATGGTGGTGGTTATTTATTTTTAATTTTGTCTTTGCTGTAAAAATGTGCACACCAAGGGATTTCTAAATATTTGGAGTATGACATCATGCATTTTTAGGGGAATTCCACCCTCAAATCATCAAAGTTGTAGAAACATTAGCAGAAATGTTTCTCTTTCAGTCATGCCACACACAGCTTCACATAGCCGCGTCTCCACATCACTCAGGGCCAATAGATGCCCTTTTTAACTGTATTTTAGATATCAAGCAATGGATGGCAGATCATTTTCTCCAGCTCAATCAGGATAAAACTGAGGTCTTGGTCATCAATACTGAAGCTCAGAGAGACAAACTCAATGTGAAACTGCAAGCACTGGCATTAAATCAATGTCAACAAGTAAAAAAACTCAGAGTAATCTTTGATTCGGACCTCACATTACAAACATAACTAAAAATACATTTTATCATCTTAAAAACACTGCCAGAGTGCAGCCATTTCTCTCTCAAGCCAATACAGAGAGAGTAATGCACGCTTACATTACCTGCAGGATTAATTATAGATTGACTATAATGCTCTACTTTCTGGTCTCCCCAAGAAGAGTATAGCTCAATTACAATTACTTCAAAACTCAGCTGCATGTGTGTAGACAAGGACCAGAAAGAGACATTACACCAATCCTAAAGTCGCTGCATTGGCTATCTGTGTGCTTCAGAATCGATTTTAGGGTCCTTTTTTTGGTTTATAAAGCTCTTAGGGGTCTTAGCCTTAGTCTAGAACCCTCAGTTCTTCAGCAAGTGGCCTTTTAATTATCCCTTAAGTCAGAACAAAGACCCATGGTGAGGCATCTTTTTATCACTCTGGTCCTCCTCTCTGGGACGGCCTTCCTGAGGACCTCAGGGCAGCTGAGAGTGTTGACACTCTTAAAAGCAAACCTCAAAACGTCATCTTTTTAGTCTGGCTTTTAATGGATTTGATCAGTTATTATCTATTTATGTTTTTATTTATTATCTGTTTTATGCACTTTTTTATTTATACGTTTTAATCCTTTTTCTTTGTATTACTCTGTTTACTTTGTGTATTTATTTATTTCAACATCTTACTCTGTTTTATTTCTTTGTTTACGTATTTGTATGTCTGACTCGTCTTTTTCCTTTTTCTAAATCTGCCTGGGGGTGGGTGGGGGGTTAATGTGCTACATTTTGCTTGTATGAAAAGTGCTCTACAAATAAAGTCTCATTGATCGATTGATTGATTGATAGATTGATGCCTCGTGTTACATAAATGCGATGGCAAGTTCACATGTCTGTCAATATTGGACCGATACCGGTACTGAGCATCTACTATTTACTGCACATCTCTACTAAATACGGTAAGTGCCTGAGACACAACTGTCCCAACTGCAGTCTTACTGGGTCGCACCAAGTAACATGGTTTCCGTTAACATGGCACAAGTCCTAATTGAATCACTATGAAGGAATAGTTTGACAAAAAAGAAAATTCATACCACTTCTCATGTCTGTACGATCAATTTGAAGCTAGTGCCAGGAAACAATTAGCTTAGCTTAGCACAAAGACTGGAAACGGGGAAACAGCTAGCCTGGCTCTGTCTGAAGGTAATACAAATCTGCATACCAGCACCACTAATACTCATTAATCAGTATGGTATATGTTGTTTATTTAATCCATACAAAGATACAAACAGCCTGCGCAGATATGATGTGTTAATTGGTGAACCGTGGCGATGCTGGTGAGTGGATTGACAAGGTTTTATGCTAAGAGGGAGATATTTAATGTGCGTCTTGTTCCGCCTTCATAAGATCACTTAAATAAATGTACCCAGGAGCAGTGGGAACCATGTCTGGTATTTATTCAGACACTTAAATGTTAAACGTGAAAGTTAACAAGAAACTCAAAATGACCACCAATTTAACGACATAATGTTATACACTTGACATTAACTTAATGGAACAGCAATCTGGTCCAAATCCAGACTGATAGCCAACAGACCTGCCTTTAAAAACGGAGCTGGCCAATCACCCTCCCAAATATTCAACAGCTACTTAGTACCCTCTCATGACTGCATATCAGGAATGCCAACACATAAACTGCTGCTGTGTTACTATGTGCCGCTGTGCTCTGGAAGCATATGGTTTGCACTAAGCGCTATATGAATGTGATGACAGAGTGTTGCTGGAGGCAGCCGAGCCCTCAGATGACTGCTCACTGCTGGCCTGGCTGGAGCCTACTATATGACCTACTGCATGCGGGACGTCCCACACAGCACTCAGTGGCTGGCAGTGGCTTTGTGCAGGGCATTTGGCAGAGAGTGGCTGATGAAGGGAGATGGTAAACGCAACGCAAGTGCGAGAATTTCCTGCCAATGCGGAATTAATTTTACATTTTCCTTTGCTGTGGGACACAGCTCTAGGCTGCCCCATTGTTTCTGGCTTTATCAATAGAGATCATCATAAAACTGTGTATAAAAAATACATATTTTGGCATGCTCTTTTTATTGCCTCTTTGAGAGAGGTCCTATTTTTGCTGTCTGATGTCTTCTTTCTGTTTGCCTGTCTCATAAACGAATAAATGGATCCAATGAAATTCGGTGGAGAGACAGAACATATGATTATACTTCAGTGGTCATCTGTGTCTGGGGTTTCCATTATACTAAGGACCAGTGGTGGAAAGTAACTAAGTGAATATTTGAGGTACTACTTGAGGTTTACTTGAGTACTTCCATTGTATGCAACTTGTTTCAACATTGTATTTTTCTGTAGTAAAATGATCTCCACTTCAACAAGGTACTTCTGCAATAATAGTATTAATCCACACTCCATATTACGGGACTTGAACCAACAACTCAGTGGTTCCTAAACTAAGTCCCTATGAACAAAGCTACTGCTGCCCCAAAGTCTAATAATCCAATAATGCAATATAACACAGAGAGGGGCCATTTTGCTATGTCCTACATCACTGCCAATATCTTTGAAACAAACAAAAAGAGGGACTTTCCTGATCTAACATCTTGCAGGATTAGCACATTGATACAATTTGAGATTTAGGTGATAGTACTACTGATGCCTTTGGGGGTAACAGCTGGTTCGATAGATGAATACCTTCTACGGAGAGGGCCTTCTACTCATCAACATGTTCATCTGGGTATCAAATTTAAGTGTTTAAACACATATGGACTGCACTTGACCTCCATGTCTACCTCTACAAAATTGAGGAAGCTTGTGTGGCACCTTGTGTTAGTCCAGCTCAGGAGAAGCTAGCTGTTAGTGAGCGTGGCTAATCCATGGGTTGGCACAGGCCCAGTGCGTGGCCATGTGTTCCTGCAGAGAGCAGCATTCCCCCAGGAGCTGCTGTCAGCACAAACTCAGGAAACAGTTATACTGTTCATATTTTTACAAGCTGCCTCTATGTGCAGCTAAAGTGAATCATAAGCTAATCACTGCCAGCTGCCCCCGGCCCTGCTCTCACTAGTCTCTAACTTGCTAGCTATTCAGACTCAAGGTATGAGGGGAATCTTTCATATGCTACATTAATCTCTCCCCTGATATTCATCTTCACTGACCATCCTGCACAACTCTGCTTTCTCCAGCTCGCCCACCCACTCCCACTGCAGTGAGAGAGGGATTTGACCACTGACCTGTTGATTCCTGAAGGTAGATTTGGAGGGGATTTCAAGGTGAGGCAGATCAGATTGATGAACTAAATTTCATAAATATTAAGAAGGATGAGAGCTTCGGGAGAGTGTGGGCAGATATGTAAAATACCCTTGTGTGCTGTCCACCATAGCAGAGGGATGTGACCTCTGCTACATAAAGATGGTGTTTATATGAACATTACAACATAAAGTGATGAGCTAGATGGTTTATGAGACCTCACTCTTTGCTCACTGAGAGCACAGCTCAGTGATTTTGACTTGAGTGGCTCATTGAATTTTTCTGAGTAATATGGGAAAGCTGATGTCATTGTGGGAATGAGATTTGTTTCAGCACTAAGGCTCATGACTAACACTGATCATAGAAATGCAACAACAATAAGATGAAAAAGACTTCTAACATGGAAGTCCAGGCTAAATGACTTGTATTCAGGTACGTCGACTGTAACTATCGACCAGAACCAGTAATATAAGTTGATGCGCTCTTGTTGCCTTAAAGAGTATCTTCCCTCGGAGGCTTCGCTCTTTGTACTGAGGTGTGATGGGATGGAAAGAAACCTGAAGATTCATGAGCAGTCTTGCTCTGCTCCTCGTTCGTCTTCCTTCACCTGCAGCTAACTGTCCCACTAGGGAGTGGGGATCAGACCCTGTCCTCCACAGACCCTACGTTCTCCACAAACACCCTCTGCCTCCCCTCTCATCTCCCCCCTTTGTAGCCGACCATTAAGCTCCTCTGATGGATGACAGGGGCTTCTTTGGCGCAGACTTGTGGGAACACTTCTGGTTCTGGTTAGCAAGCTAAAGCTGTGCTTGAGAGACAGACTACAGCATCCTGGCTAAAGCTAAGCTAAAGCTAAGCCAGCGCCGCAGGCCCCAGTGTGAAGAGCACATCGGGATATTTTTGGGTCCCTGTTAGTCCCAGAAAGATAACTGCCCTAAACACAAAGGATCCGTCTTTAATCACCATTTGTCTTGGAGGAATATTGACAGTAAATCTTTTCTGTGACGTAACTGTTTGTGTAGACGGCTTAATTGAAGACACAAAATGAGTGACTGACCACATGCTGCCATGAGCGGCTACCTCAAAAATGTTTTTGTTTGGACTGTGAGATTGACACTCATTTTCTGGATCATTGTAGAATGATAATGGCTGGAAGACAGACAGTGTCGAGTTACGAGCCGTGAACGTCCCCCTTCAGAGCAGGAACTCTTAATGTAGCTCTGTGCCGTCTCTGCCGCCACTCTAATTCAATTAGCCCGTGTCAATCACTGCTGAGGTATCAAACCACCTCAGACTAATATTTGCAGAGGGGCTCTAATATCAATACGCAGGTAAAGGCAGTAGACTCTCCGCTCCGCAATTATATAACCACATATGGCTGAAAGCAGTGAATGACAACATTTACCACCCATCTCTCTGTGAGCACAGGCCGCCATGGTGGAACAGCCATCTCTATGAGAGAGGCTCTACACACACACACACACACACACGCTCTCACTCACACACATGCGCTCGTGCTACGCCAATCGCCAAATGTATTTTAACTGGCATATTTTAATATTAGCTTCAGAAAAATGACACTGATATTTACAAAGTAAAAGGAGTCTAAATGGCCCATTTGAGCCAGAGTAAACACATTTAGCTATGAGGTCAGAGGCTGCCACACTAGAGGCAGGTTAGTTTGATAATTTTGTCAAAATGTTTAATGTCCTGCTAAACCGTTTGGGAAAAACAAGTGCGGCGCTGATATTGACTTTGGCAGCAGCCTGTATACTCAAGGCTTTAAACATGTAAATCAAATGCTCCATCTTCAGGCAAATGTGAGTAGACGTTTCATGCCCGGCTAGTTGCACTGTAGGTCCCTGCCACAACTCGCTTTTTGACTACTCACCCCACCCTCTATCCATACTGTGTGATCAACAGATAGGGCACTACAGTATGTATGTCTGTGTCTCGCTCTGTGTGTGTGTGTGTGCATTCATGAGTGCTTTTAGGTCAAACATCTTGATTTGATGAAATCTGCAAATTTGGAAATTGCTGCAATTTTTGAGTGCAGCATTGTCATCACGTCACAAGTATGGAGGAGCTTAAGGTGGCGAAGATATACATGAACACGGGAGATTACTTATATTGCATGATGGGCACTTTAGTTACGTTTGAGAAAAAAGGGGATTCTCACCACCAACCACACACACACACACACACACACACACACATCCATCCACACACACAATGTTCAGATGGTCCTCATCAAGCACCCAAAGTAACAGGCCCACATCTCACATCCAATATGTCACCCTGCCTGTGTAACTGCTGTTGCAGCATCCCCTACTCAGGTCCTTTTCACTTTCCATTCCTCTCCTCGCGCTGGTAATTGTGCATGCTGCTGAGAGAGAGGCACTGAAACCGCAAGGTAATTTCAACAGCGCTCTCCTCCTGCTTTCAAGGCTTGAAACAACACATCACCCTCCAGATGCTTCCAGGCCAACCTGACGTCTCTGAGCGGCGCTCGGACGTTTACATCCAGGCGGTTACGCCGCGCCGGCCTGCTGCACTGTTTGTGCTGGAAGTCTGCTGTGCCTCACACCCCAATCACGCGCAATCATGTGTGTTTCCTGGATTACTATATGTAAACTCCTCTCACTCACACACACTCCCACACACAGAGACACACATGAGTACAAATGCATGCACGGCCCGTAGAGTAAGAAAGCCATCAAACCTCATTCTGTCATAGGCCTATGCTGTATATACTCCCATAAAAGCATATATACACACACAGACACCAAAAGAGCAGACCACAGGGTTAAAAGAAAGCATGTTTACGTAACACGATCACTTTTGTTACACAGGGTTTATGATGCTTGATTCCATCCACTCTTTCTCAATGTTATTAAACTGTAAAAGACTGTTTTCCTTCTCTACCTCCCTGGTTTTCGGCACATTGTTTAGTACAGTACACGCTGTGCCTCCTGACGACACTCGGGCTCTGTAACTCTGCTCTGCTGGCTCTCCGGGGAAATCATCGGCACTAATAGGAAACATGCTGTGCCTTTAACACACAAAGAACAACACAGATACGCGGAAAAGCCGTCCGTTTCGGCTGAAGTGTCCTTGAGCAAGATAGCTGCACTTCTACGAGCTGCAGGTTTTCTGTGCGCCCTCGGACACTCCTGGTGTACCTAATGTAAGAGGCTGCTTTCTGAAAACATGTTTTAGTACAGTAATTAATGTATTCGTGTTAAGGTCAAATAACTTTTTCATGAAATTTAAAACAGTACTGAATAGAAACTCAGATGTAGCAATACTGGCACACTAACTAAATAACATGAACTTGTCTTCAGTTTTATTGCTTTCCCTTTAAAAGTATCCCCAGTTGTACTGATTTTCACAATTATCTGGCAGATGCATCATCTTCTAAGATGGTATAATCTAATGAAGTTTATTGTTTGTGTTTGTTGTATGATCCCTCAATAAATCAAGTGTCTAATTCAGTATATGACGGTCCGTCAAACATGATTACTAGTAGATTTGTACAATATGAATTGTTTGGTAATGTTTTCTTTTTCCAAAAAGAATTTGTTGATTCTTGTCACTGGAGGATAAAACAGCTCACAACATAAACACCAAACGATGATCCTATCACACTGCTTTGACACTATACTCTCATTAAAGTGTGAATCATGTCCGGCCAAGCAGTTTGGTCATGGCGCTGATGCTGTCGTATCCAGTGGAGATGGGGGACCTTATGAACACTGATTCCGGTGCCAGAAATAGAGCTGGTGATGTGTCACGTTGACCCTGTGGTAACCAGCACGGCCCCTCCTCCCATGAGGGATGTCTTAGGGGTTGTGGAGTTGAGTTTGTTTCCAGTGAGATGGCCAAATAGGTTTGTCAGCAGGAGTGAGAGACTTAACCTAGCATGATCTAAGTGGGTACGCCCTGCGGTTCTGCCTTGATTCAGGATGATAAATAGGTGAAAAACAATGGAAACTCAGCGGGTCAAAATCTGTGTGATGACCATAATACCATCAGTGTGATTAATAGAGGAAGAAAGTTCAACTGACCTGTGTGTGTTGGTATAGTTGTGTAAATGGTAAATCTATGGTCAACTGCAATAATTAATTTTTTGTTTGAGACAAAGTGGTCCCTTTTCTCAGTGAAGATGTTGCTCTTGTTCACCTTTATACATTGAGAGTTTCTGGTAACTGTAGCTTGACTTTACTAGACTGCAATGTCACATGACATATTTGAGTTTACAGAAGAGGCCAGTCAGAAGACAATTTGGCTGTGTGACAGGAGTGTGACAAAGCCTTACATGACTGTTCGTCGAATTTTCCACTCATTAATCAGGAAATGTACACTTTTACCAGATTTAATGTTTGTATTTCCCGCCCTTCTGGCACATATTTAAAGTTTACCTCCCTTAACAGTGACCTGTAGCATCAGAGTAAGTATGACACATCTCCACAGCTGAATACATCCATGTTACACATCCCCGGAGGACTCACCCGTCTCTCGTGCCGTCCATGGCAGCCAGCGGGGACAGGTGGTGAGGGCTGCCGAGGTCCCGGTCCAGTCGGTGCTGTCGGGAGGGCAGGTCAGTGGCAGCGGTGGGGTTAGGGGTAGGGGAGAGGAGCTCCACTGAGGCGCTGTGATGGGGTGTGCTGGAGCCAGTGTACAGGCCTGAAAGACAAACAAAGCTAATTGAGTAAATGTGGCGAATAAACTTGAGGGCCCTGTGCTTCATATTGTGAGCAAATTAAAAGCCATTTCATGGCAACGGGTCTTTGTTTTGACAACCTTCATCCAATCAGAGTGCTTTGTAAAATAAAATATTCTGTGTTTGCGCTGTTTGTGATTTACGGTACATTGTGCTGCCACGGGGTTTGGCCTTGTTTGTCCTTTCCTTGTTTGTTCTTATTACACAAGAATAAACTAAAATGTTACATATGTTTGCACAGTGACTTTGAACAGTAGGACGTTTAAAAGGGGCATAGGGTTACTGGATAGCCTCTGTTTTAGGTGTGTGTGCATGCTTATGGTTATGTGAATACATGCAGGCGTATACAGTCAGTGATGTATTTCTACATCTGCATCTACATTGTACTGTATCAGTGTCATTTTTTTTAAACAGGCAGCTGGAAATGGACCGAAAAAAAAGAGAATAGTGTCATTTCCTGACTCTGTTCCAAAACATCCAATATGCCTTTCACTATTCAATCACTGAGTATTTCTAAATCATATTTGATTAACATTTTGTTGACACAATGGTCCGTGGAGGTGGAGGCGGGGGTGCATTATTTTATACTGAAGCCAGATGCCTCCTGCCAACTTTTTCTACAGTTTCAAGCTGTGGACTCCAATTAAACATTGATGATTTTTTCCTACTCAGAATGTGCTGCAAACTAGGACTGCAACAAATAGTTATTGATTATAGATTGTTTTCATTTGTTTTTTGTGAAAAATGCTTCCAAAGCTTAAGGTGACATCTTAAAATGTCTTGTTTTGTCTGACTAATAGCCCAAAACCCAAAGGTATTTATTTTGCAGTATAAAACTGAGAAAATAAGTTTTTCTTCTTTTCATTTTAGAAGCTGGAAGCAGCAGGTTTTCAGCCATATTTGCTGGACTACATGCTCCCTGAAATCCCTGTTAATTTGTCACCACATTGCCCATATATCTGCTAGTCTTTGGAGCTGCACTTGCACATATCAGTCGACAAATCCGCTGTAATACATCCGACCTTTCCATCAGTTGACATGACTTGACATTCTGACAAGTTTCCACTGGTTTAATCTAAAAATGTTGCTCCAGAGAGAGACTTGTGACAAATCATAGTGAAATTTATGTTCAGTCAAGAACTAGACATTGTGCACACCTAGTCTTGATAAGGGAAGTTACACTTGGATCTGCACTTGTTCTCGCAACACAATAAATTTGCTCTCTCCATCGGCTGATTTCTTTCCCAGCATCCACGAGGAGAGCAGCGCGCTGACTGTCTGGGGCAGTTAACCAGCGACGAGAGGAGAAGACAGAAGGAGATGAAAGGACGAGAAAAGATCGGTGCTCCTGGTTTTGCCGTTTCCAGGCCCAGCTGTTCTCAAGTGGAAGCATGCCGAGGCCTGATCTGACAGCACTCTGAAATGGTTACAAGCTTGATTCATTACCCCCAAATCATCAATCACAGACCTTAAATGTTTTCCCCTTTAGCCCCAACATCTGCTACAAGACCAGCAAAACAGTCGACAAATAATGGCTGTGATTGCCTCAATTTCATTGCTAGTTCCTTGTGGAGGGAGAGAGAGAGGATCTGGTGGCACTCTTTAAGGGTTAGTAGGGGATTACATTCTGAAGATGTTGTGGATTGGCTCTGAAATGCTTCTGGTTGAGTTCAGGAAGATATCTCTGTGTGAGCGGTATATCAGCCATTCAGCGTAACAGCAGGAGCATGTAAACCTCTGCACTAAAACTATGATGAGTCCTTCCTATGGTTAATCAGAGAACACTCTAATTATGCTCTATAAAACAGAGAGGGGCTTCTCGTAAGTCTTGCTGCAGCCATGTGAATAAGAGCAGACTTATAACCGGCGAACAGGAAAACAAGTTTAGCTCTGACTGGAAGCATGACTCATTTTCTGCTTCACAAGTGTTAATGATGGGATGGTTGCCCACTTTGCCCCACCTTTTCCATGCATCCTATTGGCCCTGGAACAAAGTGAAACTCATGTAAATAGGGATCCTGCATGCCAACCTGCAACATCTTTGCTGGCCTCAAATAACACTGCATCCCTGAACGCTTTGGCATCGGCTCACGAGTGAGCTCCTCCGGGCTTTAAAACATTTAAAACAAGAGAGTAAGCAACGTCCACTCAGAAACAGAGGGAGGGCGAGGGGAAAAAGCCAAGACTCAGAGGCCTGGTTCAACATTCAAAGACAAGTTGAGCGTTCACAGTCGTCAACGGTGCGCTGGAGTTCCAGCAACAACAACAGAAAGCAACGGGGAGCCTGGATGGGGTACAGGCAGAAAACAAGGACAGATGTGTCCATAAACTGAGGAAGCTGCGGGGCATCTCTCTTGTCTTTAAAATTGTTATAATCATTTATTTATCTCTCTCTTGTTCCAAATCCAAAGTAGTGTTGACATTTGGTGACGGTCAAATTCATCAATTAGAAAAATTTAAGTTTAAAGGCCACATGTGATGAATAAAATTTTCTGTTTGTAGCTGTTAGTAATGGTTTTTGCAGTCTTTGCATGACAAGATGACAGGTTAACATGATATGGTTATGAAACACAAACCAAATAAAAGTGCACGATTGTAACATTTCCTTCTAAACTTAAATATCCAAGTAGAGTCCAACAGCTAAAATGTTTATATAAAATGTGTATAAGCAATTAAAGATAAATTATAGTGGTGTAATTTGTTTATGTTTGACCAAGGGCGCCATAACTATGATTTTTACTGCCTGAAAGCACAAAATTACCATAATACATCTGCAGAAATGTCGACATGGCTGTTGATTACCACCAATGACTCGGTGATTGCTTTGCCAGGTGTTGGGATTTCTGGCGGTCAGACCTCACTTGCTGGCCTGTTCTTCTGTTTTGGAACAAATACTCCCTGGCCATCAATATTTTGAGACATGGCCAGCCTCTTGTATTCACATTTTGAATTGCTCAACCACAGAGAATGGTGCTACTACTGTTGTCAAATTACACGTTGTATTGCACTCATGAGGTGTTACTCATTAAAATGTTTATCTGAGGAATCTAATGCTATAATTAACTTATGCTCTGGCATGTTTTGTGAAAAACATAAGGAAGGTGTTATAAGAAACTTAAAATCAATATAGATTAAATAGCTACATAGACATCAGATAGGTCATAAAATGAATGTGTATTGATAAATGGTATGTAAAGTGCTACACAATAGCAAGTAGCAATGTGTACCAATAAATAAAAAAAGAAAGGGTGGAAGGTACACTGAGACCAGAGTGTTGCTGTTTCTGACAGAAGTACTAAATTACTCAAGGCCTTCATAAGGTTACATTATCAGGTTTTTAGACCAAAGAGCAGCATGCAGTGTGCACCTGTGAAGATATCTTGGCCCAGTCCAGGTGAACGGCCATCTTTGCCGTTGTAGAGGTGCTGCGAGGAGGTGGAGCTCGGTAGGTGCTGCATGGATAGACAGTCACTCAGGACGTCCTGCTCCAGATGAGGACAAGGCCGAAGCTGTCAATCACAAACATAAGAATAAACAGAAAATGTTTACAAGATGTTAAGTCATTTCAAGAGAACTCCATCTGGTCTGCAAGATTACACAACCTAAGAACAAAACACAGCTTCAGTTGTGTCTATTTGTAGGTTGGATCCTATGTGGGGTGTGTTTTGTTTTCTCTTTTTGCTATAACGTGATTGTAATGTTAATTTGAAACAGTAACTCAGCAAATGAGAATACATTCTCAGTCAGGGGGAACCAGGGGGAAGATCATACGCTCCTTTTTGAGTCATGCGTTGGCCTTGGACATTGTGGTTGTGATCACTGTACCAACTCAGAGCCAACGCAAGATTGCTTCTGTTTCTCTCACTGCCAGCAGTAATGGAGGCAACTAAAGACATATTTTAACTGGAGAGTCGATCACACGCCACGCAGGAGAAACCTAAACCTAAAGAAACTTGTGTCAGTTGAAGAAATGGGACATCTGCCTTATGGATCAGTGGAACAGCTGACCTCTGTTGAGCACATCAGTGGATTTCTCTGTAATAAAACATTACAGTTTCTGAGGTACACACAAGGACTGGACTAACAACCACATCTCTCCTTTACTCAGGAGGTTTACCTTCAAAGACTTAGTAAATTCAACACAGGGACTGTGACGGGAATGATTATCAGAAGGTAGAAAAACATTTTAAATCAACTGTGTGTAATGCAGCATGGTGCGCCAGAATCAAGACACTAACTAGAGAAAGCAGAATCTGACATCTGCTTTGGCTCCAAAATCATTTATGGACAAACAAAAGAAATGGACATGATCTGCTATAGTAGATGTTTTGGGGGCTTTTATTGCCTTTAATTGATAGAAACAGCTGAAGAGTGACAGGTACATGAGATACTCTACTAGGTGAGCTACCAGGACACCTCTGCTATAGCAGATTTACTATTCATTCATAAAAAGCCTGATAATTGTTTAAAATCTACCCAGTTTACATTATTATTAAACAACAACTGATAGTCCACACTGAATTACCTATTTTATTCTTCAATAAAAGGTCCAGTGTAACATTTAGGAGGATCTATTTACAGAAATGGAATATAACATTCATACATGTTTATATTAGTGTATAACCACCTGAATCGTTGTGTTTTGGCATTGTTATTCTTTATTCACAAAAAACATGTATCTCATTTCAGTTCAGTTATACATAAATCTCTATTTAAGTAAAACTTGAGTTATAATTAAGTTAAGTTTGAACTCGTATAACTGTCTCCTAATCATTTGAATCCAATATATGTTGGTTAAGGAAATCAACACGTAAACCAATTTTAAATCAAGCTTGTATTTTTACATATTTTTCAGCAGAGTGTATAATAGTAAGAAGTGATAACTTTATGATGCCAAGAGGCATAAAAACCTGGCAGTGTTACTGTGAGTCATTAGGAACAATACAAGTTTAGTGTGTCTTTAAAAGAAAGTGCTCCAGTTACAGATGACAAGGTTGATGTTGTTCACCAAAGGTTTTTTCTCCACTATCATTCCAACCCTATCAATCTGCCCATCTGTCTCCCTGTGTCTCTGCCTGTCTGTCCATCCATCCACAAATCCACCCTTTGATATTCCATGAAAATCAATTGCACATTTAGATTTTGTGGTTGGACTGTGGGTGGAAACATTCTTCAGTATTATCACAACAATCTACTCTAAACCTCTGATTATTCCCAAAGAATTCATCAACAGCAATGAGCCAAGTGGACAGATAACAACTTTATCTGCATGTGAGTTATATCTTTAAAGACCTATCTGGCCAGTGAAATTAAGGATAATTGAACCTTTCAGCTTGGTTTCACTCAACAGTTTTACAGCTGGCATCAACCACCTTATGATTTCACACTTACATACTGTATGTCAGTAAATGTGTATATGCATGTCCTCCTGGGGATCCTTATGAGTGCCCTGCAAAACATTCATCACATGTAATTGGGGCTCTGTTTTCTCCACAGCGACACTCCTTACAGTTTTTCTCCGGGCTGCTCCAAGAGTGGAGTAAGAGCGTTTGTTTGACATTTGTCCATAACATCTGGCCACTGGGGTATTCCACAGTACAGCTTATTAACAATGCTACAAGCACACATGTGTTTCCCTTTACGACGCTAAGCAAAGGAACACATCATCCAGCCTGCCACTATCCAGCCCCTTCCACAACAATGAGCCCATTCTCTGTTATTTACCCACTTCCAGTCAGGGAAAGAATGGGCTTTTGACCATGAACACGATGAAATGTGGTCAGACCTGATCTATTGTAGGGGAAACGATTCTCAAAGACACCCCTCCACCACCCCGGCCTCCCAACCCCTCAATTAAACCAACTAGATGGATCTGTGGATAATGCACGTCAGAACAGGAGAGATTACATAAATTGGTCTGTTGCTCCACTGTACTAACTTGAATAAAGAAGGTCCACAGTGACTCTTGAGCAGAGTAAAGTAATGTAATCTACATGATAAGTAGGGAAAGCCACCCACATGTATGTAGGTGCACTAGGACTTGTTATGAAAAATTAAACATGATACATAAAACTCCTTTTTTTAATTCATAGGATCAAATTAATTTCTGTCTGCTTCAAGTTAGAGATCAAGTTGCTCTTAATTGCTAAAAACAAGGAAATTACAAATGTCAAGTGACAGAAGAAAAAATTACTTAATACTTGACGAGACCACAGGGTTACACATAGTAGCTTTCTGCTACTCTTCAAACCTCTGTCTCTATCCGCTCCATCCCTCTCCTGTAGAAGGGCTCTTACCTTTCTACGCACCTGTTGCTCTTTGGCCGAGTGGATCTTGACATGTTTGCGTAGGGAGCTGGGATCTGTGTAGCGCTTGGTACAGCCGGGGATCTGACATGCATACGGTTTCTACAAGCAGAGAGAAAATTCTTCACATCAGTTAAAAGTGTGAAATGCATTTAAATTCACTTCATTATAAGGACACACACAGTAAGTTTGAAATCTGTTGAGGTAAAGGTAAAGTTAAAGTCCTACCTCTCAGCTGAGAATGACAGAATTTGAAGGAAGAAGAAGAAGAGGAGGAAGAAGAATATAAAAGCATGAAAAAGAAAAAAGAAAAGATCCATTATAAAATATTTCAGTACTAAATTATTTCCCTGTAGCATTTTTCTCCCCTCCCAATTCAGGACTTTAAAGCTGGTCTATGTATGTTCTGCAGTTTAGTAGAAATATAGTTGGGCATGGTTAGTTTTGGCATGATTCATAAAACAATGGGGACATTTCTCCATTGGAATAAGCAATAAAGAGTTATATTTAGCTGTTTAGTGGTACTCTATACCATCGGTTAGTGCTGATCTGCAGACTGGCTGTAAGGATGGAGATGTAGGTAGATTAGAGTAACAGACGTGACATCTGTAAAACGGCTGCACTGTCATGGAGTTTCCTCATCATTTCACATTCTTCTCACTAACCAAGCAAATACAGCATGTAGCTAGCTGATTGAGGGATTTTTCCCCTCACGGCAATTTTTCTTTCATCCTCAGGAATATAAGTTGCCCATTAAAGTGTAAGGGGATACACGTCTTTATTAACTCTGCCTCCATACCTTGACCTTCTCTGTAAATAAGCCATTGTTATTGCAAGGCGCTTACAGTGCCACTCATCTCCGCCATGTTTGTTTTGCCAAGCAATGCACCCAATACAGCGCAGAACGTTGAGTTAAAAAAAAAAAAAATCAAGCACAACTTCTGTGTAGAATAAATATCATTAAAGCTAGAAAATGATTTTTCCCCAAAGTGTTTTTGGCAGAGCAGGCAGCTGGGCAGGCAAAGTGAATGCCTTAGCGGGGTGTTAATGTGAAGCCATAAGCATCGGGGTCCCAGATTAGCTGTATCATTTGTCCTACTGTGGAAAGAGTGGGTGGTGGAAGAAAACCCTTAAATGATAGAATAACACGAGTCCGCGTTCAAGACTCGACTCAAGTAAAAGTTCTGAATGATTTACTATTATGTGTACCAAAAGCGTTGGTGGTGGGCCAATCCAGGAACACAGGGGGAGAACATTCTGGAAATATAAATATTATTAAATAAATGAAATATCTCTTTCAATTTAATTTCAATTTAGTTCTGCAGAAAGTGGTGAATTTGAGAGTTTACTGATTTAAAAAGTTCTCAACCTGTGTCACTACAACTACTTCATATAAACTGAAACCAACTGTTTGACGTGGTAGAGTGAAGGGAGAAACAGTTCTTTCCACCATGCTGCTACACGATTTAAGATTAAAATGTTAACAGATTTAAAGACGGAAAATAGTTTTTGAGGAAGGAGTTTTGTTCCTTATTGTTAATAATTTTGTAAATCATTTTAGTTGAGTCGTTTGGAGAGTGGAGAGCTGTCACAGAAATGTACATACGAGACCTAATCGAGGATTCAAGAATAATAAGTGTCATAAGTGGTTTGGATTGTAAACATCTCTGAGATAGATTTGTGATTTTGAGGAATATAAATATAATGTAATTGACTTTACTTGAAGGGATATAGCTCTATGGAAGCAGAGTATCAGCGTTACCAATAATTAGATTTCGGATTTATATAAGAACAGACAGGATTGAATTCAGGTTAGAAAGTCAGTATAAAATGTTTCTTAAATGACTGCTTCAAAGACTTATTCAAAATGTCCTTGATTTCTGGGGCTAGAGTTGACTTCTGTTTTTGTTAGCTTGAAGCTAATATTACAGAGACTGATCCCAGATGATCTTAAACTATCTAGTAATCATCTCAAACATATAGATATTGACAAGAGGTGTTTGGATTGAAATAGTTATAAGAACTGAAATTACTTTAAAATGTAGAGGAGAAAACAGTGTAAGAAAGAACAAATACCTGTACTTAAGTCCATAATTTGAGCAAAACAACTTGTTTACTCCGTAGCTGTGTTGGTGTGATAAAGTGAAGTATTGGTGGGGTTACTGAGACATGACGAATGGCAGCGATGGCTGACTCAACCTTTCCTTCCCATTCCACAGGTCAGAGAAACAGGCAAAGCTCTGTCTGAGCTTGCAGCTCCCATCCAAGTTTGTTACGGCCCAAGCGGCGACTCGGCCTAATGGAACTGATCATTTAATGATCTGTGGCATGTCACTGCCAGTGAGGAGAGAGTGAGAATGCCACACTGCTCCCTGACTGACAGCAAATTAAAGTCTAACACTGTCAAGATGTGGAAATAGGCATTGGGACTTGGACGGTGGTGCAGTTTTTAATGTGGGTGTAAAAGTGATGGAGGGATGCAGTATGAGCACACAGCAGACACACACACCGGACATTTTTTTTCTAGTTATTCGAAAACAAATATTTTAATTTTGCATAAAATCTAATCTCTGAATGGATTTGTTAGAAACTAAATACAGCTTGTATCTGGCACGTGCAAACATTTATAGCCTATAATTCCTTCCTTTCTGCAACACAGCGACCACCCACATTTTAACTGTTGGCCCAAGACAGGTTAAACATTAATCTACTTTGGAGAAACATTGGGAGGTGAGACAGAGCAGAGACTTAGTTTCTGACCGTGTCCAGGTGAGTGCGCTGATGCTTGGCGCGATCGCTGGAGTTGCTGAAAGCTTTCTGGCAGCCAGGGTGTTGGCATAGGTACGGCTTCTCTCCTGTGTGGCTCCTCAGGTGGATCTTCAGGTTCTCCAGACGCGAAAAAGCTTTGTTACAGCCCTCAAACTGTGGACGAAAGGAGGGAAGCACACACATACACACACACACACACACACACATACAGACAAACACATGACAAAGGAATGCATGCACACACAGATACACGCACAAAGACAACCACACTCAGCCAGGTATGCACAGGACCACACAAGGAAATAAACAATTGCCCACATGTATGCAAACACACACACACACACACACACACACACACACACACACACACACACACACAGACACACACACACACACACACACACACATATACATGAAGAAGCACACCCACACACACACAGAAAAAGAAATCAATCATTGTAAAGCTGGCAAATTCTGGTACAATGTGGGCTCTGTATATGTGTACATCTGTGACTCAGAAAGAAGCTGTCCCACTCTTTCCCTCAGTCCCTTGATCACTCACACAGCTGGAGGAGTTCACTCTACACCGCATATTCACCAGCTACGGAAAAGTGAGAGACGCTTAAGAGCATGGGTGGTATAATGTAGAAATTTTTTTTCAAGGCTCTTGAATTACACGGCCAATTCAAGGACCCTTGTTTAAAACCGCGTCCACTTGAAAGACAGCAGCATGCGTGACAGTACACCTGCCTCAAGGCTGCCGCTGCATCTAAATTGCAGGGGAAACTGGAGTGTGCCGTCCAGCAGCAGTTAATAGGCTGTAATGCATAGCATGAGATGAGTGTTCTGCTGTGTATACTGCATTAGACTGACAGGTGACAGTGACTGTAAACAAGCTCATATCCGACCCAGCTTGGCCCATTTGGTCCAAACCACTCAGCCAATGAAGGCCACAGATTTGTTAACATGTGAATGATTCATGAGGCTTCTCGCATGTCCACTCCTGCGCTTACGCAGAAAACACGGTTGATGAGGCGGTCCATGTCAAGACCCCCTACATTGGCTGCTGTGTAAAGAGTCACCAAGTGTATGAGTGTACAGTAGTATGGAGGAAGCATAGCTCAATGTTACTTATATCTACCTAATCTCATTGAGGTATTCAGCAGCACCTTGACATCAATTTACTGAGGCTGAACTTGTCACAGGGTACAATAGTGAGGAGCTCATGTTGGCATCCTTCTTTTATCTGAGGACCTCACATACACGGTTTGTATGACAGGGGCACAGGACAGGTGGATGCATTAAGGCGGGAGTACAGAAACAAAAAGCGGTGGTGGAGATGGAAAAGGCGCTTGCTCCACAAAGAGTAGTAGGTTGTCTAAACTAGGAAAGTACATTATAGCAACTAGGATCTATGGAACCAGAAAAACTACACTCAGGAAATAAAACTCCCTTTTGCCCCATCCTGTTTGTGTTTGAATACATCTGAGTAACTGTGAAGATTAGACAAATTAGACAGATGACAGATTAAAAAACAACTTCCAAACACGAGAAATATACAACACAGAGTCAACCTGGTGTTTTTCTAATGTTTGAGTTTAATGTAATGACTGAAAAGAAGACATGCACAGGTGGAAAAGAAGGTCTCCACAGTAGGTGGTCTGCTGAGAGTTTGATGGTTAGTTTTGATTTCTTGAAAAAAAAAAGAGAAATATCCAATCCTCAACATGTTTTACACCTGGAACTACCATACAGAAACCAAATTCAATCCCTGGTTCATCCAGTCAAAACACAGGTTTTGTTCCTGAGTTCCTCAAAAGGTTCTCGGGCCCCTGGGGAAGTTCTTGTTGTGGAAACACCATATTAGGGTATGCATGGTATAGTACTGTATACGCCGACTCTGGTGCCTCTAGGTTGTAGTATCAAAAAAAAGATACAGTGGCATTCAGCAGTGCAGAATTTGAAACACGCCATGATTCTAACACACATATATACATTAAAAAAAAAAAAGATGAGATTCCCAACACTAAGAAAAAGGGAGCCAGGGGTTCAGTCTGTAGAAAACATGGTGCACCTACTCTGACTTTAAACTCTGAAGTTTCCAATTAAATGTCAGACAATATCTTCAGAAATAACAGCTTTCCCACTCTTAAATCTTACCTAAAATTTAATTACTTGCCAAGGGCTATACTGACCTTAATGCAAATACGACTTCATAGACAAACTGTTGCTGAGGTGCTGCGGTCTCTACTGTCCATTGTACCCTGACCTTTAGTGAAGCCAGCTGACAACAGGTCAGGTTACGGCTAAGGAGAGAGTGACACCATTCTTCTAATGGGCCTTCAGCTTCATCTAGGCTCAATACTCATCCCTGGCCTCCTTCATTCACTCACACAGTACAGGCAGGGCCTTCTATTCACTGAGGCTCCATTTAATATAAGCGAAACCTAAGCCAGTCATGGTAGAGCCGTGTTGGGTGACTAGGCTGATCTGTGGGTCTGTGTGTGTGTGTGTGTGTGTGTGTGTGTGTGTGTGTGTGTGTGGCTCAGTAAGAGAGTCTTAATCTGCCCGATTACGGCTGTATAACGCACAGCTCCTCATGAAGCTTGTAAGACCTTTGAGCCGATGAGTTTGGAAACAAAAGCATCATGTCAACGTGATCAGACATGTTTCTCATTGTCAGAGTTTTTACAGCAAGCTGCGAACTAACAATTCAAATCAAGCTTGTGAAGTTGGAACATATGTGCACCAAAACATAGGATGTGGGTTATCGAGGTCTCGGAGAGAGAACAAAGCTTGAAATCTTATCATGTTGTCCAAGTAGGTCTGGGTATCAATGATGCCAATACATTGCTGGAGTTTATAATCAGGAGAAATGCATGACAACATCACTGACGTCCCGACTAAACACCGACACAAAAGTCACAATGAGGCAGAGGATTGGAATGTAGTATAAATTAAAAAAAACCTGGATTCTAAAACACACATATTCTGCCCAGTCCTCAGCATACAACCATGGAAAATGTCTTTAAGAGTTCACATCGCACAAAATTGTACAGCGGAAACATATTATTCTAAAGTCATGCCAATCAAATGTTTCGGATGGAAACGAGAGACGCAGCAAGGGTGGGAAAGTTTAATAAAAATCTCAGTGCAGAGGAACATCCACACTGCCATACCAGTCATGACAGACACGGTCCATGCTGACTGCTGAAATATGGCGCCGAACATTTGAGTTTGGAAAACAAACACGGCTATTATTGACGTGCCAAATGTGTGTATTTATGTATAAGGGAATAATCACTCTTTCATTGCTTTCTTTTCCGCAATACAAATTTGAGGCTAAATTATAGTTACGGGTCCGTGGAGGAAACCGTGTTAATCGTGTAGAGCGTATTATTACTCTGGAAGCTGGACTAGCCGGGAGACGGCTGAGTATGAGGTTTTCCTGCCTGCTGGGAAACCAAAAGGCACTGCCACCTCTAGGCATGGACATTACCCAGAACCTTGCATGAAAAATTTTATGCTACAGTAAGAAGTTAAAGCGAAGCCAATCTGCTGGTTAAAATGCTTTCTTCCAGCAAGTTCATGGATTGTCAAAAACCCACTTAGGTTTGGATGTTTGGGGAATGCAGTGCTGTGCAGTTCAAATCCGGCAGTGCTCCTGTTATTGAAGGACGTGAATGTTTTTTAACAATATATAGTCATGTATGTGCTCTTTTTTTGGAGTAAAAAGGAAAACAAATGGGATATACATCCCAGGTTTTGGGTTTAATTCCTACAAAAAAATATAACCATAAAAAGCATACATGTCAGTAGGTTCCCTATGTGGTCCATAAGGAGCTGCCTAAAGATAAACTGTTTAGAAAGTAATGAACACATCAGGTTAGAGTGCTATAAACAGAGAGTTGTGGTGGCAGAAACTTCTGACACAAGATTGATTTTACCTTTGATATTATCTATGAAAACAGTTTAGACAGCGCTAATCACATTAATTGCTTTAAACATGTTTAGTTTACTCCTCTGAAACCTCCGTCTAAGGTAAACCGGCAGATCACCACACGAGGGGAGCGGCGCTGGCAGCATGGAGGGATTTGAGCCCGGTTTGACACCATCTCACTCTTGAGTGGGGGGGTTCAGTAGCTCGGTAAACATTCGGGATGACAGCGGGGTCTTGACATGGCTGAAGGGGGCGAGAGCGGGTTGAAAGGCTGGACGGGCAGCTGATCACAACAGACAGATTATGGGCCCAGCATGCAGGCCAGTGGAGGAGCGGCGCGCCTGAGGCCTTCATGGGAAATGACTCCTGACTGGCAGGGAAAAGGCCAAACAGTGTCGGGGCTAAAAGGCAGCAGTGTGCGGCCCTCCTCACATGCGGCGGCTCATTAGCAACCTGCAGGAGCTGTGTATGATGGAAACAAACCAGCCGTTATGAAGGGGTGTCGGGAGGAAATATGGCTGCTGACATGCAGGACAGAACTCTGATTAAAAGCTTTAATGAATGGCATAAGAAGAGAAATGCAGAGAGAGGAGAGAATCAGAGGTATGGTAGAGGTTTTTTGGAAAAAAATTATCTGACTACATTCCTTGCAGCCAAGGTCATCACCTACAGGAGTACGCCCCCCCCAAGCATGAGCTCCGGGATTTTCACTCCTGACAGTCGAGCTTGTCTGTGGTTGCTACAGACGCAAGGGAATCTCCTTCAGCACTGATATATCTCTCTGGCCCGGGGCAGTAATTGTAGATCAGGCCTCTGACTAATGATGGGGAGATGGGATTCAACTGTTCTGCTCCTTACTAGCATGAAATTCACTATTACTCATGTTCAGAGGGCCCCCCATAAAAGGAAAAAAGGACCTCAGAGCCTAACAGCCTCCACCGTTTCTCCACTGTGATTAGTTTTACCTAATACATCCAGGCTCCTTTACAGCCAAGCCTGACAGACACGACGTCGGGCAACGAGTTTTGGTGGCAAAAGACACACAGCCAAATAAAACATGTTTAAAGTGCCAATGCTCAAAAGCAGCCTGTAGAACTTTATAAGTATGAAAAAAGGGGTTTGGGGGAATGCGTTGGTTTATCACAAGGTGTCTTTCTCTGCCCTGACCAACGAGGAAAACCACCAACACTTCAGGATCTGTTCAGAGGGGAGGTTGTGGAGCAGAGTGCCCCGGCTGCGGATGGGAGGAACATGTGCATTTAATCTGCCGGCTTCCAAATGCCCTGTGGCAACCACAGCAAAGAGCAGAAAAACGTAAATGGATGAAATTATATCCATATGATTCAACGAGACAGCTAAGGAGAGGCAGGTTTCTCATGCGCTTCGTCAGGATACAAAATTAAACACAGCTTTGCTAAAACATTCGCATTACATAGTTTACATATATCATTTCCACTGCGTAGCGGGACCCTTTTAGCAGCCAGCCTCATCTGTTGCGAGTAGGGCTTTCATTTGGATCGAAGATAACAGTGGACTTTTTTTTTTTTTTCTTTTTCTCAGCGCAGGAGACAAATGAATTCACACATACTTGCTTTGTTTTTCCATGAAGCATCTTTTTCTCCCCCATCTCCTGCACTTTGCCTAATTTTGGGAAGCTTTGATTTATGAATGGTGAGATATGAGTACACACAGTAAATGACTAAAAGGGAGGGAGTGTGTTGTCCAGATGCGAATGAACAGAGCTCAGCCGATAAATTGGTGGGAGGAAGTAGTCATGTAAATGACTAAAGAAATTGTTCTTAACAGCCATTTTGCACTCATGCCTGAATAGTTTGGGGGGCAGATTAAAAACTATGTGGATGGCACAACAGGAAGCATTCCTATGATGACTAAATGAGGCTGCTCACATAATGAGCCGGCCCAGCTGTTTTGTTCCTCTCGCAGACTGTTTGCTGGAGATTGAGGAGGAAGTGTAGTGATGGATCTGAACCCCTGTTCCTGCAGTGGAGGCCTGGCACAGTGTGAGCCTGGCTGAACAACAACATAGTGAGGTTTCATGGAAGCACTTAACCTGCTGTGATTCAGGGGCCTTCATTCAAATGTCTACCAGCTCTGCAGCCCTGCATCAGATTATAGAGCTAAGATGTGATTTCCTCTTTAACCGGGCAGCCTGGGGTTTACCGGTTCACCAGGTTGAGCGAAAAAGGAAAACAGGGTCACGTTCTCAAAGAGATAAAGCGGACTGACGGGGAAGAGGATATGTCTTGTGTGTTACCATGCAGTGTTAGAAGGGAACCAAACCGGCTTCCAGCTTGATTTCTTTGTTGCCCCAGCATATTAAATTTTCCTTCTGGGCAAAGGCTCAGGGTGTCAAGAAATCACTTTCACACAGACGTACTTAACACTCAACTGTATAAACACAGGTCAGCTGTACATCTCCCTTTGAAACAGACTCTACTTCTAACAAACATTGGATCATATTTGTGATCGCTTCCATATCAATGCTCCTCAGTGAAAGAGGACAATGTTTGGACGCAACAAAACCAGAACTACAACAGAAGATTGCACAACTGATGCTCTTAAGCCAGACATAAAATCTGTCACATTGCTGGCTTCATCTATCTGTTCAAACAATAGTTTTTTGGCGTTTGAAAACATACTGTAGGTCTCCTTACAACAATGTGCTGTGTTGGCTGTATTCAAACATGACAGGACTGTTATGGACAGAGCTGTAGTGTTTGCAGGATATTTGGCCCCTGGTGTCGTTATATAGGAGTGCAAAAGCCTCTTTTACTTTTTACTAGCTGCCCTGAGATCCTCCAGATAAATGTATGCATGAATTTCATCATTAACTAGGTATGACATATATATTTCAGCTGTTTAGTTTATGCAGCCCTATAGCATGTTTCTCATTTATTTCCAACTCGTTCACATGTAGTTATGTCTGTATGTATATAAAGCACAGCCTTGGCTGATTAATATGATTTAATAAGGGTTCTTTTGTCTTTATCCCTGCACCACAAAGGGGGAAAAACCCCTATGAAAACAAATTTCTCATTGCTTATTTACTGTGACAACGTAAAATTGGCTTATTGACACAATTTCACGGTTTATTCAAGTGATTTTATTTCTCGGAGCATAGGAAATTATTATTAAATGACATTTACAACAGTATTTTCATGAATGCGATGATATTTAAGTTAGACTTGAGTTGTGTTGTAAGTGTTACAGCAATGTTAATGGGTCTGACAAGATTGCTGTCATGCCTTTTAAAGAAAATTGACAAGAGCAGTTATTTAAACGTGAAACCAACATTTAAACTGCCATCACATTTACAGTGTTGAGTGCACATCTGAAAGGGGCTTGTTATGTTCCTATGCAACAGTGCAAGTACTTGATACTGTTCTTAAAACAGAAAGACTGAAAGATTAGACAGACTTATTGTACAGTTGAATATTGGCTCAATAACCACTGGATATGAGAGGGATTTGGGGTGTTCACTATAGAGAGGAGACACATGATCCTGTGACCTCTCATTCAGTGAAAGGCTTCTAAAAGAGCCATCCCACTTTGTCTCGAGACAGCGTGTTTATCCTCACTACCAATCCTAACCATTTATAATGGCTAATTAGAGTGCAATACAAAGCTTCCAGTGCCACAGCCATTAGTAACCATCAAGGCATTAATTATAAACCCATTCACGAAATCCGAACCCGTCATGAAAAAGACAGACTGGGGGTTACGCAATGAAAATCCTAAACATGATCTGTGTTCCGAGCCGGCGCCTGGACTGATGTTACTGGCAGTCAATGCAGGATCCTGTTTGACGGGCCCATGAGCTACGGCGTCCTCTGACACCCGGGCTTCAATCTGTCCAGCACCTTTCACTCACACCTGCCTCTATTCTCATTCTCGCTTTCTCTCTCCATCTCTCTCTTCTCTCTTTTACCCCCTTTGGCCAATAAGCTCCTCTCGCTCCAGCCCTACAATGGGGTGTTATATGCCTACAACGTGCTCCATGACTCCATTTTATATCAGTGCTACTCCGGGATGACAGACACCAATTCAGCAACAGCCAGTAATGACAATGATGTTATGTTTAATTGATCCGCATTATCGCTCTTTTGTTAGACTATTAGACAAATACTGTATAATCCAACACGATGATTGTCCTGTGCTCTGAAGTGATCTTTTTATTGGATCATCCCCATCATCTATCATTTTCTCCTTCCTCCAATCCCTCAGTCTGTCTGGCATTGTGACTTTTGTATTTGAGCATTTTGTTTGACTTTCCTCCATAGCTGTACCTCTTTTACTCGTAAAAATGTTTTTGAAGCTTTACATGCTGTCAGCTCTAAATCGCAAGAGAGAAAAGAGCTCTCTCTTTTTGTCTCTTTTTATTTCAACCTGCCTTGTCTACTTATGCTGTAATTTCCTTTATTTCCCGGAGAGAAAATTATCCCCCCAAAAAGAGAATGTGTCACTTTACTTGCTCAAAATGTCTTGTGATTGCATTTCATTTTGGTCTATTGAGGCTGCTTGTAATGGAGAAATTGGCATCTTTGGACATTGCCACAGGTCTGGAAAGATGCCCTTGCTCTGACAACAACTCCTGACATTAACCATTTATACTTTGGAAAGAAAAAAAATCCACCCCTAAACCACAACATCAATCCAGAAAACCAAAATAGTTGATTTCAGTGTGGAAACAGGGTGAAAGTAATTCAGGGTGTATTTCTTTTTTAAGTATGACTTCTTTCTGTGGTCAGAGAATATTTCATGCTAATATACCCAACAGCATAATTTTCTTTTCTATTAAATGCAAATAGGGGCATTTTTCTCTGCATTACATTCCCACTTTGTATTTTCGTAAGGTGAATGTATTTTTCATTCTTGCCTACTGGCTTTAAATTCTTGTGTGACAACCTGATATATTGAATGCCAAAGTTGAAGTCACAGTGTTCCTGTATCTTAGAGACTTGTTAGGTAAAGAAATAAAAGCCCCTCTCCCTTTTTGGCAAACCATTCGTTGCCCACACAAGGCAAGAGTTGACACAGCTGTCTAAAGGCTAACGCCTACTGTAGCATACACTGTGCAACTCTATAACTCTGACGTGACAACAAATAAACACTGCAGAAGTCCAGCGAGTGGCCAAGCCAAATACCTTGATGCCAGAGGCACTATAGTACTCAGACAGAAAACATGCCAGAAAAATTAAACAATAGGTCAACATGGCATTGTGATCAACACCAGCCCAGGAACTCAAGCAGGGTGTAAGGGGAAGAGAGTGCATTTATGCAACCTTCTGGAGGGGGACCAGACCACAAAGCCCTCTGGGTAAAAAAGCAGCTGCCCAAGAAATGTGGTGCAACTGAGATGCCACGGTGCCCCTACATTTGTTCACTCCTCAGCATGCCAAGGTTACGTTCTTTTCTGCTCTCTGTGGGTTTCAGGGTCCAGTTTCCATTTATGTGGATACGGCTGGTTGCAATATATCAGACTGCACTAGACATTCAGTGTGTCAAGTCAAATCACAGCTCAAACGTTCTCAGCTAGCACATCACCATTCATTCACATTTCAATAAATCAATTCACCACATTTCAGTATATAGTCCTCTAGTCATATTCAATAATTCAGTCCACACTAACATCTCTGTGCCCACTGTTCTATAGGAAAACACATTTATTTGAGTACAACACCACTCCCCATTCCTGCGCAATTACGATGGACTCCAGCAACCCACCAACGGCAAATATCTTGAGGTTCCACTATTCACTGGTATTCTTTGATAAACGTTTTCATATTTATGGAATATTTCCTTAAAATCTCTCATCAGACATATATTTATGTTAGCCGTAATATGAGTCCCAGCCTGGTACTCACTGGCCTCACACAATTTGCCAGTTGAAGTACAGGCACATTATAATACACTATTTTTCCCACATACAATACGTATTTCCTGGCTGTACTTTAAATCATGCATGACCTAATCTAAATTTCTTGGCTTTATTCCTTTCAAAATGAAATTGGCATACTGGTGATACTGATGTTTTGTTTGTCTTGCCCCTGACAAGGATGCAGCGCGATCTAAATGACAGCTGCTACGTGACAGAGTAAGAAAGATTGCTGTTATGAGAAGCTGGAAGAACAGAGGAAAAACAAAAGGATATGCTCCGACTTAAAGGCTTCTTAGTTCTACTGTAATTTTGCCCAAATAACTAAACCAATCTGGTTCTAAACCCCGCATAAACCTTTTTACATCGATGTTAAACTAATTCTAAAGCTGAACCGACTGAATGTGAAACAGATGTTTTTAGAAGTGAACAGAAAGCGAGAGGGCTTCTTTCTGGAGACAGTTAGAGATCACTGGGGTGTAAAACTCTACGGGGGAGAGGTAAATCCAAGCTTAAATATCAGTCTCTGTAGTGCCAGTTCAGCTGGGTCACACAATCATAAAATAGGGTAACAACAAATTGGATCATTGTGTGTATCGTGTCCTTATTTGTCCCACTGCAAAAGAGTTTCGGGTACTGTCTCTCTTTCTCTCTCTAATTTCCCCCCTCTTTCATTATCAATCATTACAGTAGATGTGGTTTTGGTAAAAGCTCACTGTTTTGATATATGTGCCATTTAACACCACAACCCATGCCTCAATAGTCTACTTGGATCTTTCCATTTGGATCTCTCTTCACACTTTTGCTCTCTATCGGGCATTTGAAAAAACACTGAAGGTCTCAACAGTGTAAACACACAAAAGTCTCAGGTTGGAAAGCTTGGTCGACCTGTAACAAACACTTGAGTTGTGTGTGCAATGGCTTTGCTAATGCTTCAAGAATGCTGTCAGGTCTGCATTCAGTGCATACCAAATCACTTGTCATGCATAATGCCTTGTGATGAATTCTTGGCATAAATGTCGCTGTATGGGATGACATCAGTGGAGCTGAATTGCCTGTCTGGCTCCGTTTCTTCCAGCCTTCACTTCCCTGCTCAAACATTCAAATTAAACCCGGCACTCTAACCACAGAACACCACAGTGCATAATTTAAACTTGACACCCTTAATGTAAACACGTCTTTCGCTACATAATTTATCCATACTTCTCTTAGTGTTTATTTTGCACGGTAGCAACTCAGTTTCTCATATATATTAGCTGCAGGTCTAGCCTAGTCTGCTGTGTGGGTCTGGCTGGGTGGAGGGATACTGTCGTCCTGGGGTTGTGGCGTGGCCCTGAGACAGAAGTGGTCCCGGTGTGTATAAATGTCCTTCTTGTTTGCTTGTTTGGTGGGCAGTGTGAAGGCTGGTCGGGAGTAGATGTTGCTCTGGACTCAGTTCTATGCGGTGCCCTCTGCCACATAGACAAGTCAGCAAAAAACAAAAACAAACATCTCGATGCTCCAAGAGATTTACGTCTGTTCAACACACACACACAGACTGACCGGTTTGGTTGGGTATGTTTGCGGAGTGGCTGCTGCGGCACAAATTGTGCCTGGGCACAAAACAAGGCCAGTGTGTGAATGTGAGGAGTGGGAGAGGATGGTAGCCTCAGAGGAGAAAGGACCTGTTGTGTTTTTTTCCCCCAGAAAATGCCACAAACATACTTTGGCTATAATTATCTGTTTGACTGTAGCAAAGAAACGGTTAAGTACGCCTCCACAATGCACATGATCCATGACAGTACACAGCCAAAAAGCACAGCTATTGAGCACTAACAACCGAGGGAGATTTTAAGAGTCTACAATAAAGTCTAAAAAAGCTCATGGCCATCCTCATACTCTGTACTGCATGAACAGGGTTTACATCCCTGCAACAGCCCCCTGAACAAGACAAAGACCCTGCACACACACCCAAGCTTCATCTATCTGATGTATTAGTAAACTGATCTGGCTCAGTAGAGAGGTTAAATTGATTACGGTTTTGGATGGGACACAATTATGACACAATCTCTGTGCAATGTATAACCAGCCGCAGCTCTGGGTCTTCAGGTTTCCGATACCAGAGCATGATTAAATGCAGAGGAAATGGGGAAACTCAAAATATTGCATTCCAGACAAATGCAATTAGTGTAACACATGTAGTGAATCCTGCATGCTTTGATACCTGGTGATGAGGTTGAAAGCAAGGGAGCTGTAGCTGTTTGACCTTTGCTTGAGTTCATTGCAGGAGTGCACAATATTTTCAAGAAATGCCGCTCCACTGCGTGTATTGTTCATGTTTTAGCATAAAATATTGATTGTTGGCTGTAGCTCTAAAAGCAATAATTACTCAAATGGCACCACAGTGAGAAAAATGTACAGCCATCCCAAATGATGGAAGGTTACACCATCACCTCATCCCAGTCATGTATGTTTTAAACCATGGATGAGGAATCACATGACAGCACAGTCACTCCAATGAGAGCTGCACATATGCTGTAAAAATTTTAGTTTCTCTCCCTTAAGCTCTGCCTGACAGAGTTTATTTGGCGGCTTGATCCCAGCTTAATTTATAAGGCTAAAAGTGAACATGCGAACAACGTTTCTGTGACTTATGATTATAATCCAGTTGTAGAACCCGTGAACCAACAGCTCCACACCTGCAGTTTCAGACACGCCAATTTGTGACCCTTTTTGGCACAAGTTGCCATTTCTTGAATAGTTACGCAAGACGTAACTATTCAAGAAATCAACATAGTTTACCATTTCGTACCTACAGGAAATCCTAATTTTGTCAGCTGTAAAAATTTGCATGGAATTAGGACACAACTGTTGACATACTGCCGTGCATAATAAAGACTGAGAAAGAGAGAGAACTTTAACACTGAGTTAAAAATGTAAACAAATTCTAAAATGTAAAAGTTTTAAATCTTAAAAGAAACAAAACTTCACTTCACTTAAACACTTAAAAGAATTGAATGTCTGCATTTAGAATAAATATATGAAATAGATCAATCTTCAACTTGTTATTGTTAACTTGCCTTTAACTTTTGCCTTTCAGGCCAATATTTTGATTGTACGTATAAATACTCACTTTATTTGTGAAAAGGTCACTCTTAATTTATCTATAAAACATAAAACATCCCACAGGTTTAATGTTAATATGAAAATAATACTTAATAATCAATAAACAGCTAAATATTAAACATATGTTCTACAAGCATCATGGAATAATTCTGTCAACATTCTATATTTAATGCCAACGACAAAACAAATCGACCGTTAGATTAGTTGTTACATGAGTGTTTCAGGCTAAACAAAAAAAGATCCAAAAGGGACAGTGAGGCGTATGTTGTGGTTGCGTATGTGCAGTAAGTGTTGAGTGCATCAAAGCAGCGCTGAATTCAGATCTAAATGATAGATAGTGGGAAAGAAAGAGAGGGGAAAGGGGGAGGAGGGGTTGTAGAGTACTGGTCCAGATTACTGCAAAAGATTGACTGCAAGACTTTTTTGGGCCTGACAAGAAGTTGGCCTGGCCCGCTCAATAAGGAAAACAAGCAAGATCCATCTATCCAGGGCTTTCATTTGTTTGCCAAAACATCAGTTCAAGAACCATTCTGCCAGCAGTTTCATCATACAAATATCACATGTGGACAGTGTTGGGTTACTATTAGCATGACGGTCGGACTGCCAAGCGGCACAGCAGACCTGATGAAAAGGCAGAGGGTAACCACTGGACAGGATTATGGGTTTGTAGAAAGAAATTAGACTATCTAGCTACCTGGTGAACTCCACTGCCTGGGGAAGAACTGACAAAGTTAATTCAGAAAATGATTTAATGGGTAGCAGAGGTACGAGACCCTCAGATAAAGTGCTATAAGTTGATCTCTGCCAGGGCTTTATTTGGCCTGATTAGGTCTTTGCATTAGTGCCAACCTGACAGGGTTGAGGAGCTCTGTTTCCTAAGCATGCAGTTACTCCTGACATGCTGAATCAATGCCCTTTCTCGCCTATTGGCCCTGATTGCTTTAAATGAGCCATACACAGACCTCTGCTTTCCCAGTATACACTTGAGTGAGTGTATAGCCTGAAGAACCAGTTGGCGTGGCTGATCCACAATATTTTGTGTCGGTAATTTGGGTTCCATGCATGCCTGAGCTCCTTGGGTCAGTTTGAATGTCTACATGTAGTTAAAGATTTTTCATGTTTTTATTAACTGTGAAATAAAAGAATGAGAAAAAAGTTTGCTTAGTTCCTGAAAAGCCAACATTTTGCAGTTATATGTATATATGTCTCTCTAAGTGCTGTTTAGGATCTTCTGAAAGTAAACCGAGCTCCATACATCTTCAGTACAGGTAGCTTTGGGGCCCGGCAGTTCAGAAACTATACTCAGAGACTGTGGGCTCTAAGTTGTCCAGACAGGCCGGAGTGTCAGAGGCTCATATGGGTACAAACACATTAATATCAACGTCACTCGCCGCCTGCACCCAGTGCCCAGACAGCTCCAGTTTCAGGCTGCATTCAGAGGAAAAGTCGGGTCATGTGCTGAACCTCAGTTTTAATTAGCTAATGGCACTCCCTGTTTCATCTCCTGCGTCTGAGCTGATTGCTCACAAAAGACTCCATTTACCCCTGAAAACACACGCCATCTTGGCATCAGCCCGCGTTCTATGTCTCAACATCTGCTGCCGAGGGATTTTGCCACTCTCCTCCAAAAATCAGTCTAGTAAATCTAAATATATATGTTTGCTGGTTTCACACCAGTGAAAAAAGAGGAAATTCCATGATCTACACTTTTTTCCAGCGGGCTTCGACATCCAACTTTCCTTCAACAAGTGGTTTGACTGAGTGGTCAGGGGTGTGTGTTTTGGTGTTTGTCTGTCTGTGTGTGCACATGTGTATGTGTTTGGGCAGTGTCCCATTAAGCAGCTAACGCTGGCTGTGTTCTATCATTGTGAAATGGGAAAGTGGCTCTAACAGATGAGTAACACTAAAGTATGTGAATCTACCCTTTTATGGCGGAATTTTCTTTTGTTTTTCAATAATTTGTCAGTTACATCATCTCAATGGTATGAACCTTGCGAGAAAAAAATAGGACCTTTAATCGAATAACAAAAATAGTAATGTTGCAAACTACCATAGGCATGATGCATAATGAAAACCTGTCACCATTAAGATCACTTTACTTACATAAAACTTAATAAGCATGCCATAACAAATTTGTGTTCTCACTCTGGTGCAAAAATAAATTGTTAAATGAAGCCTTATACTGTATCCGAGCCAAAACTGTCTTATTTCTAAAAATACTGCATCTTTCCAAAAGATTCTAATTTTGAAATGTAAAGACAGTAGCGTAACAAAACCACTGAATCAGGTTTCATGCCTTAAACCGCTCACTGAATCCTTTATCCCACAACAACATAACCTCCTCTAATAACATTCAAAGCATACTATTGTTTTGAATAGTACCAAAAAAATACGACCAAAAAAAAAAAAAAAAACTATGCCAAAGAAACCAAATAAAGTGCACATGGCTGTATTCCTGCCTGAAGTCACTCTGCCATGTAAGCGCTCTTTCCTTTCCACACACAGAGCTTCCAGGGTTTAGGGAGATATTTTCTGACCTTCGTAGCTCACAGTCCAGCCTACAGACGCTTGAAATCCGCTGGGCCGGCCTCTGACAAAGCAGAACAATATCAAAGTCTGGGACCATGTCAGGGCTACTCTTGCTGGATATATTTTTAATATTTTATGCAGACACGAGAAAAAAATGTAATAAACTAAAACAACAGGCGAATTAGGCATGAAACACAACAGGATATTGCAAAGAGATTATGCTGTTTCCTTTTCGCCGTGTGTCCTTCAGCGCTTGCCTGCCCTACACAACAGCCCAGGGCCGACTTTAATTGGCAGGGAGAGGGAACCAAACATATTTTCTGAAAGGTAGCAGAACTTTTTAAGAGCCATGAAATAGCCATCTACATATGGAAGGAACTGACTCTTTTTTTCGGTGTAATTTCTTAAAATATTAGCCAGGTACAGACTGTGACAGGCCCATGCAGGGGTCGGGGTAGGACTTGTGTGTTGTGATAATGACCTTTTCCTGCCAAGACACAGCGTGAAGCAAATGCTGTGCAGCTGCACGAAGAAAAAGAGATACAGTATATACATAGAGAGAGAGAGAGAAAGGGAGAGGGAGAATGAGAGAGATGTGTTGTGTTTGGACGTGAGGAGAGCCCTGTTTCATGACCGCCTGCTGGAATCTGCCGCTGGAAAGATAATAAAGGGATTAGCTCTGGTTTTTCTAGAGCATTTGGTCCTAAAACAGAATGTCTCATCTGCTTCCTCTGCTAAGAATTGCTTGAATTCTTGAATGCCTTTGTCTATTGCATGAGCACAACAAACACAAGAGGCATCAGTGCTAGTGGCCAAAAAGCACATAAGCTCAGACGAAAAAAAAAAAAAAAGGATTTGGGATGGACACAACGAAAATACATGAGCATGCACGCTCTTTAAAACACACACACAGACACTAGGTATCCTATAAGTGCATAGTACCTACTTAAATCCGTATAGACTATATGCAAACACAAACACGGTTACAAATACACACAGAGAGCGCGTTTATTTTCTCTGGCCCTCCAAGTTTATCTGCTGAAGTCCCACATCAACATACATTCAATCCCCGCTGATTAGACGTGTTGATTCAAGCTTGAAAACATTTCACATTTCTGTTTATGTTTCTGTCGGAAAAGCAGGAGTGTTACAACCCAACATACTGTACATGGAATCAATACTTCCTATTGTGAGAGAGAGTCAATGGAAACAATATCCCCATTTTCACATTACTGCATAGCTGTGTGAGAGTGTTTGTGTGTGTGTGTGTGTGTGTGTGTGTGTGCTTGAAATAAGGGTGATGGGCAGGTTAGTGTGTGTAGCAGAGTTTCACACTGCTTCATGTCCGCAGACAGAGTCCAGTGGCTTGTCCACACTGAGCCGAATTGTTCCAGTGCTCACATATGGTAAACATCTCCAAAAAACACACATAAACACACCCCTTTCACAATGACGCATTCATGCATACACCTATACTGTACGCACATACAAACGTTCACTCAGTGTATATTTTCTGTTTCACCCAAAATGTGACTTTAGTCCTTGTTGAACTAAAGCTACAACAGCACAATGCTGCAAAGAGCAAAACAACGGTGAAAAAAAAGACGGATGAAAGCCTTTAATACGATACACTCCTAAAGAATTAACAGTTGGGGAACGAACAAAGCAGCAAATTACTTCCAAATTTTTCGTTCACGCTGAGCCAAGGAAGCAGAAACACTAATACCCTGGAGTGACGCAAAGCAGGGAGAACAGCAGCAACAGTTGAGTTTGTGTCTTTTTGGCTACAGCATCCAGCTCAGATGTGCACTAACAAGTATCAGAATCAGTCAGAATCAACATGAATTTCTTATCCAACTCCACAGAAAACTGCCATAAAACATAACTTTCTATTAACAGACCCTCACCTCAGCTAATTTTACAAGCCACTGTTATTTAGAAAAATAAACAAGCCCTGGATTTGTTTTTCTTTCAGGCCTTGAGATAAAACAGGTGCTGTAGCAATATTGCAGACTCAGTTTTTCAATAATTAGAATTTGGAAGGGTTCCTGAACTTGAAGAGGACAACTTCTGACAGGGGCTTTGGGTGAAGCCGTGAATTGAGCAAGACTAGCAAATGTTACCGACTATCCCTCTGTGGCTCCCTTCTCCAGACTACTACATTTCTCCTCATGTTTGGCTTGGATATGAAGCCAATTCACTTAATACTTGTGGGACAGCTAAACATTTAAAGCTCCCATTTAAAAGGATCAAGTGTAGGCATTGTTTGGTTATGTTAACCATATGTGTTGGCTTTTCATGATCTGAATCCCTTCTCAAAAAACAGAGTGCTCGTGAAAATAAACATGGCTTCGCCCTACACAAATTGTGGACTAATTGTGTATTTGGACTAAATCATTCTTAAGGTTGGAAGGCTTTTTCCATTTGCTAAGGGACGACGGGGAGTGACAGCTTGACATTGATTAGTGTGTTGACTTGTGCAATTGGAGCCTTACCTGTAAAGAATACAACCACAAATCTATTTATACTGACATGGTAGTGCTGCTCATACAGCAGCTCACATCTTCAGTGGAAAAAAATATCTTCTTCTTTTTTTTCCTCTTTTCTTTTTTACATGTTCCACTAAAAATACAGGAATTACAATCATAACTGTTTCTCAACCAAAACAAAATAACAGTTTATGTTGAAAAGTAATCAGCAGTGAAGCAAGTCCAGTCTTGTTTTTGGACAAAATGGATGTGTATCTTGTTGAGGAAAAATCATCTTGAGGGACTGTATTGCTCTGTGCTTGTGTTTAATTCAAACAAAAAAAACATTTTTTTTAACAGATGGTTGCAATTATGGGACAAACTAGACCCATATTAAATCAATAAATACAACCTAATACTAATACCTAAGAAGCAAAAATGACTAAAAGTAAGACTATGAGGGGATTTTCAACAATATTGGGTGTATGTGTTGTGTATATAACTGACCGCTGTTCTTTTGGGGTCTGACCAGTGCTGGGTGGATAATCTTACAGGATTAAGATGACTCACCATACACTTGTTAGGTTTCTCTCCGGAGTGGACTCTCATGTGAATGAGCAGCTTGTAGCGGGCGTTGAAGGGCTTGTAGCGGCGAATGCAGCCAGCCCAGAAACAGGTGAAGTCCTCACCTTTGCGCTGGTCGATGTGGACTTTCTCAATGTGCCTCACAAGCTCCTCCTGCTGCTCGTAAGCAGCACTGCAGTCAATCCAGCGACACACTTGCTTATCGCCCAGTGCTCCTCCTCCGACTTCTTCGCGCTCTGGGGCTGTGTGAGACCCCGGTGGTCCCCCAGAGGTTTGTTTGAGTCCCAGGGAAGAGGGTGGTGCTGTTTGCTGGCTCTGGTGGTGCAGCAGGCCCCCAGGGCTGGGCCCCACGTATTGGTGCAGGTGATAGGGCGGAGGCATAGTGGGGCGAGAGGGGTGGTGAGGGTGGCGAAGGTGCCCGCTACGACCACTCAAGTGATGGTGATGATGATAGTGGTGCTGAAAGAGTTCGTCTTCACTGGGAGAAAAATCGTCTAGGGGCTCCTGCTTGAGGGCAGATCTTTGGCCCCCGTCCAGAAGAGCCCCAGCTTCAGGCCCCGAATGCAGCATCCCAGACATCAGGGCCCCATTCATCAGTAGCCCCAACCCGTCCGGGCCTCCTCCTCCTCCTCCTCCTCCTCCTCCTCCTCCTCCTCCCACACCTCCCCCAGCTGTTCCTCCAGCCCCACGCCCCTGGAGCATGGAGCCCTGCTCCTCACACAGCCCCTGGCTCTGGCCCTGCTCCGGCTCCACTGATGACACGGAAGAGGAGGACGAGGAGGAGGAAAGGGACAGCAGGCAGGTGGCAGGTGAGGACAGCTGACAGCTCTCCTGTAGCGTGGCCTGCTTGGGGCTGCCGTGAGGTGGGGGCCTCTGGGGGGCTTCCCGTGAGCAGGAGTTAGAGGGTGGGGATGTAGAAGAGGAGGAGGAAGAGGAGGAGAAGCCGGCACTACTGGCGTGGTTGGGCGAAAGGTTAGTGCGGAACCCGTTGACGCAAGCAACCATCGACATCTGGGAGGAGGAGCAGATGATGGCGGTGATATTGATCTCCTCGGAAGAAGCGCCAGTAGCTGATGGGGAACCTGTGGCAGCAATGCTGCCAGCAGCGGCGGTGGACTGTGAGGCCAGGGACAGGCAGCGTCTCTTCAGACTGCTAGCACTGAGCAGCCGCGCTGAATGACGGGAGCCAGTTGGGGACAAAGCCAGCGGGGAGGAGCCATCTTCATTATTAAACGGTTGCACTGCGTCCCCTGACACAGCACTACCTACACCGTTCACTGTGCACACGCCACTACCGTTGTTGCTAACGTGCGGGGCTCCAACTATCTCGTCCCTTGTCAACCCCAAAACTTGGCCTGCTCTACAGTTCTGAAACCCGGCCTGAGATGTGCCGTGGACCCTGGACCCTGTGTTGGAGATCTTGTATCCCATTGAGCTTTCCTGTTTGATTGGGTAAGGGAGAGAGGAGTGAGCCCCGTTGGCACTGCCGCAGCACAGCCCGGGTGAGGCCCCCGGCAGGGTCCTCTGGAAGCCAGAGGAAGATCTGTAAGGAGAAAAAGACACAGAGGGGAATATGAGCGCTATTAGCTCACAGGCTGATGACAGATACTGGCTGGTTGATCCTTCCCACCAGCAGCACTGTCAGAGTTGAGCCTCATGCTTACCCCTCCTCCTCCAATCATTATCTCAGTTTACATCGAAATCATGTAATTCTAAATAAGTCCCACTGACCTAAAATATTTTAACCAAGTCTCTCGTTCATCGCAAGGGACCTTATGGAACAAACATTAACACTGTTGAGGCCATGTTAAAGCTTCAGTGACATAAGGTGATGTTGGAGAACAGGTAGTATCCACGGCTGATGAGCCCAAGTGTTTTTATGAATAAATGAAACAGAATCTTCTGGTAGTGAGAGGATATGAATGGGCATTTATGACTAAGAATAGAGAGAGGGGGAGGGATGGATGGCGACTGAGACAGAGAGGCCACTGGCTAGTGTGTCCATCTGACAGGCTTTGATGACACAAAGGGGTTAAACCCAACCCAACATTGGAGATAAATAGGGAGTCACCTGTTTTGGTGGCATAATTGCAGCCTATGAAGGGTCAGCGTTTACAATACTGTGTATTATGGTGGGAATCTTTGCCCTGCTGAATGGGGGACCCAGGTCAGATTTCTCCATGCGTTGCTGTGATCTCCTACATAATCATTCCTGTCAGTTGGCTCATTATGGATTTTGTCCAAAGCCCCTGAGTGATGTGAGAAGAGCTCTCTTTTCTCCGGGCTGTCTCATGAAGGAATTGTCTTTGTCCCTTCCCCTGAGCACGCTGGGGAAAAACTGAGCTAACGCTAGCTAGGATTGAAGAGAGCCACTGGCAGACTTTGTCATCGTTGTTGTTAATAAAGACTTGATCCCCCCCTCTCTTTCTATTCAGGAGCACCATTTCCTGTTTGGCTGTAGTGAAAATATTGAGAGACAATATGAGAGGAGTGAATGTCTCTCCAGAAGCACTTTTGGTCAGATGACTAAGGATAGAGGGAAAGAACTGAGGAGGGGGAAGAAGGACAAACGCCACAACAAAGAACTTCAATGGAAATTCTTTCTGACTTCACGAACAGTAGTTGCACAACAGAAGAATCGCATTAGTGTAACATAAATGTTGCACTTTGGATCACTTGATATGTTTTATGAGAGCAGGTAAAGCTTTCCAGCTACATACTGTATGTATGCATCTGATTCAAAATAGCAAAGATAATGAAGAACACATTGTACCTGCAAATTGTTAGTAATTCAATATCCAACAGGAAACATTCAAAACTGGAACAGGAATAAAACCATTTTAAAACAGCAATGATAGCGACAGTTTACCTGGTGTCTTGGTGAGGGCCGTCCTGCATAAGGAGGTCAGCCGTAGGTCTGTCGCAGGGGAGGCTCTGGGTATAAAGCCCCCCTAAATGACCCCCCACCAGCAGTGGCAAGCTCTGCCCACATCGCATCAGAGCGCCCTCAGCGTCACCCAGCTCAGCGTCTACATTCTTCTCTGAGCAGTAGGCACCATTCACTGAAAGAAGAGCAGGAGAAATATCACTATACTTGCTAAATTCTTGATATGAGTGTTGTTTTGGCTAGCAGAGCAGTGACCCGGTGTCACTCTCAAATTAAAAAACTGGCTAAAGCCGACTGGACCAAATGATCTACTAACTACCCTGGAAGAATAATCAGTTCATAGTGGGATCCATGCCATCAGTGACATGTTGAAACCCTATTAGAGTATATACTCTCTTGAGGAATAGCAGTTGGCTGCCACAACTGTAGTATCTTGTGATATATGGAGAGCTCCTTGGCAAAATCCAACTGGTGACAGTAAGAATAACGCTGGAGAGATTTATTACCAAATATTATTGCTGGAGTAATGGAGGAATTGTATTCCAAATGGTGATGCGTCCATTTTGGAAAAATAAACTAACTCAAATTAATGTGTCCGGATGATCCAGCCAGTAAAAGTGTAACCGTTGTATCAATCAATAATTTAAATTACATACTGTCCTTTTAAGTTTATCATCTGTTGTTCTAATGTTGTGCAATCAATCATCTTGCGAAAATGGTGACCTCATTAATTGATTTAATTCTTAGTCATTTTATTTATTTAATTGGTGAATTATTAATTTTAGAAAAAACACTTTGCAATAAGACTGTGGTGGAAGTACTTAGTGATTTAATCTAGAAGTGCTACGCCAAGGGCAATTGGACTTTCTATTCTTAAAGATGTTTCACCGCGCTCATTCAAAATGCCTCTTTTGTGATTTAAGGTTTCATGCCCTTTCTTGCACGCACATGAAAAAAAAAGTAAATGTGGTGGAGTAATCATTCATAACTAATGTTTCATATCTGCATATTGCCTGGTTTGTGAATTACAGTGCATGGGGAAATTTAATTTGTTATTAAATTCAAATCTGCTATTTCTTCATATGTATTTACTTTTTAAAATCAACTATAGTGTCTTTTATTCCTCAGGCACAAGCTATATTTATTTATTTATTTATTTTATGTATTTAATATATAATATCTGATAGGAAACAAAGACTTTATGAATGAAAAACATAATAAAAATAGGAAAGAGAGATGAAAGTGAGGGAAGAGAGGGCCTTGGTGTATGAAGTAATATTTGTGAAGGGTAAGCCGATATCCCCACACACTGATGTGTAGGCGGCCACGCATCCCCTGTTCCAACTTTCCTAACTCGATTTCTCAAATTCAATTTTCTCCTAATGATGTTATTGACAATGTTATCACAAACCATGAGCTATTATTAATAAAGTCACCCAAACACCCTGTATGTGAGAGAAAACATAAAAAGGTACAGGAAACGAATGCACAGAATATAAAGGGCAAAAGATGAACTAAATGTCAAAATAGTGTGAGAAATATTCAGCAAAAATAAGGATTTGGGCTACAGATGAAAAAGGGAAAAAAAGACAAACAAAGGAGAAAGATATTACAACATGAGTAACAGATGGAGAGGGAGAGTAAACAGTAGAAGAGAGAAAAGGAGGACGTGTTTTGGAATATGGGAAAAAAAGTTACAAGGACGAACAAAAGACAAGAGAAAACAAGGGAACTTTGTGAGCCATGTTATCGTCGGTTTAAGGAACATCTCTTCACATATCCCGCCTACAGCTGATTTATCATTAATCTCCTTTGCATTTGTCTTGTCACGGGTCACAGCAAAAACACAAAGAAGTGGAGAAAAGGCAAAGCGAGCAATGCAAACAGCCCAGTATCGCCAGGGGACCGTAGGAACAACGCTGGTTTCACTCAAGGCCGTTAACAGAAGGCAAGATGTCTTTCAGCTCTGGTCTGTTTTCAAGCAATACAAATCGTTCTGTTTACCAAATTCTGGATTGTTCAGTCTTTTTTGTTTTACTTCTTTTCTTTTTTCACTGCTTGTTGGCCGAGCATGTACAACTTTCTGTATGAAAGTTTCAAGGCCTGCTGACATGAAGCCAAGTGTTTCCCTGCCTCGAGTCAGGAGTAATTCAATCAGGATGGCCAGAAGTGACATGAGTCAGGATGGAGATGACTAACATCATCAGAGATCTTTTAATTAGGCCTTGACTGTCCGTATGCATGCACACAAAAACACAAACAACCAAATAAAAACATTATCATCATAAAGCCCTGGATGGACTGGCAGTCAGTCAATGAGGCCTTGACTGGATGCACATGCTCTCTCTCACACACACATATCATAGTCACCACCATATAAAACACAGACCCAAGCCAGACAGCCCGGTAAATGTAACCCCAATTATGAGACTATACTCTTTCAAAGTGTATTGCTCTGTAAATGAGTTAGAAACAGAGAAAAGACAGAGATGATCCATGATCACTGATTACCTGTCTGCAAAGTATTTAACTAAAACAGACTGATAATACAACCAATGTTTTGGAAATATCACTTGAAAGAGTCTTGCCAGAAATCATTGAACAGAGTGGGGCCGCAGTGATAAGTCGATTAATCGATAAATAAATAAATAAATCGCCAGCTATATTGATACTCAATTTATTGTTTTTTAAGTAAAATGTACTGGTACTGGGCTCTCTATTGAGCCTCAATACTGGATACAAAACACACAAACTGTGTCTGTAGAACCACTTCTAAAATCTAATTTCTAGTCAGATTCATAACCTTTTTACTTCAGATAGTCTCAGATTAAAAAACATTTTTGCCAGTGTTAATATAATATAATATTTAAAGTCCTTCTTCATAGCAACATTAGCATTCATTCGGAGTTGTGTTGTGTCCACCTGATGAATGTAAATCCAGTATCCACTCTCCATTTAGCTCTCAGTCAGCTGTCACTGACTCCTGGGGGAAACATCTCACTCTTCAGCTGCTAAATGCTCCAGTGTGTTCAGTTAGTCAATAACTTTGTCTGCCTGCTGTTTGCTGCTGGGCGAGTAGCACAAGTCAGTTTTAGAGCTTTTTCACTAAAAATAACTGCCCTGAACTATAGAGCTGAAACTGCAGAGTCGGATGTGATAATGACCTGAGGGTTCGTCACAACGAGCGACTCCTTTCACATGCAAGCAGTCATGTGATCCATTGTTACTATAAAAATATTGATTATAGTTGCTTTAAATCACAAACCAGGATCAGAATGGACAGATTAACCATTAGAAGTAAAAATGCATCATTATTAATTTCTGGATTTTCAAAATGGCTCTTGCTGCCACTTGGAGCCACCAATGCAAAACAGCAGCTTTAAAGTCACATTTGTTTGTAAGATGTTTTCTTGTTATGTTCCTTCCAAGGAAGTGTTTTTTCTGGATTTTTTACCTCCTCTGAGCATATCACTTTCACATGTGTTTTAATTGCATCTAGGAGTTTGCCTGACAATTTATGGCCCAGTCATCAACCAGTTTGGAGAAAGACAGTGTATGTCACTGAAACTCTTCCTGCATGACTTCAATTTACTCTTTTGATTACAAACAGGTAATAGTACTTCCAAAAAGGGCTAAAAATAAATAAATATATGTGATGGGTGTTGCATTGTGTTGCAAAAGCTCAAGTGGACTAAAGTGTCTTCATCCAAGAGACACCTTCTAAGTGTCTCCAAGACATTAAAGAGTGTTAAATGAGTGTTAAAGGTCTTGATCCCCCCTGCTGCAGAAAGTTAGCGCTGCAGTGATTTAGAGCTTTGCTACATTATCAGTCATGCTCAGGTTGGGGAAACAGGCTTCTCAACATATGGTGGCTTGGATGGGACCCAACAGTAAATTCAGTTTATATTGAATGTGCCATGGTAATTTAGCGTTGAACTTTTCATTGTGTGTTAGATCCTAGTTTGATCAGGAGGTGGAGGCCAGAGAGAGCATCGGGGGCTGAGGTGAAACGTAAGACCATCCAGAAGTAGCGACAGGAAGGGAGGGAGGGAGGGAGGGAGGGAGGGAGAGAGAGAGAGAGAGAGAGAGAGAGAGAGACAGAGATATAGACAGAGAGAGAGAGAGACACAGAGAGAGAGAGAGAGAGAGAGAGAGAGAGAGAGAGACAGTAGAGAGTATTTGTGTGTTTGTGAGTGTTTATGTGAATGGAGTGACCGTGAGAGAGAAAAAAAAGAGAGAGAGAGAGAGAGATTACCATTCTTCTTTTAAATGTGCCGAGTTTATGGGTGGTCTGCTGAGTAAGGCAGCTGTGTGTTCATCATACTTTACATTCCTTTGGCTCTGGATTAGAATTTTTTCCATGTTACGTTCTGGGGAAAACTTAAAAAAATAATACATATCTCCCTGTGTAATCCACTGATATAATTAACAAACAAAAATTCAACATACTATGTGGTTTTTGACCACTAGTAACGCTATGGACAATTGTTTTTACGAGTGGGTCCCTGTTTTGTTAGTATCACACACGTGAACAAACGATACGATACACATTCCTACCACTGGTTTCATGCTATTCCACTGATCAACAGTTGGTGTCAAAGAAAACGCCTATCAAGAAACCATGGATGTACACAGTTTTAAAAAATGAATGTAAATACAACTTTTGTTTGTTCACATGAAAAAGTGGAACTTTTCAATGGACCTCAATCTGCAGGCACAATACAGTTAATCCCTGCAGATCACCTATGGAAACAGAGTTCAGTACTGTGTGACCACCGTAGAACAAGCAGGGTGGGAGGATGTTCTGATATACACAGTTGCAAGCATTCAGACCCAATTAGGACTGACGCTATAAGGGCGTGAGATCAGGGACACAGGGGCAGAAAGAAAGACAGAGAAAGAAAGAGGTAGGACGGTGCCAGAAGCACCAGGGGCAAATGTTGTGTTCAGTACAGAGACCATATACAGATGTGCTGACTCATCCTCACAAAGAGCCACTGACGTTAGCATTGCCAACTAAAGATGCAGGCACAAATAAGGACTCTATTGTTATCTGCTTCTTAAAACACCACCCTCAAAAAATAAATTAAAATCCCTCTTAGAACATGGATTGTGGACAAGAAACAACTCATGTTGATAACATGCTGTCTAATAATACTCTGTTACATCTAAAGTGGTGTCTTCCGTTCCATAAATGTCATCACATGGTATCTATTCACTCGCTCTGCCTCCTCTCCTCTCCTATATGATTAAAGTAGCACGTTCCTTTCTTTGAGCATCACTGCAGGATGACAGTAAATTGAGGAGCTCACTGAGAGGTATAAGAGAAGTTAAAATAAAGGAACAGTATGCCAGATTGTACGCTTCATTGCACATGAATACAAAAATGAATGCTTCCTACAAGAGTGTAATTATAAAAGGATAAAGGTGGTTATTCGAGAACTTGTTTTGGGACATGTATGATTATTTTTTGGCTGAGTTCGTGGAGGGAAACGAGGTTCCAATCACCCTGCAATACGCCTCCTCTGATGTCATCTATTTGTCATGCTTCCTTCTTGTCAAAATTCTTTGGGAACACGGCGCACAAAGCCATAAAACTCAGATGCCTCATGATCGTGAGTGGAAAGTGCTTTCTAATCCTTATCCTGCTGATGAATGCAGCCGCTGTGACCATGGAGGCTGAAAAATAAGACAATAGACAGGAACAATGAATGAATGCAGACTTGATAATTCTCATAATTAGGGCACAACTCACTCTTTAGTGGAAGGTTGCGGTCACTGTGACTGTGATTACATTGATTGTTGAACACGCTTCACATACTGGATGAATTTCACATTGGGGATCACAGCCAGTTAGGGTGCGCTATAATTGTACACCTATTCAGGCTGCCTCAGGGGCTGATGATCAGAGTCATGTTCAAGTTCAGCAGTGTTGTGCCTTGGCTAAAAACTCTCCCCTGACCTCAGTGACTAATAAATGACTAATAAAGCAGAGCAGACACATGTCTCCAATCTAGCAGAACTTAACCCCTCTGAAACAACATGGCTATTATCCCAAGAAACGCAGTTATGACTGCATTACCATACAAAGCATTCCAGTCTATACAGTATTGAAAAGATCAAACCACATCATCACATAGTTGAAAGTCTGTGTCGCTGTCTCCCTCAATGAATCTCTCTCTTTCTCGCACTCTTTGGTATCATTATTTCGCCACAGATAAAACCAGTCTACCATCTGATCAGCAGATGGTCTGGACAGCATTATTAAGTGTAATTGGTGGTAATCTGGGGCGATTTTTTATTTCTGTGACACTTCATTTTCTATAATTCTCGCCTCTCCTTTTAAGTCACCTAAGCGTTGTGTTAAGTGCCAGATTGAGTCTGTGCTTGTGCCAGCGTTTAATGCGTTCAAGTCTTCAGAGACATGCAGGCCTCAATGAAAAGCAGATGTTCAGATGGATAGATGGTTTAAGGAAAGGAAAGGGGACCGATCAGAGGTGTACTGTACTTAAAGCAGGAGGAGGCTGTTGGGAGGGGGGGTTGTTGGAGAGAGGAACGGGATGTCAGGAGTGTGATGCAAACATCTGAACCCAAGGTACAACAAGCTGCCAAAACCGCAAGACAGATGCCTCTGGAAATCCGATGTGACACCTCAACTGGCCCCACTTTGGCTCCATAAATCATAACATTCAGCACTTAAACAGTTAATAATGATCATTTTATTCCCGTCTGCCCCAACACCCCCACCCGGCAACGTTCTGCCCCTCACACTCTTTCAACATGAGACAGGTCAACAGATTCAAGTGTGCGACAGCAGGCAGCGGGACTTTGTAGAGGGATGCTCTGGTTGTGCGTCTTGTCCGGTGCAGATGTTGTGTATTAGGGTCCAAAGCCTTTCCCGGCTTCTCTGAATCTCATAACTCATGTCTATATTTGTGTCTGCGGCATAGGCCCGGAACTTATTTGTTTGCTTAGTAATGGATGTATGATTGAAAAACCTGGGGGCACAAGTAAATGAAAAATAACAATGTCTACGGAGAAAGCTCCTCTTAAAGCAGGTGCGGAGCGAGGGAAGAAGAAAAACTCTAAACTATTAAATTGCTGTTGGAGCACAGAAATGTCAGTGTTTTCGTAGCAGGATTACCAGTACCAGCAGACATGAGAACTTTCATGAGGATAAAATCAATTTGTTCTAGCTGATTTTAGCCGCTCCAAACCAGGTATCTTTGTTCCTCCCCGTTTTCTCATGGTCAGCTTGGTCACACAATAACCTCAGATTAGCTTCCAGAAGGTCAAATACTAAAGTGAAGAGGAGGGACTCATGTGGCTGCAAGCCTCGACTATTTATGGGCACGGCACAAAAGTATCTTAATTCAGCAACAAGAGAGTAATAATATTAAAGAAGTCATTAGCATATATAACAACTTAGAACGGCTATGAGCCCAGTCGTCCAAGCGAACCTCTTTGTGGATGCGTCTGGTTGTTCACACTGAGTGGCTACAAAGTTTTAAGTCGTACTGATGAATTCGGCGGTCGGTAAATGATTAGCTCTCCTGCCTTTTAGAGAAGAGGGCACATGTTGTGGGAAGCAGGCGTCCTCATAATACCAGACTCTTCAAATGGAGCAGTGCTAACCGCAGTCATGAACACAAACAAATAGTTGGCAGCCAACAACCCTCCCATCCCCAACCCCATCCATTTACCCCACCCACCCAATCCTAGTGCCAGGCTTGGTGCCTGCCGAGTCCCAAAGACCAACCACTTTACCACATGGATTAAAATGAGGGCAAAACCCAAACACAGGAGGGTGAGATCCACACATACACACACACCCCTCTCTCTCTCTCTCTCTCTTTCTCTCTCACACATATACACACACACCCAAAACACACTCACACTGAACACACTGAGGAAGATGCGCTGAATGGTTGTGGTCATTCCTGATCACTTCCCACAACCTCCTACTAACCGCTCACAGCCAATCATTTTCTCTGCTGTCCTTTCTGATTAACATAATTAAAGCTTTAAATTTGTGCATGTCACCACCTGGTGGTAGCACCTTGTCACTGGTTGTGCCCTCCAGGCCATCCCTTAAGAGAACAAACTTGTCAACAGGTGAGTGGGAGAAAGACTAAAAAATGAATGTAGCTCATTAACAGCTTTGTTGCATGTGTTGCTTGGACTGCAAATATTATTTCACTCAACTTCAATGACAGTGCTTTTGATGCAAAAGGCAGTCACCTGACACACATAAATGTTGCTGATAACATTTTTAACCCTTATCTTTTTGTTGTCATTTTTCATTCTGGGATATTGAGCTCCTTTGGTTAAAACTGTGTTCAAAATGTGCAATGGTTGTAAAAACTGGAGAAATAACAGACTTACATTAAGTAGCCAGTTTATTAAAATGACCTAGGTAAAAGTTATGCCTAAAACAACAGCCTTGCAATAAATCCTCCTAAGTTCATGAAGGTTGTAACTTTTAGTTATTGCTGAAACTGTGTTAATTCAACTAAATGGTCATTTTGGAGGCTCTACTGTAGTTTGTGGTGCTGTTAAATTCTATTGAATTATACTAAGAGGTCACCCTAATAAACTCACTTGTGAGTGTATAGGTTGATGTATAATTTGCAGTCCCCATTTTGCTCTCTGTTGCAAACTAATACAAAGATTGAGCCCCAGTTCTTTTACATGTTCTATTCTAAACTCTAGTAGTAGCCAAGTGAGCTAGTCAAGTAGCTGGTCTTTAAATAATTATCTGATGCCCGGGAAGTGATGTGCTTATTTTTCCAACAACTAAAACAGCAAGATAATCACAATCAACAGAATTGAGTATTTAATATAAGCAACAATAACCACATGATGATATCTGAACAGAGAAAGAACAGACCTCGGTATACAGAAACCTCGACTTAATCACAAGGAAATCCAAGAAAAAGACCTCATAGTACTCCAAGACACTGTTTGCACACTGACCTCTGGGAAGGGCAGTAAAAAAAACATCACAGCAATGATTGATTATCACAAAAATAAGCATATCCTCTATCTTTAAGTCAAACTCTTTTAGAACATTTGTTAATATAACAAAAATGTGCATAGTCAACAAACCACTTTAAAGCCACTAGTAGCCACAACTCTATCCTGACGATCACTATCATAACAAGATTTTGCCCACAAATCTGTACACTGCCAGGATTAATCACAGACAATCACAAGTTTTACAAGGAGTGCTCAGCCAAACCACATCCTATAATTTGACTGAAAAACCCACATAATTGTAAAGGCGAAACAGTGCACAAAGCATCAGTCAGGCCCGTGGATTGACTTGATAGACCGGCAGACTGACAAGACGTGATGCACTTGGCTGGCAGACGCGACAGGGACGTCTGGCTTAGTGACAGACACCTTTATGGGGCTGGTGAACAACAAGACTCCGGAGCCAGGCCAACAGTGCTGAAACCTCGGCATGGGATCAGGAGGTGCTTCAATGCCAGACAAGAGGCTGCTCTGTTTTTGGGAGGCGGGAGTAATGCAGCCAGTCCAAAGGACTGACGAGCACTCGACGCACCACACCCTCAGAGAAAGTGTTAAAGGTGAGACTGGTACACTTCTCAACAAAATCAAGTTATTTCCTGCAACAACTAAACATAAATAGTGTTAGAAAGTGCTTTAAAACATTTTAAATCAGTGTTTATTTGAAAGGTTTTAGATACGTTACTGTGAGTGCCTGTGTTTTTGTCTGTGTGTCTACTTGTGTGTGTGCGTGTGTGTGTGTGTGTGTACGTACACTCATGAGAATAACCAGTGTATATAAATCTGCTGTAAAAAATAAACATGCCGATTTAGTGCAGAAGCAGCGTTCTCCCCTTCTGAACAATAGGCCTGTTTGTCCGTGTGCCCGCTCAAGTCGTATCAAAACACAGCAGACGTCCCTCTGAAACTGTAGTGAAATCAGATCCATTTGTCAAACATCAGCATGGCCCTCTAGTTGTCAAAATGTCTATAATAGCACAATAAATCTGTGCTGTTGAGAACGGCTGGGTTAGGAAAATAACTTTTGTCAAAAAGTGGCCATTTGTAATGAGGTCTCTATTCTCAATTATATATATAATGGCACAACTTTACTTCTTTTTTGTTTTTTAAATGCAAATGGCATAAAGAAATGCCATAGGTAAAACACCCCAAAAATTTATTTTTAAAAGTTCCTAAATACTGGGAAATAAAAAACTGTAAAAGCCAAAATGGACTATAAATAATTAGTTACGTTTGTAATTACATGTATATTTTTTAAAGTTTGTGGTTTGGATTTTTATGACGATTATTTTTATTATTAGCTGGAATTGCATATTTTGATGTTTGGCTACGTTCATATTCCAAAATCTATGTATGTAATTTTTATTAGCAGAACAGAAAAACGTGATTAAGGGGCGGCATACAAAGGCTGAGTCCTTACCGCAGCGGCTGGGTTCAGTCCCAACCTGTGGCCCTTTGCTGCATCTCATCCCCTCTCTCTCTCTCTCTCTTTCCCCCCACTTTTCTGCCACTCTTCAGCTGCTACTATCCAATAAAGACAATAAAAAGCCCCAAAAATAATCCTAAAAAACACACACAATGACAATGCTTACATGCAGATGTTTAGCATTTAGTGTTTAGAGTACCATGTTCACCATCATAGTTTGATGTGTTTCATACGAACATGCTAACATTTGCCAATGAGCAAATTAAATCCTGAAGGGAACATGAACATCTGTACCAATTTTCAAACCATCCAATATTATTGAGACATTTCACTGAAAACTACATGTGTGAAAGTGATGGTGGTGCTTGAGGAAAAGTCAGCTGATCATAAAAAACATTTCTCCTCTGGGCAGCATGGGTATCTCAAAATTTCATGGCAGTCCACCCAATAGTTTAGACATTTTAGAGGCAGTTTGGACCAAAGTGGTGGTGCGACAATTATTGCCATCCTTAAATTGATGCTGCAAGCATGACTAAAAATAGCCAGGGCAAAAACCTAGTCAGCACTGAGCTACAAAGATTCACTTGGTTTTGTAGTAAGTAATTCCACACAGAAGCACCTCTTCCCAGAGCAGCCAGACACTATGCTGTTTTGCTGTAACTCCCATTAATAAGGCTTTGTCAACCCAGCTCATTCATGCACCAGTGGCCTGTTCATTCTGGTCTGAGAGGCTGTCGGTACAAAACTCGCAGTCCTCTTCAGCCAGCACCCAATATTTACAAGCAATCCCAAATCTGTGAGAGAATTCGATTGAACACAGATGGCAGGAAATTCCTCGGAAATGACAGTGGCCAAGCTCAACCACAGAACATGAGAGTATCTCCATGTAGCAGACGCATCAAGGCCCATCTGACAGATATTCTCTCTTCTTCTCGCCCAGCACCGCCTCCTGCCATCGATTACAGTTTGACAAGAGTGGAGATTTATATGACTTCTGTAAAACAAGTGATCAATTTGCAGCAATTACTGTATATTTTGAATGATTTAGAGGCAGCAGTGGGGGAGAAATAAATGAATAGTTAGGAAAACGTCTGGAGGAAAATTCCCTTGATGGTCGGTGGTCCAACTGAGAGGTTGAATTTAAGTTGGTAATTAGATCACATTTGAATGGAGCAACATTTGAAAATGATTATTTTGTTACCTACACACAGTGCACATAACCTTCTGTTATTCTCAGAGGGGATGCTAGTTGTTTAAAACAAGGGCCAAACCAGATGTTTTGTGAACCAAAAGAGGAATCCAATTTCACTTCCTACTTCTTTGTTACTTTTTGTTGTTTTAGCGCAGGAAGAATAATGGAATGTTACTTTGTGAAAAGGATACGTTCAAAGCAAGCATAAGCTTTTGAAGTTTCCGGTTAAAGTTGAGGGCAGTGCTTCTCCACAGTCTCCACAATGAATATTAGATAGTCAGGGTGATTAGGGGTTAACTCACCCCCAAAATGGAGCTCTTTGTGGAAAATTAGTTTTTCAAAACCCCACAATTTGCTTTGACAGCGGAGGCACAGAGGGGAAGCTTTTATTTTGATTTGATTATTGGTGTTGTTTCATGTCACCGGTTTCTAAGCCCCTTACATTTCAGCTCACAAAGTAAGCTGATCTACTCAAACATAAGGGACTAAATCCTTCGGAGTATCCACAAAACAAATGTTATGTTACACACAGGGCACTTGACACAAGAGAAAGTACGCTATACCTATGTGAGAGAAATTATTATCTGACGATGCACTGCAGCTGAAATGAGATGACTTCACTTTATGACACTGTGGTTTTTCTTCAAACAAGTTATCTTGAAATGAGGGAGATCAGTAAACATGTTTCAAGAATAATGATAAACAATAAAAAATGAAAAATATTCCAAGAAAAACGATATTTTGTAAGACTCGATTATGTTTCTAAATGTTTAAATCAACATTTTGCTGTAGCTGACACTTTTGACACACATAGCAAAATGTTTGATATTCTGAAACTGATTCAAACCAACAGTGAAAATCTGCCACCAAAGGGAATTAACCTGGCTGAAAAATGACCATAACCGGGGCTGAAAAGTGACCTCCCTCCTCCTTGACTCAGAGGGCACCACAGTATTGAGGTTTTCATAGATATACAGAATAAATAAGAGAGGCCCCACTGAGCAAAACCTGTGTTAGGTTTCAAACCACACATACCTAAGGAAGTCAGCAATACCATTCTTTTATTGTGTGGGGAGTCCTCATTCACCAAAAGCTTTGGCACAGAGGACCACCCCCCTTCACAGCCGTACACACACACACACACACACACACACACACACACACACACACACACACACACACACACACACACACACACACACACACACACTCACAAACACAGATCACACATTGCGAGAGGAATATGCACTCTAGGTAACTTGAGATGGACAGTCCACCAGACATTATATATCACTCCACATCAAACAGAGCTCCATAATGGTGCTGTGAGGAGGATGAGGAGAGTGGGGGGGGGCAGCAGTTCATAGTCAACCTCTCATCTCTCTACAACCTCGGGAAGAGCCCACTGTTTGAGCTGTGATAGCATAACTCTTGCACCCCCGCGGTTACAGGGACTAAGGCACAGTGGGGCCTGTAAAAACCCAAAATGGTACCAAATGACACCTATGGAAACACATTCAATCTTGTGCGGTGGGAGGTCAATACACAGCTATTTACACAGACAGCAGCGCTGTGTGTTGGAACAGACAGGGCCACCATCAAAGAGCTTTATGAGCAAATATATTCTCACTGCGTAAGCATTTTAGATGTCCAGGCATTAAAGCCCTCCTGTGTTTTCCCTTCTCTTGTTTAATGGCTGTAATAAGATTCCTTTTATTATGATTTCTGCTCTCGCTGCGTCCCTTCACTACGTGAGTCAGCCGATGGTTACAGCCAAAGTGAGACACGAGTTTTGTCTCAGTAGTGAAACCAGTCGGAACCTGTCACTCTGTCTGACTGCGCCAGCACCTTCAGTAACCTCACAAACTGAATTTGGTGCTTCAACAAGAACGTATAAGCTTTACAGTGTAAAATATCACATGCGGTATAAAGACATGCAAATTTAGTTCCCAAAATATGTTTTGTACGTGACAGTACATTTATGTCATATAAAAAAAAACACATGTTAGGTTACACAAAACAAGCCAAACTACATGAAGTCTCTATTAAAGTGACCAAAATAATGTTGGAAACAATATAGACATATCTCATGACATTTATATTTGATGTAGTTCACATATATTTAAGTATACAGTATGTGTGCATAATCAGTTTGTCACATAGAGGTTAGTCCCCTTCCTACAGTAATGTATGATATGTATAAACATTGCCAACTAAACTTAATAAAAGTACATCTGTTCACATTAAATCATAATGTATGCACATTTATGCATATGTATAGATATACAATCTACTGGGATTACAACAGTTCAATTCTGATAAGGACAATAGTTGCATATAATTCCCCAACTCTCTCCCCTCACTTGCTGTCATCTCTTTACTATCCACCCTTAAATAAAGTAAAAGATAAAGAAACAGCAAATACGAACAGGAATGGTTCTGAGTACTGAGTTGATTATACATCAAGTTTGATAAACACAGAAGGAAAAAGTGAAGGTTGTTAGTTGATAGATTTTTGGATGTGTCGGTGGTGAGAAGGAGCCTAATCAGACGATAACGAGCAGAAATAAAGAAATCATTCTTCATCATCATCCTGGCTTCTGCCATATGTGTTGTTTGGCTGCTCTTGGCCAGAGAGTGTAAGGACTGAATAAAGAGGGAACCTCGAAGGGCTCTGGCCTGTACCATGTGTCAAGCCTTTCACATAACCTGGCATTCATTGTGAAGCTCTTTTACGAACCATAAAAAATATTCATTTCGCCCCTGACCTGTTTTCCAATATAGTCTCCAAACCCATAAAAGGGTTTGCTTTTCATTTATTTTTATTTGAAGAACTTTGAAATGCAAATGTTTGTTTCCTTGCACGTAAAAATTGAGAGAAGCCATCTTAAAAGAGAAATTTGATGTGAAATATGAATTCTGGCCATTTTACATCATCCCTAACATAAACATGCGGGTTCTCAGTGCAAGTCTTTTTGTGCTCTTAAATGAGTGTATCTTGGCAGGCTGCAGTGTACATATACTGATGCTTTGCCTCTCTCTCGCTGGACTCCTTCATGGCTCAGAGCTCTTGAGGCTTGTAGAAGACTGGCATCTTTACAGTGGCCTAGATTGGCCATATTTTCGTGTCAAATGACAGGCCTGGCCCTGTAAAGTGGGCGCTGTGGTGAACTGTGCATTTACATTTACAGCTAAATCTATCAAGGGCATTGCTAACAAGTCCTATTGACTTTTGTTAAATTGTGGTTTTGAGGGGCTATACATTAAATACTTCTTTAAATGCAGCTTTTTCAAGCCCACGAATTAAAGTACATCTTTGCTAACCTTCATTTTTTATAAATGCATTCTATTCAGTTTATAGTCGCTTTTGAACTTTCAATATTTTCTAGTTGGAATAAAAACCAGCATTCTTTAGAACAATAATGACTCTGTTATTGCAAAAATTGTTGAAGATTTATTGTTCCCAGTGTATCAAATCGTTCTCAAAAATGTACAAATAGCGAAAAGAAAACACATACTGGCAGTTTATGCTGGACGCCAGTACTATACTGCCATTTACGTTCAATCAGATATGAGAACCTAGACAATCAAGGCACCACAGATGCATAAAAACGACTCAAAAATAATCTTGAATTATTCATCACTTACAATAACTGTAGTTCGGTTTAACCTCACAATATATTCTGCATCAATGTCATTTTACATACTCAAAACATACTTGTAACTTTCCAATATTTCTCAAAGCCGACGAGTAACAGCACGAGTGGTAACGCTTAATTCAACATGTCAGCGTGCCAACTGTTCCATGTACAAAGTCAGACTCTGTGCCCGATCCTGGCAGGGGGTCGAGCTGCATGGTGTTTGTTTGAAACCCATAATGGTCAGAAAAATGTGGCTAGCTGGACACAAAGTAACAGCGACAGTGTTTGAGAGGACAAGGCAGAGTCGTGTCCGCTGAGTGTTGGTGGTGCTGTTGTGATCAGGTGGAATGGGAAATGTGCTCGGCAGTAAAACCAAATGGCTTTCTCGGAAACATGGGAAGTGAGAGAGGTTGGAGGTTGAGGGTGATTAAGAACAGGACACCAATGAAATTTGAAACTGGACCCAAAAAAAGGCCGTATTTCACCACTTTTACCAGTATCATCTGCTAAAAATATTTGTTTTGTTTTCTACCCATCAACTTACTTGGCAGGAGACGCTGCAATGATGCAACTTTGTTACCGAACCGGCAATCATCTTAATCGCAAAATCATTCAGTTCAAGCCAGACCGTCAAAATCTTGGCTGTTTGGTTTATGGCTGTCAGTATGAAGTGGTACTTGCCGATGGTGGTGATTTATTTTCACAGTAGATGTAAATCACAGTTTGAGTGTAACAAATGCTTACAGAGAGAAAAGAAAACATGTCAATTTGTTGTACAATATATTTCTGCTTTGTTTGTATCGCGTTATGTAAAATACCACAGGTTTTCACAATGCAGTGCAGTAACAGTGTTTAACCTATATTCATACAGTTATTTTCCAAATCAGACAACAAAGCACTATATCCTGTAAAATATAATGACAGATTAAACCGTAATACCCTCATCATTCGGTGCTGTATTTCTATGCTTTTTCCTCACTTAACATATCTTGCATCATTATACCAACAAATCTGGAAAAGCCTGTAACAGAGTAGGCCAGTGTGTTCCTCTACAGGACAGCAAACACACTGTCAAACTCCATGGAGCACTGCAGGCTGTGTAATGCTGTGGAACAAGCAGCAGGTATTTGTTAGTTAATCAGCGTTTGAATTAAGCTAGAGGCTGAGGTTGTGTTCAGGAGCAGCAGGACTGTTTTGACTAAGCCATCTCAGCGAGGGCCTGGTCATGGAGACTCCCAGCATTTGTTAAAGATTAGCGGCCTAGTCCTGCTGTACTGAGCTCAGGTCAGGCAGAGTGCAGTGCTCGGACGTGAGTTTCACCCTATCTCTCCCATCTGCAGCTCTCACACAGCATATCTGCTGCTCAGAGTACATGAGAATCACTGAATAATGTGATTAAATGTTTTGGAACGAGGGGTTTTAGAGTTCACTGAAGGGGAGATTGTACAGAAGTTGTCCCTTCAGGAAGCAGCATTACCCGTTTTGACAGTGAGTCACTAAGGTCATGCCACAGAGGCACTTACAGCATTAACTAAGTAATAAGCATATCAAGATTGTCCTTATTACACTATCTAAAGTTTCCTTCTCTGCCTACCATGTGTGTACAATTGTATACATTGTGTGTGTGTCATATTCGGTTGGTTTCTGGGATATACTACATACTATCAGATGTGAACACTTCCAGTCAGAGTATCTATGCTGAATAAAGGAATAACAATAGACCACATGCTCTCAGCCTATCATTAGCCAAAAGACTAAATGAAAACCAACTGTGTGGGAACAATAAAATAATTTGTCAAGGGAGAAGGGTGCAGATAAATTCAGCAAAGCATTTTCCAATTGGCTGAGGTTCGGGTACACTGAGCCAAGTGCTCAGCACCTGGCTGTCACGGCTCTGACGCTGCCTAATTCATTTCAACTTTCAAACACATGCCTATTAGATCACTGACGATACGAGCTGAAAGACCCTGATTAGGCTTTTTTATCGGTATTAGTCAACATGCGCTGTGAGCTGACTTTTCAGGGGCAAAAGTTAGATAAACAGAAAGGAGAGAAGAGAGAAATCTTATTCTCCTTTCTTCATTCCCTCTATCTGTCCTCTAAATCTGTGACTCAGCTTCAGTGAGGACATACTGGGGGAAAAGCCAGGTACTCATCCTAAATATTCTTGTCAAAAACTCCTGGTGATATATAAGAGACATTTCCTGCTACGGGAAAGTTTATTGGTTACTGAAACCGTGTGAACCCATGTGTCTTGTCTGTGTGGATCCAAGAATCTCTGCGTATCAGCTTTAAGGTGAGTGAAGTTCCTCTTGATGGGTTTTGGCTTTGTCGTAAAGGTTGAGCGCTGACCTGGGGGAAACGGCTGTAAATGTCAAGCCAGCTAGGACAGCTACGCACTGGTTCCCATTAGGCTCAAATCTTTTAACTTCCCTTTTTAACATAACCTGCCCTGCACCACCATCTTTATTAAATATGAAAGAAATCAAGGTTTGGAAGGTCCAACAGATGGTGATCCAAAGCAAACATTTCATGTATTGATCAAAACAGACATCTACACGCATACACCCACAAACGCACGAATACCTAATCACATACAGTGAGTGCATATGCATGCGCAATCACACTCAGATATAAAGTATGTCTTCAACTGTCCCAAAGCATTAAAATAACCGTAATATCTCTTTGGTGATTGGTTCAGTTGTTGAAAAATATCAGTGGCTCAGCATTTACTTTGCCAAGTATTGACATTTCTTACTTTCAAAAACAAAGTTGAGTGTCCTGTTTTTGAAACACGCAACAAGTGGCTGACCAGTGTTGCAACAGATTTCATCCTCCGGCCAAAAAAAAGTTAAAAACAATATAATTTTATATTAACCTCTTCACTGGTCCTTTCTGTTGGATCTCTGCTCTAATTAGCTGGCAAAGTGTGTGTGTATCCTTTATTAACTTTTCAAGGTTTTCATGTTCAGAGTTCATGAACGTGTCCATCTTGTCCCTTCACTTTGACCCAAACTTTAGCACACAAACACACACACAAACACACACGCTGTCCAAAATCTGCTCTCTACTAAAACTGCCAAAAACGAGCCCCATAAGAGATCTTAAGTGTCCAACATGATGTTTGTGTTAAGCGGTGTATTATAGAAGCCGGCTTCTAGGTCTTGGGGGGAATGTTAAGCATGTTAATGAAGAGTGCATACTGAGGCTATTACTCAGTGTATATGGATCCATTTAACACACTTATTGCACAGCCCATATGAGTTCAAATGGAGAAAGAGGGTTTTACATTTAATTTGGCAATAGTAAACTAAAGAAGACCGGAACTCATTGTCTTCAAGAAAACTACTTTTAGCAGAACTATTTCCTCATTTGGGATTACAGGAAAACACTGTCAAACGAAAACTGCACAGCTTTCATTTGATGTAGAGAATTTAAAGCAGACAGATACTACAGGAGCCAGAAGATAACAGATGTCTCTACTGTTTCCAGTGGAAACTTCTGGACAGTTCATCCAGCTCATCTGTGAGATGTGGTTTTCGGTACTAGAGGGTGTAATCGGGCCGACATCTCCGGTAGGCAGCGACATCGCTACAGCAACTACAAGCTAATGTCATCTTAGATTCCTTCAGCTCCGTGTTCGGCAACTGGTCTGTCAAAGATGATTACACGGACATGTGACAGAGAGGATAAACAGACAATCTTTGGATTATCAGGGAGTATGGATCAACAGCGCTCACTCTCCCCTTTAAAAATGTTGTCAGGATGGCCTTTAGGCACTCAACCTCCATCTGTCTGTGGCTGTAGTTGGACAACTACCAGGTTTAAGGGTAAGTGGCTATGAAGCAGCGCATTACTGGGAAAAAACTTTCACTTTTACTAAAACAATTCAAGTTAAAATGTATTATTGTCTTGTTTGGTGCTTCAGTACTACATAAGGAGTTCTCATACAAAAGATATTCCCACACAATGGAAAAAAAAAAACTCACTCCACAGCATCACATCATGGGAAACTGCATCTTCTTATCACATACTTTATCTCTTTGCTCTGATATTAGCCCACTGAAAAACAGCCTTCCCTTTCAAATATAATTGTCTGTAAAAAAAAAAAAGAAAAAGAAAAGGTCTGTAAAAATAACCCTAAGCATTACAGATCACAGTGCTGGCATCGAGCCTCTAAACTCTATTAACATCTAGAATCGGCCTGGCGACGCTCCCAGCTCCCTGCAAGTTGGACTTACAAGCATTAACCTGAACAGGGCACCGTCCTCACTTTCCCAAAACCCTCCACTTCCTCTCATCATGTAGCACTGTGCTGTCCAGATTTGCTACTAAAAAAGAAATATTTTGACAAAACACCCGTCCACCTGTGCTACAATGCTGCCTGTGTGCTGACATTGGATGAATGGGATATTACTCTCTGAGCTGATGGAACCTTGGAGGTTTTGACTTCAAGCAATACATAAGCTATAATAAATTTTGACTCAAAGATTTTGCTTGCCAGCGCTTTATATCACCGAAAGAATCATTCAATAGATATTGACTCTGTGTGATGAAACTTGGCTCTTTATCTGGGACAATAATGCGTACAGATCTATATCTGCCAAGACATAGTGCACATATGAATATCTGAGTCTAAATCAGCAGAGTACAGAAGTGCAAGTTGTCATGCTCAGGTTTTGTGATTGATGTCGACCCACATCATTCACAGACAAGCAAGAGTACTTTTTCTCTGGGCAACCTTTATTCCGTCGTTCCTTTGTGCACTTATTAGTCCTGGTGAGCAAGTTAACAGGGGCTGGATTGCATTGCACATGACTAGAGAATAAGTAATTCTTCCAGAATGCCGGGCTTCTATTAACAAGCACTAATAAAGTATATAAACTGCACTATTAGACTTTATAATGTCTTTCATAGTCCTCTGGGGCAGCGCCAGCCAATGGTGCACTGAGCTGACTGGGCACTGCCCCATGGCAGCTTCCTGGCAGAGACGGAGAGAGAACAAGAGAGAGGATAAAACTCAAGCTTTTTGGCTGCTTTCTCCTCCGCTCTAATGAAGGCATTAAAACAGCCTTGGTTCGCATCATGTTTGCCCATTTGTTTTTGACCACTCAGTTGAAGCCAATGTTTGATTGGCTGGCTGATTAATCTCCAACATGCCCAGCCTTGTAAAAAGGGCCATTTCAGACACCATTTAAAGAAGTTGAGGCTGCGCATTTGAAAAGTTGCTGTAGCAGTTTTTAAATGGTGATCTGTTTACAAAGCTGTGATGCATACTTAGCAACTATTACGTGTTGTGAATCTTACTCACGTCGTGATCACACTTGAAATGAGATGAACTGCTGATACATTAGTGGCATACTCTCTGGTGGAAAAGATGGAATGGGAGCCTCCTCATGACTGACTCAGATGTCCAAAACTGCCCTTTCACACTCAAGCAAACTGTGTTCTTGCAGCTTGTTTAGGGAGGTTAGTGAAGCCCTGATCCTAATGGCCACATCTCTCTCCTGCCATCTCTCTCTCTCTCTCTCTCTCTCTCTCTCTCTCTCTCTCTCTCTCTCTGTCTCTCTCTCTCTCCCTCCCTCTCCAGCTGACAGCTGCGAGGGCCCAGTCAGCTCTCGGCCCCGTTCTGGCAGAGGCAACACAGCGGCGGACGGCCATCTTAACTGCCACAGTCAGAGTGGAGCGGATTTTTCTTTGATGAAACACAGCAGCATCGAGCCAAGAACAGCAAGTGGCACAGCCGAGATGTAAATCAAAAACCCACCCGTGTGCTAAGTCATACACAGAGAGGAGTTGCTGCTGTCTGAAAATGCATGAGTAATACAGACTCTATAGACATGTGGTCAGCTGTGGTATGTCTGTCCAGGGGAAAAGAATCAGACAGAAGTAAAGACATATCTTTATCTTTGCTACAAATAGTTAAAAGGTAAAACAAATCTGGTCTAATTTACAAGACCTGGCAGCTTATTCCCCTCATCAGCAAAAGTGTAGCGCGTGAAACTTTGTGAGTACTTCTCAAGGCAAGGTTTAGGCTAAAAATAAATTTTTATGATGACATATCTGAGCCAACTCTGCAGCTTTTTCAAGATTAAACTGAGGCCCAGGGCACATTTCTTCTGGTATTCCAGTGATATTTCGACACTTACTCAAACCAGATCATATTTTTGCTGTGAGACTTGACTTCATTGGCAGAAAGAAAGTCAGAATGCCTTTGGTTACAGTGAGATGCCATAGTCATACCACATTGGTCACATAAGAATGAGAACATTTGACCTGACTGACACTAGAATACAGAGAAGGAAAAGGACAGCGCATAGGCGGCAGTGCTTAAAATCAAAGTTTTGTGTCTGTATTACATACATTTGCAACTTCAGAGGACTAAACAGATGACACGACAGTCACAACCTCCCACAAAGTCCCTGCTCTCTCTTTGAATCAACCTCAGTGAAGTTGATGCAACACTCAGCTCTTCCTCTGCCACTTATCTCCTGTTTCCACACACGTCATGTGTATTCCTGGCCAAGTTTGATTGAGGTGATTCAGCCAAGCAGATGCCAGACCAGGGGTGTTCTCTCACTCTCTCTCTCTAGTGGCTGTGACTCAGGAAGCGCTCTCCTTCCATTACCCAGCATTCCCTCGTCAGCTTCTCAGCCAGACAGAGGTTTACGGGAATACCGCTGCAGAATCATCACCGGGCCTCGGCTTTATGAATCAATGGAACATGCTGCAAACATTACACCCTGCAACACCCTTCCCAGGCAGCACCCTCGCATTTGCCCATAACTCACTGCTGAGCTCATAGGAGACGCAAAGACGTGGGCTGAGGCGCTCACTCTGGCTCCTGGGAATGTACTGACTGCTGAGAAAACTTGTGAAAAGAATGTTACTATCACTGTACTACTTTGATACACATAAATAGGCCCGCGTGTATGGTTCCACATGATTTAGAAGCAGAAAATGCAGAAAGAGAGGATGTCTGGCAGTTTGTTAGAAAGAGAGGATGTCCGTCTGTTTGTTAGAAAGAGAGGATGTCTGGCTGTTATTATTTGTTATATATCACTGGATGCAAACTGACAAGTAATACCAAAAAAATTTACTGTATAACCTTTTCATAATCTGGTACAAAAATGTTCTCGGCTAACCTCGGCCGTGAAACTAAGCGAACCACAAGTTCAATAAAAGGTCAAAACTCTTTTTGCAGCAGTAACAGCGAAATGTTTCCTCTGAGGGTTGATCAGCCTTTCACAACATCTGGGAGGAATAGCTGTTATAACCTCGCCTCGCTGCTGCAACTTTTTAGCATATTGACCGACGGTGACGTTGAGATCCTCAGTTACTCTGTTAAACCTCAAAATTACTTCATAGATAGATGTTTTTTAGTGTTTCCAGCTTACGATTCAGCAAGGAAAAAAATAATATTTGCTTCGGGGTAAGAAAAGAATGATGATATTATATTAACCAAACATTTTAAGGACAAATGTAAAAGTTAAAGTGGCACAAAACAAACATTTTTAGATGCCTGTGTGACAGGATTTGCGTAAAAAGTACCTAAAATAAATATATAAAAAGCAGTGTATAGAATAACAGCTTTAAGACAATTTAATCTCAATTGGATACAGCATAAAAGATTATTAACACAATTTTTACTGTTGCATGAACAGAAAAGAAAAGAAAATGTTTAATGTGAGCCTTTACCTTCTACCAAATGGCAAAAGCTCATTTTCTTTGTAAAGGACATATTAGGGTCAGTCACCTGCTCACTGATTAGGATCTAGTACCATCTCTTTGTTCTTTTCAACATTAAGCAACAAGTCAACAAATTACTATTACTATTTAACCACCACTGTTACTCTACTGACTCAGCAAAATGGGTATAATAGTGTCACAAATGACAACTGGCTCACAAGTCAAAACCCAAAGAATTACTGAGATCCAACAAGAATAAATAATATAGTCTGTGGTTAATTTATAGTCAGACTCAAAGCAATTATAAGCCTGACATCCAAGGTAATTTAAGAAATTCAAAACCCCCAGAATTATAGCTGTATAAACATTTTCTTGACACAAATGTGAAGATTTACTGAGAAGAAAGTCTCGAGACAAATCCCAGAAGAAGGCAGCAGAACACACAAACATGTTAAATGTGAAATCCAGCTCTCTTTTAGGTTAGAGCTGAGCACCATCTTTTTGATTACTTTGATGATGAATAATATGCACATGTTTGGCCTAATCAATTTTAATATCAGAATTTGTATGAAGATAGAATATTTCCAGGCTTTAATAAAATATAACACATGCAGCATTTCTACTGTCTAAGAGAATAAATACCAACTGCACACTCCTTTTTCTATAAAGAATAATAATAAATAAACCCCACAGATAGATTAGAATGAGTGACTTCACTAAAAGCTCTTAATGTGTTTCTCTGAGCGCACACAACCAAAACTGTTCACAAGCCACTGGGAAGCTGTCATTAAGCGCTTGACACAGCAGAGGCTCAAATCAGGCTGTAATGGTCGGTTGTTTCTCATAACAGTCAGATTATCGCCCCGCAGTCTGACGTCTACAAATGCTGCTAGGGAAAACACAGGAACCTCAAAGTCACTTTGAGGAAATTCAACATTGGTGCCAATGCCACTTCACCACAAAAAAGTGTGTGTGTATACATATGTGTGTGAGTGTGTCAATATGAGGCATGTGTGCATAGTGTGTGTTCAGCATGTGCTGGAACGGTGTCAGTATGTGGATTCTTGTGGGTTTGTTTGCTTGTATACAGGTGCGCATACTGCATGAATAAATACCGCATATACAGGTTTATAGAAAAAGACAACATGAAAGAGCCAAAGAAATGTAAAAAGTCCTGACAATGATTAAATCTAAAAGTCCATTATTCATCTCTTTACGGGCTGAATCAACAGCCAGACCTCTGCATTTATCTGAGAGAGTGAGTGCGGGACTCCAGCACAGCCCTGCAACTCAAACATTTTCCTCAAATAAGCTCACAGACTCGGCAGCTTCGTCCCAGCCAGAAGAAACTTTAGTAAGGTATCGAATGATGCTAGAGTACACACTTCATTCAAACCTGATATTCTTTTTCAAGAGGGGTCAAGTGTTTTCCTTTGCAAGCAAAATATTTTCTTTGCTGGTGGGCACCAATATTAGCACAGTGGACTCGCAGTGTAAGGATGATCAGCCACTTTTCCACCCATGAGCAACATACAAGGTTTTCCAAACCGACGCACCAGGTGTGACAGAAGTCGCTGTGATTTGTGCTACATTCAACTTGAAGTAAAGAAAAATAAAGAATAATTTTCCTTGGATTTATGCTGGGAACACTTCTTAAAATGCAAAGCGCAGCAATGGCGAGGTTGCACAGAAACAGCAACGGGTTTGACTGAGAGTTATGGGTTTTTTTCATTCAGGATACCTGGCTCGTAAAAAATCATACTATCGAGACTCTTCTGACACAACGGCACCTCAGCCATTAACATTAACACGCAAGCTCTCTCACTCACTGTCAATCTTTCTCTCGCTCTCTCACTCACTAATATATGTGTAAACACACACAGCACACAGATGCAATAAAAAAGACAATAAAAAGAGAGATAGGTTTGTATTTTTAGGAGTAATTAGAAAAACAGCTGTGCAGCACTGAAAGCAAATGTCTCAGAGTATATCATGATACACTACAGTGTCCCTATCGCACAAAATCCTACAGTGAGGATGAGATGAAACATCAGCAGGGTAGTATATTTAATCACATTTATCACTGAGTAATCGTTCACATTTTGCAATCACAAGGTAAAAATAAAAGGTCAGAAATCTCCCGTCTGAGGTAAGTTCCTCCTCCACTGTCTCATTTCCATCAGGATAAATATTACAGTGTGTGTTTGTTCAGAGATTCCTTTCAATATAAATCTAAAGTAATGGTTGAGAATGCAGTTTAAACTCCAGCTCTGTCCCCAAATGGGAGTATGTAATACGATCAGCCTGAAATGAGGCATGATACAAAAGACTGATGAGTACTGAGATCACTTTCATACTCCGTGCTCACCATAAGAGCCTATAAAACAACACAAAAATGCCTGGAATACAGCGCATATTCCTCCTAGGATAGAGATAGCAGTATGAGAAGTACAAGTTGAACTAAAGGGAAACTTCATTACTAAAATAGTACAAACAAATATAATGGGAAAATGAATTACTATGTGCTCTCCTAAAGGAGGCTGAAAACTATTTTAATCCATAAAACCAAAAGATACTGAATTTATTAAAATGTCACTCAATTGCCTCAACCAGTCAGAACCAAACAAACAGATGTGTGTTTGTGTGTGTCCGCCTCAGTGTTAATCTGCACAACATAATCCACAAACGCAATAACACATAACACATCTTGCATTCCCACAATTTACGGGAAGCAAGTTCAAAAGCGTCGCAAAGACAATGAGACGATTCATTCTGGTCCGGGATGCTGGGGATGGAGGGCTGAGGGCACAACTGTGCTCCAAGAGAACTCATAAATGCTGAGACACATTCTGCAGACATATGGTTTGTGTTTAGCAAGAAGAAACAATAATCAAATCCGTTGATCCTCTTCTTGCTGCAAGGATGATTGCTAATATAAAAGTCTGTTCCGTCTAATCATAATTTAGGATGGGGCTGTAATTACCTCCGCCCTCTCACAACAACACTCTGTCTAAACAGGATGGAGCAGGCTTCCACAGAGACGCAAAGCCCAGTTTCCACTCTGGATGCTATCTGTATGACAGTGCTCATTTCATCTAATGTAACTGGGTAAAGTTTTTACTGTCATTGATGAGGAAGTCAAAGTTTATTTGATTTATTTTAGTAAGGCACCCAAGGAGGTTCAAATATACATTTTAGGCAAATTAATTTTGATAGACCTTATCATTTTTAAAATTAAGATTGTTCTAAAATTGAGAGAATAAAACTAAAGTAATATTTCTAAATTAATAACTGTTTAAAATATAGTTTTAAACTGTCAACACTGGAAGTTGCCAAGTTTTCAGTATTTAACCAAATGAGCCAACATCACTAATCCTCCCATGAACTAAACTCTGCCATGGCTTGTTAACATCCATAGGAAATGCACACTTACTTGGCATTATTCCACACACTGCACATCACTTCACATGGCCTTCGTGTGCAACAGAGACTTTGATTCTGCTGTTATTTATGAATTGGCCACGGATCCAAGACAGCTCTGGGTTTAATTAACAGACCCGATCCACAACTGCAAACAGGGCTCTAAACACAAATACACAGCACAGCTGCATCAAAGGATGCTATTGAGGAGGCCATATTTTAAATGACGGCTTTTGACAATCTCAAGTAACCTTGGACTGCTGATTGTTCACACTGGCCAGACTGACACAGCTGCTGTTTGACTGAATTTGTTATTGTGATCCTCATAGTTTGTTTTAATGAGAGCAAGAACCATTACTACATTAAATGTTATTCCAATTTCTCCACAATGCTCAGAAATCACTCAAATTGGCGGATAAACTTTGTTGATCAATTTAATAAACTCTAATCGCCTCAACAGCATCAATTAAACACTTAATTGAGGGCTCGTGCTGCACATTACTCGGCCTACCTTGCGCGGGTGGGAGAGGGTGGCACGGGCGCGGGGCTTTGGCTGACAGATGCGCCTTTTCCTCGGGCGCGATGAGTCTCTTCGGGCTCGCGCAGTCCATGTGAGTCGGGGTGTCATGGGAGCTCCGGCAAATCTGAGATCCAAAACCACCGCTGCCGGCTCTCCGCATACAGATGTCCGCCTTGCTGCCGTACACGGCGAGCGACAGGCCGGTGAAGTCTGTGAAAGTCGGGGTCTGACAGTGGCTGACCATTCCGAACAGCGCTGAGGGGTTCTGCATTGATGACTCGACTTTCCCATGCAGTGTGCGGCCGCTGCTCACATTACCTGAGAGGAATGACTAAAATGACTCAATCTGCATCAACACGAAGACAGAATGTTTGTTTGTTTGCCCCCCCCGCCGGTGCATCCATTTGAACAAAAATAATCAACTTATTGGACAAAACGATGATACTTCAGGCATTTAGAGAACACCTACCTTCAATCCAATCAGCCAATGAAGAGCAGAAACAGTCTAATCGCGCACATCGGCATGTCTATCAAACTGGAGGGGAAAGCATCTGCAAGCCTGATCGATAGCATCCTCTCAGTGCGGATCAGTCATCAGCATCCCATGCGTCTCCTCCCTCCCTCCCTCCCTCTCTCTCTCTCTCTCTCTCTCTCTCTCTCTCTCTCTCTCTCTCTGATTGACAGCTCCACCACTGCTCCGCAGGATTCAGGAGCACCAATGAAGACCGTGTCCGTGTTTCTGTGGGAGGATAAACATCTGGATCGGGACGGTTGTGTTTGTACTTCTGAGCTTGGATGTGAGGTTTTTGCGAGCTCCTGCATGTGTGTACGATACTTGGCGCTTGCGCAGCATTCAAATTTTGATGTTAAGAAATGTAAAACAGGTTACTCAACAACGAGGTATTCCAAGTTTTGGTGCAGTATGTCCCGCGGTATACTGTCACACTGATCAGATCATATCAGCAACTGTTCTGCTTTGTTTCAGAAATATATAGGCCTATATCATAGAGAGACTATTCGACCACAGTACCAGTTCATGAAATATCGCTCAAATTCAGTTTTAATGCCACATAGACTTATGCAATAAAGCGCACGGTTCTTTCTGGAGTTAAAGATGAATATGAGCCATTGCGATTTTAATTAAGCAATGTAACCTATGCACCAAGCTCTTAGTAATACTGCAGAATTATTGTATGATTTATTTTCTCTTTTGAAACAGGCTATGTTTAAAAAGTAAAGAATTCATTATAGAATTAAAGTCTGCTGAGATTATTTACAAGAGCAGTCTTTATGTGAGAAATGCTATTCTACGGCGCCATCTAGTGGCCTATACGGGGAAGGGGAAGCCCTAACTAGGTCAGAGTTGACAGTCAGGAACAACATACACTTGTGGGTATTATCATGCAAACGAAAGGCGGGTGCAAGAAACTGTCGAGTTAAAGTTTATAAATGTTATGTAGGAAGTGTGGTGGGATGCACAGTACAGTCTGGTCTTTATAAATCTATAAATATTGCCAGTGGTACCAACGCGGAAATGAGCGACTGGAATAACCGGGTCTGATGGTGCTTTTGCGTGCTCTTGGAAATTTGACAGTCTGTTGATAGTTTAGGCAGTTTTGTGTTAGGCTTGGCATTTTATATCCCTTCACTGTGACTTTGTCATGCTGCTTTGTTTTTAGTTTAGAAACCACATGCAACACATCTCATTCATTTCACTCTTGTTTATTCTGCTGTATGTTACTTCTGGCCAAATTGCTTCTGGAACAAAATGCCAAAAACTGTTACATTTGGACTTTGGAATCTCAACTCTGACATAAAACTTCTGCCACTTTCTATGTTATCGTCTTGTGATTTAATCTGGGTATATAAATAACTAATTTAAAAAAAGTGATGGTGAAGAGACAGATAACGACAGATCAAATAAAACATGGGAGTATAATAAATAGATTATTGTTTAATCATTAACTAGAGATATAATATGGTGACCATCACATGCAGGTCGTAGGTAAAGTAATCATGAAAGTAAATAACATATATTATTCATTATAACACAATATTGTACTGTTTTTTTCTGTTTTCTGTCTTAATAATCAAACGTTACACTGTCACATCTGTAGTCCTATAGCTTCATCAACCATTGTTCAACTGTTGATCTCTGAGCTTGTTATTTTGTTTTATTTTATTTATGTTAGCTTATTTTTACTCTAACCCTGTAGTACTTTACTTTACCACTTGTATTGAAACTGTTGCACATTAATTTCCCTTGGGATAAATAAAGCTTCTTGAATCTTGAATCTTGAATCTTGAACTCTCCTCTCAGTGTTTCTTAGTGACGGCTACAGATTAAACCATTGGCCTCTGTAACCAGATGAAGTGAAACACAGAGAGACAGTCCAGTCAAGAGTTTGTGTTTGAGGTATCACATAATGTGCAGGAGATGTTTTAAAGACCATAAGATTGAAGTCAGTGAAATTGTTTTCCAATTCTCTTACAGGTTCATTTATCTTAAGTGTTAGTGTTTCAATCCGTATTAATCCCGATGGGTTTCTATTGTCTATGAATGCTCCAAGGTAATTTCAGAGGAGGCTACTTTTTATATGATGATTACAGTGCAAACCTCTGGTAACTGTAATCTGATGAAAGAGGACTTAAAAGTAGACCTTCTCTGAATTATGTAGGACACATTCAAGCCTCTTGTTAAACCATCTGCATCCCTATAAATGTTATTATATCACAATAAAATGTATTTTGAATGATTGCAATATAGTATAATAAAGAATAACCTGGGAAGACTGCTTTATCAACTTCTAAAGTGTGTTGCAGTTCATCTATTCATTTAGTTTGTTTCATCATGACACTGGTTACCAGTTTGTCAGTTTCCATACTCCTTCCACTGCAGGCCAATGGAAATTAAAAAGATACAGCACAATCACATTTTTTTTTCACTAAAAAACATGGATGGATCCAAGTTATTGCTCTCACAGTAAATTATTAAAATGAGAAGCAGCAGAATTACGTGTAAGTAGTAAGTACAACTTCTGCAACTTTGTATGTTACCATCTGGGGATTTAATCCGGCTATATAAACAGCCACTAATAAAAAACTGATGGTGACGAGATAGATAACGACAGATCAAAACATAGAGTACAATAATGAGATTATTGTTAAATCATTATTATATCAGTTAAGAAAATCTAGAGATATAACACGATGACCTTCACATGCAGGCCGTAGGTTAAGTAATCTTAGCCTCTTCCATATGCCTTGTACACACATTGTTAAGATAAGATGTTCCTTTATTGATCCCCCGTAGGAGAAATACAAGTGAGGCACAGTAGCACAGGGGAAATGTAGTGCAAACAGCAAATATGATAAAATAAAAACAAAAACAAAATATTATTTAAAAAAACATGAATAATATCATAAAAATATATTATAGAAATCTAGAATATATAACATATACCTAGATGGATAACTGGAATGGATAACTGTACATGTGTAATGTTACAGGGTGGGTGGGTACAACAGTACTGGGTACTGGGTGCTGTGGCGTTGTGGAGTCTGATGGCCAATGGTAAAAATGAGCCTCCGAAGCGCTTTAAGGCACGGGGCTGGATCAGTCTGTGGCTAAAGGGCTCCTGAGCTGCCTCAGCTCAGCGTAGAGAGGATAAGAGGGGTTGTCCCTTATGTCTTTCAGTGTCCCTCTCATACTCCCTTTCAGTCACTGCCTCCACATTGTCCAGATCCATCCCCACCAGCGAGTTGGCCTTCTCCACCAGCTTGCCCAGTTTGTTAGTGCCATAAGTCCCGATGCCTCCTCCCCACCACACCACAGCAAAGAAGATGATAATGGCCACTACAGACTGGTAGAACATCCGTAGTAGCCGAGTGCACACATTGAACAGCCTGCTCTGTCCTTTACTGTAGAGAGCCTCAGTATCGTCTATCCAGTCCAGTTTATTGCTTAACTGCACCCCCAGGAACTTTTAGGTGTCCACCATCTCTACCCTCTCCCCCCTTATCACAACAGGGGAGGGGGGGCTCTTGCTGTGAGGGAAATCCACCACCAGCTCTTTTGTTTTCCCTGTGTTGAGCTGTAGGTGGTTGCTGTCGCACCGTACAATGAAGTTCTCGATTAGGTCTCTGTACTCCTCCCTATCATCTGTGATACAGCCGAAAATGGAGGAGTCATCTGAGAATGTCTGTAGGTGGCACGCTCCTGAGTTAAAGCAGAAGTCAGAGGTGTAGAGGGTGAACAGAAACGGTGACATTACAGTTTCTTGGGGTGTGCTTGTGATGCTTGTCACCATGTCTAACAAGCAGCTGTGCAGCCTGACATATTGTGGTCTGTCAGTGTGGTAGTCTGTCATCCAGGCCACTAGGTCCTGATCCACCTGCATCACAGAAAGCTTCTCTGCCAGCCGGAGAGGCTGGACGGTGTCAAATGCACTGGAGAAGTCAAAGAACATGATCCTCACGGTGCTCTGTGGCTTCTCCAGATGAGTGTAAGCTCTGTGAAGCAGGTAGATGATGGCATCATCAATGATGTCAGCCTGATACGCAAACTGCAGTGGGTCCAGGCAGACGCGTACCAGGGTTCTGAGGTGCTGCAGAACCATTCTCTCAAAGGTCTTTATGACATGCAATGTTAAAGCCATAGGGCTGAAGTCATTGCGACTATGCACGATGTCTTCCAGATCTTTGGCACCTTCTTCAACCTCAGGGAGAGGTCGGAAAAATGCTGGAACAGGGTGTTTTCGTCATGAGTTGGTGAGTCAAACCTGTTGAAAAACTCATTGGCACGTCCCTTTGTCCCCTCCACTGAAGGAGGAGTTTTTTAGGGTTGTTTTACATATTATTTCTATTTTTCACATATTGCTAAAAAGTGAAAGAAATGTATATAATCCACATTTTTTACTTTCAAATGGTAACTATTTTGTGTCAGATCTTTTCAAATTTCCTGCATGTTAATTGAACTGGGGCAGCTGGCAAGACCCAGAGACAAACACTAAGATAGCACAATGCTCTTCCTCCTCCTGGCTTTTCTCAGTTGCAGTCACCTCCTCAGCTCAGCAGCCTCCTCTTAATAATACTGCCCACCTCCGTGTTTGATATTAATACTTACCATAATTCTTCTTTTAATCAAACCACCTCAAATGACCCACAAACAATAGCCCTTGGGTGTCTTTAGTGCCTGTTTTGCATTAATTTGCCAGAAAATAATACTGGAGAATATTCTATTGAGTCAATGTTGATTTACATTAGTGATAAACTATTTTCATTTCATTCAGCTCAGATTCAGCTAAAGTTAGATACAGCTATGTGCAAAGAGAAGACGTATGTTTGAATATACTCCAGTGTGAACAGTCGGCATACTTAATTTAATTCATTTAGTAGGCAGTATGCAGTACATACTGATTGAGTATGTAGCGGACCAGTGATTCCAAACCTTTGGGTCAGGACCCCCACTAGGTGTCGCCAAAGCCTCATGAGGGGCCTTCTTGATTTTAAGGCGTGCAAGAAAACTTAAAAAATATACACAGTAGACCTACACTGATCAGCCATAACATTATGACCACCTGGGCACCCTGGTGCAGTCCCATACTCAACAAATTGTGATACGCTGTGTGTTCTGACACCTTTCTATCAGAACCAGCAATAAGCTTTTCAGCAGTTTGAGCTACAGTAGTTTGTCTGTTCGATAGGATCACACGGGCCAGCCTTCACCCCCCACGTGCATCAATGAGCCTTGGTCCCCCATGACCCTGTCTCCGGTTCTTTTCCTTCCTTGGACCACTTTTGATAGGTACTGACCACTGCAGACTGGGAACACCCGACAAGAGCTGCAGTTTTGGAGATGCTCTGACCCAGTCGTCTAGCCATCACAATTTGGCCCTTGTCAAAGTGGCTCAAATCCTCACACTGCCCATTTTTCCTGCTTCACATCGACTCTGAGGACAAAATGTTAATTTGCTGTGATGGAGAATACCAGTAGTGATAACGTCAGTTATCAGTTATCCAACCCTTGTTCTAGTGGCATGGCCCCTCTGACTGCAGTATAACTGCTAAAAAAAATTACTTGGCCATGGGATAATCAACTTCGAGCCAAGGCAAGGCTTGACCTTAGAAATCAAAAGCCATTTTTTTTCCCTTTGCAAAGAGTGACTGATGCGGTTCCACGTCTCTGCATCATGTGGTATGACTACTCTTCTTTGGACAAACCTTGCCAAAGGCAAACCTTGAAGTAATGTCATTTCTGGGAAGGTCTGACCAAATCTCCAGCTCACAGAGGTACCTTGAAGGCAGCTGTTATCAAACTTGAGCCCAGTGGGAGTTAACCATTGACAGTATATATAAGGCCTTAACCACATGTTGAACAATCACATGGCAGTTCTGCACAAGTCTGACTTCACCACCAAGGAGCAAGCATGTTTTTGCAACGATTGCTGGTCTATTTGTCGACAGTATGCTTGTTTTTCTACATGATATCACTGAACCTTATTGTGAAGATCATGAGTTTTATTTCACCAAGCCTCACCAAGAAGTTAATCCTGAAAATGGGTGAGAAGATCACCATGACCCAGAATCCCAACTTTAAGTATGAAGACTGGGGTCTGACATTTGGTTCTTTTAACTTCATCAAAGCCGCCTCTCGGCACATGTGGTTGTCTCTCGGACAAGAGGCTTTTGTTGGAGGAGAAGCTCCGGACTCACCTGTAGTCACCATGGAGGGAGAGGAAACAAGTATCTGTCGGTACTTGAAAGGTGAGTTTGACACTCGGGCTTCGGTGCTTTGGTGCAGTTGTATCTCCCTTCTGCTTCTAAATGTTGAGCTGTGTATTCTCTGCAGACAACAGACCGCTGGTGTTGAGTTTTGGAAGCTGCACCTGACCCCCGTTTATGTACAAACTTGAGGAGTTCAAGGAACTCGTCAAGGACTTCAGCGATGTAGCTGACTTTCTTGTGGTCTACATCGCCGAGGCACATTCAGCAGGTGAGTGAAAGTTGCCAGGTTAAGTCATCATCATCATCATGAAATGTATTGGTGGAGGGGAACTATGCAGATCTATAAAGGGAAAGCTCAGAAAGCAAGCAAACTTTGTTTATTAGCACCCTGAAATACTTAAAAGTGAACTCTGGACAAAAATAAATTCTCTTCAAGTTTTGAAGATGGATGTGCGCCTTAAAAGTAATTGATTTTCCTTTCCCCCTTTTACAGTATAATCAATATTTATCATTGACCTTCAGTACTTTACATCCTCATAAAAACTGCAGTATAGGAGTTTTAACTGCAGACAATTAAATGTTTTATTTTTGCATGATTACATCACTTAATATGATGAGTTAAATCTATAAAAGTCATATTTTACCATAACAATCTAATGTTAAATGTTCACTATAGAAAAGGCCTTTAAGTCCATGAGCTGTAACTTTGTGCTTGCAGACCAGTTAGTAACACTACCATAGTCCAGGCTGAATTCACCCCAATAAAACTGCTTTAATTCTTGATGTTGTAATGCACTTATGTATAAGCCATCAATCAGGATTTATTATGTGCTCCTTAACTTTGGTGTTCTACTGCATCCAGTGAAATCAAATTCTTTATCTTTATGTCAGATGGTTGGGCCTTTACCAACAACTTTGACATCAACCAGCACCAGAGCCTGGAAGACAGGCTGGCTGCAGCAAAGATCCTGGTTCAAAAAGAGCCTCTGTGTCCAGTGGTCGTGGATGAGATGAATAACGGCGCCGCCATAAAGTATGGTGCTATGCCTGAGAGGCTTTATGTGCTGCAGGCTGGAAGAGTTGTCTACAAGGTGAGATTTGTGCACCACTGACACCAAGACAAATCCCTGTTTTTTCATTTTATATGATTCTGATCACTCCTCTTATGCAACCAAGTGATTCAAAGTAATACCAGCATTGTGTGTGTAAAGGCCTCTACACTATCTGTTCTCATGCTATTGCGTGAGAAGCAGCAGGGAAAGAAACCAAGCCATGCTCATGTTAATCAGGTCAGAAATGTAAAATTAAATGTTATTACATGGCAAAGACTGTGTTGTCTTATATTGGCTTTATGATTCTAATAAAAGTGCGTTCGTAAATGAAACAGTTGGTTATTATGTGTAATTAACATCCTTCGCTCTGTGTTCCCTAGGGGGCGATTGGGCCTTGGGGTTACGATCCAAAGGAGGTGCGTTCGTTCCTGGAGAAGATGAAATAAGAAGGTTGTTTAAGTCTCAAGTCAAGCCATGTATTTGCCGTCCGACCAGTCTTATATGGAGGAGACACCGGGGGGTGTCAACATTGTAAATAACATATATTATTGATTATATAACAAAATACCGTACTGTTTTTTTTTTTTTTTTCTGTTTTCAGAATCAAACCATTACACTGTCACATCTACGTTGGTCCTATAGCTTCATCAACCATTGTATGAGTAGAAATATGTTGCCTTCAGGCTCTCTTGTACACTGAAAACGTATCTCAACTGTTGATCTCCGAGCTTGAACTCTCCTCTCAGTGTTTCTTAGTGACGGCTACAGATTAAACCATTGGCCTCTGTAACCAGATGAAGTGAAACGCAGAGAGACAGTCCAGTCAAGAGTTTGTGTTTGAGGTATCACATAATGTGCAGGAGATGTTTCAAAGACCATAAGATTGAAGTCAGTGAAATTGTTTTCCAATTCTCTTACAGGTTCATTTACCTAAAGTGTTAGTGTTTCAATTCGTATTAATCCCGATGGGTTTCTATTGTCTATGAATGCTCCAAGGTAATTTCAGAGGAGGCTACTTTTTATATGATGATTACAGTGCAAACCTCTGGTAACTGTAATCTGATGAAAGAGGACTTAAAAGTAGACCTTCTCTGAATTATGTAAACCATCTGCATCCCTATAAATGTTATTATATCACAATAAAATGTATTTTGAATGATTACACTATAGTATAATAAAGAATAACCTGTGAAGACTGCTTTATCAACTTCTAAAGTGTGTTGCAGTTCATCTATTCATTTAGTTTGTTTCATCATGACACTGGTTACCAGATGATCAGTTTGTCAGTTTCCATACTCCTTCCACTGCAGGCCAATGGAAATTAAAAAGACACAGCACAATCACATTTTGTTCTATTTTTCACTCAAAAACATGGATGATACTTTTATGTTTGTGTCTTTATTGTTTGTCTTATTTTGAAGTTCATGTGTGTTTCCTGTTTTATTACCTCTACCTCTCATTTCAGATCCCTTCACTTACTGCCCTTGTGTGTTTGCCCCGCCCTAATCACCTGCCCCTGAGGCTGATTACCCCACACCTGTGCAGTATATAGTCTCTGTGTTTTCTCCCTCCTGTGCCAGTTCGTCTTTGTCTGTTTAGTGAAACGTTCCAGCTTTCCCTCTTGTGTTTATTGTACTTAATTGTTTTGGATTCCTTGCCTGTCTTTTGACTCGCTGTTGAGTCCAGTTTTCTTGATCTGGTCTTAGCAGATCCAAGTTATTGCTCTCACAGTAAACTATTAAAATGAGAAGCAGCAGAATTTCGTGCAAGTAGAAAGTACAACTTCTGCAACCTTGTATGTTACCATGTGGTGACTTAATCCGGGTATATTCAGCCACTAATAAAAAAACTGACGGTGAAAAGATGGATAACGACAGAGCAGGTAAAACGAGTACAATAAGTAGATTATAATTCAATCATTGTAAGAGTCTTTCTCGGCTCTGATTGGGTGTTTTATTTTTAAATAAAACTGGCCTACCTTACTGCAGCTTCAACGCAGACATTTTTTTTGACACATCTACATAAAAATACCTACTATTGATCATAGTCATGGGATACATGTGCCAGAAAGCTGACTGTTAACTCCAGTGGGTGGCGAAGAAACATCTGACCTAGCTAATGTTAGCCAGCAAGCTAAAGGGCCTTCGTGGTGGACCAAGTCAAGGAGATTAAATCAGACTTACGTTCAGCGTATGGCGAGAGAGGAGAATGAAGTGGGATCCCTGTGTCTCTCTGCCTCCTTAAATGTGTAGTTAAATTAAGTAGCTGAGCAGCTGTTCGCTAATATATCAGCTAGAAATGCTGACTCCCTCACTTGGCTTAGCTTCAAGCCTGGACGAAATGCATCTCATAGCTAGGCTATCTTAATATTGTGAGTTTGTTTTGTAGTCTCTCTCTGCCTCCTGCTAGCATAAATATCTTGTAGCTTTGAATTATCACAGCAGACCAGCCAGTGGTGGAGATAACCAGTCTTTTGGCTAACGTTAGTAAAAGCGGTAGAGGCAGGGATAAAGTCACTGATGCTAAGTTATCCAACCCTTGTTCTAGTGGCATGGCGACTCTGACTCCAGTATAACTGATAAAAAATAACTTTATTGACCATTTAGCGTTAGTTAGTTAGTTTGTGTAGGATTAAGATAGCTAATTTATTTGACAGAATCGCGGAGTAACGTTCAGGGTACTGAGGCCACTCACGGGCTAATCAGCTTCTAGGCCTGTTAATGGAAATCAAACGCATTTTTCCCCCCTTTGCCAAGAGGGACTGATGCGGTTCCACGTCTATGCATCATGTGGTATGACTACTCTTCTTCGGACAAAGCTTCCCAAAGTCAAACCTTGAAGTAATGTAATTTCTGCTACGGTCTGATTAAATAGAAACCGCTAACATTCAAAAGTACGAGCTCACAGAGGTACCTTGAAGGCAGCTCTTAACGAACTCGAGCCCAGTGGGCGTTAACCTACATGTTGAACAATCAGATGGCAGTTCTGCACAAGTCTGACGGGACTTCACCACCAAGGAACAAGCATGTTTTTGCAACGATTGCTGGTCTATTTGTCGACAGTATGCTTGTTTTTCTACATGATATCACTGAACCTTTTTGTGAGGATCATGAATTTTATTTCACCAAGCCTCACCAAGAAGTTAATCCTGAAAATGGGTGAGAAGATCACCATGACCCAGAATCCCAACTTTAAGTATGAAGACTGGGGTCTGACATTTACTTCTTTTAACTTCATCAAAGCCGCCTCTCGGCACATGTGGTTGTCTCTCGGACAAGAGGCTTTTGTTGGAGGAGAAGCTCCGGACTCACCTGTAGTCACCATGGAGGGAGAGGAAACAAGTATCTGTCGGTACTTGAAAGGTGAGTTTGACACTCGGGCTTCGGTGCTTTGGTGCAGTTGTATCTCCCTTCTGCTTCTAAATGTTAAGCTGTGTATTCTCTGCAGACAACAGACCGCTGGTGTTGAGTTTTGGAAGCTGCACCTGACCCCCGTTTATATACAAACTTGAGGAGTTCAAGGAACTCGTCAAGGACTTCAGCGATGTAGCTGACTTTCTTGTGGTCTACATCGCCGAGGCACATTCAACAGGTGAGTGAAAGTTGCCAGGTTAAGTCATCATCATGAAATGTATTGGTGGAGGGGAACTATGCAGATCTATAAAGGGAAAGCTCAGAAAGCAAGCAAACTTTGTTTATTAGCACCCTGAAATACTTAAAAGTGAACATCAGGCAAAAATAACTGAAGATGGCTGTGCACCTTGAAAGTAGTTGATTTTCTTTTCCTCCTTAAATATACAGTAGAGTCTATATTTATCAGCACATTTGCATGGTTACATCACTTAATAGGATGAGTTAAACCTATAAAAGGCACATTTTACCATCAGAATCTAATGTTCAATGTTCACGATAGAAAAGTCCTTTTAAGTCCATGAGCTGTAACAGGCTGAATTCACCCCAATAAAACTGCTTTAATTCTTGATGTTGTAATGCACTTATGTATAAGCCATCAATCAGGATGTATTATGTGCTCCTTAACTTTGGTGTTCTACTGCATCCAGTGAAATCAAATTCTTTATCTTTGTGTCAGATGGTTGGGCCTTTACCAACAACTTTGACATCAACCAGCACCAGAGCCTGGAAGACAGGCTGGCTGCAGCAAAGATCCTGGTTCAAAAAGAGCCTCTGTGTCCAGTGGTCGTGGATGAGATGAATAACAGTGCCGCCATAAAGTATGGTGCTATGCCTGAGAGGCTTTACGTGCTGCAGGCTGGAAAAGTTGTCTACAAGGTGAGATTTGTGCACCACAAATTTTTTGTTTTTTTTTCATTTTATGTGATTCCGATCGTTCTTCTTATGCAACCAGCTGATTCAAAGTAATACCAGCATTGTGTGTGTAAAGTTCTCACTATCTGTTCTCATGCTATTGCGTGAGAAGGAGGAGTGAAAGAAACAACACCCACATTCTTGGCATGGAGCCAGGCTCATGTTAGCAAGGTCAGAAATGTAGAATTAAATGTTATTACATGGCAGAGACTTTGACGTCTTATGTTGAGTCTAATAAAAGTGCGTTCGTAAATGAAACAGTTGGTTATTATGTGTAATTAACATCCTTCGCTCTGTGTTCCCTAGGGGGCGATTGGGCCTTGGGGTTACGATCCAAAGGAGGTGCGTTCGTTCCTGGAGAAGATGAAATAAGAAGGTTGTTTAAGTCTCAAGTCAAGCCATGTATTTGCCGTCCGACCAGTCTTATATGGAGGAGACACCGGGGGTGTCAACATTGTAAATAACATATTATTGATTATATAACAAAATACAGTACTGTTTTTTTTTTTTCTGTTTTCAGAATCAAACCATTACACTGTCACATCTACGTTGGTCCTATAGCTTCATCAACCATTGTATGAGTAGAAATATGTTGCCTTCAGGCTCTCTTGTACACTGAAAACGTATCTCAACTGTTGATCTCCGAGCTTGAACTCTCCTCTCAGTGTTTCTTAGTGACGGCTACAGATTAAACCATTGGCCTCTGTAACCAGATGAAGTGAAACGCAGAGAGACAGTCCAGTCAAGAGTTTGTGTTTGAGGTATCACATAATGTGCAGGAGATGTTTTAAAGACCATAAGATTGAAGTCAGTGAAATTGTTTTCCAATTCTCTTACAGGTTCATTTATCTTAAGTGTTAGTGTTTCAATCCGTATTAATCCCGATGGGTTTCTATTGTCTATGAATGCTCCAAGGTAATTTCAGAGGAGGCTACTTTTTATATGATGATTACAGTGAAAACCTCTGGTAACTGTAATCTGATGAAAGAGGACTTAAAAGTAGACCTTCTCTGAATTATGTAAACCATCTGCATCCCTATAAATGTTATTATATCACAATAAAATGTATTTTGAATGATTGCAATATGGTATAATAAAGAATAACCTGTGAAGACTGCTTTATCAACTTCTAAAGTGTGTTGCAGTTCATCTATTCATTTAGTTTGTTTCATCATGACACTGGTTACCAGATGATCAGTTTGTCAGTTTCCATACTCCTTCCACTGCGGGCCAATGGAAATTAAAAAGACACATCACAGTCACATTTTTTTTCACTAAAAAACATGGATGGATCAAAGTTATTGCTCTCACAGTAAATTATTAAAATGGGAAGCAGCAGAATTGCGTGTAAGCCAGATGTTTGTCACACATCTGTAGCTGTGTTGTCTCCTCAAAATGCGAATGCCTGCAAAGTTCCAGCGTTTCTCATTTTTAAATCATGTTTCTTCTGAGAAAATGGCGGCAGCGGGGCTTTGCTGTTGACGCACACAGCAGTCTTCCACCACATGACAATGTGGCTGTTGTTTGCTGTCTTGTCTGGAAGCGATAAATGGTAAACGTACTGTGCTGTATGTGGGTCGCACAAGTTCAATGAATCCGATGGGTACAAATGCATACATGTGAGTTTTGGAGGGTGGCATTCAGGCCCTGAAGTGAGTTAATACCTAACTGTCTAATCTTGCACATCTATTGATTTTGGCTTATCTAAAATGTCTACTATAGTGTTATATAACAGTTTAATCAAATTAGTTTTTTTGGGTTGTCATGGTCTGAGTTTTATTCACGTATTCATGTAAGTGGTGAATAAGCACAAAATGCCATAACTATTACCTTTGATAATGGAAAATACTGTCGATGAAGCAGATACTTCAATGTACCTAAATGTAAGTACAATTAGATTCACAACAGCATTTTTATAATTAGTTTATTTGGCTTTCCTCTTGTCTTTGCTATAGTTTTTGTCTCTTCTTCTCCACACTGAGATTAAATTAATATTCTTCTCATGCATTTTAATATGTTCTGTAATATTTTTTCATGATTCACGCAATAATAACTAATATAAGAGCAGCATCATTGGTAATGTGGGCCTGGGCCTGTCTTATTAGTGACTTAAAAAGTAAATCCTGTTGAAAAAAGCTCTACAGTAATATCTTAATACATAAAGCATAAACGAACCCTGTGACTGTTCAAAAAGGTTAAAAAAAAACTACATGATCATAACTCTTGGTTAAAAGTTTACTACTAGGATATGGTAGTGAACACAGCAGTTTTCTGTGGCTACAGCTTTCACAACATTAACTGCGTGGCTCTGAAGCTGGAGAGGAGGTTTGGCTGCTGCCCAGTCAGGCCACATCCTGTGGAGAGCAGCCAGCAGCAGCTCAGCCTCATTTCCTATTGTTAGACAGGAACCAGAACACTGTCAGATCCTCCCAACCATGGGCTTTTGTCAAGATTCATGTCTGCATCGTAAGGTAAAGCGAAAGCCAGTTTGTATAGTATGTCCATTTGCTTTTAGGAACGGTGAATACTGTTGTCTAGGTGAGAGGGCTCTACAAAACAGGACAGTCCATTGAAGGCCACCAGAGGGCAATGTGAAGCCATTTCTATTCCAACAGGAGAGCAACAGAAATGGAAAACATCAGGCTTTTTTTCTTTTTGGCTCACTGACTTTGGAGTGACATATCTAGCTGAATTTTTATCATCCTCAAAATCAAATGGCCTACAAAAAACTATTAACTTTAATGTAATAACCTCGGTTGGTTTAGGCTGCTTTACTCACGGACAAACCCAGATAGTGAAACCCTTTCTTCAGAGAGACAGCAGCAAGGTGGGTAAGGTTGTTTTCATTCAGCATTTAGTTCAGATTCTGAAAATTGTCTTTATCACAACCAAAGTCCAGCTTTGATTCAGAAAATGTATGACAGGAAGTTATAAGGTCACCTTACAGAGAAAACTCCATGGCACTGTGCCATATCTTGAAGGGACCCCGGCTCGACCTGACCCCAATCTCAACCCTTGGATGTCAGGCATTCATCCAAACACTATCGTATTCACAGCGTGTGAAAAACTGCAGTCTCAGTGTTTGGTATACTCTCTCATACTGGCCATGTTCTACACGTTGCTTGTGTAGAAATACAGGCCAAAGTATGTGTGGTGATGTTTTCAGGGGCCACTTTGGGGAACCGCCAAATAAATGTTCATAAGTTATCCTTCAAAAGCCTGGAGGACCTATTGGACTGCCACTGTAACACCTCCTGAGCAGAGATTTGTTCCATCCAATCACTGTACAGTGAGGAAGGTCCCACAAAGGAGACCCACAGTTAGGGAGGGAGGTAAAGGCAAATCTGAGATAATGTGACAACAGTTCACAAGGTACTGAAGCAGTGTCTGCCTGAGATCACAGATAGCAGCTTCTGTGATGTGTATGGGCTGTGAAGAGTCCCACCAGAGTAGTTTCCCCTTTAAACATTGTGACAGATTGGGCCTCATGCAAGAAGCAATTTACGAACAAAATTGTGATGAAAGCACACTTACCAAGATAAGAACAAAACATCTAGTTTCCACAAATTGTTTGTCCAACACGAAGAAATATAGGTTTGGAATTTGAGGAACATAAAAAAATGTGTATATGATATGTTTTAGAGTAACTAGTCACTGAGTCTTACTTAAAACTATAAAAATCCTTTTCTTGGTGTTCTATTGTATGAGATAGATGAATGGCTTCTTTTAGATTTGTGCAATACTCTGGAGCCTCAATTTATGTGAAACACAGGTCAGTTCCCATGTCTCCACACCTGTAATACTACTGGTACTGTGTGTCCCTCTTCTTGCACTGCATTTAATGGGCCATAGCTGGATTTTGATTTCCTACTCTGGAAAATCACATTTACTTTGGGTTTATTTTACAAGTACATTGATTCCAATATACGGCTCAAGTTCTTATTTTTAGATTCCTCAGTATATCTCATCAATATTTCAATATCATATAGATATATTTATAAAGTATGCCAAGTTTTTTTTCTTATACTCTGCACTGAGCTATTTTAATTCATTGGTTATTTGATTTGAAATCTCTTCTGTGTTATATGTATATGTATTGTTCCTGTGAAATGGCTAGATACCCTGCTGTAACACAAATAATTTCACAAATCCCACAGGTTGAGAACCACTGGTATAACACAACTGAAACACAGTGTACCTCGTTCTTTCTCATGTCACAGCATGCAGACTATTTCCCTGCTACAAAGTCTCCCTCATGCTCCAGGACTTCCTCTTGTTGCTCTGGTGGTTGTGGGCTACAACAAACCCTGGCTCCACTGCAGCCACAAATAAGTGAAGAGATCAGTGATCTGATGATGGCCTCCTGCCTGCTACAGGTTGGTGTGTGTGGTGTTTCTGGTGTAGTAACAGTCAAAGGCAAGGAGATGTGAATGTAAAGTTAGCTGCTGGCTGTTGGACAATGGTACTTTTAAACCTGCCACAACAATGAGCTATTCTGTGCAGGTAGTGAGTGTACGCTGAATACGGATCCCTCCCAAAAGATTGTTCTATAACATTTTTTAATGCATCAGTAGAATAATTTGTATATGTGGAACAGAAGTGTTCATTTACCAACAATGTCCACAGCTTCAGTAGCTTATTATAAATATGATATGAACAAAGCAAAAACAAAAACAACTCACACCAGGTAGTTAAGTTATTGTAAAATTATATTAACAAGCAATCTTTCCTCAATTTGAAATAAAAAAATATCAGCAAATAAAGGCAACATAGGACAGATGTGTATAATGCGTAATGTTCACAGGAAAAAAACAAAAAAGAAAAAAAAATTCATCATCACATTTACAAGACTGCCGCTAAGTTTATAATGATGCCTACTAGAATTGGTTTAGAAAGCTTTGACTAACTCTGAATAACTGGGGCAATATATGTAGTCAAAGATTGTATCAAAATATAAAAAAATGTGTGGGTGGGCAAGAGGGGGGCGGGGCCAAGGGGACGACCAATGATACAGGAGGGAAGTATGAACAACCAATATGTATGACAGATTAAAATGGGCAGCTCATTCATAGCCGTTTCATTATAATCAACCAAAGTGGAAATAACACAGAAGGCTACGACGATGAAGAGCACAGAGTGTTAAGCACAGACAGGTAAAGAGATATACACCACATCTTAAAGCAGGTGTCCACATAGAGAAGAGCAGCACTAGGTAGTATGTTGTACACAGATTCTCAGCATTCATGCACTCACGTCTTATGCCAAAGTCTGGTTTCCCTTGACAGAACGTGACGGCAATTTTGCTGTTTGGATTAAAAAACAGCAGAGTGCAGAATCGCGTCGCTGTCAACAATAACAGACTGAAATTGATCGAACGGGATCAATTTGACATTGTAAGAACCATCTGAGCACTCACATACTGTGAAGGGTTGTCACAAGTCCTTCCCCCTTACGAACCTCTTTAAATAGAAGGGTGGGCATTGGGAAGAAAAGTACATTATTCATGAAGGTGGCCACAGAGTAAAAGGCAAAATCTGAGTCCTATGTCAACTGACTTTTGTGACACAGTATGCATGGCGATAAGTAAAATGACGAGACAAAGACTTTCCAAGCTCACAATGCATATACACACTCTCCAGTGTTTTAAGTGACAAAAGCGGAGACATTTCCTGCACATCTTGCACCACAAAGCAATAATTAAAAAGTACAAGAGGTAAACTTCAACCATTTTTTTTTTCTCTTCGCTCTAGGGTTGAGGGGACTGAGAGGGTTATAGGAGCTCTGCAAAGAACATAAAACGTGTCATGTATGCATTTTCAGTAGCTGGTTTTGTCACACTTGGGGTTGTGATAAATGGAGAAATTGTCCTTCATTTTGAGCAAGGAGCAGTAGTCGCCAGCCATTTAGATTTTTCTCCGATCAGCATTCTGGTGTTAAGTGTGGAACCAAAATGGCGCCTGTCCCTGATTCGGTGCTGATGTGTTTGGCCGTGTCCTATAAGTGAGTCCAGATCCTCGGAATGATGGCAAATAATGTTGGGTGGGGCTAGAGGGGGGGGTCACACACTCATCGTCATGGTTGGAGAGTACTGTAGAGGCAAAGAGAGGAGGGGATTGTTACACACCTTTTGCCTACCAAGTTCTTTTTGGTCAGACGCCCAGCTAGCTCTAAACACTGCTACTGGAGTCAGTGACGTTAATATGCTGTGACTGTGGCTTTACTCTGTGGTCAACAGTGCTCTACCTCTGGCTTCATCAAAGTACTATCACAGTCACCAGCAGTTCAGTGTTGTTAGCTGAGTAGGGGAACAGGCAAGAAGGAAGGACTTACGTTCTCGCTCTGAAAGGAGTGGAGGAAGTTTCCACTCAGCTCCCCGTCATCCCTTGGGGTCCCAGGAGGATTGCTAATGCCACTTAAATTGTTTGGGGAATTCTGGAGACAACGAGTACACAATGTTTTTTTTTTTTTATGTATAACATTTCACTCTTGTCAAGATGAAGTTCTAAATGCAAAGAGTCTCTGTGTGGGTTCAATATTTACCTTGTTCATTCCATCCATATCCCCAGAGCCTACAAATGAAACAATATAAAAAAAACAATGTTTATATTCTATGACCATAAGGAACCATTTATAGCACCTCTGACTGAAATACAATTTATAGTACCTACATTTTTTACTAATTTAGTTAGAAAAACCATTTGTGTGTTGTGTTGGCACATGTGTTGTGTGTGTTATAGTGGGTGGTGTTACCTAGTGACCCGTTCATGTGGTGTGGTTCCATCCCAGCCATGGCTCCCAGGGGTCCGTCAGAGCCGGGGCCCATAGGGAACTGGAAGGGAAACAAGATGCCGTGGACTCACTAACCACAATCTCCACAGCACAGTTGGCAATGGCGTCCAACTCAAAGTCCTCATTACCAACTAGGTTAAGTGACTAAATAGTGACTATACAGTGTATTTACTCATTTCTGCTACTGTGAACTTCAGTCCCTCTTTCAACTGAAAAATCTTCCATTCTGATCATTTCAGCTCCAAGACAGCGGCTGAAACAGTAGCCTCCAGTGTCAAATAACACACAAACGGAACCAGTGTAACAAGTGCATTTGTTTTGTTTCTATAAAAATCATCTGTACATTCCTGGGTGAATAAGTGCAACTCAGGAATAATGCAAGAGTGCTTTAGTAAGGCCAGGATACTGGTGTTGAGTAAAATTGAGTTTTCCAAGCAGGACAGCTCTATTTATGCACAATATAGTGTAATTTGATTTATAAACCATTTAATAAATCATAAAAATTTAATAACTATTTTTTTTTTTAAAAGACGACAGCCAGAGTTTTCTGTTGGTGTTCTTTCCTTTAACGGCAGTAGCTCGCTTTGATGTGTGTTAATACATCTAAAAGCTACTAGATCTTACAACATATATCTAACTGTGACAAAGATACCAGACTAGATCATATAATGTAGGCAATTTGGTGGTATGGGACATCATTTTAGTTAAATTTCACTTCAAAGCAGGTTCAGTAGCTTTGTCACGTGGCTGACACCAGAATCCATAAAAGAATGTTTAAATCAATGTAGTTTGAAAAAAACTGATTGTTTGTAAACCCTTTTTTTACTTTACAGTGGTGACATAAATTCAGGAGTAGAATAAAACAAATAAAATGAATTTGCCCAGCAACATGAATGTATAGACCAGAGGATAGACATCCTCACTATCCTCCCAGCTGCAAGCAGTCATTAGACAAAGGAGTGTGTTAAGATGGTCGAGGGGGCAGGTGTTTGGTTATTGGTACAGACAGCGGAGCTCACAACACACTGAAAACCCTTAGCCACTTAATTGTTGTTCTCTGTCAACCACTATTTTACTAAGTGACCGCCATTATATTCACAGGGCTGACCCTGATGTTTAGGTTAACTAAACTGATAGTACTTAACTCAACAAGCACAATATCCTCTAGAATGAAGAGAGTGATGAAAAGGAAAAGGAACTCACATTATTTCGGTTGCCGGGTCCAGTGTTGATCATGGTGTACAAATTGTCACCAGAGTTGTTTGAGTCTGAAAAGGGGACAATCATACATGTAATTGGGACTGGATAGTGCATGAAAAGGGCAATGATTGACAGCTTAGCTCAGGGAAGCACTAACCTGCAGGGCTGGGCATGATGGGAGTTCCTGGGGGTCCCCCACCTCCAGAAGCACCCTACAGAGAATAATAGGAAAATAAAAATGAACATCACAAATGTACAAGTATAAGCTGTCTTTAAATGCTTTAATTCATATAGTATGTGTAAGATGCCAGGATGTGTTCTCACCCCGTATGCACCAGGAGACGGTGATGAGTAAGGCATCTAAAACCAAAAACACAAACATTACAGACCAGAAATGGGTGAGTGCAAATCCTTTCTATACCTCAAAATGTCATCATTTGATCATCCTAATACCATTATGGCTGTCTGTCCAACTGTCTGTGGAAACCGTGACACATAATACTACAATTACATCCCCGACTAGAACCTTGGAACACATTAGACCTCGGCAGCTCTGAGAGGAGATCGGACTGCAATCTGAACCAGCCTTTTTCTGGGTGTATGTGTGCGTTTGTGTGTGCATTAGTACTCACAGAGTTGGCATTGTTGGGATTCGGCCATGGCCGTCCAGTCCCTGGGCCCCTAGATGGTAGGAGCAACAGAATTTTTTGTTTGATAATGCACCAAGGTTGAAAGACTTGAGAGATTATATTAATTCTTTTAACTTTTAAAAAGGCTCACATATTCACTCCTGGCATACCAGGACCCATGGTGTTGTGTGGAGGCCTCATCCCACCCCCAAAGTTCTGAAAAGACAACCAAAAAAAAAATCATAAAATTGTCTTGTAATTGATTTTAAGGATTTAAACCACAGGGTACAATCCACACAAACCACTGATATGGCCATACAAATAGCTTTGTTTTGAAGATACAAAATGCACTATCACCAGCATCACTCTAGTAAAGACTAATCACTAATGAGTGATCAAGGCAACAGTGATACTATTCTATGTAAGTAGTAAAGCCTACCTGAGGGCCAGGCCCCATGGGTCCCATCCCTCGAGGGCCGCTCATTCTCTGCATTGGCCCCAAGTTAGGATGGCCTGGAGGGAAAAAATTAATTCATATGAAGAGAGAAGCTAGGAAATAAATTTCACCACTACAAGTGTAGTACATGGTTTAAGTGAATACAGTACTGAGTCACACCTTGTGGTCGTGTAGGGTCCATGTTGGGCAGCATGGGATGAGGACCCGGTCCTCCACCTGGTGGCTACCACAGATAAAACACAAAGACGCATTTAAACAGCAGTTCTGAATATGTCTTTTGCATCCATAATGTGTGTGTATGTGTGTGTGAAACCTCTACCTGGTTGGCCATCCTGATGGGGGGACCTCTTGGGCCTCCAGCGAAGCGAGGCGACATGAAGGACTACAACAGAAAATAACACTGTTCCATGAAATTTCAATAAACAGTGTAAATCTCTCAAAATGTAGAAGTATTCTAACTTCATGTTTGTGTGAATACTAAAAGCAGCATAAAGCACTGAGCTGAGATAAATGCCAAAGCATGAAGCATCAGCACTGAGAACCGATGTTCCCAAATGGCCGCAGATAGCAAAAACAGAGAAAAGGAGAGAAAGAGGGAGAGGGAGTATTACCTGACTGTGAGGTCCCATCATACTGTTAGGGGGAGGAGGCTGAGGGTGAGGAGAGCCCTGGGGACCAGGAGGACCCTGTGGCATCGCACAAAATAAAGAGGGAAGGAGGAAGATAGAGGAGGGAGAGGGGGGAGGATGAGACGAAGAAAGAAAGAGGGAGCGAGAAACAGAAGCGACAAAAGAGGGGCAGAGAGAGAAGCAGGGTTACTGCAGGGCAGAGGACAGTGCAAGAACCAAAGAGTGGCGCAAATAAATGTAAAAATGTACAAAAATAAGATGCTCATTTTCATGTACCGAACACAGTAAAAGAGAGAGACTGAGCAGAGAAGAGCAAGCAAATGACTTAGCCTTGAATGAGAGAGAAGAGACAGAGAGATGGAGAGGATGTGTGCTCTTTTGCCTGTCAGTCAAGACATTAAGAAGCCTGCTGCATGCAGCATGTTATCAGGGCTAATTTCCCTGAATTAACAGCGTCAATTAAGCTCTATGCAATTAGCTGTACAACAACACTAAACACTGGCACTGTGTCGCTAATGTTGCTGATCTGACAGAGAGTGAGGGGTCTAATTGAGCTTCCTCCAATGGATCCTGGTATGGAAAGTATGAGTGTGCGCGTTCATATATCAATGTCAAAATGCATTTCCATATTAACATGATCACATAATGAGTCATGCCTTTGTGGCTTCTAGTACATAATAAGCTGGTGGATTAAAAGTGAATAGTTTGGTCTAGTGGAGGCAGAGCAACATTGCAATTTTATGTCACCTCTTAGAGCCAGTCCCACACAGTTGCCTGCCAAGAGTTTATCCTCATGAGATATTGATTTACAGTAGGTGCTGCACCTTTCGATTTCTCCATTAGGGAAAATGGCCAGGCCCCGCCTGCCTGTTTACAGCACTGAAGGGGCCCAGGCAGACAGAACGTCTATGACGTTTACTACAAGTTCACTGAGCAGAGCGGAGCAAAACAAAAGACAAAAGCAATATAGACACCAATGTGGTGACCTACAGTTGAATGAAAACCTGACAGAAGAGCCTGCAGAGGTGCAGCTTGGAAAATTATCAGTCCATATACATTTTCACAATTCTATAATTGATTAAGAAGTAAATTAATAGTAAATGTGGGGGTGAAGGTGATTTAGGAGTATTCCTAACAGTAACACACGGCATCATTGTGTCAACTGGCCAACCTGGAAAAAGCCGGGTGGCATGGGCCCTCCTGGCATGCCCTCACCAGGGGGCATCCCTCCCATCACAGGACTGGGGGCTGCTGCTGCACTCTGAGAAAGGACAAGAGGAGAGACACAACAGCAACATTACAGCCTCTCAACGTGCTGCACATGATAGGCTGACTAGTTAAGACAAACTGCAGCACACACGGGACTTCAACATGCAGATGAAATGGTTTTCTTGGAAATCTATTTTATGTCTTCATGACCGAGATTCTTGGCACAGCTGGCAATAAGAGGAGCACATCTGAGGAATCAAATAGTCTCTTAAACTGCAAGCTAATTCTATATTAGCTTGAGCTGAATGGGTTAATGTGCACTATGTGACACCAGATTGCTGTTTAAACATCATTTAACCCATCCTCGACTCATCCTAAAAAAGAAAAGAAATGGAGAACACCAACAGCAGACCTGCATCATTTGTGTGTCTCCAGTATGTAAGGGGTGTTAATGGAGACCTTATTTGGGGGGGGGGTCTGCACCCTGCTGATCCAGGATCCAGTGGATCAGATAAGTATCAGTAAGATTCACTGACTCAGTGGCTCCAAAGTGCTTCTGCACAGCAGGGGCTTGCTGGGCCGATTTCCTGCTCAAACCGCAGCCCTAATTCACTAATGTGCCATTTGCTTCGGTCACACGCTCCTAATTGACTGAGTTTTTCTTCCCTGTAGCTGAAGCAATCTGAGATGGGCTAATGTCCTCAGAGCTGTGGGGTTTAGCTTCCGAAGAACAGCTACAGAACAAGAGAAGCTCATCAGCCCATTTGTTAATGCGAAGCACACTTACGTTTATAGTGTAGATGTACGCAAACAAGCAATGATTACAACGGGGATGGATGTACCAGAACCCGCACTCACATAAACACGCCTCGTCTATGCTCGACCTCAACAGACATCACTGGTCAATAGCCAACACACTCCCTGGTATCGACTGCACCTCCCCTAATTATATCTGCTCAGGCTGCCACTGCAGGGCCACTGTGAAATACCTCAGCGGGGAGAGAAGTGAGGCCACAGGGAAAAGTCACGTCTCATCAGGCCCCACCACCACTGGGACACAGAGACACAGACAGCCTGTAAATCCCATGTCTTTACTAGGTGGTGTGTCATAGGACGGTGTAGAAAAATCAGTAAGATGCAAGAGTGAGAAATCCTCAAACATAGCAAACATCGGAGTTCTTAAAAATATCCTGCTATAAATGTGTACAAGGCAACCTTTTCTGGAGATCTCAGTAGCTCCACAGACCTTATTTGTACTCCATGTACTTCCTCACCCATTTTCACCAGTTACTCTCAACTACCCAGCCCATTCAAGTAAAACTGGTTGCTCCTAGAATTTGGTAAATCAGTGTATAAAAATACATTTTAACTAACTTCATTTTCAGAGTTTAAGATGCAAATGTCACGCAGCACATACTTCTAGACCTGCAATGACTCCCTCAAATTCACAACCTGTTGAGTGCCTACTATAAGAAAATAGCTCACATACCATGAAACCTTAAAATGGGATCCCACTGAGGTGCATGCAACATGTACATGTTTAGTGACCTGACCGGTGTGTGAACCACCAAGGCACAAGAATCGCAGGACTGTCATCAGTGATGACAGATTTTAAATGTGTCCCCTCCACTATCCAGTCAACACCAGAATTTTATTTTGGTGAATCTGGGATGATGCAACACTCTTTTGGCCAAATAAAGCATTGTCACATTGTCATTGTAGGTTCTCCCAGTACATCAATTATGCCTTTTCTTTTATCCAATCTGCACATATATTCACTAGGCTTATCTCTGCTCTTAGTAAGAATTGAACTACCCAGACTAGTAATCCATATGCAAGTTAAACAAGAGTTAAGTAAAGATCCCGTCTTGCCTTCTGACACAATTACTGACTTGGAAGGAGTCACCAGAAATTACTCCATCTGACTTGCATGGCCTGACAGGTATACAACCACACAAAGATTCTGGCTGAATATATAGATATTTCCTTTAACATTAACTGTACTCATGATTTATTTAATCAAACCATGAAAAGCATCTTAGAAGCACACAAACAGGGGGAATTGTAATATCTAAGAATGATTTCCTTAACAGTAGTGATGGACATACTCTGCCGTGCTCGCATGCTTTAAGTTTTATACTATTATATACTGCTTTATGGTTTATGACAGCAACAAAAAGCTCTTAGATCATAGAGTCGGGGACTGGGAAACCAGTCATAGTATTTTTGCGAAAAAGGAACACGTTTTTGATAAGCATACATAAAAGTAAGTATTGTGATCAGTTCCCTATGCCTTCGTAACGTCTATTTTTCTTGGAGCTGCTGGTGCTTCACAGGTCTTCCTTTATTCTGCAGTGAAGTCAACTTCATCAACAGTAAACCGTTTGCATTGCACCCTGTTGAATGTAGCATAAAGTTTACACCAAAGCCTAAGCCTTCCATGAGTCACTCGCACCATTTGCAGTATATGGTACAAAGGCTATACATTTATTCATAGTTCTGAGAACTGACATCTTCACAATTCATGGTAACTAGTACCTTGCAACTTCCTGGTGAGCAAACCTGCCGTCGTAGTGATCTCATTTTCTTTATGACGCAGAGAATTTATTTACATCTAGCATTTGTATGTTTTAAAGTTCAAATGATCCATGTTCTGATAGCATTTAAACAGCACACAAATAACCACTTCACCCTTTTTTTTTTTTTTTTTTTTTTTAAAATCAAGATGTGTAATGAATTCTTCGACTTCAGGACAGTGTGTGTTTTATTTTAACCTAAAGACATTCGGACATTGAGGAAGAAGATGTTACTCCTAGATTGATCTACAGTTTATGGCTAGTTTCAAATAATGTAACCACATTGTCTGGCCCCTTCCTAGTGAAACAGCAACTGCAGTTTGTTCTGTTCCTCTACGCTTACGTAGCTCATTCCTGGAATGAGGCCTGCAAAGAAATAGTGAAGTAAAGCAAAGCTGTATTTAAGGTATTGACCACAAAGTAATAAACAATGTCAACAATCTACACCGCTCTGTAAAAGTCAAAAACTGTTTGCCAGACTGAAAAGCAACATGCATGGTGGGTTCCCAGGCATGTTGTGTTAGATCTTTATCATATCCCACTAAAGCCCACAGCTGTGCTTGCTGGACTGTCCCAAACTGCCTGATGCTGCTTTTGGTCTAAACGAAACACGTCTCTCTCTCCACAGACTGGTACAGGAAAGGGGCAGATGTCTCAGCCCTGCCCCGGGCTATGAGGCTCTTGTCTGGGGCCTTCCTTACAACTCCCCAGGGGACCTCTTTTAAGACAGACTACTACACCCCCCATCACCATGATTCAGCGTGTATATGTGTGTACTTACGAACACACAAGCAATCCCAGCCAAACAAATTTTCCCTGAATTCTTGAATCACTGAAAGAGGTTACAAAAGGCCAGAGTGGCGGCGGATGTGCTTGTGCTCTCTTTACAAAAACAAAGAGAGAGGGGGGGGGGGGGAACACATGGAGGGGCGGGGGGGGGGGTGAGGATCACTAAGAGGTTGACTGGGGTAACTGTGAAAAAGCAAGGGTATATGCAGAGAGAGAGACACAAACAGAAAGAAGAAAAAAATTGAATATTTAAATTGGGATGAAGGAGAAGGGATGTGTGTGTGTGTGTGGGGGGTTGGGCTGGAGCACAGACCACCCAACAGCCGGCTCCTGACCTAGCGTGCTCTTAACAGCCTCACTTCTTCCACTGGAACCAACGCTCAAAAGAAACCAGCCCCTATGTTTAGCTTGTAAATGTTTAACCATCAATCAACATCATAAAACCCACTCTGGATCCTGACTGGGTACTCTCTCTCTCCCTCTCTAGTTACTTCTAGCAGGTCCCTTCCACTTCTCATCTCGCTCCTTTCTTCCTCCCCAACCCCCTCCTCTTTTTATTCCCTCGGCTCCTCCGCGGTGGTGGATGCCGGGCATATGCCACAGTGCCACTCCCCTTTCTTTTTTTCCAATCTGCCCCTCAGCTCCGTGACAGCCATCAATCAGCCACCGACGCCATGGCGATGGGGCCCCCTCGGGGAGCGTTCATCAGGCCCAGCGTGAATATGCCGGGGCTTTACGAGCGCTGCCGGCTAGCAGAGCTGCACTCACCTCCCCCACACCTAGAGACAAAGGCAAGGGGGTCCAAGGACTAGTACTGTCCACACACATATATACACACACACACACACACACACACACACACACACACTGGCCTGACCCCCAACATCCACAAATGAACACAAGGAGAACCAACATCAGAGCGAAGGGCAACCACAAGATGTCGGGGAGAGCCAACCACACAGAAACTCTCAAAGCTCCCCACCACAGCAGCACACTGCCCAGACTGATGTTTCACTGTTCCCTCATTTGCTTAATGTTTTCCATGTTATGAAAATGGTCTTAGTCAAACCACGGGCTGCAATTTAACAGCTTATTTTGTGTTGTTTAATCTTTCAAAACTTGTCTGAGGTGGTTTCCCCATTATAATACCAGAGAAACTGCTAAATTATTTTAGACAAATTAGTTAAATCGTTATTACACTGTTGCTAAAAACAGAACATTTTAAGAATACATTAATATGAGGTATGTAATTAATGTTTAGAAATATGATTTCTTCAAAACCGAAAGAGTTCTGAAATCTGCGTCACTGATATGACCAAACAACAAAAAAAACACAAAAGAAATCAACGATATTACGATCAATTACTATAAAGCAGGCGGTGAATAATGGCTGGTTTCAAACAAAAAACCTTCCTTTTTTATTTGTGTGAGTTAGAATAATGAGGAATGTGGTTATTGAAAGGGCAGAGCCACGCTGTAGCCCAGCTCCCAGGTCACCTGCCAGATCAGGAGGCCGGTTACCCTGACAACCCTTTCTGCCAAGAGCAGGACCAGCATCTCTGTTTTAACTCCACCAAACTACCAACAAACTGTGGTTCTGTGTATCAGTCATCCACAGAGGAATCCTTAACCTCTAATGTCTTTCCTTGGCTGTGCTGATACAGCAAAACCTGAAAAAGTATCTTTCTTTTATTTACATCAGCTGCAAGATGCCTGTCTCATCTTTTCAGATCAGGCCGGAGAAGCACAAGGATGAGAACGGCAGAAGCCACTGACAAGCAGTTCACACTTCCTTTGATCCTCATGAGGCTCTTTTTCATGTTGCTTTTGAATGCTGACTCAAAGCAGGAAACAATGCAGCACACAGAGAAGAAAAAACACACCCCATCTCTAAAATGGCATAATTATCAGGATGCAAAACACCCATACCATGCAAATGTGGAAGTGCTGTCATACGAGGGTGCACCTGTACTCAGTGACATTTCATAGATTTTGGATCCGAGACTGCCTTTATAGTTTTCAGTTTCAATTCCATTGGGATCATATCATTTCAGGTAATATGTTTCAGTGTGTACTATCACACTGCAACACATCAGGTCTGCTGGAGGTCTGTCAAATATCAAGCTGTTTGTATAAAGTGTCTGGAAGTTGTGCTCTACACACACACACCAGGTTCTTTTTCGTCTTCACAGCTGAGGCAGGGAGCCTTAGTGTGGCGTGGATAAGGGAGAGCACTCGACAGGTCTGAATCAGGACATGCTGACATCAGCATCATTTTCCCAGAAGCCTATAAAGCTCATTGTTGGGCGCATCATTCGACCCACCAACTGGGCAAGATGACCGATCGTAAATTCAGGGGGAGAAAAAAAAAAAATACTGTCCTAATTTGCATTAGGTAGTTAAATACTGCAACAAAGCTGCAGTGGAACAAATGACTTTCATCTCTAAAATAATGTGCGAAACATAGACAAAAAGGCAGACAGCCTGTTGGGGTGAATCATTACAATTCCTCAAGCTTAAAGGGAATCACAATAACCTGAAGTATGGCAGCTGTATCACTCTTGAAGGGGATTGTGGGAGATTTTGTCAGGACTCGAGTGTTGACAAACAGAGATTATGAGGACTTTGCACTGATAGCTCCACCAAAAAAAAAGTCTGACTCATTGCACAACCCGAGTTAGAGGCGCATTATTTACACCGCTTCTTAGCCTTGACAGAAAAGTTGTTGTCTTCTTTAGCAGAAGACAGAACAATCTGTGCAACAGTTCCCCGTGTAAGCACTACTCACGTAATCATGGAAGGCTTTAGCTTCACTGGAGTGGTCACATGTCTCTCTCCTCTCTGGCGCAGCGCAATACAAGTCCCAGAATACACTGTGGACAAGACAGGTCATAAAGCAAACAAAACCACACAACCAACCCCTGGACATGTTTAAAGGGACACAGGAACATTATCTCTCACCACCACCAGGAGTGTAGGAATCCAGGGGGTTCTCCGAGTGTTATGTTTTTCTCCCATCGGATCTAGGAAAGGGGATTTTTTTTAATAATGTGTCAACTACGTACATGGTAATATTGTTGTTCCTAAAAGAGCATGTATGATACATTTATATATTTTTTTAAATATATTAATAATAACAAACTTTTTTCCAAAATTCCACATACCTCTGATAAAAATGTCTGTGCAGACTTTTGTGCTCCTATGTGCAACAAATACTCATACACATACAGAGCCAACCTGTGTGGGGGAGACAAAAAAACAACATCAAGATTTTAAATTTAATTTAATAAACTGGCAAAAAAAAAAACAAATAAACGTTAAAAACACGAGGTTAAATCTTCTTCAACGGGCACACTGAGTGACTAGAGTCGCGTACAGGCCCTCTGAACAATGGCTGCCAAATAGCCTATGCCAAAAAATTAAATGGGGACTGTGTAACCAAGCCAAAACCTGGTTAGATTCACTACAATGAGGAGCTCACAAGAAAGTGCTAAAGCAACAGTGTAATTTAACGTCGTGATGTGAAAGGGTAAAAAAATAAAAAATAAAAGCCCCAGCACCAGCCTGCAGTGTATTAGCTAGGTACAGTATCCTGGTGGCACTGATGGGGCTGAGGGAAATAAAAACGGAGCCTATCCAGAGCGCAACAGAGAAAACAATGTACTGTGTGGCAAGGCGATGTTATTGTTTTCTCCTCTCCGGGCTCTCGACTGCACATAACCGCACAAAATATGAGACACAACCGCCGGTTTAAAAAAAAAAAAAAAAACACACACACACACACACACACACACACACACACACACAAGCCCTCGGAATCGGTGCGTAGAGGTGTAAAAAAGAGGCAGCAATAAGCCAGAGGTAGCGAGAAACACAAGCTCGGGGAAGGAATGGCGAGCAGACAAGGCGGTTCATTCAATTGCATTCTCGGTAGGAGGAAATCGCCTCTTGCTAACCCTGTCCAGCGAACAACAGAGAGCGAGAGGGAAAAACTTACGAGGCAAAAAACACACAATAAAAAACGTTTCTGAGCTTACTTTTCTCGCGCTTGGCCGTCCGAGGGCACCGGGGTGCCTTTGCCTTTGGGGAACATTGTTTTGTGTGGGAGGACGCCCGCCTTCTCTTTCTTTTTTTCGCTATTTCATCTGTCAGATCATCGCGGCCGCGACCCTCTCGCACTCCAACCGCACTCCTGCTCAACCCGACGACTCAACCGAGCCTGGTCCGCGGGGGGAAGAGGCGGGGCCAGGCGTGACTGACGCCCCCGGCAGCCAATGAGAGAGCGCCGTTCGCCTTAAGGTCTGCCTCTTCGTGCTTTCAGTTTGCTGTTTTTGACGTTGATAGCTGCGATATCAATGAGCGTAATTTAATGCAGAAATTGATAGTTCTTCTGTAATTGTTTACAAGACTTGATTCTGACATGAATTAACTATTTTGGTTATGAACAATCAACCATTTCAACCATTTTTTCCTTCTCAAAACAGATTTTACAATAAAATGTATGTATAAGTATCTATATCTAAGAAATATTTTTAATAAAAAAATATTTTATAGAAAATATAAAAATAAAATCTCCAGAATATGGTGCTCTGAAAACTGATGGAGCTTTAAGGCAAAGTTTATTATTCTTTGGACCCTTCATTTTAATTATTTACTACTCTTTCTAGTATTACTTTTATTATGTGGGCTCCATACCAAAAGAGCCTTATATTTCTATATGTTATGGGCTTTTAAGTATATTAATTAACGGCACATTATACTGTAGGAATAACAATAAAGTTTTGCCTCATCAGGAGCAAATAAATGATGATATGGGATAGAATAAGCCCTTTTTTCCCTTACATAAGAAATTAACATGTACAGAAGCAAATATGCAGGCCCTACAATACATAGCGAATCAATAAAAGCGTAAAGATAAATGGGTTCCTCTGAAGAGATCATTGTTGGAGTTTAATAAACTTTTAAACGGTGCTTGAGTATGGAAGAGCTTTAACATACATATTGAAACAAATTTTTTCTAGTATCCATAACATTTCTAGAGTTTATATTTTGTATTTCTTTAAATAAGTGCATGAACAAATACTTTTCCTGTTTGATTTGCTATTAAATATCGCCTTTAAAGCCCTTAAATATGAGGTCACCACAGTTCCACCTTAAAAATATGGACTGCAACTACAGGGGGATCTCCCTCTCTCACTCTCTCTCTCTCCCTCTCTCTCCCTCCAGTGGTGAAACTCTTTAGTAAATCTATGGCGTGTGTGTGTATGTGTGTGTTCAGCAAGTTGTTGTGTTGTTCAGCGGGTGGGTGACATGGTTAAGAGCCCCGGTCGCAGGCTGCACTGTCTCAGCCGGTGTTAATGTTTCCCAGCCGACAGTCTTTACCACGTGAAGGACTTTATCTCCACTTCCCCAGCAGTGACTTTTAAAATCAGGTGAGTCTTTTTCCAGTTTAATTTGCTCTCAGTGTGAAATACATGGCCGTGTTTACCAGTGACGGCTTTATTTTTTTGTGCGTATGCTTTGGCAACAGAAGTTTAATAGTGAATGTCTCATTTTTTTAAAGTCAATTTAAAGGTCACCGCAGCTCCTGTCATCGATAACAGGAAAGACAGGTGTCCCACTGGAGCAAAAGTTATGGGCAAACACTTGTATCCCAACAAATAGTTTCCATGAGTAACCCATTTAGCGGCATGCCTTAAAATAGTTTGCATGTGTCTTGAAATAGTTTCTGTCTCAGCATGATTAAAACCGCTCTAAAAAGACAGGACCCAGCCTGCACTTACAAAGGTTGTATGTATAATTGCATTCATTGATAGTGTAGAAGCTGCACCATCAAATACTTGATTACATAAATAGGCGTTTCAGGTTTTTCCTGATCCTCCAGTGGTGTTTGGGGGGGTGTGATAAATGTTGGGCAATTTCTCACAAACTTGAGTTGCAGATTATTTAAAGCGTCTTAGGTTGCAACACAAATGATGATGAATGCATTTTTCATGTTCAGTAGGGGAGCAAAATCAAGGCATATTAAGCGATTAGAAATGTCTGTGTTTTGTTAGTGGTGCTTCTGACTCAACACTTAAATTACTGTTAGATGTGGGTGTAAACACCTGTGTGGCAGCCCCTTTAAACTCAAAATTGATTGTTTGTCAGCTGAATCAACTCTCCATCACAACTGAAATTATTGTTTTCATTGCTTTTTTTTTTTTTTTAAAGATTATATTGTGTTTTAAGGGACCAAAATGTATAAATAACAAATAAAGTGTGCTTTTCTTAACCATAATTAAAATAGAAGACTGGTGCTCGCTCCAAGAAGTACTTTTACTATCTGGGTTACAGAATGTTTTTACATCCGGACATGGTCCACGTTTGGTGCAGAAAGGGCCCCTGTTTAACTCCTTTTACAACTGATTCGTCCATTTTTTTGATTTCGCTGTATGAAGTGATGCAACTTCCAATCATATGTTTTGTGGTGATGTGGCTGTAATCATTATATTTTTCTTTCAGTACGTGAGTCCAAATCCAAGTGGACAGTGTCCTGGTTCCTGTGTTTCCCATCTTTGTAGTTGTGAGCTATGACGTCAGAGGGGAAACATGCAGACACTGTGCTGGACCCTCTGTTCATTGAGGAGAGTGAGGAAGGGTACAGAAACCCCACTGAAGTGAAGATGAGCCAGATCGTGCTGCCATGCCATGCCAACCACTGTGGAGAGCTGAGTGTCGGGCAGCTGCTGAAATGGATGGACTCCACAGCCTGCTTGTCTGGTAGGAAAACTGCTCACTTTTACAATATGAGCTAAATGAATAACAAGTGTTACGTTGAAACTCTCAGTAGTTTTCTTACGTCTCAGCTTCACAGCATGTAACAGCTCACCAGGAGATTATAAAGCCTTAAACATTCTCAAGCATCTGCAACTCTGAGGATGCACCATGGTTATCCAAGAATATCCCATTGCTGAAATATTCTAGCAAGAAGTAGTGAACTGACATTTAAAATTATATCCTGATGATTTTTTTTTTTTACATACCTAAACTAAGCTAGGTAGATAAACCAATGTGTGTTTGTGTTAAACATACATGATTGAAAAAATGCATTCATGTAACACTTGTAGTATTATTTATTTATGTTTTATTTAATAGGGACTGATACAGACGGACTGAAAACAGTCCGATGCTAACATGTATCACCCTAGAAGGGCCTTTGTGAAAATATTAAGACAGTAAGTTAAAAAGAGGGTACAGGATACAATGAATAAAACACATTTCAATACACATTTAAAAACTATACATGAGTACAGATTTGTTGGATTTGGTAGCTTTCGTCTTAAAAGTGGTGAAGTTAGTTGCAAATTTCAAGTGATCGGGTTGCGAGTTCCAGGACTTTGCTTCTCTCACAGAAAAAGCTGTCTGAGCAAAAAATGGTCGACAGAATGGAAGTTTGCAATTGCCACTTGAAGCTGGAGGTGGATCTCTGGTGGATCTCTGGTGGATCTGCTGCCGCTCTGTAGTCTCTTGATGTATTTGCAGAAAGGCTGAGGAGTAAGTCTGTGTAAACATGTTAAAAACCAGCTTTACATAAATAAAATGCACATATTTCTTACCTTTTTTATTTGTTTTTTGTCCAAGATTTTCAAGGCCCACTTATAAAGACACTATGGGTTTAATTACAGACTGGTTGACCTGAGGCCAGGTAGTTAAAAGTTGAGTGTGTTACATTTAGGAGGATCTATAGGCAGATATGGAATATAATGTATTTATAGGTATTTTTTCATTAGTGGATAATCATCTGAAAATACAATTATTGTGTTTTTTGTTACCTTAGAATGAGACATTTATAACTACAGATGCAGCCAGTCGCCACGTTAGACCTCCAGCACAGAACAGACAAACTGATCACTGGCTCTAGATTGAGGCATTTGTGTTTTTCGTGCATTTTACAGCCACTTTAGTTTCTTCCTCACACTTGGAAAGGGATGGTGAAGCAAATTAGTTGCAATCTTCAACTACAGTGCTAGAGCCACTAAATCCTACACAGTTTTATATATTCTGTATTAATGTATATGTAGTAGGATTTTCTGGAAAATAAATAGTGAAACTGTTTAAGGTAAAATGTGCTTTTACTTTTATTTTAACCCCTTTGTTCAGCAATTCATTGATTCAGAGTGGTTCAAAATCACTCTCTCTCACAAGCAATAGATAACACTTTATGCATTTAAATTTGAAACTACCTTTCGGTGTGATAGATCAGAGGTTCCCAAATGTTTTCTTTCTTCATTTTTCTTTTTCTTTTTTTTAACCAGATTGTGCATTTACAGAGTGTCGCCACTCCAGAACAATATACAATGTCAATATAAGAGAGAAAAGAAAGGAAAAATACAATCGAACAAACAATATATTATAAAAACAACAAACAAACAGACAAACAATCCAGAAATGGCCCAAACTTTTTCATGAGATGCACATTAGACCACAGAACCCCAATTTGAGAGGATTTTGTTTTAAGGAATCCCCTAAGAGTAATGGTTTTATTTTTTAGGTCTGAAGATGATGATGTCTTCGCAGTCAATCAGTGACCCAGTTCACAGATGTGATTTTGTGCTGCACTACCTAAATATTTGCATATCTCTTCTCTCCCAGCCGAGAGACATGCAGGTTGTTCCTGTATCACTGCATCTGTGGACGACATCCATTTTGAACACACCATAGGGTAAGGTATTAACCTTAATGCTGCTCTACCGTGGTGTATCTCCAACTCATTCCTGACACTAACTGAACATTACGTCTCATAGTTAAGAGGTTCACAATGTGTTGATACTATAATCACTGCTCCATGTTGATAGTAAAGAGAAGCATCTGTGTCTGTCTACTCCAGGGTTGGAAAGGTTGTAAACATCATAGCAAAGGTCAACAGAGCCTTCACGTCCAGTATGGAGGTTGGTGGACATTGTTTTTGATTTCAGCATGTGAGCATTCATTTTATTTCATAAGTAATTAAATAAATGTGGCGATTCTCTTTCAGGTGGGTATATTGGTCACTTGTGAGGACCTTTACACTGACAGGCAGTGGAAGGTTTGCCATGCCTTTGCTACTTTTGTGGCCAGACGAACTGAAGCTGGGAAGGTAAGGGGCAATAACCAAAATATGAACACAAAACCATTTAACTAAAGCTGGTTCAACATCCTCTGGTTCTGTGTGTGTTTTGTGTGCACAGGTACAGCTGAAGCAGGTGATTCCTCACACACAAATGGAGCAGATGGAGTACAGCCTGGCAGCAGAGCGGAGGAGGATGAGGCTCATCCACGCTGAGATCATTACAGACCTACTGAGCAGCAGCACAGCTCAACTGAGTACAGGCAGTAGACATAGGGCTTTATAACACAGCACTTGGCACCATTTGGAGTCTGATTGACTAAAGCTCCTTGTTTGTGCGCTCTCACCAGGAGAATGCCAGGAGTATCAGGATGCTGTGCCAGCCGAGCGGACACGAGTGGAGAGCGTGGAGCTGGTGCTACCGCCACATGCCAACCATCAAGTCAGCACCTTTGGGGGTCAGATCATGGCCTGGATGGAGAATGTGGCTACAATTGCAGCAAGGTGTGGACGTAGTTTTTCTGTTTGTCATTGTTATTATATATTTTTTTTTGTTAAACTAGCTTAAAATAAATGTAAAGAAATATTGAAATATGAAGCTACAGCCAGCAGTCAGTTAGCTTAGCATAACAAGTGAATACAGGAGGAAGGGCTAGCCTAGTACCAGCACTTCTGAAGTTCACTAATTAAAACACTATATCTAATTGGTTTAATATGACAAGTTGTGGTTTTATACGGAGTGGTGCAGGACTATTTCTTGGCTGAGGTTGCCAGTAAACCACCTGAGACTCAAATCACTGCACCCGGCCACAATATAGTCCTACAGAAAAACCCCTCATAAATCCACAAAATAGTCTATTTTACACTCCAGTATTTGTATGGATTAAACAAACAAGATAAAACCTGGTAATCGCTGATGGGTTTTGTTACCCTGTTTCTCCCTGTTTGTAGTCTTTATGCCAGGCTAAGATAACAGGCTCTGGCAGTAGCTTCATAAATAATCAGCAGATATAAGAGTGATCTTCTCATAACTCTCAGCAAGAAAACAAATAAACATGTTCCTAGTAACTCCTAATAATTCCTAATTTGCCAAGATGTTATTTGTAATGAGGCTAATGGTTAAAAAACATCAACACTTAAGAGAAACTACAAACACTTTGCTCTTTCTTCTTCATATTTTGATCTAGTCGCTTGTGCAACGCTCACCCAACCCTGAGGAGCATAGACATGTTCCATTTCCGTGGCCCATCTCATATTGGTGACCGACTAGTGCTGAAAGCCATTGTTAACAATTCCTTCAAGCACAGGTGAGTACTACCCATAATGAGGATTTCTTATCGCACAAGGGACAAACAACTCTCAACTCATCTAATAAATGTATGCAATGTATCGTTAACATTTACAGTCTAAGTGTGTTTACATTATACGTCTGTGTGAATGCATATCTTTTGTGAACCCACGCGCCTGCGTACATGGTATGCTGTAGCATGGAGGTGGGAGTGTGTGCTGAGGCCTACCAGGGTGGAGAACCTCTGCGCCATATAAATAGTGCTTTTATGACCTTTGAGGTGCTGGACAGTGACAGGAAACCAAGCACGCTTCCACGGATACGACCTGAGCCTGTGGTGAGTTTTTTTAGGGGTCCTGTCAGTGCCTGGGAGCCCATAATATACATATAAGTATGGAGCCAAAAAAAGCTAAATGAGCATCCTTTTGTGAGAATTTCAGCATTGGGTTTTACCATGTTTTACAGGATGGAAAAAGACGTTATCAAGAAGCTATTGCCAGAAAGAAGATTCGCCTGGATAGGTTAGTATCTCCCTGTGAACTGTCAGGTTTTGTTCTTTGTACAGCCTGCTGATAAATCTATAGAGTGCTGACATGGTTTGTTGCAGATCTGTATGTTGTCTGTGAAAAAAGTTAGCTAGTTAGTTAACACTGTTATCTGCTTACTTTCCTATTTATTACATAAGGAAACGTATGTTTTGAGCCAAAAGTAGCTACAGAGGAATCAGGTTTTTTTGTCACTGAAGAAATTATACTAATAGTCCACCACAAACCAACATTGTATGCAAGATGGATTCTCATTAACCATGACAAAACCAACAAATACATTGGAGAAAAAAAACAAATTATAGTACATGATGCAGTATAAAGCACTGGGAGTCATCATTGCTTAGTTTGTCTATTGTTTACAATTCTCTGCAGCAGCACATGACTTGGCAGAGCAGCATATCACAGCTGAGCAGACTTTGGTGCAGAGTCTGTCAAGCATAATAAGTTCATTGTTCAACTGTAAAATACCCAGCCTCCAGTATAATCTTCACTCCACTGTTTGATAACCAAATGTGTTGTATCATTGCTAGAATGAAAAAAGGTTCATATCGGTCAAATCTTTCTTTTGTCCCTGAATGTAAATCATTGTGCCCTACCTGTTTACAGGAAATACATTATCTCCTGCAAGCAAACTGAAGTGCCTCTGTCTGTTCCCTGGGATCCAAGTAACCAGGTATTGCAATTTCTGGCAAACAGAGGCACACATGCTTAGGAAGGCTTATTAGATATTGTCACTGTGGTCAAGAGTTCAGACGTCCCTTTGTTTTTCAGATGTACCTGAGCTACAATAATGTATCAGCACTGAAACTAATGGATACCAGAAACAACTGGGTATTAACTTCTGAGAAAAACAAGGTCAGTATTGTTTGTATTAGCATCCAGGATATAGCTTGTTAAATAGTTACAGCTGTTGTGATTGCACCGTACATTTGGATCCGTATTATATTGAAGAAGCTGCACAGTCACAGTGGCTGTCCTGGAAGTAGGACCATACTGCTTTAATTAAATGGTGGAATAATGCAGAACAAGTCTGAAAACTTTGTCTAAAGTAATTTTCAGAGATTGAGAGAACAAGCTCAGACTAAAGTCAATCCTCAAAATATTTAATATATGTAGAATCTCTCATGCACCCACCAATCAGCGTGACAGCTGTCAAACTGTGTGCGTATTAAAATAACTGGAACAAAACCTGTTTATACATGTAGAGCCCACTTCCTCTTTGTGGATGTGCTCCATTCTTAGGTCAGGCTGTACACACTGGAGGAAAATCACGTGCTGTGTTTCAAGGTGGAGATGCACGTCGGCGTACCAGCAGAGCAAACGTTCCACCTACTGTCAGACCTGAGGAGGAGAAAGGAGTGGGACCAGCACTATGAGTCAGTAACGTCTACATTTTTGGCATTTAGCATAAGAGTAAGCTTAAAGGATAATTCGGATGTTGTTCTATATTTTTGTCAGAAAATCACATAAAAACACCAAAACAGTGTTTTTGTCTGTCTCTCAATACTTTAGGTCTTTGGTGCTCAGCCCCAAGCCAGTTTGTTTCTATAGAAGATGTAAATCTTTAAATATGCAGTTTTATTTTTTAAAAAGGCTCAGTAATTTCATAAAACAGCAGGGCATTGTAGTTTTTAGCAAATGCCACAGGAATTAATGGTAATAGAGTGTTTCTTAGGGGACTCTTCTCAGCTAGTAATACACATTTGGTGCTTTAGTGAGTATTTACAGCTACAGGAAGGTGTATGTGGGATGCACTCAAAATAAACTACAGTGCCTATATTCATGGTAATGAAGCAACATGTTACCCAGTGCAACAGTGGTGCTTGTTATTTTTGAACAATGGACGTCTATGGCACAGAGGTATAAGGATACATTAATTGTTGGTTTTGGTCTTTTCATGCGATTTGTTGACAACAGGAGAAATGTGGAATATCACCAGCTTTATCCTTTAAATTCCTCAGTTGTATTATATTATTACAGCAACCAACAAAACAAACATACGGGGAAAGTTCTGCATGACATATGTTGGCACATATTAATACAGTACAAAATGAGTAACAAATAAAATAATCAAAAGGTTCCAGTTATTTGTCTTAATTTATTGTGAGAAATACAGTTTATTTAACTCTTTAACATCTGCATTGTATCACATGCTTATTGCTTTGTGGCCACTGCAGGGAATGTGAAGTGATCAACCAAGCGGATGAGGAAGACACACTTTATCGCGTAGCCACACCGTCGGTCAGTAAAAGGGGCAAAGGCAAGGACTTTATCTTGCTGGCATCTAGGAGGAAGCCATGTGATGCCAGGTGTGGTAACATAATAAACTTTTTCACCTTTTGTTTCTCGATTTCCTATTACACCTTTATATTATATTTCTATGCAACCAATTATTGCATTACTGCCACTAACACTTGCTCTTTCATAAAGTCTCATGATGCCCTCCTCTTCTGTCCCTCTCAGGGACCCATATCTGATAGCTCTGCGTTCTGTCACTTTGCCCACTCACCCTCCCACTGAGGACTACACCAGGGGAGAGGTGCTCTGTGCTGGCTTCACAATCTGGGAAGAGTCCAGTACTGTCACCAAGGTTGGCCAAATGAGAGGGACACGCAGTTCAGCATTCACGCTTTCTATGAGGACATTGCTGCAGCCTAACGCTTCACAACTTTAAAACTAAAGCAAAAGTAGTTACAAGACGTGATGTGTTTTGTTTCAGATCACCTATTACAACCAGGCCACACCGGGTGTCCTCCCCTACATCTCCACAGACATCGCTGGCCTCTCCTCCAGCTTTTACAGCGCTTTCTCTGCCTGTAGCGACTTCCTGGAGGCCAACAAGGACAGCCTGGCTGCTCTGCCACCCTCTGCAATGAGACATAACAGTGGCGCCATGGTCTCCCCACAAGAGGAGCAGTGGCATCAGTAGGAGGGATTAGGATAATCTCTCTGTCTTGATTCCATGGCACTTCTGTTGTGGAGGTGCTGTGCTCTTGAAGAAGTATCCCACCCGGAGATTGCAGACGTCTTTTCAATGGATTTGTGGTTGTTTTTTTTCTTTAAACCTCAGTTTGCACTGGGTGACTTTGTTTATTCTGTAAATGAGAGAGAGAGAGAGAGAGAGAGAGAGAGAGCGAGAGAGAGAAAGGATAAAGAAATGCACTGTATAGGTTTTTGTAAGAATTTGCTACATGTTTTCAGCAAGATTAATAGGTATGAAGCAAGAGTCTCTCATATGTTAAGCCTCTTAGGCTATAGTATGGAAAACTTCCTGTGCAATTTTATTTATAGATCAATTAATTTTAGTACATATTCTTAAGTATTTAACAGAAATCTATTATGTTGAGAAAGCAATATTTTAAATGGTATTGCCAGTCTTTACAGAAACTAACATGAGGATAAAATTAGTCTAAGCTGGGATGTTTGAAACAGCTTTTTTTTTTATATAGTATATTTTCTACCTCCTAAATAAAGTTTTTAAACTATTTGATTAAGACTTAAGCCAATTGTACATTTAGTATGTCATGATGCTGTTTTTATTGTGAGACAATGATTATACAGGACAACTCTTGCACTGATCGTATAACATGTTGACACTCGACGGCCAAGCTGTTTTCTTGATTAAACTGAAACAATAAACACAATAGACCAGTGGATTATGTTCATTTTAGCTGTTGTGTTGGTGTTCACCTCCCTCACCCTGCATTCCTGACATTCCTTAACCATTTTTCATGAAGAAAAAAGAAAGGAAAAACACAGCTTGCAGTTGTATCCCACTGTAACTTGTGATTTTAGTGTTGTGCTGGCTGCCTCTGACTGGGGTTTAAAGGAGTTCGTAGCTCTGTCTGCTTTCCAGGTATTGTGCTTGTTCCATGGTCATCCTGTTGTACTCACACTGCTTCCCGGACAGCCAAACACGAATAACAGCAGCATCTGTAATGAAAAAATATAGTGTATGTGATCGTCAGTACAGTGTGAAATTTCAGGTAAAACAATGAAATACTGTCAGGTACAGGCCAGTCGGTAATCCTGTGAAATAAATCTGTCCAAAGCATCCCTGGATGACTGGATTACGTGTCTTGGCCTGCGGCTGGACGCCCGTTGCCAGTTCACACCACTCTGCAGGTCACTGAACAGCGTCTGATTTGTGCTATTCTTGTGAAAAGCCTCGATCAGTGCCCACTCCCAAGCCTTCCTCTTTCACCTCTGTTTTAAAAATGCAGCATACTTCTGCCCGGCGTCCTGCAACTACTGCCTCTGCCAAAGTGCTTTGTGAACGATCTCAACAATCCAGCTCCATAGGCTGGTTTACCAACTTCTTCTGCTCAAAGTCTGCCTGCAAACTGTTGGCTGTCATCTGGAAGGCAGCCTTGTTGACAGAGCTCTGAGAGCTTCAGTAGAAACTGCTTATCCTTATCTTTGTAGTACTGGAAGGATAAATGTGGTTAAAGGTGGCAAAGTTGTTTGTTCTCAGTGCAGCAGAATTGCACAGTCTTATATAATCGCTTATTACAAAAACGTTTACAGCAAATATGAAATACTAGCAGTAAGTAGTGGATGTTGAACAAGGTCTAAAGAAAGATCTCTGATCTGTTTGGATCAGTTTCTTTTATCTTTTTTCATTTTCAAATATTTCACTTGAGGCTTGTAACCCACAGCTGAAAGCAAAGCCTATGTCGCAGACTCTAAAAGTTAAATAAAGCCCAGGCTGTTGACATTGTCTGAATTCTTCCTCCAATTTTTTAAACAAAAGAGACCCTTTTTTTTCCAATCCAGCTCGCTCCTCGAGTATCTGTTATTGTGTCTAAGTGTCTTTAACTTTCCTTTTTAGCACCACTGAGATGTCAAAGGGTTTATTTAGCAGACAACCAATCCCTGGACATTTCCACATGTTGTTGTCATGGAGATTTAAGACCCTTACATCTGCTTTTTCTTAAACCACAGCACCAGAAATGTGGTGTAAGAGAAAGAGAATACACTTTGTAACAATATACAATTTAATGTCATGCAAATAAACATGTAGCCTGAGGATGTTGTCGAGCATCTGTTGCCATGGTGACATGTGAACAGTGACAGAAAACCTTGTTAAAAATGATTATTTCTGATTATAAAAGCTAGCGTAATAGATTAATTAATTTAACAGGCTCCATTCAGGGAGTAAAGTGCACTTTTGTCATCAATTAATTATCAAAGGTTATTCAGCAGGCATTTAGCTATGTTCAGAAAAATAAATGATTTATTTTACTCATTAGTTTACATCAGGTTGTAGGTCTGTTTGTGAGGTTGTCTGCACTGCGGTAAAGTAAAACCACTAAAACACCATTAGTACTTGCAAGGGCAGTTAACAGGTCCAGAGCCACTATTGAAGATATCATGGTCATGTACTTCATTATTGTGTCTGGGAATTTGGAGTTTCATGGACCTGTCAATTATGATGATCATCCTTGTCTGGTTTTATTTTTCTTTTGTAAAGCACTTTGTAACATTGTTCAGAAATGTGGCATAAAAATAAATATATTCTTATAATTGGGATAAAAGGTTGATTCTCAATACATCTAAATTAGACTAGGTTAAAGGTTAGGTTAAAAAACACAATTAAAAAGAAACATAAATAGATTACAATAAAACTGTTCATTAAATCATACTCAAAGTCCACTTAGTTTCTTTTGTCAAACTACTGTCAAGGTCAAGAATGAACTTTCATGGTGTACACACCCAAGATAAACCCACACTGGTGTATTCACTTATTTCAGCCATTCCTATACACACAACTCCCAGCATTGCTCTGCATACTTTCAGCCTGAGCAGAGGCCAGTCATCCAGTACAGTGAAAACACCTGTGTGGGTGTGCAGAGCCTTTAAATTACATTAAAACAGCAAAAGATTTTAATGTAATTTAGTATTTCTCCACCCGAATATTTATATATCCAGAGAGAGTGCAGCAAGGGCTCTTCAGAGCATCATGTGGGAAGACTAAATTGATAGAAAACATAATTAAATGAACAAATAATTTAAAAAAGAGAGGCAATTTTACATAATTTATGGAACACAGAACAAAACAATATGGAAACCAATTAATAACACAAACAAAACACTAAGATCTTTCAGGGAAATACTTTTGGAGTAATTTTCTTTCTGTGAACTGTTTCACTCACAGACAATATAACATTAATATTTACATTTTATTTTATTTTATTTATTACGTGCTTAAATATAAAAATATATATCTATGGCTGTTTTCCAACGTAAACAAAACCAAAACAAAACTGCAGGTCAACCCTGACCACGTGCTCCGTTTACTCGCCGGCAACGTAACCACGTGACAACACCCGGAAGTAGGAGACGATCTGAACTAGGTTTGCTGCACTTTAACTATTAACATAACTATAGCAATCGACATTGGAGGCGACAGCATGAGTCAGGAATACATCACAAAGTTAAAAACCGCAACAAGAGATAAACTGAGGAAATTTAACTCTCTGCGAGGTGAGTTTTATATCATATATCTATCTTATACTATATATCTGTATCTGTCTGAAGTATAGGTCAGTGAAAGCATGTGAAATATTAAGCTAAAACGTGCCTGGATTCTGTCCTCATAACTGTCTCCTTTCTGTTCATGTGAAGAGCGAGAAGTGCAGCCGGGTGAGTTCTGGGACGTGGTGGTTGTGACTGCTGTAGACTGGAGCCAGAGGGAAGCGTATGAGCTGCAGATCACACAGAAAGTTGACAGGAAAGAGCTTCCCCTTGGAATTCACTACAAGGTCTTCTCAGATCCGCCTGGGTCTAAAATAGGTGAGTGAGTCAGACAGACACTCTCCAGTTTCATTTTAACTGGGCTCTGTTTGTTGTTGAAGGGGGATCAACAAAGCACCACATTATTATAAATTATTACTAGTATGACCTTGTGTTTTCAAGGGAACGGGGGCTCCACTCTGTATGCGCTGCAGCAGCTGAATGACATCTATGGGAAGACTCTGAGCAGACTGAGAGTCATCCTCATCCATGCAGGTTGGAGATTTGAATAACCTTTTGTTGCCCTTAGATGTCTAAATAAATTACAATTATGTCTTCCACTGCTTTTCTTCCAATTCATGCTGATACGGTATTCTCAGTGATGGTATTTGTGTAATTATTGGTCGATAAAATGTCAGAAAACTGTAGTAAAAAATGCCCATTACGATTTTCCAGAAGCTGATACATCGTCTTTAAGTGACTTGTTTTGTTCACAATTATAAGCAAAACCAAAGGGATTCACTTTAATATCGTACAGGCCTAAATTAAAGGACCAGTGTGTAGGATTTAGTGGTATCTAGCGTTAAAGTTGCACATAGCAACAAACTCAATACAACTCCCCGTTCCAAGCATGTAGCAGAAACCACTGGCTGCGAAACTGAAAGCATTTTTATCTGCAGAGGGAGCGGGTCCACTACTACTACTGAGTCCAACACGTTGAACCGACATGTTTTTACAATAGTCCACAATGGACAAACCAAACAGTGGCTCTGGATGGGACCACCTTAGATTCTCCTACAGGTTTGGAACGGGAGGGTGAGGTGAAGGGGTTGTAATCTGTACCTAGATGCCACTAAATACTACACACTGGCCCTTTTAAGTGGGAGATGTTTACATTTTGGAGGCTGGAACTACAAAAGCTTTGGCATTTTTCCTTAAAAAAAACCCCAGAAACGATGAACTGATGATGAAAAGCTACAGTCAGTGAATTTCTTTGATTGATTGACTGATAGTTTCAGCACTACAGGTACTTGCTGTGATGACCTCCATCTCCCTTATGACCCTGATTACAAATAAGGGCCTGCAGAAAATAGATAGATGGATTGCATGCTTATATACTATCAAAGTAAATCCATTATTGCCCTTGAGTTATTAAGGCTATTTGCCAAAGTCAGACTCCAGACAGTATTACTGCCCTAAAAAAATAAGCAACAATACTTTACCATGATATTATGGCCTGTCTTTAAACTTTACCACCACAAAGGGCTCCGCTTGTTGACTCACACACAGTCCAAATCACAACAACACAATTACTGTTGCATCCATGTCGGCTAATTTATTTATTTATTTTTTATTATTATTATTATTATTATTATTATTATTATCATTATTATTATATTTTTCTTTTCTTGTTGCTTTTAAGCATAACAAATAAAATATGTCAACACTGCAGAGAACATTAGATTAGAAACTGCACACACACTCCCTACAAGCTTTATCCTTACTCAATTAAACTTCCACTTCCTCCCACAGCACAGCAGCATATCATCATTGTCTAATTAACCCCAACAGATTCCGATTTCAATTCCAAAAACTTATTATCTCTATTAGTATCTTCCCCACTTGTATTTCTCTTCTCATCCATCCAGGTGGGTTGAGTCAGCGTCTTCCCAGTGCCAGCGCCCTGGGGAAGATCTTCACCGCTGTGCCGCTGGGTGACCCTCTCTACCAGATGCTGGAGCTCAAACTGGCCATGTATGTGGAGTTCCCGTCCCAGATGAAGCCCGGTGTACTGGTGACCTGTGCTGATGACATAGAGCTCTACAGTATTGCAGAGGAAGAAAATGTCCGTTTTGACAAACCTGGCTTTACAGCTTTAGCACACCCCTCCTCACTGTCTATTGGGACTACCCACGGAGTGTTTGTGTTGGATTCACATGAAAAGCCTACTTACTCAGAGATGGAGAACACTTCCTGCCTGTGCTTTCTGCACAAGCCGAGCGTTGATAAGATGCGAGACAGTGGAGCTGTTTGTAGAAGACAGAGTGGTTGTTTTTCTCTTCCTGATGCTGAGTTTGTCTACACAGACAGCACCTATTACATCGACTTTGATACCGCAAAGTCTCTTCTTAACCTGCTGAGAGAGTTGGGCCCCTTGGACTGTGAGATAGACGCATACGGGGACTTCCTCCAAGCACTGGGTTCTAAAGCCACGATAGATTACACCAACAACACCGCAAATGTCACCAAAGAGGAGAGCAGTCTGGTGCAAATCCGCCAAAAGATCTTCCATCTTCTAAAAGGGACTCCCTTGAATGTCATTCTCCTGAACAACTCCAAGTTTTATCACATTGGAACCACATCAGAATACCTCTTTCACCTCACTGAGGATGTGGCGCTGCACAGGGAGCTTGGTCTCCTGTCATCTGCCTTCAGTGTACATATGAATGAAAACTCAGACGACTCCCCGGGATACTGCGTTATGTACAGCGTCCTCGATTCCAGTTGCACTGTGGGAGCTCGATCAGTGGTGGAGTACTCCAGACTGGGAGCAGGAGTTTCTGTAGGTCGGGGCTCCATCGTCAGCGGCTGCCGGGTCAGCGCAGCCCTCTCTGTGCCTGATGGAGTCTTCATGCACTCACTGTGTGTGAATCACAAGCACCAAACCAGGTTTGTGACTGTCGTGTTTGGGATTAATGACAACTTAAAGCACAGTGTGGAAGCCCCTGCGTACATGGAAGAGCTGAAGCTTTTTGGTTTCAGCCTGGCAGAGTGTTTGTCCCACTGGGGGCTGAAAAATGAAGTCCTGAGGTTCTCGGGCGATGCGTCCAGCTGTAGTTTGTGGAAGGCTTGTTTGTTTCCTGTTTGCTCTGATCCACAAAGCTCATTCTCAGTGTCTCTGGAAATGCTGCAGGCCGTCCTGAGTGGGTCCACATTCACCTTACCTAAAGACACAGAGCTGATGTCCATGCAAGAGTGCTTACAGTGTAAGAACCTGGAGGAGATGTTGAAGTTCAGGAAGGGACTATATGAAGACATCACACGGAGAAAATCGAACAATTGAGATCATGCAAGCAGTTTTATGCTGTTAAAGTAAGAAATCAAATACATTGTGCTATAAATCATCAATATATTGTATGATCATTTTTCAACCATCAGGACTATTAGCTTTTGTCAGCAATATGAAGATCTGATATGGATTTTGTCATCTGATTCATTGTGGTATAATGTTTCATAAAGTTCATTCTTAATTTTTTAAAAATGTTTTTGTACATTTTTTGTAATCTAAAATATAACATTCTGGTGTCTTATAGAAGCATTTTGCTTTTTACCTCATCTGATCTCACTCACAGCATTTAACTGGTGCTTTGCTTTCAGTAATTATTTTGCTCACGACAAGAGGTACGTCAGTATTTGGAGCATCTGTCTCTACATGGACATGTCCATTGTCTTATAACAACAATGTGAGGCAAAGGGCACAGTTAATCTTAAAGTTCTTTTCATTTAATTTAATTTGTTTGCAACTCAGGACCATGATGACATGGTATGGAGCATAAACACAATATAGAGCAAAAAGCCTAGTTTACAAATAACTTTAGGCTTATCTGATTGTAATAATAAAATTAATTTAAACATAGATGGGCGGTTTAAATAATGCTACAGATCCTCTGGTTTCCAACTTTGCTTTTCCTGGTATGACAAGTCAACATGTCTGCTGTGTGTGACATAAATCAGTTGGGAACCACTGAGCTCGTTGTTTATTAGGCAAAAAAAAAAAAGATACATGTACTTCAATTTCAGTCCATCAATCAGCCTCTCATACATCACAGACTGATTGTAGTGGCAGGGCATTGATCACCTGCTTTGTTTTCTCACACGCACGCACGCACGCACGCACGCACACACACACACACACACACACTTGGGTCACACTGATACACGCCCGCTTGTATTTGGAGGGAGATCAGTTGTCGTAGTTGTTAGGCATTCCACTCAAAGGTGTTTATTTTTAGCCCGCAGCCCATGATCCCCCTTTATCTGGACCTGTGCAATTGTGGCAGAGTGAGAGATTGTATTACTGCTTTACTCAAGTAAACCAAACTGCACAGAACATATTACCAGAGCAGGACCTTATCAATGGGAAATTACAAATCAAGACCATCTCAGACGTGTACAGGTAATGGCTTGGTGTGTTTGTGGGAGGATATTTTAATGTCTGATGTATCGACAGGGTGAGAATGAGGTGTCAATGGAAAAAGGAAGGCCTGGAGGGGAGGGTTTTACTGTTAGCTGCCATCATTTTCTATCACAAGATGTACACAAGTTGAACAAGTAAGTGACTGACAGTTATATATAGTAGTGCCCGAACACAGTGCAATATACAGTTGTTCAATTTTATCGCAATTTAATTAAAAGGTGCCTTTTTTCTGCACATGGGCAACAATAAGTTCACATTATGGCCAATTACGAGGCACAAAGGAAAGAGGGTGTTGACTGTTGTACAGATTGTAAACCCAAAATTGTGACATAAATAAAATTTGACTTTGATGTGACATGTTGTTGTGAAGATGAGTGGAAGAAGAAAGTCGGGGAATCGTACGCCGTGATCATTGAGAAGTTGGAAGACGACCTTCAGCTCAAAGACAGCGAGCTCGTGGATCTCAAACTGGCTTTCAGGTGAGTTTTAAATTGGAATTTAAGGTGTGTGACTCACAGTATATACCATGTGTAATTTAACACAAGGGGTTTTAATTTTTACAAGCTGGTGATGTTGATTTTCTGTGACTCAGCTCTGATGAGGCTTTTCAGAAGGTGAACGTGAGCTACCGAACAGAGAAGGGGCTGTCGCTGTTGCATCTCTGCTGCGTATGTGGAGGTATGCATGACTGCTAGGGTCTATTAATAACCTCAACAAACTGTGACAGTGGAAGGAGGGATTACTATGGACTGACTGACATTATTGTCTGAAGATGACCTTAAACCTCAAAGTTAGACACAAAAGTAAACAGAAATAAATTGTACATAAAGAGTTAACAGTTTTCCTGTTTCTTAGATTTAGTATATTATTCCATCTTGTTATGTTATTAACAATAAACATTATGTTTAGTTTAGTGAAATATTTTACCAGCTAATAATATCAGTATGTAATATTCTGACCAGGTAACAAGGCCCATATCCGCACCTTGATGCTCAAGGGCCTGCGTCCTTCCAGACTGTCCAGGAATGGATTCACTGCACTCCACCTTGCTGCTTACAAGGTGAAGAGAATTAAAGAGCATTAAATACAGATATATTCTAAATATATTTCCAAGTGTAATCTATGTCTTTGTCTTGCTTGTGTTGTCATGCGGTGAAGAGCTGTCTTATGTTTTGCCACATGGTGGAGTGCAAGTACACACTAAGCCAGCATGACTATCTCTGAAGTGGGATGTGGAAAAAGCTGAACAATCATGGCTATATAAAGTGAGTGTTTGGTAGTAATACAGTAGTTATGCTTTCACCTCACTGTCTTTGGATGTGTTCCTTGTTTGTGTCTGTACCACAGGATAATGCAGAGCTATTGACTGCACTTCTCCACGGAGGGTCAGACGTGCAGCAGGTGGGCTACGGGGCCCTCACTGCCCTGCACGTGGCCACGTTGGCTGGGCACCATGAGGTGAGAGCTGGGATTTCTTTGGGTCTTTTAAATGATAAATACCTGTGGACTTTTCATTGCTTTTGCACGTTTATAATCTGCTATATTTCCCCACCAGGCAGCAGATATACTCCTGCAGCACGGAGCTTTTGTGAATGTTCAGGATGCTGTGTTTTTCACTCCACTGCACATTGCTTCTTATAATGGTCATGAGCAGGTAAGTTGCTCATCTTCATCACTTCTGCATTCATAACTTATGGGGGAACAATCTGATAAGAAAAGTGACACTTTTCTCATCTGAATCTATATGTTTCTACTTCTCTCTCTCTCTCTCTACCTTTTCAGGTGGCAAAGCTGCTGCTCAAGTTTGGGGCAGATGTGAATGCGAGTGGTGAGGTAGGTGACCGGCCGCTGCATCTGGCTGCAGCCAAAGGTTTCCTCTGCATCATCAAACTGCTGATGGGGGAAGGGAGCAAAACTAACGGTGAGACCTGAGACTCCTGAGTACACCCCGACATATAGTTAAAATTCACTTGAGTCAATCGTCTGTGGATTAAACATAATAGCACAGGTTATTATATACTTTACTTACTACGCACTGCTTCAACACTGCCAAACCTACTGATTTCCTTCTTAAAAAGCCACAGGGAAGATACTTCAGTTCTATAGCTGAAAATGATGGTGGGAATTCTTTTTCTAACTTTTCTTCTCTCTCAGTGAATGCCCAGGACAATGAAGATCACGTTCCTCTCCACTTCTGTGCCCGCTTTGGTCACCATGACATTGTGCGCTATCTCCTGCAGGGCAACTTTGACGTACAGCCTCATTCTGTCAACATCTATGGGGACACACCTTTACACCTGTAAGTAGAGTGTCAGTAGGCTTCTATGCATTTTTGCTAGATGTCATGAAGTGCTGTATTGAATGTTGTGTTTCTTCAGGGCCTGCTATAATGGGAAATTTGAAGCAGCGAAGGTGATCATACAGCTTTCTGGCACAGAAAGTCTGTCAAAGGAGAACATATTCAGCGAGACAGCACTTCACAGGTATTGTCTCACACACTGTATTGTGCTTTAACATGTTTGATTTATGAGCATCACTTTTAACCTGTGATTCATGTTGCTCTGAGGTGATAATGAGTACATATGGCATGTCACAGTGCGTGCACCTATGGTAAAGACCTGGAGATGGTGAAGTTCTTGTTGAGCCAGAATGCTATGAGCATCAACCATCAGGGCCGAGACGGACACACAGGTGACTCATGTGTTAAAACTCCTTTACTCACATGTTCAGTTGTATTTTTAATTATAAGTGTGTTTATATATATATATCCCTTTATTGCTCTATTCAGCTCTGCACAGTGCCTGTTTTCACGGCCACATCCGCCTGGTGCAGTTCTTGCTGGACGGTGGCGCAGACATGAACCTGGTTGCCTGTGACCCCAGCAGGTCCAGCGGGGAGAAGGATGAGCAGACCTGTCTGATGTGGGCTTATGAAAAAGGTCTGTTTGTATGATGATGAGCTAAGCTGTCAGGAAAGATCTAATGAAAGCTAATATTAGCTCTTGTGTTTTTCCACCTCAGGTCACGATGCCATCGTCACCCTACTGAAACACTACAAACGTCCAGATGAGTCCCCCTGCAACGAGTACTCCCAGCCAGGAGGGGGTGAGTCACCCCTCGAGAAACTATTATCTGTCCTATAAGTCCCTTATCCTTTAATCTGTCTGAACATGTCTGCTCTCTTCCAGATGGGTCCTACGTTTCTGTCCCTTCTCCTCTGGGAAAGATCAAAAGCATGACTAAAGGTAGCGAGGTGGAGTGGAGCGCAGCAGATTTTCCCACACTTCACATCAGTGTCAGATGACATGACAGCACACACTGTCAGTCTGTCTGTGTGATATTCATACTTAGATCTAAGAAACGGTTGATCTGAATAGCATGAAACCGGCGTTTAAAGCCTCTCAGATAAGGAATCATCTGTTGAGCTATTTGATAAAGAGGCCTATAACAAGTATAAAGGAAATTACAGGGCTTTCACTATTGCTATAATTAAAATGTGGTGCACCTTAATTCTACTTTTAATTACTTACCCTGAAAAAAATAACATCTGTAGTACCTTCAGATGAAAAATCTGTATTATGCTTTAAATATGACTATAACCATCATCAGCCATGTTTTTCAAATAATACAAAATATAAAAAATAAAGTGAGTCAGTTTAACTGCATTCAGTAAGGGGGCACTAAATTAAAAAGAACAACTTTCTTTGTGAGGTATTGATGCATTACACACCTGTAAAGCTCTTCATCAATGAGATAGAGTTTTCTGAAATTGTTTCTCTCTTTTTAGAGAAAGCTGAAGTTCTTCTGCTCAGGGCCAGCCTCCCATCTCAATTCCATCTTCAGCTGTCTGAGCTGGAGTTTAATGAAATTATTGGATCAGGTAACTCTGTTCTCATGTTTGGTTTTAGGGTTTTTTTTCTCTCCAAATAATGTGCTTCAGGTAATCAGTTAATATTATTGAGCTTTAAATCTGTTTCCCCCTCAGGCTCCTTTGGAAGGGTCTACAGAGGCAAATGCCGAAACAAAATAGTTGCCATAAAACGGTACTTGTCAATTTAAAGGTCCAGTGTGTAACATTTAGGAGGATCTGTTGGCTCGATTGAAATATAATATTCATAGCTATCTTTTCATTAGTGTATAGTCACCTGAAAAACTGACTGTAGAGAGGGCCATTTTTCATGAGCTTTAAAGCCACCATACCCACATACACGCATGGAAGGCTGAGCTGTATTGAAATTGTTGCAATCTGCAAATTAAGCGCTAGATGCCACTAAATCCTACACACTGGTCCTATAACATACCTCTGAATGTGACATTTTGCATTCCATCTCTGGTAATGGGGAAAAACTGACGATTCCTTCAACGTCCGCTGTCGTTTGTAGCTATCGAGCCAACACGTACTGCTCGAAGTCAGACGTGGACATGTTCTGCAGAGAGGTCTCCATCCTCTGTCGCCTCAATCATCCCTGTATCATCCAGTTTGTGGGGGCGTGTCTGGACGACCCCAGCCAGTTCGCCATCGTAACCCAGTACGTCTCTGGAGGCTCCCTGTTCTCTCTGCTGCACGAGCAGAAGAGGTGAGGAAGGGTGCATCTATGCCCTGGAGCTCACAGTTTGTCATATTGTCTGTAACAGACCCCCATCTAAGGCCCACGGACTCAGATAATCTACTAAACTTCAGAACTTCCATGTGATGTGATCTCCTCTAACAACTGTAAACACAGAAAAGGCAGCAACATCAGATTTAAACAGACTGACCTGAAAAATATAAACCAAGTGGTGAAACGATTAGAAAATGAATTTATTCAATGGATGGAAAAATATATAGATAAATGTCAACGTTTGCAGTTTCCAGCTACTCAAATTTGAGTATGACCTACTTTTCTATGTTTATGATTAAAAAGTGAATTAAATTGACTATCTTTGGCTTTTGGACTTTTGATCAGAAAAAAAAAGGTGATGGATAGTTTTCACTATTTCCTGATATAAACAAGGAATCGAACAACAATCCCCATATTAATTGATAATGAAAATAACAGTTGCTGCTATGTCATAAATCTTTGTCACACTCACGGTGGCAGAATGGTGTTCGATCAAGTCAGTGGTCATTATTGACTCAGTTTGATGTTGTTGCACTTCCATTTGTTCTGGTAAGTAAGATGTGTTAACATCAGTTCATTTGATGTCATGCTTGATTCCTTGCACACTTTGATAGTGACTAAAATCCTGATTGAAAAAGATCTTAAACTACCTTAAGGAGTTACTCAGTGTCTGACAAAGACATGTTTGCACAGCCCAACCGACTGTTTCAGTTCTCATTATCCTCCTTGGAAGTGTCCCCTCACCCATCTCTCCCCCTCAGCCGGGATCATCATTGATCCAGATGAAGTGTTCCGCTAACTGTGTGGCCAGGTGCTGTCTTTATAGACTGTCCTATTGATCTGTGTAAAGTGCTGTAGGTGATTGGCAGGGACCATTGATCTGGCACTAAGTGGCTGCTGCTTTAATGATGTGTCAATGGACAGGCTTATCGACCTGCAGTCCAAGCTCATCATTGCCATCGATGTGGCCAAGGGCATGGAGTACCTGCACAACCTCACCCAGCCTATCATCCACAGGGATCTCAACAGGTGGGTGCCACCGTAGCAGAGTATGTGGTTGGATGATATTGGCAGGCTGAAAATACTGTTGTGATCACTTATGATACCTGTGTTTCCCCCAGCCACAATATTCTGCTGTATGAGGACGGACACGCAGTGGTGGCTGATTTTGGAGGTATGGTGGTATGTTTGCTTTAAGACAATTAAAGCTGCACTAAACATTTTATAATAACATTGAATTAAATGAATTGAAATGAACGAAACTATGTACCTTTTTGAAAGAAACTTTTGAAAGAAATACAATTTGTTGATTGCAGTAAAACTCAACCTTGCTCACTTAAATCCACTTATGACTTTTGCTGCTACAGCCTCACTTGGTCTGGTATGACCAGTAGCTTATGGTGGCTAAAGTTAGCTAACTTTGAATAGATATTGGTGTATCAGTGACATACACACAGAACTGTCTTGGGATTTCTAAATGAAAAAAGTATTTGCTTACATGGCTTTAAGGACATTCCTGACCTGAAACAGTGCTCTCCATGATTCTCCTTCGTAGTGAAACAAACTGAAGATATAGTGAATCACTTTGCAACACAGAGAGAGTTTTTTACACTGAAAATGGATGTCCTGAGCAACACAACTTCTGCATCTCACCACCTTAAAGACTCTGGATTGTTTTTTTTGTTAGTTTTTTTTGTCATGTGCCATTACAATGCAGCTCAGTGTAAACAGCATCAACTACTTTTATATTGTGATATAGTTTAAAGTTTTAGTTATATATAATACCATTATATATCTCTTGTAATAAGGTAAATCAAAGATTTTATTCACTGGTTCAGATCAGTGTGAGTGAGTCTTAATGAAAATACAGCTAAACGACTTAACTGCTAGTGGATGTACATTGTTTGACCACTGCATGTCCTTTCCTTCCTCTGCAGAATCCAGATTTCTACAATCCATGGACGAGGATAACATGACCAAGCAGCCGGGGGTCAGTGCTGTCTCCTCTTTTTGATTTATTTGCTGACACACGCAAGAGGCAGTCACACTTTTGGAACAACACAGAATACGGCACGTTGTATTGAGGTGTATGCTGTTTTTTTGCGGGAGTTCAAGCCGGAGCTTCTGCTAGCTTCTGCCATCAATTACCCACCAGCTAAAAAAAAAAAAAAAAAAACTGCCATCATGCAGATTTTGTCTCAATGTGCTGACTCAGCACTACCCAGAGTGCTTGGCCTGCAGTTTGGTGTTAAGTGTGTTACATCTCTCGGGAGCTGCCTGTTGTGAGGAACTACTTGCCCTTGCTGGGACACAGTGTTTATATCAGTAATTGGGCCTTGTTTGTGTGTGTGTGTGTGTGTGTGTGTGTGTGTATGATGGCTTGATGTATTGAAGCACCACAGCATTATCGTTCTAAAAATCAAAAATCTTTCCAAGGCAATACAGGTTTCACTTAAATTGAAAGCCTCACTGCCTTAACTGTATGTGTATGTGTGTGTATATGTGTGTGTGCAGAACCTGCGTTGGATGGCTCCTGAGGTGTTCACCCAGTGTACGCGCTACTCAGTGAAGGCAGACATGTTCAGCTACGCCCTCTGTCTCTGGGAGCTGCTGACTGGAGAAATTCCCTTCGCTCACTTGAAACCTGGTATTCTTATTCACATCAGTCGTGGGTTCAAATGGTGATATTGAGTGTGCAAACTTAGAGGGGAGCCCACAAGAGACCTCTGACACAATGCACCTTTTTCCACAGAGGCCAATTTGACACAAAAGGAAAAGCACAGTAAAATTGAACTTAATGAAGGCTGAATTCCTTTTAGCTGCTTCAGTTTCAGGGTCCCAGTATTGTGCATGCTGGTTCGCTGTCACGCTGTCATAGCTTGAATAGAGCTGGATTTAAGTTGTTAAATCATTTATTGAGAACATTTTCTGATTTATTTATTTTTTTTAAATTGGCTTCAGCATTGGCCTGCAACAACACGTTAGAAACCCCACACTGAGAATGCAGTAAATGCAGCCGGTTGAGGATGAGTGGCCCTCATTTGAAAATGTATATTAGTTGTCAAGGCAGAACCGGATCATTTTTTAATGAGTCCAGAGTCATGCTAGCAGCTCCAAGCTGTATAGGCACAGTGGTGCTTTCAGCTAAATGCTAACATCAGCATGCTAACTTAAAATGGCAATGCTAACGTGTTGACATTTAGCAGGAATGTTTTCTTCTTTTAAATTTTAATGTCAGAATATTTTGAAAAGAAATACAAAATAATACAAGAAAAATCAAACACAGAACAAAAAAGCTGTCAGACCATAATAGATAATTTGCAACTTAATTTTAAGATGTCGTCCCGTCCTCAGCCGCTGCAGCAGCAGACATGGCTTACCATCACATCCGTCCTCCTATTGGCTACTCCATCCCCAAACCCATCTCTGCACTTCTGATGAGAGGATGGTACGCCTGCCCAGAGGTAAATAACCCTGTTTCACCTCTTCTTGAGTTTAATTTGAGCTCTTTTTATAGAAAATAATCAACTTATAACTTCAATTAATTCTCAACTTCTACATTTATTTACTTACTTTTCCTTTATACAATGTAGTTTATATCCACTTTGTGCTGTACTGTCCAGCGTATACTCAAACAGGGATTGCTTTGTAATTTCGGACTGCAAAACGATCTCAAATAAAATCCTGTGTCCATAAAAAAAATCCATGTCATTAGCTGTTTAGACATACTGAGAGAAGCAACTGATGCTGAGTCAGCTGCTGCTGCAAACATGTGCAGCAGTAATGAAAGGCAGCGGTGCATCCCCAGATGATACATTATTGCACAGCAACACATGGCCTGGATGATCCTCCCTCAGTGCTGTGATATTAATAATCAGCCAGGCGTGTTTTTTTCTCGGCCTCATTAGGATACATTATAACACCGTCTGTGGTGCATCTCCTTCCTTTTTGCAAGCTGAGGACCTGAGTGTGACCATAACAGGCCGTCACAAACTTTTATGCATCTCCCATGGTGCCTCGCCTGTACAGTACACCAGCTCCTGTAGGGTTTAAAAGTTGGACACGCTGCATTGTTTACAGGATTTGTACTGTAAAATGTCTTCGTTAAAGCCTGAGAGAATGAACGCTGCAGTGTACGCAGATTTAAACACATTTTCTTCTGTGACACCCATATCACCTGAAAAGTATTTACTAAAATTGTTTACTGTGTTGTCTTAATATTCTTGGTCTCATGTATTGAAGTACTCAAACAGACGTCTATCTGAGGATGTGATGTATAATTGAACAGCTCTGGGGTGGCGGTGTTTGTTCTTTTACAGTGAGGCACGAGATCTAAGGACTGCTTTTGAAGCGGAGTTCACCTTTGCTTTGTGTGTGGGTGGACTAAAATGAGCACAACATACAGGACCGTGTTTTTGTCTGTACCTGATGCCTCTGATTGTTCAGAAATAATTATAGTTTGCATTTTCCAGGACAGACCAGAGTTCTCTGAGGTGGTGTCCAACCTGGAGGAATGCTTGTGCAACGTTGAGGTATATATGTTAAATGTTTAACACTTCAGGTTTCAACAGGTTCAATTTTGACTTTTTAATACCATTATAAAGGCAATTTAATACCTATTTTATGTCCAGATTGGCAAAGATATGAAGGAAAAATGTCAGTTTTGTTTTGTAGTTGTTACAGCATGATCAATACATTTTCTTCCCCAAAACACGTAAGACTGAAAAATTCATATAATTGGAACTTGGGCTTTTTAAGAATATTTAGGACCCCGCAGACACCCTGAAGACATATATGTTGTGAAAATTAAATTCTGTCATTATAACTATATTCCTACTGCTGTGGTAGCTGATGTCTCCAGCTTCCAGTAACAGCAGCGGTTCCCTGTCACCCTCTTCCTCCACTGACTGTCTGCTCGGGCGAGGAGGACCTGGTCGGAGCCACGTGGCCGCCTTGCGCTCCCGCTTTGAGCTTGAGTACGCTCTCAACACTCGCGCCTACGCCTTCTGGACACAGAGGTAAGAGAAACTCAAGCACCTCCACAGACAGGTGAAGGTCGAGAGGGTGACAGTCATTTACTGCACATTGGCCACATTCACAGTTGCACAATAAACCCAGCTGGTTGTGGCCGAATTTGAGTTTTAATCATCTTAAGTTGTTTGCAAGATGCTTTGATAACCCTGCTGTTGAGTCTTTCTAGTTTAATGACTTAGCAACAGAAAAAGAACACATTGGTTCTTCATTGGGACACAATTAAACAACCACAGTGCTCTCTCATTGGGCAGTTGGGTCAGGGCAGTTTTGAAAATGCAAAATGTTTTTTTAACACAAAACTGGAAGACAAGAATGTCTAATGTAGCCAAAGCTCTGCCAGATAGTTCTTTAAAATGGTGGGACAGCATGCGATGCAGAATTCCCTACAATTCAAGTATTTGACGTACAATAAAACAAACCTACTGTGGCCCACATAACATTTATGTGAAATCATATCAATATTATTATCTGTGACGGGCATCCTGATAGCTGAATGGACTGATCCATAGTTATTAGCTTTAAATCACTTATTTGATCTGGCAAATTCCCCACCCAACATAATCGCTGGCTTTTAGCCATAATGAGTCAAGTATTTTTAGTACAGCAATATCAGACAAATAAGACTTTAGTCAACTACAGAGATCTTTTCTCAGACATTCGATTGGTTGAACAAGTTTCTCTCCAAAGCCAAATCAATCTGAGATCAAACTGTATGTACAGATGTTGTTTTATAGTCAATGCAGAAGGAATGCAGATGTTCAAATGTCTTAAAGTGATTTACATGGTTAATTATCTCTACAGTTACCATGTGGATAAGCCTCACAAAGTAGTTACAAAAAAAGATTTAAACAAGAAATCAGAAGTTGTTTTTTTTTACAATAGAAATTTAAATTAAATGTTTTCACTTTAACATCATTTCTGGGCTTGCCCTAATTTGTAGAAGTGACACCGTCTGAACAATTGTACTGCCCATTACATGTAGACCAGCTAAGATACTTACTGCAACAGTGAGGATCAGAGTTGCTCGGATACTGAACAGGAAACAAAGGAAAGCAAATGCAATAAAACATGCATGGCATTCTGACCAAGGAGGAAGGCCTCTATTAGACGTCTGGCTTTGAGCCTCTGTGCTGTGTGTGTCTCAGTGTGTGTGGAGTTGGAGCCTGGTAACAGTCACCATGAAGCCAGAAACAGGAGGTGGGGTTATTGTGGTGTGCCAATGACTTCTCAGTAATTCCCTGGCACTCACTCAAAAATTAGACACAACCTTTCTCGATGTTAAAAAAAAAGACTTAAAACATATGGTACAAGATGTCCAAATATCAAATGAAGAAAACAGTCAGATTCAATCTAAATAAATATCATTGATCATTACTAAAACATTATTTTCTTTCATTTTATGAAGGCGTCTGTGTTCATCAATTTTGTATTTTGTAGACCTACGAAGGAAGTGAGAGAGGCCTGGTATTCAATTGGACATATTATACATATTGAATTTCCTCTGCTTCTATCTGGCTCCTTCTTATCTTTCTCCATGTAAACGAAGCAGTATATATTCCTGGACCGGTGTTGTTTTGCAGCGGATTAATGAGTAAGGGTTGATTTTATCCATTTTATTTTTCAGTGAGCGTCGCCGTGCGTCGGGAGGCCTTTCAATGGAGGAGCTCAGAAGAAACATGCAGTTTTCTCCTATAGATCGAAATGGTTGGTTTGCAGAATACATGGGGATTGGTGCTGTATAGTGACAGTAATTGCTTTTGAAAGTAAAGCTGGTGTAGTTTTACACTACTGGCAAGATCAGATACTGTAGGCATACAGATTCAGTATCATCTTCAGACCGACCTCTGACGTGTTGTTCTTATGCAATGTCGATTTTGTCCAGTTTTCTTTTTACCTGATGGAATCGTTTATTAATAATAATTCCCCTACTCTGTGGCATTCAGTCACAAATATACAGGTTCATTTTCAAAAACAACCAAACGTTATTTAAACAGGAGTAAAAGGTGCACTTGTCAGGGACTATTTTCAGCAGTGGATGAATACACGTTTGGTGGTTCTCCAGGACAATGTATATAAACTATAGTGCCCATTTTTGTTAGGAGGATCAATACATTGTTGTTTTTTGTCTTTTCATGGAATATTTACTGTATAAATAATATAGAATTTCATTAGCAGTAGAAATATTGTTATTCACAGCTGAAACTGACCACCGTGAGTGTTACAGTTGTCATTGATTTGTCTCTTTTTCAGGCTATGTGTCTGATCCATTGAGCACCATGAGATTCTGCTCGTCTTTCAGCAGCAGTGGCAGCTTCGAGGACAGTAACTAAAACCCTCTTTATTATTACCATATTGATTCATACATCTGTGCCTCTTTTTCTCAATTCATTTGAATTAAAATTGTTTAAATAGATGGTAGAAGTAGATATTGCTCACTTACTTGCTAACTAAAATGTATTTAGTTGTAACATACTGTATATGGGTGAGTTGTGTACAGTATACACCCAATATAATATCTAGTCTTGTAGTTTTAGGTGTATTTGTTATATTATATAAACATTTTTTATATTTTGCTGGGGCTTTTAGATCTTGTAAATACTGTATGCATATGTTTTTCTGTGTATGGTTTGCATAAATCTGAAATACAAGCTTTTGCCAGTCAGTTGGTGCATTGATTGAATGTACACACATCTTCATTTGAGGGAGAAAAGCAGAAAGCCACTATTCATATCACTGTTTTTATTTTTTAAGTGGCCAAATCACACAAGGGTTCAGTCATTGACAAATATCAAATTAAAAGATGAAGCCTCACAAACCCACATCAGCCATTAAAATCAAGTGAACCAGCAATATAAATAAATATTAAGTATATTTTTTTATATAAGAGGTAGTGTTAGCAGCAATAATGACACAAATCTGTGCCTACGTTTATTTAACTAATTAGAAGCCAAATGATGAAGGATTTCTCCATGTTAGCTTAGGTTAGCATTCCTGCTGTATTTCTGTCTACTCTAAACAAATAATCACGTTGAGGCTCTTGCTAAAATTGTCATTAACGCAGATACAGTGCAATTACAGATCTCTGATCACTGCTAAAGTCGGTGGAAATGTAACGTGTGCTAAATAAGCTGTGGGAGTCCAACAACTATGAATTATTCACTCACTTGTGAGTGTGAGTGGAAGAGTATCTGTTTACACGTAATAGGTGATAGCAGCTGTACTTGATACCCCACACAAACTATGCCTCTTTGTTACCAACAATAGGAAGAGATGGTCTATTGTAAACATTTTATACAGCAGTCAAAACTCATTATGCAGCTTTTTCTGTTTGGTGACTGAAGGATGAAGACTATCTTGGATGTCACTGTAATGTAAACACAGAAACCACAAGACACTTGAGGGCCTCTGTCAAAACTAAAATCAAATTACATTTCCTGATCACTACAAATATTGTAGCCATCTGATTGTCTCATCGCCGTGCTAAAGCGCTTTCTCTTGAACGTAGCTTTTTATATTCACTTCTGCGCTTCTTAAATATGTTTTCTTGTAAAACTAAAAAAAGCAAGTTAATCACCACTGTACCCTAGGGCCACTCATGTGCAGCTCTAATGTCCACTCTCTGTCCTTGCAGCAGTCAGCAAAGGGTATGAACTTCGACCAAACAGTGTTTCATCCACTGAGAAAGTGCTCAACCGGTCTTTACTGAGAGTGTGTTGGATGTCTTGGATCCTCTGCACATCCGTTCTGTCTCCGCTGACGCTCTTGTCTGACAGTTTGGGTTGAGTCTCTTTACAATGGGACTCCTCCGGAGTTCCATCTTCTGACTTGGACTCTGTAAAATCAGTAATTTCTGTAACTTCTCGACTTTTTTCCCATGCTTCCCCTTCATCTTTCGGTTCATTAGCCTTTGATTCAGAGAGGCCTGCTGGACTCGGTGAACGCTCACGATGCTTATCTGTTTCGGATGAAGGTAGAGGATCTTTGTTCTCTTCAACTGCTGTTTGTTTTTCATTCAAGTCTGGAGCGTTACCAGTAGCTTTCTCCTCATTCTGGTTCTCAGGGACGCTCTCAGGTCTGCCACTGGTTACTGAATGATGAGTACCTGCAATGCTTTCCACTTCAGTTTTGGAAACATCAGTTTGCTCAGTGTGATCCTGCATTAAACCCTCTTGAACCTTGTCTTCTTCTAGAGACCCCCTGCTTCCTTTGCGCTCTTCTAACCTCATATCTTGCCCTTTGACAGACTCTTTATCATTTTGTTCACTCTCTGATTCTGGTTTTAAGTCTTTCACCTCAGTCTCCTCCTCAACTTGCAGTGTGTCTGCAGCAGGGTCCTTCTCACATTGTTCGCCATCTTCAGAGTGATTGCTCTCAGGGTTTAACTCTACAGCTTCCTCTTTGATTTTGTCCTCATTTGCATTTTTTAGCATGTGCTCTTGTTCTGCATTTTCAGACATCTTCACCTCCTTAAGTGGACTTGCTGATCTCGGCAGCTCTGTTGATTGTGTAGCTTCTTTGTTAGAGTTGGATACTTCAGAGTCTGATTCCTTCAAGTCCTCTAAAGGTTCGACAAATGTCTCAAAAAACTTTGATGTTTGATGCATGTTCACCCAGTTTGTCACCAGGTCTTCTCTTGCTAAGGCCTCTGGGGTTTCTTCGCCTACAGCAACACTCTCCTCTTTGTTTTCAGCCTCATTGTTTTCTGTAAGCTGTGCTGATTGAGCTTGTGGTTTGAGCAGCACGCTCGCTCCTTCCTCCGAGGCCTTGCTCGCCTCCTCTGTGTCTCCATTGTCTCCATCGGCAGCAGAGAGGTCAGCAGCGTTTTCATCAGCGTGTGGATGTTTGTCTGTTTTAGAGTCAGTCGGTGCAGAGGATTCATCTAACTCGTGAGCTGTAAGGACTAAATCCACAGCTATGGGTGCCGCAGATTGCTCCTGATCAGCCGAAGAAGCAACTACCACCACGATGACATTACTCTGTACGTTATCGTTCTTTTTGATCAAATCTGGATCTCTGTTTTCATGATCAGGGTCAGATATGTTCCCATTTTCATCTTGTTTTGTTTCCTCACTGTTCTTTCTGTCATCTGATTTAGATTCCGCTTTTATTTCTGCACCAGATGTCTCTGGCTCTGAGTTTTTAGTGGATTCATCTTGCTTTTCCACACCTCTGTCCGCTACCTTAGCCTCACTTTCTACCACATCGGTGTCAGGAACCTGATCAGCCTCGCTGTCTTCCTGTTTTTCAGCACCATCGCCAGACTCCACACCTACTTCTTTCATGTCTGAGCTCTCATCTTCTGTAGGTTCCTCAGTTTTTATCTCGTCTGCTGTTTTTACATCAGTTTCGCCCTCGGTTTGAGCCTCTCCCTCATCCTCATGAGTTTTGGTCTCTGCTCCAGTAGAAATCTCTCCATTTTCAGCATCAATTTCTCCACATCCTTCAAACCTTTCAGTTTCTTTCTTCACATCTTCAGGCTCCATCGCGTTGTTCAGTGCCTCTTCAGTCGTTTTATTCTCGTGTGCTACATTTGCTGCTTCACTGTCACCGACATCTTCTGACTCAACAATATTTTCCTCGGATATTGTCACATTGTCTTTATCCAAGGCTGCATCTGCACTTTTCTCAGGTTCTTCTGCAGTCTCAGATGTTTCTTGTCCCTCTGTAACTTTTTTCTCTTCAGTTTCTCCGTCATCTTTATTCGTTACAACTTCACTTTGCTCAGCTTTATTCTGGTTCTGATCCTTCTCTTCATTTTCAGCGTCAGGGTCCTTTTCTTCATCAGCAACTGTGTTTGTCTCACTTATCTTTTCACCTTCATTAGTTTTATCAGTTGTGGCTCCCTTTTCTTCAGATTCTCCCTCGTCATTTTCATTCTTGACACACTCACTGTCTTCATCTTTCTCTGTCTTTTCTGATTTGTCTGCCTTCTCTTCATTTGCAACTTTATCATCCTCGCTGTGAGTTTTCTCAGCTTCCTCTTCATTCGATTTTCCTTCAGTGTTTGACTCTGTTTGAGTCTGCTCTGTAATGTTTTCCTTGTTTTCTATACCTTCTTCTGTCTTACTCTCGTTATTCTCTGCTTCCTCTGTTTTATCCTTATCATCCACTTTGCTTTCCTCACTATTGTCACCTTCTGTTATCTCATCTGTATTGGTTGGCTTTTCTTCCTCCTTAGCTTCCTCTTCAGGTTTCTCCTCTAATTTATCATTTATTTCCACAGATCTTTCTGTCTGCTCTTCTTCCATATCACACCTTTCTTGTTGATTGTCATCCTCACTAGCCTCTACTGCTGACACTTCCTCTCTTTGCTCTCCTTTAATACCTTTATCGTTCTCATCTTTTGAATTGCCCTCGCTTGTTTCTGCTGTTTTCTCAATTGCGGTGCCTCTGCTCCCCTCCAGCGAGCTGCTTGCATTCTCTGCTGTGACTTCTGTTTCTGATTCTCTGCCTTCGCTGTCTCCTAGCTGCCTCTTCTCTGTGTCGGGTACAGGTGCCTCTTCACAGTTGAGGGCCTCTCGCTCCTCAGAGGGCTCTGCTTTCAACTCCATTGTCTCGCTCGCTGTCATCGCCTCCGCCTCTGCATTATCGGGCACTGCTGTCACATCAGTCTTTTTATTCGACTCTGATACTGATGACTCATTCTCCTCGGTGCTTTTTGCCCCTTGCCCCATCTCGCTGGGCTGTGTGTCAGCCTCCACTGCAGTGTTTTCCTCGCTTTCCTCGTCTTTCTCTGCAGCATCAGTGGATTTAGCTGTTGCATCTTCTTGAGGCTCTGAAGTCTTGTCATCCTCAGCCATTTCCTCTTCAGATACAGGATGCAGAGCTGTATCTCCTGTGTCCTCTGATTTATCATTCTCAGCTGTATTTCTGTCCTCTTCTGATGCAGCCTTTTCATCTTCTTCGTTTATTTTAACCTCCTCATCTTTAGTACCATCACTGCTCTCGTGGGGCTCTTGTTCAGTTTCGTCCTCTTGTCCTTTTGGTTCAGACATCTCTTCCTGATCGTGTACCACTTCAGCTTCCCCAACGACCCCTTCCTCACATTTAATTTCTTCAGCTTGGGTCTGTTGGACAGCATCTGCAAATATAATTTCGAGATTATTGAAGAAAATATGTATTTTAGTTTACAAGTTGTCTCATGCTGATTCGAATGAAAATGAGTCTGGTACCTTTGTTGTCCTGTTCAGGGCTTTTATCTGTTGACTCCTCCTCCTCCTCAGTGCTGGTGTCGCTCAGTTCGGGCTCAGAGCTGCACTGGGACTCCTGCAGTATGGCTTCTGCTAGCTTATCCTGCACAGATTTGGCTTGGGGAACAAAAAGAGACAGGACACACACAGCAATATAAGTTAAGCAAGCATGTGATGAACTTCTATTAGAGATGTACGATGTCAGAGTGTAAAAAGGAATGAGGTAGTATTTGAACAATGCAAATGAAATGAGATAACTGAGCCAATGAAGAAACATACAGCCATAAACAGAACAAAAAACTGTCTTTAATCTTTCCAGGTGCAAACAACAACAGCAACACAACATGCAAAAAGATAATTAACATGCACAGAATAAAACAACAACAACAACACATAAACAAGCATCGTTCAGTACACAACCAAAATGGAAACACAATACAGACTGCCTAAACCTACTGTATGTAAATTTTAAACTCTAGATGATACAAAATTAAAAGGAAGAAAGAAAATTACTAAACTTTGGCGCCGAGGTGTTTTGTGCGAAGACATTTCAGGATCCCAGGAGCACAGTGGGAATGTGGGAATAACTGTGGCTGAGGAAGTCTGTTTACAATTCTGCTTTCATTAATAATACATTTTCTAAACACGTGTGAGTTGTGCACTCTGTACTTGAATATGCAGTAGCTCTTCACAGCTGCATATTTTGTGTTTTTTGAAATACTGGGACGTGCACTTCCTCCTTTTCTTCTGATTGCATTTTCACCCCCACTCCCCTAACCCCCCACAGGCTTTTCCTTTTGTTTTCTGAGCTATATTTTGAAATGTTTATTCATTTCACATGTTTTGATACACATTCTTTTTTGCTTTAACCAGAACTACATAGTGCGAAGAACCTAAAGTTGAAATGGCTACACACATTGAATGAGTGATAAAAATCCAATCGAAATACTCTTATAGGTGAGAATTTCTTATTAATAAGTCTTGATACTCATTTTGAATAAACTGAACTTTGACAGACAGAAAATCATCAAACACAACGAAAACAAAAGAAACGAAAGAAAATAATGAAAAAAAAAGTAATAGCACACAAGTAATTTTTCCACTACTCAGTTGTTTAACGTTTAAAGTAATATCACAAACTGACAACACAGTACTGACAGTACTGTGATAATTATTTGTCTGTTGTCTCTTGGCACTGACTACAGCACTGTTTGTGATAATAGTGGAAAAACCTCCATACAAGATGGATCCATTTTCTCACTCAGGTGAAAGCTCCAGGGCTGTATTTGTAGGTTTATACTCACCCCTCTCCTGTTCCTCCCCCTCTTTGCTCTCATCTACCGTTTTCTCAACCTCTTTGTCTCCCGAAGTGTCGTCACTCTGTTTATTCTCGTTCCCTGAGGGGACACTGGTATCAGAGATGTCTATCTCTATGCTGTCCCCTGCACTGTTCGGTATGTCCGAGTCTTTAGGCCCAGTGGACTCAGTGGCTGCGGCTTCTTCTGGATTTGGTTTGTCTTTTTCGTCTGGTGGAACAGCAGTGTCCTCTCGATGGACCTCTTGAGCTTGTTCTGCTTTCTCATCCTCTCTGGAGTCTTTGGTTGCTTCAGCGTCACTCTCCTCCCGGTCACTGCCTGAGGAGCTGGAGCCTGAACGAGACTTTATGTCTTCAGTGCAAGAAAGATGAAGAATTAAATTCTTCAACACAGAAAATCCCTCTCCAAACTTCCAATTCAATTTTTGTTTTATTTATTTATTTATTTACATCATTAAACTTTTCAAAAGATGGTTTGCTGGTTTAGCTGACACATTGTTATTTAGGTATATAAAGTCATTGAAATCAAGGCTCCATGTATAAGCAGAAATGAGGGTTTGAAATCCCTGGAAAAGATACTGAGTGATTATGTTTTTGTGTTAACAGCAGGTGTCAAATGAATAAATGTTGCTTTTTACTCTCTGTATTTTTCTTCCCATGCAGTGTTTTAAAGATGTTCAAATGAGACATTTCACCCACCGTCCTCCTTCTCGTCGTCTTCAGTCTCCGAGGCGTCTTTCTCTTCAACCTGCTTTTCAGTTTCACCGGACGGGGATGGGGATTTTTTTTCTTTTGCCTCGACATCTTCTGCAGGCCCCTCATCATCTGCTTCAAAGTCTTCTTCATATTCTGAGGAGGAAGATGTACAGAAAATGAATTGACAAATACTGTATGAAAGAGATCTGTGATATTTATTTCTTAGTCTTTATACCTACCGTCTTTGACTTTGTCCTCCTCGGCTGCGGTTTCTTCTTTGACTTGAGTCTCCATGTCCTGTGGTTGGCTGGTCTCACACTCTGAATGGGATGCAGCGTTCTCTCGAGTCCTCTCTCTCTCCATCTCTGGAGCATCCTTTGGGCTGATGACTGACTCCTCTCTTACTCCATCCTCTTTGACCCTCTTTGGTGGAGGAGTGGGCTTTTTGTCCAATCCCATTGCTATGATGCACCTGAAAAAATGAGCACGGAGGAATAGGTTGATATTCTGTGAAATACGGTTTCTTTCTTGTCAAGAGTTAGATGAGAAAATGGATACCACTCTAATTACAGAAACAAAGAGCAACATTAATATTCTTGATTCTGGCCACCTGATGAATGCAAGTCCAATGCATACTCTCCTGTTAGCACTGTTTTTTAAATGCACCAATTTCTGAGTGAAATATCTGGCTGTTCAGCTGCTAAATGCTCCACTGTGTTCATTAGCCACTCAACACAGTCAGTTTATAGAGTTTTTAGCTGAAACCAGCTGCAGGCAAAAGGGTGAGTGGTGAGAGTGACCCAAAACAGTAAAGTAGTGAACCTATGTTTCTGTCTTTTATTGACACAGTTGTGTTATATTAGAAACCAAACCTGCCTACTACTCTCCTTTACCCACAATGCAACGTGACTGCTGACATCTAAGTCAGACATTCAAGTGTGTTATGTTAATGTCAGCTTCGGGAGCCATAAAAGGCTGTCTGCAACATTTTTTTACGTGTGTGTTAGTACTCCCCAAGACATGAACCCTTTAAAGTTCCCCTTTTAAAGACGCAGTGTGCCTTTAAAAGGAGACCTTACTTGTAGCAGGGAGAGGCCCCTTCTACGCTGGAGAAGCCGAAGTGTCCGTGCCTGCCACCGAGTCTGGAGCCCTTCCTGTGTTTGAACTCGCAGCAGGAGCTCAGCCGCTCCACCTGCAGCCCGTTCAGGAAGAAGGTAAGGCTGAAGGGGAAACCTCGGTGTCGCCTTGAAATGAACTGGAAAGTCTCTAAAGGAAAGATTGAGGATGTAGATGTGAAAGAAGAACATTTTCAAGATCAAGAACATAAAATCTGTAACCCTGGCATTGCATGATACACAACTAAATTATACTGAAATAACCATTTAAAGGTATTCTATGAACTGGGTGACCCCTGATCAGAGTTGGTTTGTTTGCTCAAAGGTTGTTGCACACACTTACATTATCTAAATGACCTCCCACCCTGGGTTTGCTCTTATTTGTGTACACAAACAATATCTAACAAACAAGCCACAGATCCTCACACTGACCTCCCTCGCGGAGCAAGCCCTTGTAAACACACAGGTTCTCTCCTCCGCAGTGCTGCTGAAACACTTTGACCTCATCCCTCATGTCGGTCAGGTCATGAGAGAGATGCACCGTTTTGCCAAAGTACATCATGTTCACACACACTCGGCTCTGGTGCACAGAGCTCCTCAGCATAGGGGGGTCCTGGATAGAAACGTCAAGTCAAATTTGATAATTTAATCCAATTATTTTAACTTCCTAATGCCACATGTAATATGACCTGCCTACTACACAGATGAGTGTTATGTGGGTCTGGATGACATTTACTCTATAATGATATATAATGGAAATAACATATTGAATTATATTTACTTTTTCATGTCGTCTCACCTCTGATATTGTCCTGATTAATACAGCATGACCAGTTAAATCGGACTCAGCTGACAATAATTTGGGACTACACATGAAGTAATAAAAAATGTGATGCTGTTCTGTTTTTGCATTTTGGAATTTTTTTAAACATACAAATTCATAAAAGACACACAGAAAGACATAATTTAACCTCAGCCTTGCAAAGTTGTGCAAAAATCAATGCATTTCCCTTTAAGTTTTAAGTGTTGTTCCTAATTAATCCACAGAGACTGCAGTTTATAAGTTTGTTGTGGAAAGTTTCGTTGCCAGGGAAAAACAGAAAGACAGATAAAGACCTCATTGACGTCAGCTCCACTGGAGGCAGTGGTGGGACGCAGTCTGCGGCCTCTGAGCGTGCCGCTGGGAGTGGCCTTTACCCCCCTCTCTTTCCTCTTCGTGGCTGGAGGTACTGGGGTGACAAAGTTGTTGATAACTGGGAGGCAGTAGGGTGAGATGCCACGGGAGGCCTCCACTGCGGTCAAACGTCTCCGGGACTCCTTGTCCATCTGGGAGAGAAGTTAACGAAGTGAGGTTGTGGGAAAAAAAGTCAGTGTGTGTGACAATGTCTGTGCTTGTAAAAACAGTTTCAGTGCAGATGAAAGTTTATTGTCGTCCATTTACTGCATAGAGCTACAGAGTGAATATTCAACACTGTGAAAACAGTTTCTAGAAGTACGGTGGAAACACTGATTTACATAATCTTGATCTCACTCCAGTGCTTAATCAAAAATAAAAAGGATTTTGTCTGTATAGAAAAACTGTCCTTCACCACCCTCTATACATGAATGGGAGAATAAATGAATGAGTGTGTCATGGCCTCACAGTGCAGTTGAAGTGCTGGTCGTTGTCATTGGAGGACTCGAGGAGTCTGTAAGGGGAGCTGCGTCTGAGCGAAGCCGTGGTGTTGTTACTGTGGATCGGCTTCAGACGCACCGGCCTCTGCATCTTCCCTGGAGCCGTGTTGGGTCGCGACGAGCCCGGCTGCAGCGGACATAACACACATACAGTTGGCAATCTGCTCACTACAAACACTGTATATGAATCGCTATAGAAACCAATAAAGTAAAGTGTATGTTAATTTTATAGAGTACAGTCTAGACCTGCTCTATTTGAGAAGTAGTAGTGCTATACAAATGAAACTGAACTGAAATGAATTAATACAGAACATATGTTATTTTCATAAATAATTCAGAATAATAAAGTGTTTCTTTGGACCACATGTTGTAACGTGATTTAATATGTTTTTTTTTTATTTTAGGTTGGGTTCTGTTAAATGCAATCTACTTGCTATATGCTATTTATATTTTTCTTTATTTCATTATTCTTGCTACAGAGAATGTAAAAAGGTGTTTGAGGCACACAGTCAACATACACACAGTGTTTCAATTAATTGTAGCTTGTTCTATTTCTCATTTATATCATAATGCAGAAAGCTCTTTTTGCTTTAGTACATGATAAATAACACTATTAGCATCTGCAAATATTAACATTAGTAATCCAAGAAGTGCCTTGACATTTTTCCCAACATATCACTGTTGATGTATTTCAAACAAGCCTCTGCCCGCTGAAGTGTAAGATGTTTGTAGACTTTAGACGAGAGAGATTTCACAGGATAAACACAGAGATCAAGGCTGGGATTACCAGCTCTATTTATTCTGGCATCAAGGCCCGTGACTTTTTATATTTAAAAGATCACACACGACTTCACTTAAAACTCTCTTGTTTGCACACAGAGCAAAGACAGCAGCCGAGACAGCTCTTCAAACTTAAGTGTCAACATGCACAGATAATGATTTTCATTACAAACATTCCTCACCTGACAGGATGTTTTAGACACCACCGGGCTGTGACTGAGTTTGAGGGATTAAAACTGATCTTTATCTTTTTGTCCATTGAAATTAAAATTGTGGGTGTTTGGCTGCAGATCAAACTGTCTGTCTGTCCATGATGTCTCAGTTTAATCATCTAATTTTCATCAAGAAAGTGAATATGCCTATTTCCCAATATTTATATAACTATTACTTTAATTAAACATCAACATTTTAAATCCAATATCTCACACATCAGCTGAACCATTTTACATATTATTTTTATACATTACTAATTTTTTATTGCCAATTTGTGAACAGGTACGTAACCTTCCCTGACTTCCCTGGTTACCTACAACAGCCTGTGGACTTTGTATGAAATGGTTTCTCAACTTTTTTTCGACTAACTAACCTTGCTTGCTCGCTAACGTTATCACTACCAAAATACTGTTCAAGTGGATATGTTAGTTGGCTAATGTTAGCTTTGCAAAATGACTTCACCAGCTAACATGATCCCTGATAATGTTACTAACTTATGTATTATGACAAAACAATGTTGATATTAGCCAACAATAAACGGTACAAAACAAAGATGTGTAACTAATGAGCGATGCAAGGCAGCTGCATCCAACCAGGTAACTGGAGCCTATAAGCTAAGCTGGAGTTGGCCGGCTGGCTGTGGTTTGGCTGTGCGGTGTGGGTCTGGCATTGATTGATTTGTGGAGTTGGCTTATAGGGTGATTTGCAAATGGCAACTTAGTTAAGTATCATGGAGTCCAAATATCAAATATATTAACATTACAGATAGTAACATTATTCTAAATATGACTGTAATTTATTTTTAGTGTTTATCTTAACGTTCAGTCTCATGTATGTCTCTTCTGGCTCATGCCCAGGATACAGCAGTGGTTCCCAACCTTTTTTCAAACGGATCCCTTTTCTATCATTTAGTAAACTGACGACCCCCGTTTAAGTGACACATTTGAATGGATATTCCATATTGTATTCAAAACTGTACAATTAACCCAAACAGTGAACTCAGTAACTGCAAGGAGTTTGTAAAATGAGTGATTTGGATTAATTCTGAGTTGTTCCTGTTTTGGATACTTTTTTAGGGAACAATTCTGTCTGTAATATGTATTTTTAACAATCACACATACTTACTAGCCTTCTGTTTTGACAAATTCAGTGTTTTTGTTCCTGGCGCTTGGCTATTGGTCTTATAGACAATTTACTTACTTACTACTATTAACAGCAGTTTTCTGAAAGTTACTATAGAACCTTTAACCAAAGGGGGGGTGATGCATGTTGACTGTGTTTTTCAGGCAATAAAAATTCTTACTGATGAGGGCATTACAATTCAAGTAAAACCTTATGTTTTTATCTTTTTTTTATTTTTAAACACAGGATTGACGTATTCATCTTAAACTGATTGGCCTGATAAAGGTTCTTTTACTAAAGGTCAAGGCATTTAAGAAAACCTTCTTTGCATGATGAAGGTGCTATAATAAAAAGTCAAATTCCAAAAGCACTTGATTAAAAACTTGGGAGCTGTGGCGTTCCTGATTGGCCGAAGGATCTCCTTTATCACTCACAGGTGGCAACCTAATAAATGTGATATTATAGCCACTCAATCTAGGATTTGACTCACAGACTCAGAGGATTCAGAGTGCTCCCCCTCCGGCCCAGAGTGCTGCTTTCTGATGCCCCTGGCACCCGTAGGTGGCCGTGGAGACAGGATGCGGATAATGTCTTCTTCATACCTTTTAGAGCGCTCCACCTTCCAAACAAGACCATTAATCAATATTGTTGCTATTTTTTTTTGTGTAGCTTTAAGTGAAGAGTTTTGTTCCAAAGTGAGAGACATTTGCATAAAATTACTTATAAACAATGGTAAATGCTAATAATGGAAAATAAAAATTGCACACTGAGAATGAGTTTATAAAAATGGATCATGAGTCATTACAAAAGCAAAGTAGTGTTTAAATGTAAATGATGTACCTTGATCTTATGCACTCTTTCCCTTCTTGCAAACTCCTCCAGTCTCCTTTTGATCTCTATTTGATGGACACGCTGTATGGGGTGGGCACAAAGCAAATTAGCATCCTTTATTATGCAAGGAGAAGCACAGATTAGCTGACAGTGTTTTCGACTGTGTTCCTCCTACCTCCATCTCCAGCACCTTGTGGAAAATGGCCTGTGCCAGGCATTCTCGAATGTGTCTCTGGTGGGCTCTCTGGATCAGCTTGTGTCTGTACTCCTTGTCTGGAACAATACGCCCACTCCTGGTGATCTGCAACAATAGCGTGAGCAGGGTTTAATCTAGTACATGGGTTTTTTTCAAACTGGGGTCACAAAAAAATGAGTAACGATAAGATGAGTTTTTGACTTAAAGGACCAGTGTGTAGGATTTAGTGGCATCTAGTGGTGAAGTTGTAGATTGCAGCTAACTGAACTCCGCTCTGTACATAAAAACAGCTCATTGTAATGTAACAAAAACAGGATTCCTATATTCAGGTGATAATACACTAATGAAAACATACCTATGAATATTATATTCCACCATGCCAATAAATCCTCCTCAATGTTACACACTGAACATTTCAGAACTTAAGATTTTTATTTCTAAACCTACCAGATACAGTAAGTTTCCTTGAAGCTTTTATGTTTCACCTCAATGTCAATATCTACTAAAAGATTTTTTTTCATAAATGTTAACAGACCCATTTACCAGCAGACATAATGACTGTCGACTGTGAAGGTATCGTTATTTCAATAGATCGAAAAACTATCCATAGTGTGGATCTTTAATTAGCAGCTATCAGAAGTTTTAGCCAGTTTTCACTGTATCATCATCATCATCATCATCATCATCATCATCATCAGCCTGTTGACGTACCAGTCCTGCTCTCTGCAGATGTCTCCTGATTCGAGTGTTGCTGAAGTATCCAGCGAGGTGTTTGTCTGTGAGACTGTTGTAGGCTGAAATAAGTCTACAGAAACAACACCAATAAAAACACAAACAAGACTAAATTAATTCATCCCAGAAATGTTTCTTTTCTAGAAAAAAAGGCCTCATTTAATGAAGAACACCCAGACATTCGATTTTGTCTTACACAAGAGTAACTCGAGAGTTCTTGATTACAGTCACAGAAAACCAGAATCTCAATCAAATGGTTTAGTGGGGCACAACACCATGTTTGTTTGTTGTCCTCATTAACGAGACATCAGGTCGTCCACAGCCAGGCTCGTCTGAAAGTGTTTTTCCAACACAGATTTGATTTCCTCCAGCATTTGTGTTTGAGACAACAGGATCTTACAACTATAGAGTCTGTTACCGGTGTCTGATTACGCGCAGGAATTAGAGGGGATGGCACACTTAACCCTGTCTGCCTCCTCTTTGTGCACATGGCTCGTTTGTCTCTGGTGCTCTTCAGCTTTGGCTGCAGATTTCTCATTGAACCACAACATGGTGGTTTAACTATCACTCATCATTTATCATACATGAGTTTCTCTGAACAGTGATACTTTGAGGAGGCACGTGGCACAGAAATTCTTTATATATCGTGCTAATGTGTGAAAGCAGTAAAGACAAAAAGGAGAGCATGTATGGCTCCTAGAGGTATGTTTGTTTCTGCCTCTGTTGTTGTCTGTTAGTGGGCCTCATCGTACACTAGCCAAACACTGGCATTGGCCCATGTTTGGAGTCCATTAAAAGTAGTTCATTATGCCTGTCAGTGGTGGCTATACTGCTGTACATAGTACTTCTAGAATAATATATTGTCTCAATAAGCTAACAGGGTTTCTAAAGTTTACAAATAAAGCCCTTTATTTAGAAAAAATACAAGAATATAAATATTAGAAACAAAATGTATTTAAAGTATAATAAGTATAAGTACTAATTATGCAGAATGACCACAGTGTTATATTATTATATTACTGGATCATTAATATTTATCTTTTAATGTGTAAGTTGTAGGAACTGTTTTGGCTCTGTAAATAATTGTATAAGGAGTACTAGACCTACTCTCTTTAAAAAGTGTCCTGAGATAACGTTTGTTATGAGATGGCACTATACAAATAAAAGCTTTAACAACTTCATACTGTTTAATAGTGAAATCCAGAACAATACCTCATTTAATGAACTGCTCTGAATGTAAAATTTTAATCTATAAATGAACTATAGCTGTCAGATTAACACAGTGGAGTATAAAGTATGAAGGAGCATTTAACTGGAATAAAAAAGTCCAATGTATTTATCTACATTCCACTACTGGCAACAGAGTACATTTGCATTGTGGTGTTGATTTTTTTATGTAAAGAAAAACCTCTTCAGCAACACTTTTCATCCCTCTGTCTTTGTTTCTGCTGTTTATTCTTCTGTTTTTACATCTTGTGTAATGTCATTTGTTGTTCACAGTGAAACACAAACTTATGTTTCTAAAGTTTTACAGTGCTGTAGCCTAAAAGTAGCATTAATGAAACTGCTGTATGTAAAGTCTTTTTTTAAATTACTCATATGGGCCTAGCCTAGACTAGCCTAACAGTAGTATTAACATTAGGGCAAGCAGTTAATTCTGCCTTTGAAATGATTATATTGCTAGACATTTTACACCAATAATATATTTGTATTGTAGTTAATTTCATTGTTTTCAAGATATTCGAAAAACAAGAAAACGAAACACATGACTTTGACATACATGTACAAACCAGCTGAAAAATATCATTCAGACAATAGCACAGTAAAACTGAAAGCTGGATCTCAGCTCCCTCCACTCTTGAATATAAAACATGTAATTGCACCTACCCTGGGCTGAGGTGACTCATGGTTTTCAGCTCACCCCCTCTTCAAACCTCCCCCCAAAAAAAATATTTGAGGTAAGAAAGGTCGTGGACTTCTCTGGAAGACGTCCAGGCCAATGCAGAGTCAAATGTTGTTATAAAGTGCAGCAGTACATTCAGTTGAGTCGGACTGAGGCTGCACTTCTCTCAGAGCGGAACTGATGACACTCGCCGGTTGCCATGGGAGATCACGTGACGATGCTGCCAATGAGGCTGGTTTCCACTTACAGAGAGTCCCACCAACATCTGAGCAGTGGAGGGAGAGCTGTTCAGATCCTTAAGTAAAAGTAGCAAAAGCCCCACTGTGGAAATAATCCACTGTAAGTACAGAGCATGGAAGTATGTAGAAGTATTCTCAGAAAGGTGTTTGGGAGTAACGAAATAAGATGTAATCCATTACTTGCAATCCATTACAGTTGCAGGAAAAAAACAAGTTTTTAGATCACAGTTTAGTAACCCAAAAATTTAGATTATTTAGTGGTATTATAAATATAAAATCAGTTTTTATTTTTTAATTTCCATTTTCTTTTCAAAAGGTTTAATTGTTCTGTTGTCTTACTGAATCCACATGCATCAATACTTCTGATCGACAATTCTTTTCTCTTGTTTTTATTTGCATAATTAGTGTTGAGGAAATCCAAAAGTAAAGTAATCAAGTTACGTTACTGACAATTTTTATTGACATTAATTGTATCATATTGCATTTTCAAAGTAACCCTCCCAACCCTGCTCCTGATGCAGTAAACTGGTCCCTGTCAGTGTTTTACTGTTATATGTTGCATTGAATTGCTGTAGTTGTTTAAGGTTAAAGTAACTTATACTTCTTTATATACTGTTGGATAGTTGAATCCACAGCAATGCATCATATTCTATAATATCTAATATATAACCCATTAAAGGAACACTTAATTCTTCAGTTCAGTGAAAACCACGTATCTCCAAATTTGGTGATTTAGATTTTCTGATGGACAGGAAGGGAATGAAAAGTATAATCTGAAAAGTACTAAAGCTGGAAATATTCTGCCAAAGTTGATTTACTTCAAAACTGTACTCAAGTATTTCCCCTAAGTAAATGTACTTAGTTACTTTCTACCACTGGCTACAATTTAATCCAGAGGTGCTTCGAAAATCCACTTTCTATAACAGGCTTTTATGACTTTTCACTGTTTAGTCTAATAAAATGTCATCAAATGTATCATACATAACCATACATTTGCAGCAACAGTAGCTCAGTCTGGTAGCTGGAGAGATGCACCTCCTGGGCACTGCCAAGGTGCCCTTGAGCAAGGCCTTGAATCCCTAACTGCTCACCCCACCATCTCTCCGCATTTGCATGTCTATAAACCCAGTGTGTTTGTATTTTGGGCCTACGTGTATGTAAAAACATTGAGTGAATAAATAATTTCCCCACTGAGGATTAAAGTGGATTTTATTGGTGTAATATATTATATAATATATTTTACTATAGTTATTGGTCAGCGTCTTAGAAACCGTGAACAACAATAGTTAACAGCAAAATGAAAGCAGGCGGAATAGTGATTACTATCCCGAGAGATTTGTAATGGAAAGTAACTGGCACAGTACTGCTGATTGATGCAATTGTTAGTGTGTGTGTGTGTGTGTGTGTGTGTGTGTGTGTGTGTGTGTGTGTGTGTGTGTGTGTGTGTGTGTGGTAAACTAGCTGTGTGGGAGTACTCATATAGTATGTTGTCACCGTATAATATCCATAAAACTGTAGGATCTTCAAACAATTAATCTACTACAAAACAATAAAGTTTAAATAAAATAAATATACAGTATTTGTTTGCTCTCACTGAATCACATCCAATCACTGTTTTAGCCTGATTTTAAAGGTTATAAAATATGTGAATCTCAATGAGGACATCACTGAGTCAGTGGCAGAAACCCACAGTTTTCACCTCAGAGTGTATTCACAGTTTACCAGGATGAGCTCCAGCTGCAGGTCCTCTGTGGCCCTCTTGTGGAAATGTGGGAAATTATTTTTGTCAGGACACAGAAGCATTTTCAGATTTTATGGACAATAAACAAGCTACCTGTTGCTACACTGAGTCCATACAACAGATAATTATGATGGTATATTTGGTCAAATCTTTTTATATTTATGATATCGAACTGGTGGCTTTGCTTGCAGCTCTGTATCTTCCAATGTCTCCTCGTCTTGTTGTTGTGTATAGGTATCACACATCATGAACAGTGCAGCTCATTTTCAAGTGTTTTGTCAGTACCAGAGTTGACCAGTAGGAGGAGCCATGTTTCTGTCTCAAGATGCAATCTGGAATCTTGCCACTTGAGGATCACTGATGAATACATTGAGACGGAAGAGGAGAAGATTGTTTTGTCTGTTGATGGACAACTTTCCTGTTCAAATATGCAACAGGAGACGCAGATACACAACTGTGAAACTGCTGATCATTTTCAAAGGAACATGTAATATAACGTACAGTACATATAAAGTGAAACTTACTGCAGAGTCAGAAGTTAAACTTGGCACTTGGAGAACAGCCTCTCTTTAGCTGGTAGTGATTCAAGGTCTGGTTGAACCCCGGGTCTAAACAAACTGTCCTGCCACAAAGAAATTTGTCAGTTGGTTCAAATTTGTGTGTGCAAACATTCATTATTTGGACATTTCGGAGACAGTAATTTGACATTTCAAATCATGCAAAAGTTGGACCTCAAATACTCTAACCAGCCCTCCTCCTACAAACCCAAGAGAAAGAAAGGTTTTTTTTTTTTTATCAGTTTTTTATTAAAGAAAGTGAGATATGGAGGCTATAAAGTGGACAATATTGGTGATTATGCAGAATTAATGCAGTGTATACAAATTACGCAGTGGATCAAAATCCAGCAAGGTATATTATAGTACTGTGTATAGTAACGTGTATGCATACATGATGGTCAGTTTAGCCGCTGACATGTGGAGGTATTGCAGGAATGTATCCTTTGTGGACTCATAACTATTTGCATCTGTAGACATTCTCTGATATAAAACACACAAGGTTGAGGTTTTTCTTGCAGAAAGACTAGAGGGTAGAAACACAACAGAATTACACTGAACTACTTCAACCAACATACAGAGACATAAACGGTAATCTGAAGTCTCTGCGGCAGTGCCTCCAAGAAAAAAAGTCTTGAAACTTTCTTGAACTTTTAACAATGATTTGGATTCATGTTTCATCAAACTATGTGATTAAGCAATACAGCTGACTTTTTTTTTTTTTTTTACCATTTGTTAATGCTATCCTGCTTCAAAGTTACAAACATCTTCTAAAGCAGCGGTTCTCAACCAGAGGTCCAGGGACCCCCATGGTCCTTCAGGAGTTTCCAGAGGGCCCCAAAAGATTTTAATTTCACTATTATTTCATTTACTAGAAGTCAGCCCAATGAGGGAATGTATAGGAATGACTGTTCATAGGTCAACAGTATAAACAGTCATGGAATAACTAAATCTTATCAGACTGGGATCCCTGAGACTGATGTGTTTCAATCTGGGGGTCCTTGATGCCAAAGGTTGAGAACCACTGTTCTGGAGGCATATATGGAAAATGCGAAAAAAATCCCACAAATATACAAGTAGAAATATATCAAGTAAGAGAGCTTAATATCATTAATTATAATAAACTGAAATGTTCTTTTTACCCCATTTCTTTGTTCTCTTGTGGCTGGCTGAGCTTTGCATGATGGTTGCGAGATACTCAGAACAGCCTACCAGCATCTCTGCATTGCTCTCTATCCCTCTTGTTTCACACCAGGACGCCAACACACACCTGCGGACATTTGAGCCAACCAGGCTGCACAACCCAGAAGGAAAAAACTAAAAGACTGAGAGATAAAAAATTGAGAGATGTGTAGCTGTGAATCAATGTGCATGTGTGTGTGTAGCCACAAAGGTTTTACCTATAAGATATCTGACTGTATTCATGCTGAGAAAACTATAAAGATCTTTTCAATTACTAATTTACAAAATGGAAGTCTTTAGAGATGAGCTAAATAACTGTCAGGGTTGGTTCTATTATACCTATAAAGTAAAATAAGCAAAGTTTTTACAGTGAAAAAAACAAAATGGAGAAATATACAATTACTACTACTACTGATAATGTAATGTAATACTGTAAGTATTAATGAAACAAGAGCAGGGTGAGAGCAGGTTGATGTAACAGTGTGTGCTGCAGGGTCAGATACATATATCATATCAATATTTGCTTGGAAAACTGCCCAAATGAAGATATTTGAACTCAAAAACATTACATTCCTGTGTCACATTAGAAATGCATTGAATAAAGATATCCAAAGGTGGCATTAGAAATAAATTGTTTTGTCTTTTTTCATTGAACTTAAGCCAATCACTTAGTCAGAAATGTGACCATAAAATATCCTTAAATTGATTTCCATGTTTAACACATTATCTTTTTTTAAATTAATCTAAATGAACTGAAACCAAACTGGGGTGGCCAGGCCTTTTTAAGGGGCAGCAGCTCTGCCCCTGGTGTGCTGCCAAATCAAGATACACATGTGGTATACTGTGTGTATGAGGATGTGAAATACACCAAGATCCTCAAAAATGTTGTTTTTCAGCCCATCTCATTAATAGCGACTAAAATTAAAATGGCTATTGATTGTCAGAGCATTTCATTAATCACCGAAGCTGCACAGAACATGCTTTGCAGAGCTTAATCATGTCCAGCCTTTACATATCTGTGCACCGCAGCTCTCTCTCTCGCTCCAAGCAGTGGACGTGAACATGGAGGTGAACAGCCAGGTAGAGGACACCTGTTTAAAAATTCACTACCTGTCAAGCTGGTGGAATTGAGACGGATATGCCTTCAGTGCTCACAATAAACACAGTAATCAAAGCAGGCATTTCACCAGCACTAAATGCCTAATACACACAAAGTCTTAAAATAACAATTAGCGTAGAAATAGAGGAGGGGTGATTATAAATTCCATTCAGGAAAGGGTCTTGGCTGTAAGCTGGGAGGTGGCAGGGAGATGTCGGGAGTCATGCGGCTCTGAGATGGGGGGGCAGCAGTTTTTGCAATCAGCGTTAAATAGAGCAGTTTTGTGCCTGTGTGATTGTCAAGTGGGCCATTACTCGTTGATAAGAGCACTTTTTCCTTATGTCGCTCTGATTGGGCTGAGCATGCTGCTCCCTCTCGCATGCTGTCCCAATGCAATCAGGCCCCTCTTTCACTGCACTGCCATTTTCACTGCTGTGATTTCCACCCAATCCCCCCATTGGCCCCCAGCCAACGCAACTCCCCCCCCCTACCCCATCCCTCCTCCAGCTTCCCACCTCCCCCTTCAGATTCGATGAGTACCCATTTACAGCAAGGAGAAAAGGTCATGCCAAACTCGTTGTGTCAATTGTAAACCACCCCAATTCTCGCTGATTTCAATGAAATAAATGAGTAGGTGCAGCCCCAAAGAAAGCAAAGGTCCATGTGGAAGTAGCAAATTAGGAGATTTTCACAGAGGCAAGTCAGGGCCAAACGCTCATCGCTTCCCTTAGAGAGAGTCTCCCACATTCCTGGTTCTTACTGTATTTTGGTTTCCTGTGTGTCTTCTTAGATTAAACTTTTACAAAGTGAAAACGAGATCACTTTGGATGTAGAAACATGCTGAACGGTGCCAATTTTAAATCGTGTAAGGACACAAATTTGCTGATGCAATGAACCAAGCATGTTTCAGTATTACCAACAATCATCCTCACTACATTTCCTATCTGGAAATGAGGAGGTGGTGGTTTTGTGGATTAGTGAGAGTAATTCTGTCTGTCAAAAGCACTGCGCTCTGCTTCTTAATTTAATAAGCCTGTTGTGTTCCTTGTTTAAGCATTTATGTAACTATGTGAACCCTTGTGTTTTGCTGACATTGGCTTTACTTCCTCTTTGTTTGGGGCCTCACAGACTCCACTGTTGTATGTGTGAAATTAACCATTTCTTTTCTTACTAATATATCTTTTTTCTTTTGACCTTTTTAAAAGCTAAAACGTAGGAAACTCATCCTGACCAAATGTATTGCCATTTGTTTGCCAAAAATCCTGCAGACAAATTCCCAAATGACCAGTTGCTTACTGGGGTCAGTTCATAGAGGATGAAACTCCAATAACAGAAATCCTAATAGACCTTTTTGTGATTTGGGAGCTGTAGTGCTGGACCAATCACAGAAACAGAACTCTGTTGTTTTTAAACATAACTTCAAACAGAAGAAATGAGTCATTTTCTGTAGACGACTCCTGATGACATTGAACTGACTCAGTCATGTTTATTAGCAGTTCTCACGATCATGAAGTTGCTAAACGGGGGCTCCAGGACCCCAAACTGAACATTAAGGTCAAGAAAGGTTCTTATCGTTATCATCATTTTAATATTCACTATCTCTCTAAAAGACTTCTGAATAAATGTAATAAGATTCACAGATTAACTAGCTTTTGTTAAATGTATTAAGTCTGCTCCTGTAAATCATTTTGCATGCAAATCGCTGGCCTACTTTCTATTTCTCGTACCTAATGATGGAGTATTTATAGATCACAGTGTATATACCGCAGCAGCCTCACAGGCGTAAAGCAGCAGAGCAGCACAACACTTTTGCAAGTATGTTGAAAGATGAGACATTGTTTTTGTCTGGTCCACATCACACAAAACACTTACGAAGTCAGTCATGCAATGTGGAAAATGAAAACATGCAACTGTTACACATTCAGATTTACATCTTTCCCAACATCTGTGGTCCTATCAGGTATTCTACAAAAACTTTCATGTCTGAGAAAGGATTTGGTTTTTCATGATAAAATGCTCGATAGCTCAGTATTATTTGTTTTGGTATTATTCTTCACTGTAACAATGTCTTGTTTGCGTTACATCTGTCCTCTCACCTTTGACCTCTCCATCTGAAATCATGATCAAGAAACTAAAATAAAGCAGCTTTCCAGGACTTTTTTCACAGTTCTCACAGAGTTCTGCAGGAATGAGGATTCAGGGAAGAGTGGTGGCCTTACAGGCTGCTTTGGTGAACTGTCTGCTCCACAGCTTGCAATGCTTGAGATGTGTTATCTGATAAAGAGCATTCATCTCCACCAGGTGGAACAGGACACATCACGATGGAGGCACGCTAACTCCTTTATCCCTCTGCGATGGTGCGATACGGATGCAGACTCATGCCGGTGCAGGTTGGACTGTTATCCCGTCAGAACAGAAAGTGGCCTTTTGCTGTTTGTTGTGTGTGTGTGTGTGTGTGTGTGTGTGTGTGTGTGTGTGTGTGTGTGTGTGTGTGTGTGTGTGGCAGCTGGGATGGAAGGGTGTGTGTGTTGGTGGCTGGGATGGGTGGGATTGCGTGAGCGACTGGGTTGAATGAGTGAGTGAAAAAAGATAAAAAGAAACAGGTAGGCAACTGTGTTTCGTTTATGAGACTCCTGTCACTCCTATACATCTAATCCTTGTAAAGCATCTGCGCTGCTTCTTAAACACCATATTTAGTGTCTCATGTCACTGCCTGGATGCAGACTGAAAGTTGCCATAATTTGCATACAGACTCAAAGCAGGTGGGCTGCCTGATTTTCTATTTTGAACGCAGCTTGATGTGGCTAAAGATGCAAAAACACTAGAGGGCAAAAGAGCAGAGGTGGAAAGTGATTAAGTACATTTACTCAAGCACATGTTGCCCTTGTATTTCGTTAACAATGGAGACTGCACGGTTGTATGTGTAAAAACAATAATAATTGCAAAATCAACCAATAGTTTTAGTTTAAGTTTTTCTTTTCTGAAAACCTTAAAACTCAATGTGTAAAATGGAGGCGGCAAAATATGTAAATGACAGTAAAAATAACATTAAGGTTAGAGTTTCTTACTGTGCTTTATGATTCAAATGGATGGAAACATTGCATCAGGTCAGCCTCGCTAAGAGAACAAAAACTGAACATTATAACCTTCATGAAGGAAGGATTTATTGCAGGTCTGTTGTATTAGACTGCATTAGTTTTAGCGAAGTGTACCTGCACAACATTAGCAAAAAACACGGAGCTGATTGTTGATTATAGGACAAAAGAGGCAAAGACACACACCCTGTTTACGTCAGTGGAGCTGAGCTGGAGCAGGTTTTAGGTTTCTGGGAATCAAGATCACAGAGAACCTGTCATGGTCATCTCACATCTCCACCCTGGTTAAGAAAGCATAGGAACAACTGTATTTCTTAAGGACACTTGTGAAAGCAAAATTCCTGTGCCAAGTTCTTGCACGACCCAGGACAGGAAGACTCTGCAGTGGATGATAAAACCGCCCAGGAGATCATTGCTACTCAGCTACCCAGCATCAGTAATATTGGTGAGGTGAGGCGCCTGCACAGAGCCTGTCGTACCATCAGACATAAAGACAGCTTCCTCCCTCAGTCTGTGAGACTGCTAAATTCATCCTTTAGCACTTCATCATACATATTTATATTTATATTTATTTTTATGACTTATTAATCCGGTTTTATTTGGTTTTACAAGTAGCATGAAGAAAACTATTTCTGAATTTCATTATACAACCCTGCGTTGTAAATGACAATAAAATAACCTTAAATCCTTAATAAATTGGTAACGTATATATTATATATACTATATAGTATATATACTCATGCTAAACCAACAGTGAATATGAGTACTGGCCATAACACAATTCATTAACATAATTATAACCAACAGATCCAGAGGGGCTCCAAAATCCCTGATACACAACAAAAACAAAAACATAGCAGTACTGGCATTTAATTTAATGTGAGGGTGTCAGCAGCTGTCTTAGTGACCCCTAACAAAGAGGTTCCCAGTCTGGGGGAGTATTGGAGTTACAAGATACATTTTATGGGGTCACAAGGTGATAGGAGACAGGATAAAGAAGCAAAAACAAAACATATTTCTGCAGCATAAATTTTTTTTTTTCTGCTTTTACTATAAAGTTTGCTTAAAAATTATTTGATCTCTTCTGGCCTTTGGAAAATTATTAATATATATTTAAAAGTCACTTGTGTTTTGAAATGGTCACAAGTAGATTTTGCCGTGTTTGAAGGGGTCACGAAACAAGTAACAGATTAATCTGCACAAACTGTAAATTAAACATAAATATTAGTATCCTACAGGTCAGGTACTGACAGCCTTCAATAAACAGATCACATGCTGCTCAGAGATATAGAGTAGGTATCATGTTGGGGTAATTACCAGTGGTGGAATAAGTATTCTGATCTCCTTCCTGAGAAAAAGTAACTAATTGTGAAAATTCTTAATTAAAGTAAATCCTGCATTCAACATTTTACATAAATAAAAGTAAAGAAGTATCAGCAGCAAGATGTACTTCGAGTAGGCTATTAAATATAAAAGTACTTGTTATGCAGAATGGCCCCCTTCAGAGTGTTTTATTATTATAGATTTTATATAACTGGTACATTGTGTCTGATGTATGAGTGTGCAATGAGCTGTTGTAGCTTATTTGATTCGGATTAATCTACAGTGCAGAATATTCTATGAGATAATCATGTTTTGTGATGAGTGTAAGACCATCGATGTGAAAAGGTAACCAGTGAATAGCCAGTTCAATAAATGATAAATAAATAAATAAACAGTGGAGTAAAAAGTTTGCCCTCAGTAATGTGGCAGAGCAGAAAGTGTAGCAGATCATTAAGTGACTTACTTATGTTCAGTCCTTGAGTAAATGTAGCCTACAGGTTGTCACAAATAAAACGCACTGTGATGCCTGTGCGCCATGTCAGCAGTTACATGCGGGCAAATCGAAATCTCAGCTCAAAAAGTGCATTTGAAAACATTCATAAGAATAAAGCCCTGACAGACTTTTTACCCCCTCCTCTCCCCTCTCTCCTCAAACCTTGCATGAAACCACACAACGAGCTTATCCCCCCCACACACACAAAAAAAGGGAGGCGCGGCCAAAGAGGACAGGAGGAAAAATATGAATTATGACCCGCCCTCCAGACACAGCTCGGGACAGACTGACAGAGGAATCCTGGAGGAGAAAGAAAGGAATAACAGTGAAACCAGGGGGGACAACTGGTGGACACGGACATGCGCTGGAAAAGTGAAGTCAAAGTTGAGTGCTGCATCGTGAGCGAGGACGAGAACGGATCTGTGTTGTCCAACGATGAGGTGAGTCTAACAATTACAAAGGACGGACGCGTGTTTCTTACGCAGCGGCTCGGGGTGAGAGTCAGTGCGCGCAGACCGTGTTGGAGATTAAATATTAGCCGAAATTGCTTCGCCAATTAAATCAAAGTGGGCTCCAGCCTGTCATTAAAGCCCGGTCGACCGCACACTGACAGCTCAGTATTTTCACAATTTGAAGAAATGTCGAAGAAAATTACCCCTCCCTGAATTCTGCAATTAAAACTCAAGTAGTTAATGAGACCTCTTCACCTTTTGGTTGCCCGGTTAGACGTTTGTGGCGAACTTAGTCCCCTTTTTTTTTTTTTTTTTAATTGCTGTTATTAAAAAAATCAATCCCCCCCACCTTGAGGCCTTGCACTGTTTTTTTTTTTTTTTATTGATTGACAGGAGAAATTGGCGTGTTGTGTGGGGTCTGAGCGCGCACGCGTTGCAGCTCGCGGCTTGCTGAATCACAAATGCAGATCTCAAGAACATAATGCACATAGGATAAGTGTGAGCTCAAGTGTTGTCTGTTTTTGTAAGTAATGACTATCCCTTCTCTTTTAAATGTCATTTTGGTAATCGCCGGGCGTTGTCATGGTGAAAAGTGAAAGGCATGATATTTATGGGAAGGAGCAGGGGGGCATTTAAGGCAGCTGCTGCCACAGTCTGACAGACCGACAACTATCTCTTCCCGCCGTAGCTTCTCGTCATGTGTGAGGATTGCAAAGGAGACGAAGAGCTGCTAGGGAAATGCACTGAGGACAGGAGAGACATAATGGTAGGAATGAAGCTAAAACTTTATTTATTCTTTTTTTTTTTTTTTTTAAAGGGGGGATTGAGAGACAGCCACAGGCCGTTTGTGGACGGATAAAGTTTTAAATTTGGAGGTTAAAAAAAAAGGAGGCAGATTTTAAAATCAAACTAAACTTTAAGATATTTTTTGTAACAAGTGAGAATATTCTAACTTTCCAAAATATATTTTCTTTTTGAAAATACTTTTTCAGTTAGAAACAATGGCTGCTCCTACATGTTTTAAGACACACATCTTTTAACAAACTCAGCCGAGCAGGAAAAACTAGAATCTGAACGATGTCTTCTGGTGTTTTATTGTCACGCTGGTGGCACTAACAGGTGGAGTTCAAACACATTATGTAACCCACACTGCACTGTAGCTGCGGGGTGGATGCGTTCCTGTGCGTAATTTTCTAACCGCAGGTCTGATCCCTTCAGGGCGCGCCGGTGGAAGTTTTGGATGAAGACGCGTCGTCGCTGCAGGCGATGGCATCTGCGCCTCTGTTAGGAAGAGCTGTGTGTGCGAGCTGCAACGAGGAAATTGTGGATAAATATTTATTAAAGGTAAAAAAAAACCCGACATCTTTTTTTGTGTGTGCAAGTTTTTTTCTTTTTTCTTCCTTTTTTTTGTTGTTGCGAGATTAAATTTTTGGATGATGGATTATTTTTTCGTTCGGGGTTGTGTGGTTTTTTTTTAAGGCCGGCAGTGATGCGTGGTGTAATGCGTGAGGCCTGCAGTGTACCTTCGAACTGATTGACTTTTACTAATTTATCCTGTCTTTGCTTTAGGTCAACGACTTGTGCTGGCATGTGCGCTGTCTCTCCTGCAGTGTGTGCCAGACTTCACTTGGCAGCCACACGAGCTGTTACATCAAAGAAAAAGAAGTTTTCTGTAAACTGGATTATTTTCGGTATGTGCATCGATTTTTATTCGTGCTGGTCAAACGACAATCGAAGCAACGGAAACGGAATAGTTGAAGGAAATTAAACCAAGATCCGTTTAATAATTATAAATTATATTGCAAACTGAGGCATTATTATGACAGTAATAATAATAACTGTTGTGGGGGCTTGATATTTTCTTCCCTGCTTTGGTTGGAGATGTATTTAATTTATTTTAATTATTTACATTCAGTTAATTTGTTAATAGAGGCATCATTAATCAATCCAAAATAAAGCAGTTTATAAAAAAAATGACCGCACTTTAACTACCCAAAAAGAGAACCCATAGAAAGATAGATAGATAGATAGATAGATAGATAGATAGATAGATAAATAGATATACTTTAATAATAACTATTTAGAATTTAATTCAGAGCCTATCTTATCTTAAAATTCCCCAGAGCTGCAGCAGTGTGTCAGAGTTTCCCTGCAGTGCTCCAGGCTACACTTTTAGCCTAAAAAAAGTTGGCATCATCCTTTAAAATGCCGATAAGTCCCAACTTCTGCGCGCTGCAGCCTTTAAATGCCCTCAGACAGCTGTGTGCGAGTGTCTGATCTGCTCACCATGACCTCCGTCCTGCAGAAGGTACGGCACCTGGTGCGCCTGCTGCGGCCGGAACATCCACTCCACAGACTGGGTCCGCCGGGCGAAGGGCAACGTGTACCACTTGGCCTGCTTCGCCTGCTTCTCCTGCAAGAGGCAGCTGTCCACCGGGGAGGAGTTCGCTCTGGTGGAGGAGAAGGTGCTCTGCAGGGTCCACTATGACTGCATGCTGGACAACCTCAAGCGGGCCGTGGAGAAAGGTGAGCCGGCCGGCCCGGGGTCCGCTGAAGGGACCCGGTTCTTACTCCAAAATACCGGGAGCGTTGTTTTTACTTTAAGCACGTATAGAACACTTCATGGAGAACATAAGCTTCACTTAAAAATCACCAAAAGCTACTAACAGAGGAGCTGTTTGCCCTTTGTTTTGTTTTATTTAAAATATTTAAAATGAAAGTGAACATGTCCCATTTTTTTAATGGCTTAAATATGTTTATTGCATGCTGCTCCATTTATCTAACAGGTTTTAAATACTGTATTTCAAAGTAATACAGATGTGTAACTGTGTGCTAAATATTTAAAGATGTTTCAATATGAGGATCTGCTCTTGGGTTGCAGGGAACAGTGTTAACATGGAGGGGGCTGTGCCCACTGAACAAGAGATTAACCAGCCAAAACCCTCCAAGAGAGCCCGGACCAGCTTCACTGCCGACCAGCTGCAGGTTAACCTCCATCACCACACATTACAGACAGATTAATAATAGATATTCACTCAATTCTTTCATTTTTGGCCTGACAAACAGAGCCTAAATACATGGCCTAATGCTAATGTTGTTAGTAATTAGACATTTGTGTAATGAAATTTTAGAATATGTTTTCTTTAATTACAGACAGAAAAAGGATCCAAACCATGTGACCTACACCTTGTTATTATGTAGGTCATATCAGTCTGATTTCAGTGTCTCCAGTGGGAGTTTCAGCCTTGATACATTAGTTATTGTTGAAAGAAACATGATACAAGCTCAAAATAATAAATAAAATAAGGTGTTGTCTATAGCGAACTAGATAAATGTAGCATATATTATTTTTTATATAATTCTGATATATTTATCACAACTGATGCAGGCAGAATGAAACAAACAAGGATGCCGTTTTTTAAATTATATTTTCATGCTGTTTTTTCTTCTCTTAATAATAACAATAATAATTCTGTGCATTGTTTAGGGTTCTATAATTAAAATCTTGAGCTATCCAGTTAAAGTAATAATAGATGGTTGTCCAAAATTACCCAAAATGTTTATATTACCTGCCCTTAAAGTCATTTTTATAATCACATAATTTATTCTTATTGACAGTATTACTCAAAAAACATGATTTTGTTAACAGCAGTACTTTTGATAACGATAAACCAAAGGCAGCATGCATTTTCTCACACAGCAAAACCTGTCTGTTATTTAACTTGCTTTTCTTTTAACATGCAGGTGATGCAGGCCCAGTTTGCTCAGGACAACAATCCAGATGCTCAAACTCTGCAGAAACTGGCAGAGCAGACGGGCCTCAGTCGGAGAGTCATACAGGTCAGTGAGGGACCGGTGCACGAAGGGAAGATGGATGATAATATATATAATAAAATATATAGTACGATACCTGCATGATACACATCTGCTGCTAACACATGTACCAAAACCTAAAGAAAAACATAAATTCTACCACTACATAATACGTATTTATGTGTACAATTTCAAATAAATTGCAGACTGAATGGTAGAAGAAAGAAAAGAAATGCTACAAACCTGATTAAAGGATTCTCCATCAGCTTTCTTCTTACCATATATATATATATATTACTGGTTCCCAATTACTGATGCATTAATAGGCATTTTAATGGTGAAGCAGGCCGAGGTAAAGTAGTTTTAAATCCTTTATACTCTGCTGCATAGTTACAGCAGTCCATAACAGTGCGTTATAATTTATAAGCTAATCATATGTTTTTAATTGTATGTAAAATATGAATTGACAGGATCCAGTAAGTATCCAGTAACTAGCTGAGAGGTGCATGTAATGGAGTACAAAGTGCAATCAGTGGCAGATCTAGACAAATGTTCATGGGGCGGCAAGAGGGCGACATGGGGACTTTAAGGGTGCCAGAAATATATGCTGATTTAATCACATATATCATTATTTGCTTGAAAAAGCCCCCAAATGAAGATATCTAAACTCAAAAACATTACTGTACATTATTGTGGCACATTAGTAAAGCATTGGATACACAATGTGGTCATAAGAGATCATTCAATTAATCAAAATTAAAAAATTAATCTAAATTAATGTGTTCAGTTCGACTGCATTTGACACCAAACTGAGGTTGGCAAGGCGTTATTTTGGCCACCCCTCTAGATCGGCCCCTGAGTACAGTAACTTCCTAGGAAATGTAGTGGTGTAGAAGTAGTGTAGAATGTAGCATACAAGGAAGTACAAATACCTCAAAAGAATACATAACTAACAAATAATAGTTATGCAAAGTTAATTATTGCTGTGGTTCCACTCACACACAGCTTTAAATTGATGCTCGTGAGACTTTAAACAGTTTCCACTGGCAACAAAGGTTCTTCCAACAGAACCAAAGTTTGATAGTGACACATCAGATTTGTTAGTTGCTACTTGAGCCTAACTACTGTCTCTGGTAAGGATGTATGCCACACTGAAGTTACCCTGTACAAGCTAACCTAACTCCCTATAGTATTCGTCTTTGTCACGTTCGAATGCAGCCCTACAAAAGGTGTTTGTCCTGTTAACTCAGGTCTGGTTCCAGAACTGCAGAGCACGTCATAAGAAGCATGTGAGTCCCAACCACACCTCCAGCACACCCATGACCTCCCTGCAGCCCAGCCGCCTGTCCCAGCCCACCCCGACCCCTGAGGAGCTGCAGTACACAGCCTACGGAGGCCCGGAGGGATCAATGCTCTCTGCACTACACTCTTTCATAGACAGTGAGCACTGGCCTTTTCATGATCATTTTGGACAATGCACATTAATGAACACTACGTATATGTGCCAGATTTAGCCATACAGGCTTATTTTCATCTGCAGTCCCTCGTTCAGTTTGTTTAGAAAGTTTACTGCTTAAAAACTAAAAACTAAAGGTCAAATTGATGTCTTAACACATTATTATTATTATGTCTAATTTTTAACTGTACAAACTCTTCTTACATGTCACATGTGAATTATCTGAAAAACTAATTAACATGTGAAATGTGTTTCCTACAAAAATGATTCACAGACTGGTTTATTTAAATTAATATTTAAAATAAAATATTATTTAATTTTTATTTAAATTTAACTTTATCTTCTCAGTAATGTAATGCATGTTTATTTGGTAATGATTTGATGTTATATTTAAGTAACATTTAGTTAGTAGCAAGAGTTTCTCTTTGATTAATGAAAATGTAATGAATGAATAAATAGTCAGACTTGCCCATGAACTTAAGTGGGAGGATAATTATTTAAAATGATACAATCTTAATAAGGAAACATTCAAATAATCAGGATTTTTATATTGCTGTAAATAATCTGTAACAATCTTTAACACATTAGGACAAAATAAACCTAAATATGATACTAAAGCTTTTAAAAATGTCTTAATTAAAATAAAATGATATATAGATTGTTATATATTTTAATATCATTTATGGAAACTGTAATGACACCATTGCTCTCTGTGTGTGCCCACAGTACACTCTCCTCAATCTATGTTTCAACCGCTGCTGCCAGCCCACGCCATGACCTCGCTGCCTGTGTCGCACGCCTGAGCTGCTCACACACACACGCACACACACACACACACAGCCTCAGATTCCACGAGCGATGGTCCATCATTAGCTGCCACAGTATTCAGATATTCATGGTAAATATCATTTCATTTTAAGTGAACCATAAAACCTTTCCTTTTACAAGTCAATATTCTTTGAAAACACTTAATTCACTGTTGATCATATTATGAATGACTATAATTTACAGTCCTAAATGTACTGTATAATGTGGAAATGGAAAGGTTTCAGTGTTCCTTATAGGATTGTGACATATGACATTATACATTTATATTTGTTTGTGTAGTTGGTGACACAGTTTGACCGTGGTACTATAAGTGGAAGCCACCAGACCCAAAATGTCAACTCATTATGAAGGTGAACTTGAAATTGTTTGTGTTTGAATATTGCAATTTAATTTATTTATTGTATGTGAAGTCTGTTTTGAAAATAAATGTCTACTTTCACAAAACCCCGGGAGATGAATGAATGAAAAGAGATATTTTACACAACCGGTGGCATGGTGCAGTGTTAAGACCTCAGTATGCATATTTAGAATTCAGGTAGAAAGTAAGTACATAAAGATTTTATTGATAAAAATAGAAGTAAAAAAACACATATATATTTGAATGATGAACAAACACACTATACACAATATATTCCCTTATAAAACATGCACTTTTACTGTATAAATAAATACATGACAAGAGGGATTTATATTGTCAGCTTTCTGCACAAATGAGCAACAATAAATAAAACAGTTTGAAGTATCAACAGGTTAAAGCATTTCATCTTCAGCTCAGAGTTTGACTTTTAAGAGTTTGCGGTAAGAAATCTGACGCACAAGTTTTACTTGTGTCTACTTGTTGACTGTGGTTGACCAAAAGAATCTAATTTCCAGACATAGGAGGGAGGGGAAGGCATATAAAAACAGTTTTTACTTCACTTATCAGATCGCAGGTATTCACCCTCATGGGAAAGAAACTGAACCTGAGCTACATGCACATAAAGATACAAAATACAACTATGAGTATAGCAGTTATAAAAAACGAATAACGACATGCTACATGTGTAATATGCCACACTGAGCACTACATGCATCATTTATCTCCTTTCAGATACACAAGCGGCGTTGTTTTGCTTTTATTGAATGCTTACGGTGTACGTGTCCTGGCGTGTTCAGCTCAAACGGGGGCAGAAGGTGTGTAAGTCTGGCAGTGCTGTCACTCTGAGGCACCATGAGGGCAGGTTCTCAGGTTTGACAAACACAGTACAAAGATTCACAAGCATGAGTCACATCTCAAAGATCTAACCGTGAGCATCATTCCAAGTGATGCATGAATACATTTAGGAAAGAGAAGACCTCACCAGACGTTTGAAGACTTTAAAATACAAGGACACACACTGTGTTAACTGCCAACAGCTGCGTCACCTTACAAACAACCTGTTGATACCTAAACTTGGGAATAACTCATTACATTAAATGGACTACACAATCTACACAACTGTTTCAGCAGTAATGTAAAAAATCAGGCAAACTGACCTGAGGTCAGTTGCTTTGTCTGAGATGTGCTTAAACTCAAAGAAGCAACCAATGCATAACATCATCAATCGTTCTCTATAATAAACAATGTTCTATTTGACTAATACCCTAATAATGCAATAATACTATGCAGGACCAGCCCCGCTTTGGATTAACAAGAGGACGCACGTAGTGAGAAAAAGATTTAATACTGTTTCAACCTTTACTAATAAGATACATCGGGGAACATTTTAAGAGCAGCCATTTACCACATTAAAGACATTGTAATGGTTCTAATTACTGGGATCTGTTTCATTGCATTGCCCTGGGAATCACACATACATGTGCCCATATCAGCAGCAGGTTCAAAAGCTAAGAAACAGCACATGTGTATAACAGGTAGAGGGGTCTGTGTCACACTGGTTGCTGCCGAGAGTAAACCTTTGATTTTATGTGACATTCTTCTAAATAACCAAACACAGAGCAGCCTTCTACTTCACCTTTCATTCCTACCACTAACATTTGGAAAAAGACAAGAACTTCCATCACTGGCTCCTCATTATCCCTTTAAAAAGATCAAAATCAGTAAAGCATCTTCAAATGTAGACTATGTAGCTGCAAGAGGCAATTAGACACTTGAAGTGGCAATTCTAAGAAAAAGGCACTTAAAAAGTAAAACACTTTGAACTGCGATGTGATTATATCTTGACAGTTAAATATGAAAACAGTGGACAATAAGTGGCAAATATGTTTCTCAATGTGAGACAATTTGAGGTTAAAGACTGTGATAACACAATACACAGATGAGCCAACGTTTCACCATTTCATGGCAGGACGAGTTCAATCAGCAGTGCATTCACACCTCCACAACAGTACATTGAGACATCTGGTGATGTCTGTCACCACCAAGTGGTGAAAACTGGTAACTACAAGAGATTAAGAGCAAAACAGCTAATGTTTACCACAATCTCAATCAAGAAATACATCACTTGTTCCAGGAGGAACTTAATGGGTAGTATGACTGTGGCTATAAAACATATACAACAAACCATATTTCAGTTATAACTATAAGATAAAAAAATATATTTACAAGAACTGTGTGTGACTAATTTTCTTGTCTTTTTTTAACCTGACTTCTGCAGGTAGCAAATAAATACGAACTATCAAGGCCATAAATTATGAGCCTGTAGGTGAATCTAATAATTAGAGTTACTTATCTTTTGTCTATTATAGTACACTTACTATATTTGGCTTTTGCTTATTGCCACACGGGCTTATACCAGGCTTTAGTAAATTATCTTCAGTCTTTCTCCTTCCCCCACCTTTCGTCTTTTTTCTATGTCGTCGTCTTGACGTTCTTCTTGTTGAGGATTCTCCGTAAGGCTTTTGTCATGTAGAAGGGCCGGTTAGGAGAGCCGTCGTTCATCTCCAGATCCCACACTAGGAGGCAGCAGCAGCAGCAATATGTTAAAAGCTGACATTTATGATCTTGTATTTCTGGTCTCTTTAAAACCAGAGACATGGTACTTTGAAAATGCACTGGACAATACTTAAACCATTTATGTTTATTCAAAAAAATGATTCACATTTTCATTGGATTTCATTGATAAAAAAAATTCCCCTATACAAAAAGAACACTGAATAACCTCCATACAGATGTGTGTATTATACTTAGTATTAAAACAGCTCTACATCTGAACCATCCAATAAAAAATTTACCAAAAATGGCTTTGACATCCTTTTATAAACTGTATCGCAAAAAGGTTCCTGGTGTTAGGTCTAAAACCACAGAATAAGAGGAACAATTTTCATTTTTTTCACAACTAGGCACATAAACTAGTGGCTGCATTCAGAAGTTTCCTGAAAACGGTTAACTTCTGTTCAAATTTTAAACAAAAAACCATAAAATGTCTCTTTAAGTCTTGACCTCCCACAAAGTCTCTGTCTGGTTTACAGTACATCTATGACCATAATGGAAACTTTTAAATGATTGTGACCTTTTTTTAAATGATGTAAAATAAGAGAAACCTGTTTCGCTAAGTGCAGAATTACACACCATTTTTTGGATCTGTGTGTTTGTGTTAGTATAAATATGATGGATCAAAGCAACCTATAAAACCAATGGTAAACATCAACAGCCAGCAAAATAATCATGCTAGACAGTAGAAATAAATCACATGGTTCTTTTCCCATATGTGAAAGTGCATACACTTTTACACTAGAAGACCAAAGTGCGACAGGAGGGTGCCCCATAAGTCCATCACTTTTTCACGGTGATGCCTTATGCCATAGTCCATCAGTGGCATCTGTACATGTTTAAGCTCCTCATGTTTTGTTTGGGTAAAAATGCTCTTATCATATTCAGCCTGTGCGTCTGTCCTGCGAGTTGACACGTACCCTCTCAGTAAGGCAGAGGTCAGCAGAGAATACAGAGAAGAATAAAGAAAAAGAACATAAGCGTGGCAGAAAAAAAGGCAAGTATCTGTTGGCTCAAGAGAGGAAGTAAACAGAGGTCTTTTTCTAGTCCCCCCATGCCTTTTCTGTGAGGAACTGAAGTAAAAGCATGTCCTTTCATGTCCAGGCCATCCCTGAACAGGTTGGGATGCATCCAGTTTTGATGTTTAGCCCTACAGTACTCGCTCTTGAACGTCCAGACCCCCCCACACATACAGTAGATATGGAGAAGTGAGTGAGAGAGTCAACAGTTCAGCAAAAATGGCCGCACATCGCTCAGGAGGCAGCGCATAATTTGGCACCCTCCTCTCCTTTGCGCAGGATCTTGTGCAAGCCAGGAGACATGTAGTAGGGCCTGGAAGAAGAACCGTCATTCCTCTCCAGGTCTTCACCTGAGACCGGGTCCCAAAACAGGAGAAGGAGGAACAGGAATAGCAGACAGCGCACAGAGTGACAGCCAGAAAGACAAAGGAAAGCAAAGACTTAGTAGAGATATATTTTTAAATAGGTCATGCAAGAATTAAGGAGCTGAATGAGCAGGAAACAGTTTCAGTTTACTGTTTAGAGACAGTTTCAAAGAGGGAAGGAGTTAGATTCAACTGCTGACAGGCTATTTGATATTTCATCCATATCAGTATTCAGTACGAGTAGTTATATTTTCACACTGTCATGTAATGAAAGAAACGGCATACTTACAAAAGCACAGGAACAATGTGTCCACGCACATCGAATAGACGTTGAAAAAGCCATCTGCAATCATGTAGGATCCAAATATCACCGTCTGAAAGTATCAACAGGTTGCGGTCAGATTGCTATGTTGTCAACATTTACACTGCAATGTGTCTTTCATGTCTGTTTCATTATGCATCCAATGATCTGTATTTCTAACAAGCACAAAAACATCAAATATAATATGAACCACTGAGTCATAAATTATTCAACAAATCTAATTAGCTTGTGCAAAACTTTAATCTGATTTGAATATCTTGCATCTGGAATAACTGACATGGTGTGAAATGCAGTTTCCACAACTAAGAAAAAAGTTGACACCAGGAAGTGTGTGTTCTGTTCTGGAGGCAGGTGAGGTGTTAGACATGGTGTTATGGAGGATGAGGGAATAAATTAGATACCACTGCTGGGCCTGGCTCATGGTAATGAGCAGAGTCATCGAAAACAGGCTTCACTATAAATCGGTTCTAAATTATTAAATGTCATTAGCAAAATCCTTTGCAAAAATGTGACAAATAAAATGAGCTATTTAACACATTTGTTCTGTGAGGAAAGTGAAGTGAAGTGAATTTTCATTTAATATATTTAATGCTCCAGCTGCCTTTTACATTACAGTTACTTTAACAAAATATGATTACAGGATTGCTCCTCTAAAAGGTTCTTACTGAGCCAGAGGCATAAAACGGAGAAGAAGAAATTCATTGAATGATTTTGCACTGTACCAATGGAAAGGAATTTGAATAAAACTAAGCACCTCGTGTGTGTAGTTTGAATACAAACATATCTCAACTTCCTCAAGAAACTTCATTCAACTGTTACTGCTGGTACAATTACTCATTAAAAAGCCCACATTTTAAATCCTTACCAGAAGGGGGACCCAGTAGTAATTTAGAGATGGCACCTCCTCTTGAATGACAGGTATTTTACGTGTGAAGAAGAAAAATGCAAGAACACCTGGAAAAAAAGATTAAAATAATAATTCAGCAAGATTTAACAACAATAAAATAAAAAGCAGAAGCAATAAGAAGAAAATGTGGGATACATCACTGGAAGCAAATGGTTTGTGTGATAAACAGCAGCACAACACCACACCACAAATAATTTACAGAAGTTATGGGGCTCCACAAAAGCTATAATTGGTTCAAAGGAGAAGAATAAAGGGCTTACAAAATACATACTTGTTTTAGTACATACAGATAGATAGATCTTGTGAAACCTAAGGACAAATAGCACAATATTTTGTACAGGGATTTGTGCGGGTAACTACTACGGTTACTGTGGATTTATGTTTAAATTAAGATCTCACAAACTGAACCGAAGGTAAGGCCTTACAAAATGTAATGTAAGAGATTTTGTTATTCTCAAAGACCGGCAGACAGCCTGAGCAACAGTAAATTTCAACTTGCAATGAGTCAAACGGAGTGAAACAGAGCATGTTCGTTGCAAAAATAACTGGGGGTGAGACGATTTATCACCCTCGTAATATTCAGGAGGATATCTCATCCTGTCTCTACTGCAAGTTTTCATCTATGCCACTGTGTGTGTCACTTTACAGACTTCGGGTGACATGAAACTCACCGACACTTCCTGAAATAAGCAGTTTTCCCAAGAAGAGCAGAAAGTCTGTCACCTTGTCCAGGACAGCCACCCTGCAGAGGGAGCAGAGAAAAGCCAGAGTGGAGGAGAAATGGAGAAGGCAATGTCACACACTGAGATACAGACTCAGGAGAGATCTATGAGTGCACACACCATTGAATACATAATGGTGAGTAGGCTAATAAGGACAAATGTCCAACTGCTTGAAACAGTAATTTATTAATTATTTCACTGGCACAGTATGTGTGTCAGTTATTTCACATCTTTTATTTTTATTAAATGGAGAAATGTAACTATATGGTATAATAAGCAGCCCTGAGAGTGTGTCTAATCTCTACTCTGACCCTTTTTAGATGCATGGATCTGACACACACCTATAAGGAAGTTCTTACCGAATAACATTCCTCATCAAGAGGAAGAAAGCATCCTTGGAGGAGGTGCAGAAGTTCTTCCCATATATTGCTATCTGTTGGGGGAAAAAAAGACAGTGCTTAATAGAGAGTATTTAAGCATGGAGGTACAAGCCAGGGCAACTTCCAGCTGACCTGGCAATAGGTTGGCATAAATCAGTCGAAACCACAGGCAAAGCCCGTGTTTCTTAACTTACCATAATGTATGCATTTCTGTTTATAAACTTGATGAAATGTTCCAGGCACCAGAAGCAGCATTTGAGGCAGCAGAGCAGGAATCGAGCAATTGCCTTTTGGGAACCTGGGAAAACATATTCAATCATCAACATCCCATTTGAAGTTATCCTTAAATTGTGCGACAAAGTGTAGGACAATTGGTGGGTTACAACTTACCTTTCAGTTTGTGATCCAGGTACTCAAGAACAATTCGGATCATCTGCACCACAGCGAGGATCAGAGAACCAAAGGCGAGAGAACCTGTGTGGTAACTGTGACACGAGACACCAAATGGAATAACAGACATTTAAACATTTGATTCAATAGATGCTTGTATTGGGAAATATCTCACTTTGATTCTGTTATTTATGAGACAAGCAGGTCCCAAATTTGACTTTTATTCATACCTGAGTTTTTAAGTGTCAAGTAAATATTCGTACACTGGACAGCTCAGTACAGCTCCCTACCGTATGGCTCTGCTAAAAGATGAGTAGAGCGGGCAGGCAGGGATGTCATTTGGCTTCTTCAGGGCCCAGTAATAGGACGCGAACGCTCCAGCCAGCGTGCACTGGCCCAGCGCAATGGTAAAGTTGACCAGCCAGAGGAACACGAACAGGTTAAACAGATGGAGGACTAAGATATAGCGGTGGTAGACGCTCTCCCCACCGTAGAAGGCAAACATGCATTGTGATCCGGGGCACACTTTGGTAAAATTGGTCTGACTGAAGGTCTGAAAGAAAGGAAACAGATTAGATCTTAATGTGTGGACTGATGTGCCATAATGTTTGCTTAAATATTTCTGGTACACATAAATGACATAAGTCAAATAAGAGTTCATAGCTGTCAGTACACTAATGTGAACTCTATCTACATTAGAGCACTAGAGATGGATTCTTATGGTTCTCACACAGAACTCACTGCCAGCTACCAGATTTGCCTTGTAGCCAATAAGAAGAAGCTATTTGCTTTGATTGATTACAGTTGGGAGTATGATGAAAACTGACAAAGATATATTTCACAGAACAAGAAGAGGCAAAGAATTTGTAACACTTTCTAAACTAAACAAAACATAACAAAATAAACTCCAGGCAGATACAGCATTTCTCAGCAAATACACTTCATTGTGAGAGATTCACTGAAAAGAGTGGGGGACTAACCTTTGGATTGCATGTGTGGTTGGCATACATGCATTTATCGTCAGTAGGTGTGACCTTGTAGACTGCATTACCAGATGATGCTAAGAAGCTGAGGACAAACTAGTTAAGGACAGCACAAAGGAAAATGTCTTCCACACAACAATCACTGCAACTGATAAAATATAGTCCAGTTTGTTTTAATACATTGATTAAAATGCTACTTACAGAAAGTCATCTCATTCAACCAGACATTATAATACTACTGTAGATCTGTAGAGCACCAGCTTGTTTCCATTGTATATATGACCTTGTGAATAATAAAAATGAACTTGATGTGGTGTTTACACTTTATCAGTGCACCGGCAGTTAGAAGGATACACTGCAGTGACGGCCCAGTATGCGATGCAGATGGCCAGAAGGAAAAAGGTGATGATAGGGTAGAAGAGAGTGGACATGATGTAGCTGATGGCCCTTAAAACAAGAAAAATCAAGCATCTTTTTTAACTGTGTGTCATATGTATTAAAAGATTCAAACACACCATTTCATTTTCAAGGAGTCAACAGAGCTTTTATCTATACTTACTTGCTTCCCTCCTTCAGTAAGGCAATAGCAATGCGCAGCCTCATCCTCAGAAATATCAGCATAATCACAACGATGGCCTCAATCACAGAAAGCGAGATCACTACAAAACAAATGATATGTTTCAGTTATTAGTCGATGCATATATGTTTCACTATGTCACTTAAGCATTTAAGTTTGAAGTTAAGGTATGGCAGTGGATGACAACATACTGAAGATGAGCCACGTTTGGCTGAGCTCAAGGTAAATGCTGAAGTCTGTGTGGAAACCAATATCAGAGATGGTGACATTAGCACCTGGCTTCCCGCTCAGAGTACTGTACTCCCAGTAGCAGTGCCAGATACCTGACAGACAGAATGAAAGCCAGGAAAGGATGCAACAAGGTAAGACAAATCTAAATCTGCAACAGTTTGCCATGACAACAGAACTGCTAACAGCAAGGTAAGTGAGAAAGTCAAATCTCCAAGAAGTATACAGTAGCCACTGGCAATGTGGGTTACTGTCTATAGCACATACTCACCGTAGCCGACCACAGCGATGACACCGAAGATAATGAGCCACAGGAGCACACCAGCAGTGTAGCGCAGCAGCAAGATAAAGACCAGACTGACCACCATGGTTATTATGAGACCACTGCAACAACACAAACACATACAAACTTGTAATAGAGAAAGAAAGAAATTCACTTAAACTTTAATGATTTAGTGTAATGTTCTGTACTCATCAAATGCTATCAGAATTATCTACGGTTGTAAATTTCTTCAAGCTGGTAAAATGGGAGGAATTATTTGCATGTAAAAGTTACTGTGTGACAGTCTTCATCAGTTTCATCATTAATGTCACTGATGGGTCTGGCAATTTTCTCTATCCACAGACGAGAAAATCGAAATACGAACTTCACCAAAAGCCACAGTCATTCTTACATGAGGATCCAGTCCCAGGAATTTGCATAATCCTCAAAGATCTTCATGCCAACTTCTTTGGCATTCAGCAGATTGGCAATACCTCTGTGACGGAGCGAAGAGATGACATGGGAAAGAGTGGGAAAGAAAAGAGGTGACAAGAAAAGGGATTTAATGAGGACACGGATATGGGGCTGTGGCAGGTTTGGTACTGCTTCTAATAGCTTAATTACTAGGGTTGCTCAAGAACATTTTGACACTTAATCTTTAATGTTGTCACCATGAAACAAAGATGAATGCAGTTTCAAAATGTTTTTGATATTTTCAGCAACAATACCTACTTATCAGGTTAGGAGGGTCTGGAAAAAATATAGTAAGTTTTAAATCAAAGAGCCACAAAACAGCATTAGTGTTACTGAAGCGCTATTGAGCAATAGTTCCATCAATATGGTGGCAAATGGTATAGCAGCGTGTTACTGAATGTAATACAGAGGAACACCTAGTGGAATAGCACATATTAATGGATGTGTTAGGTCAAGAACCAATTTATTTCAGTTCAAGGTAAAGAAGAGTCACCGATGAAAATGGAATAATTGCTTCAAATACTCAACATAATGGACTCAATACAAGTTTTTTGATTTGTTTTACTTTGTCACCTGAACTCATCTTGAAAAAGGTGTTTAAGCCTCAAAATGACGATCAATCTATCTACAGATCTAAACTTAACCTTTCCCTGATACCCTTTCAGACACACTGCTCTATGACTACGATACATCTGTAAAGTACAGACACAGGAGGAAAAGAGGACAAGCTAACATTGCTATGGGACAAACAGAACACTGAAAGCAGTTCTGAAAACAACATTATAATGAAGTGCTCTAATTCAGCTCCCTAAAGGTCACTGAATCCCTGTCCAAAGACAAGAGTTTGGATCATATCCAGCACTGTTGTGCAAGCTTGCATTAATATGTATCTACAGTATATACTGTATCAAGGTAGCAAACCTAACTACCACCAGGGGGCACTACACCACTTTCTATAGTATTCTACACACACCACACAGCCACTCACATAGTAGTAGATGACTTGTTTTGAGGTTTGAGGTTATGCTGCAAACAGTTGTATTAATACGTCCTAACTCCTGTTGCAGGTGGAGGGACGCAGAAACAGATTCTTTACGATGAAGAGCACGAGTGGGATTGTTAGTCTACACAAGCTACTGACTACAAGTGGAGGCAAAGTTAAAAAGCTGAAATAAATCATTTTTTAAGACCTTTCCACTCCTTGCTGCATGGCGGTTACTTGGCTACAAAGAGAAAAGCATTAAAGCACATTATATTTTCTGGGTTGATCACAGCAAACAATCATGTATGTTTCTAACATCAGCTCACAAGTGTAAATACATGATTTCTCTGCTTATCCAAAGTTTGCTATCTCAGCCCATGTTGATAGCGTAGTTTTACGAAGCAGCTGTTGTAAGCTTGTAGGTACCCTTGAAGTTCTACTCATGAACTTGTGGGTAAGTTGCATTTCCATGCAATAAACATGCACAATGACTTTGAATGTGGTTGGACACATTCCTGGGCATCAATAAAATGCCCACTTGTCCTACCCTGAAATATCTGTCCAGAGCTCTCTGGGTGCAGAGTTGGCAGCCCTATTGACAGTATTAACAGTATTAACAGTATTAACAGTTTTAAAACACTTTATTTTACAGGGTGGTTTATTTATGCACATTATTTTACTACAGAAAGAATGCCAATCAATTTAATGACTTATCTACTTACAACTAACAACAAGTATAAAGATTAATGTTGCAGGGAAGTAGATCTTACTTGGCAGCATCTTTGAGGTCGCTGACACTTCTCTGGTTATTGTCACCGTCTTTGAAGATGGTCTGATTGGCTACAGTTAAAATTCCATTTCTTGTAATGAAATCAGGGAAGCACCGCTGAAGGACTGAAACACATTTTTGTCTTTAGAGGCTTGGCAAACAAATAATGACCTATTGTGGGTTACTGTGTTTACAGTTATTCATATTCACTTACAAGGTCTGCTTGGCACAATCATAGACGGGCAGTCTTCATCTCGTATGACTTCTGCAACTGACTGAAAGGGCAATAAAGGAGATGATTCAAATAATTGAAACGAGAGAGTTATCACTAACTATTCATTCAACACAGTATTTGTCATAGTTAGTGATTAAGTGAAAGGCCTTTTTCCATTTAATTAACCAATCTGTTTCTGTCATGTTGGTTTCTGTATTTAAGTAATACCGTGTGTGCCTTGCTGCTGTTTATAATTTGTGTTAGGTAAAACAATTATTTTGATTCAAATGTAACTTTAAGTCAGTTTATTGAACTTGTTGCTTATGAAACAGTAAATTACATTGAAAAAATACCATAAATTCACTATGTATTCTTCTGAACCAAGTAATTATCACCATCACATGTATAACATCAGAATGTTTTACACACATAAAAATAGTTATTTATTATTTTTGGAATACATCAATCTCATAGACAGATCTGTCAGCACTGTTTAATCTTCACTGATTATAGCATTGGTATAATATCATTATTCGTAAACACCAAGAAGGCAGATATGACAGAGCTGGACTAAATCCTGTCTGATGTAACAGTGTCATACTTGATGATGTGGGAAGGGGAATCAATGATTCAGTTCAAACAGTATGACTGAGCTGTTAGGTGCTCCCACACACCACCTCACTCTCTGGTTCTTACACACCATCATGCCAACGTCACCGTAACTGAACTGCTGCCAGACGACGGAAAAGGGCTGTGATGTGCATCAGTGCGCTGCTAGCTCACTTCCGACTGTCTCTCAAAGCACATTCAAATGAGCTCTTTATTAAAGTGACTTGTGGAATCTGAGGATGGGTGTTTAAAAGCTATACAAGGCATGAGTTTTATGAGTTTCTTGTCAAAGATATATCTGATGAAAAAGTGCTTCTACAACAGAGGAGGAAGGTCTAAACTCTCATAATTAAGATATGAGGTTCAATAAATATACTTTCATCTAGTATGTAAAAAGACACAAAGGACCTCTACCCAGTATCTCTCACCTTGCTGCCAATCTCGAAGCCCGGCTTGCAGAATTGCTTGTAATAGTCCCAGTTTTTGGTATTCCATGCATCCAGGAGAGTTGCAAATCTGTCAGGGCACTTGGAGACACAGAGCTGTAGGAGGCAACACGTCCTCTTAATGAGAAAGCCCATCAATCTTGCATAATCAAGCGTGGCGGAAAGGTTGGAGAGGAACATAAAGCAGTGTAAAAATGTGCTGCTAGAAGGGGCAACACTTCTCTTACCTGGGTGGTAGGGCACTGGAGGTTAATTAAAACTGCAGGATTGGCACATTTCAACATGTTGAAGTAGAATAATATGGCTTTGTTTCTGTGGAGACAAACAATGAAGACAACGACATGAGGTCCAATTAGGAGGACTCAAAAGATTGAGAAATCAGTGCATTGCTGTGCAATGTTTTATCAGCAAGCATTTCAGCACAAACACACTCGGAGTGAGGGAGAGAGTGTACCGTGCCTGCCATAATTAATCACAAACCATCTCCTTCTATTGTGGTCAAAGCCTTTTGTGAGTGTAAAGATAACAATGGAAAGCTGACAGACAAATTGGGGAACATAATTATTCTAGTGTACGACAATTTAAGAACAGATATTATTCCACTCACGCATTGGGGGTGTTCTGGTGGCCACAGAACTGGCCGTGGCTGTCGGTTGGATAGACGACCTTCCTGGGGTCGCCATGGATCCAGGCTGAAAAGATAACGCAACATTTTTTGGTTTAAACTGCATAGACTTTAACATGTATAGCCATACTAGAATAAACTCCTGAAACTACTGAGGTTCACAAGGCCATTGGTCAACATTTTACTCTCCTTTTCAGACTCTCTGTGGTCCTAAATGACACCTCGGATAGTTCGTCTAGTTTTCTTATATAACAGAGAAAATGATCAACTACCTACAAGCATTACATTATTATTCCTTTCTAAATCAATAGGATTCTTCAGTTTTATGAGTGCATCAGGCCATGGCCACATGTGTCTCTCTGTGTATTACCAACACAAAAAATTATCAAAACAACAATATAAATTTATTTGGAGGACTGCATGTATGCATATCAATTAAGAAGACACACTCTACACACATAAAACAACAACAAAATCAATCCAGTTTAATTTGTTCTGTTCTGTTTCTCTAGATAGGAGTAGCAGTAACCCTGAAATTCAATTTACTAAGCAATTGCTGTGTTTCATTTATTTGCCCAACCTGAACAACACAGTTTTAAGGCCTTTCACCTTGCCAGTCAATGAAGGATTGTGCAGAATGTGAGACAGCACAATAAAGATAGTCTACAAGTCTTTGACACAACATGGATGATGAAACTGAGAAATTATGCAGAAAGAACACCAAGTTCTTCAGCTGATTGCAGACATGTCAGTGTCTATTTCAAGTCGCATTCATTGTCATGGCTTCTGCCCTTTATAAATTATTGGGAAACAGTAAGTCCTTCCCATGTCCCATGCCCAGATTGAGACGTGACTCCACTGATAACGAGCTGGCAAGGGACGACACTTTGGGGACAGCAACGGGACTTCATTTTCCCCTAATGTGTGATGCATAGCATACATGTGTGAAAGAGGCTGAAAGGAAATGTGCTGGTCAGGTGTGCTGGATAAAACAGGACATGCATTTGTATGGGAAAGGATTAAACAAAAGTTGCAGAGTGTAAAAAGGACTAAAAGCAGGAAGAGAGAAAAGAAGAAAAACTGGAAAGGAAAAAAAGAAGAAGAAAGAGAGAAAAGTGTAAAGAGCAAAACAGAGTGAAAAGGGGAACTGATGGGGGAGATTCACAAGACTGCATGGTCTCAGTCAGTTGCAGACAAAGTGGACTCTCTGTCACACTCGAGTGAACTAAATGGCTTCAAGAAAATTTGAATGAAATGAGGGCCACAGGGAATCACCAGCCATCCAGTCAAAAACTCGACAGGGACATCAAAACAGCTTTAATAACACAATCACCTCAACCAGATAGAGCCATACAAACTGCATGTTGTGGTCAAACTCCCACTTATAAAAAAGAATAGTCCATTCTCTTGGGGGGGGCTGCATTTCTTAACTCCCCCGCACTTTTTAACAATCAGACATTTAGTTGAATAACCCACTGTGTAATTATAAATAAGTCAAACAAAGACCCAAAAAAAACCCAGATGGTTTTCTCCTTAAGTGTCGGCGCATCCTGCAGGGAGCAGTTTGTGGTGGATTCAGATATTGTTAAATTATTGTCACTTTTCACCTTTCTGCTCATTCCACCAGCTCGAGATTTTGCTTTGTACAACCTGGCAGGACAGGATAAGTGAGCAATTCACACTTTCATACCACGGACCAGACCAGAACATATCACCACCGTTGTGCGTGCGGTTGGTCGTCATTATGAAGCTTTGTGTGATGTAATCAGCAGCAATGTGTCGAACTCACCCACGGTACCCAGAGCGATGTAGCCGAGGATGACGATGATGAAGATAACACAGCAAACCACATCAGTGCAGCTCCTGGGAAAAAAGAAAAAATGTGTGAGAACAAATGAGAGGTGTGTGACATGGGAAGCCAGGATTGCAGGAGAAAAATAAAGTTATTTCTTAATGGTTGGTTGTTTAGCAAATTTATGTACTAATGCGACCTGGGGGGGAATTGGGAACTAGCCTCATCTTAAGGTAAAAAAATATGCATCGTGTGTTTAACAATTTCATTGTTGGTAATCATGACATAGCTGCTGTGTGGCAAGTGAGTTTGAGCTCTATATCTAGGTGCAGTGCTTGCTACCAGGCATGACAAGGTGTCATCTGTATACTGTGTTTTCAGAGAAACTATAGTAGAGCTCTACTGACTTTCTAATGAGACCCTGAATCCCCCCCTAGAGGTAACTGTCCCACAGGCACTATTTGAAGATTGCCTCTCTCTCCACAGTAGCCTCAGTCTGCTAGTTTAGAGCAGAGTCTCGCTCTCTCTCAGTCTTCACTGTCTCACTTGTCTGTCTCTCATAACAAGCTTTCTTTCCACTCTGAGAGAAGCTGTCAGTCCAGTCCGTTCACAGCCCTCTTTCAAAACTGTTCAGACTATGAGTACTGAGCCCAGTCTCCACTAAATCCAGGTTAAATCCACTGTGCCAAGTAGTACCATACAAGGATATACAAAGCCTCCCCCTAGCACCATATGCTACACAAATTGACTTGAGACCCTCATTTCATCCAGCTTTCAATCCTTCTCCTTTTTCATCCAGACAAGCAAGGCCAATGTCAAAAGGAGGCCTGAGCTCAGAGATGTGACAATGTTTCCTCTGTGTAGTTCCTTGAAGAGTGGATTGTCCTTATTTTGTATGCAGCATGGTTACGTGGTCCTATACAGGCACCACATATGCACGCTGCTCTTCAGCCTCCAAATACCATTTCATTAAGAACTAGCAGACAGTCAAGAGAGACAAGAGCATTCATGCACACAGAGGATCAGACTAGTGCATTTACATTAAGATACAAACATGACTATTTTAACTGTATCATAGATTCAGAGTCAGCTGTGTAATTTAAACATGGTTTGCAAATTATCCTGGACTGTTTATAAGTGCAGCTGCAATTAACAACTGTTTGTATGGTCCTGTATTACTAACTGCAGTAAACCTTGCAATCTTCGCTAACAGGCTGCTCTGATAGATTGGTTTGCTGAACTCAGCAAATACTCCTAATAATGCTAATACTCCTTGTTTCTCATTTCAGAATAAGATGACCCTATTATCACCACTCTTGAATGTGCTGTAGTTATTTACAGTTTTAATGTAATTCAGACTGTAGATAACTACAGCACATTCAAAATGAGCTATCTCCAGTTATAACCTGGGCTGTGTATTTAGAGCTAACAATAATTGACCCAGAGACCAACTGCTATGTGTCTTGAGGCAAACAAGCCAACATCAGCCAAAACCTCCAACAGATGACATTGGATGACAAAACACTAAAAGAGCAGTTGGTTGCCATACAAAACAAGTCTTAGGGACTTGTGAAACATATTAGGTATAAACCATTTTTTTCAGAAATTATTTTTCAGAGATAATTGAGAAACAAAGGCAGCTGAAGTGGGCACAGCTCTGCCTGGTGAAGACAGCCACAGTTTCATACTGACAGCGAATATGAGGAGCATAAAGACAAGCTGCCACACTACCTGCAAAGCTGTTGCTGATATTGTGCATATTATTAACAAAGGCAGACAAGGGAGTACCATTTCATTTCATTCAAAAAGGAACAAAGGGAAGAGCTGCCTGGGTTGCCATGGTGATGGTTGCATTCCTTGTCTTTGAATCCCTCCCCATCCTTTAGCTGGTAGATAAGTTTTCTATCACTCAGTGTCACACACATCATAGGTGATTAAAGGGGGAGATGTGATGGGTGGGAGTCTAAAGCCGACCTTGCCTCTCCTCCACCACAATGTGACTGTTGCTGTACATCTGTCTTGTTTCCCAACTCCCTTATATAGACACGACTGCAATATTAAGACAAAGTGCAAACACAGCACCACAGTACTAATACAGTACAAAGTCACCTTTGAAGCATAGGTGAGTGTTGAAAGGAAGCTGACAAAGTGAGGAGAGTGAAAACAATTCTGCTTTGTTCTCTTATCTCAGGAAAGCAGGCCACATGGACTGCAAGTCAGGTCCAAAATATATTCAAACGGCAAATCTATTTGGACCCCAACCTGGCCTCACTCCCAAACTTCAGATCTTCTCAGATGTCACTTCTACACAATTTCACAGGGACCAAAGCATGGCCCTGATTGTGTTCTGTACTCAGAGGCAGTGCTTCTTTGAAAGAAAGAAAAAACAGTACTGGAAGCTCTGTCAGTGCAATAAGAAACTTTGGTGTCAGTGTTATATTTACAGGGCTTCAGCAGGAGCCAAGGTGACACAGATGGCACTGGTGCCACAGAATAGCATGGATGCCATTGTGGTGTGAATCTGCCAGCCTGTCCCAGCTTTGTAACAGACATTAAACAGGAAGGTATATTTGGAGGGCCAGATTTGCACACCAAAGGGATATTTCTCACGGTCAAGAGAGCAAAGAGGGGCTACTTTAGGTAAGTTGTCTCAAATGCTGTGATGGCAGAAGGCACCTGATTTGTGCACACTGATAATGAACCACATTCTGAGAGGACACAATTAAAGGCATTATAACATTACGGTTGTGCAGTTGTGGTTCTTCAGTGTGTATTTCTGACACTGATTATATTGTGTATTATAATGTTATATCTGGAGCCAGTTTGAATTAACACTATGCCATATCCACTTCTGTCTGGCCTTTAGAGGACTGCTCAATAATCACAGATATGGTTACTTCTTTTAGGCATTGGGCTTGCATGAAAACAAGACGACCACAGAGTCGGTTCTCTCCCAGTTCTCATTAAGAAAAGCCTCTGAGCCACAGACACATCAAAGTATCCTTGGTGCCTTCACCCAGCTGTAGCAGTGAAATGGGCTGAAGAGGGTGGGATAAAGAGACGCAGGAGGACTGAAACATGCCTTCACAGCAGCTTGCCAAACTGACATTGAACATAAAAGAGATAAGAGCCTGCATTACCTCAGCAAATGGCTAAATCATCAAGAAAAGCCTGTGGTGACACCCTAGAGGGGTTTTGCTTTATTGCAAAATTCTGTTCTTCATTGTGCTGAAGAAATCAGGTAGTCTCACAATGTAGACTTCATTTTAAATCCCATATACACATTTTTCTTAACCAAAGGTTTATAGTTCTGTGTTTCTAAATGTAAAAGATTACATGTTTTAAACCCTATCGTTTTCTTTTTACATGTTTTACATCAGGGTTTTCCAATTTTTTGGTAATGAAACAATTTCATGTAAAGTTGCATACGACATCCTTTTGTGTTCTTTTTTCAATATATTACATAGGAATGATGGCATATTATATGAAACTAATATCAATGTTTGACTAGGTTTAAGGTACTTTTATGTGGTTTAGTTTGGTTTCATAAATCACATGAACATGCTGCTTTTAAACACCATTTTGGAACACACATTTCAGATTAAATCAATGGAGACAACAACTAACGATGACGTGTATATAATTGTTCCTCATGCAGCAGGTAGTGGACTGCAGTCCATCAGGAGAAGTGCTAGTGTGCTCCTGGTTGAAAAACAGGAGACATTTCAATATCTCCCAGCAGTAGCCCAGGTGATGTGTGGACTACATCTGTTTTGGGTGTATCTGGCTGGTTAATAGTGTGTGTCATTGGCCACCAGCTTGACTTATGGCCATTGATCTGCGTGGTGGAGTGGAAAGAGCTGCCAGCACTCGGCCTCAATCTTTATTAACGTAGCAGGACAAATGATCAATCTATCAGCACCCGTACAGGCGTATGTGCCAAAAAGATTACACAATGGGCAAAATCAATGCACATGTTGGAAGATAGTGACTAGCGCTTAAAGGGTCAGTTCACCCAAACAAAATCCTAGCGGTATTTAGTTGAAGTGTACATACAGTTTGAATTTATTTAAGTTTTGAGATATCCATCTCTGAGATTTCTGCCTCCATTCTAATACAAAGCAGGTGAATAGATTTTGGTTTCCTGTTATTGTCTTCAACAATGACAAAATGTTTCAAATTTTGTTACCTTTGTAATGCAGTCACTTTATTGTGCACTGCAAGTAAACACATTTTTGGTTTAGTCTTGTTTTGTTTTCTTCACTGCTAAATCATTTGATGCAAATACTATGAAACAAGAGGTGGTGGTGTTGAGTAAATGTAGTACCTGTTATGAACAGGCCCTCTGAAGCTAGGGTCAAACTTGCGTGGCTCACCTATAAGACAAGCAGAGAATAGGGAAATTAGTTAAGTCATAGAACAATAATAAAATTCACTGACAGAATGCATAAAGAACACACAGCAAAAACCAACTAATATCTAGTTCACCAACAAAATAAGATGAAAGACTGTTTTTATGGTGCTTCTGCTTCCTTGGAGAATGTAATTGAGAGCGAAACGAAACATAGAAAAGATAGAGACAATAACACTGTAACGGTTATGAGCAACATTTCACCAACACTGACACCACATACTATACTAGTAAAGTATCACAAGTTAACCTGCTGTGCTACTGGCCAGGACAAACTAGGCCATTTCACAGTGCAGGTCCCCTACAGTAGCAGCGCTGGGATGAAGAAGGATGATCATACTAAGCTAAAGCAGTAAAAGCCATTACAATGTAGCTAACACAGAATACCATAAATCATTTTAACAACTCTTAAACAAACAGCTTATCTGGGTCACAGTGAGGATTCCCCATTTGACCCAGCGGAGTACATACTGAACCATGGTTGCAAGCACTATCAGTCATCCAAGGGGCTAAAACTGACTGCGTGCGCTTGTAGGTGTGAGGGAGCATATTTGCATTCATCACTGGATGCCTCTTTGGTGCCCAAGTAGTCTCTACCCCAGCTGAAACAAATAGTATGACGTGTTCCTGAGGACCTATTAATCATCACACATGGAGTGTAATATCTCCAACCAGCTGGGGCAGACTTAGGGGCAGCATGAGTGGGCCTATCTCCCATCTGCCCATTCCCCAAACTGGTCCAGCCGAGAGATGTATGAGCCAGCCTTGCTTCTAAAAGTGTGAGGAATTAGTACACTGTACTACGTACATGCAAATCTGGTGGGCCTGTTCTGAATGTACTATAAAAAGACCCGATTTTATAACGCTTTAAAAGTTTTATTTTGATCACAAATCCAATTAAAAGGGCAAAACCAACAGCAAATGGATCCTAATAACAGTGTCGGTGCTTGATTTAGCTTATGCCTCGACCCCACAGAGGACCACAGTCATCCAAAAACGATGAAAAACACATTAAGAGCCATACTTTTGCATCGCGGGATACAATCAGTCATCACAATTAACATGACTAGTTTAGTTTATTCTGGAACATTTCCACAACTGCATTTTGATCTCTGGAGAGTAGCGCTCTCAGTTGTGAAGACATCAGTGAACTTGTTCATTAACGCAGTTCTGTGTGTAGTGGCTGTAAAACAGTGGATACATTTTTTGGAGCGTCACAAATGCTCTAAAATTAATCTTTTAATTATCAGAATTTGATCCATTCAGTCCCATAACATTTAGAAAGTCTAGAAGAGAAAGAGAAAGTCTGCCAGGGCGCATGCTCTCAACTGGCTCGGTAGAGGACTGTAGTGCTCTATGGATCCCAAAACACAGGAACACCTCAGTGAGCAACTTTCATAAGATCCATGGTGTACACTGAATGATACACTCGCTGAAATGTTCAAGTTCATTGATTAGCAATACCTAGGCTATTGTCGAATTGTCTCTCTTCCTCTCACTGTCTCTCACAGACAAAACCAGTACTGACAATAGTCACATGACATAGTTGACCTTCCATTTTATTGGATAAAGTGTACATGATGGTTTGTTAAACATTGCTTTAAGAAAATTAAAAATATATTCTTATGAGATAAACAACAAAATGCAAAATGCTCCAGTTAACTGTAACACCTGTGCTGGCAATGTTATCTGTCATTATTTTACCATTATAATGGCACCATACATTGTGAACTCATTGTGGTGTAGATACCAGTCATACTTCCACTAAATGTCTTGGTTGTCTGCAGTACAAGTTTTTTTTTCCTTTATTTGTCATATGCACAACAAACAGTGAAGCAATCGTTTGCAATGAAAATCTTGTTCTCAGGCTCCCTTCAACAATGCTCATACAATATTTATAAAAAGAAAATCACGCAAATAAATTGAAAAAAAAGAATCTAAGACATACAACTCTCAAGACTGTACTGGCTTTCCTGCATAAAGGTCAGTAAATATCCAAATACAGTAAATGCAAAAATCAAGGCAATACTAACAGTAAGTCTATATTATTTTGCATCCTCAACAAATGTATCACACATATTGAAGTGTAGTGAAAGAACTGTAGCTGAGCATGTTCTAATTGTTGAGCATTGTTTACACATATATGCTAGCTTGGTGATCATAAGTCTGTAGTGCCTGGATTGGACACAACTGCAACAACACACAGATGCAATATGATAAACCCTGTAATACAACACATATATGGGGGAAAAAAAAAAACTCTCCTCTCTAGCTGGAAAAACAACTGATTGAGCACAGCACAGACCCCGTTGCTGAATGAGCAAGTGAGTTGACAATTGTCTGGCCATGGTCGAATTCCTGCTGTAGAAAAGGTTTCTAAAGCTGCATGAAGATAAGGTATTAAAAAGCCAGGATGTTATACACATTTCCATGTGTGAAAGCATATATTCATGCCTGTTACTCCCCAATGGGATCCTGCTACCACAGCAGTGGTGGAAGGATAGAGATGCCAAATCTCTGACCCAACAGCAAAATAAATTAAATAAAAAAGGATAGAGCAACAGTTTCGCTCACCAACAACTCGGATGTCCTCAAGCTGCACAGTCAGCAGCAAAACAATACACTGGACCAGAATATCAGTGAATTGGCATTGCCCTATTTCTGTCTTGGTTCATTTTTACAAAGTGTATATTGGGAGTATATTTAGTTTTATGACTACATGGGATTATGTGCAACTCTCCTTACATTCACTTAGTGTGATTCTGACCATTTCAGTTCTTAGTCATCAAATATCTTTTGGTTCTTGGTACCAGGTCCCTTTTTTATTTTGTCCTTGTTGTTAAAAACCCTATTTTAATGCCATCTGTTTGGCTGTCACTGAAAGTCCCTCACTGGAGTTGTGTTTCAGTTTTAAAAAAAGGAGACGTTCTGGGTTAGGTGTGTGAATTCCTCAGCCAAGGACACAATGTCACCAGACCAGGTGCTCACTGCAGCATTTGCAGAGCACTGGCATTTAATATAAGAGGATGCTACTCTGTTTTTCGAATAAGTGGTCTACGATGCTGAGAACAGAGCCCAAACACGTATTTATGTATCATACAAATAATCCTGTATAATTCTACCACAAGACACCTGAAGTGAGTCAAATGCCAAGAACCAGGGCCGAGCCTCCCAACTTACATTCAGTTGAAAAATGCAAACTGAAAATAACTGAAAATAGCTCCATACTACTCAGACTTTAATTTGGGCCTTTTAAAGGCAGCCACTGTGCCCGATGTACCGACAGAGTGAACTATTCCTCTGTGTTGTGTCTTAAGTTGCCTCCAATTGCTTTTATATCTCAGTGGTTGTTGCTACACCCACATCACCAGCAGGCTGCATCACATTAACTCACATCACAGCTAATTAGAGGTGAAGCTGCTGGGGGTGAGCAAAATACATAGTAGCTACTAGACTGGGCCCAATGCAAGTTGAATTCATAAGGATAAAAAAAAAACCTGGTTTTAAATTTTTGCTGATGACATTTTGGATCTGTTGCCAGATAATTTGGGCCAAATCTGAGGTGATTCCGTATCCAAATATTGATACAGAAGTAACTTTCAAAATTGGAAAGTTCTGAGCACACTGGTAGGTCAGCTGGTAGAGCTGGCGCCTCATGTCCTTGCTGCAGCAGCCATGTGTTCAAATCTGACCTGTGACCCTTTGCTGTGTGCCATCCCCTCTCTCTCTCCCCCTTTCCTGTCAGCCTTCAGCTATCCTATCCATTAAAGTCGATAAAAGCTCCAAAAAATATTTTTGAGTAATGTTTTGAGAAGAACAATGCCCAAATTCTCTGATTTCAGCTTCTCATATGTAAAAATGTTCTGGTTTAGTTAGACTGGTCTAGTCCTCTATAACAGTAAACTGACATGAACGTTGGGTTGTGGACAAAATAGGATTTTTGAGGACATCACCTTAGGCTTTGGAAGAAATAGTGATAATTTTCCATCAGTTTTTGTCATTTTGTGGACCAACAATGAATGACGGATGAATCATAATGAAAATAATTCAGGAAGCATTCATCGGGGTTCAGATTGTCTCCCTTCTCTCAAGTCGAGAGTTTACTTGTATCTGCTGTTGTTGTGTTTTATTTATTTATATGTTTTATTTAGTTATATGTATGCACTGGATAGACCGCTTTTTAGAATGTCGGTGAAGGAAATAATAAAATCTAATTGAAAAAAAACAACAACCTTTCATTGATCTTCCTCAGTTGCGTGAATACTCAAAACACATGCAGGTCTCCAAAGCGCCGGAGCAATTGTGATAAAAACAGGTTAGTCCATATGGTGAGGGCAAGCTGAATCACACTGAGATCAAGGAGAGCCAGTGGTGAGAGGACAGATTGTGGTGCAGTGAGTGTCAGGGCACAGAGCCTTTTTTCAGAGTCATGTCAGTGGTTTCTTGATCAGCCTACTGTTTGGAGTTGTGGAGCCTGCCAGTAAGGGCAGTAAGGACCAGCAGGCAGGCAGGCAGCAAGGTTCACCACAAAAAAAACCATGAAAAATGAGGGCATTCATTATGTTGATCAAAACCCAGGAAACAAAACTGTCAATACAGTATGACAGAGGGAACTCAAAAACAAACAATGATTGTGCAAGCATACTCTCTAATAGCAAAAGCACTTTATAAAATAGTGCACAGCAAACTCAATATAAGGATTAGAAACCCCTTAATTCTAACACAATACCATCCAGGTGACAGAGCGTGTGCTTATTCAGCTAAGCTAAATATAGCTTTAGCGGCTGTTCCTACTCACAGCTTCACTACTTCCACTAGGCTAATGAACTTTCGTCAGATTTCAATAAAGGGTTAAAAGAGAGTGTTGAAAATCATCAGTGATGCCTGGACACCAGCAGACTCTGCATTAGATGACGGCTGTTTAGACTGCACTGCGGTCTGCCAGTGCAGGAGATGAGGCTGGTGGACTGGATGTGTGCTGCTGCTGTAGTCAGGCTGAATGAGGGTCTGTAGTCAACAACATTTGGAAAAAGCCTGGCAGGCATGCTTCACTGGGACAGTCACTCTTAGCTCTTAGCTCCACTAACTGCTAGTCTCCTCTATTGACATAGTGTTGGATAATGCCACTGTATCCTGCTGTGACTGAAAGATTTACGCATAACACAACAATCATGGTGGTAATCAAAGGCTCTGAGGCAATGCGGCTGGACGGGGTGAGGAATTACACATCAGGATCAGACAAAGGCTTTGGCAGTAATCTTCGCTCTCCAATCCCATTTGCACTTGCTGCTATTCTGCCCTAGCAACAAGATCTATGGATGAATTTACAGTGGCGAAGACTTATCACATTATGTCTGTGACATACATTAAAAATCCCTTCTACCAATAGAGGTGTAATAAGTGCTCTAAAAAAATTTAAAGGCACTGTGACAATGCCTCAATTTGAAGTCCGTACCTGTCAGACAGATTCTGAAGTATATGCTGAGATTGACTGCTGAGAATCAACTTCATAGTGCCTGTGCTGGAAGAGAGCCAGATGTAACAACCCGGCCTGGAGTGATAAAGCTTCAGGGGAAAGTCACAGAAGCAGTTCATCGACTTGTATTTTCACAATTTGGGAGGAGACTAAATTGCGTACTTATCTCCTCTGGCTCACTTTATCACAAGGTTATACTGCTCAGGGATTATGTGCATTAACTGAGCCTCTCTCTTTCTCTCTCTCTCTCACACACACACACACACACACTTAATGTGGCAAATATCACTTCAGATACTGTAAGATTTGTTAATGTGAGAGCAAAGATCACCAGCGAATGAAATGGCATCAGCTTACAGCACATATAGAGAATCCAAGCCAAGAAATTAAAGTCCACGAAGCACATAACTGTCAAATATTAAAAGGGGTGGGAATACTAATCATACAGTATAGTGTTGTCATCACACCCTCCAAAGTAAAACTTTCTTCACTTCCTCTATCCAGTTTCCACAGCCCCCCCTTCCTGGTTTCCTCAGCTCGTCTCCATTAACACATCCAGTACACAGACACATCAACACGGGCAGACACAGGCATCAGTGTCCCCAGGCTCCACTGTCCAACACAGGCCTCTTTCATACCGTGGTCAGGCAAACAGCTCGAACACCGCAGGTGCTCTACATGGGTTGGGTCAGAGGGGCCATTCGGAAAGGACTTTTTTTGTTGTTTTCACTCTGCTGATTCATAAACATTTCCAAGACCTGGAGAGAGTGAAGTGCTCTGAGAGATTGCACTTCTGTCAAAGCTATGTTGGGCTTAGATCCAGCTACAAACAAACAAAAAAGAGAAAATAGAAATGTTAAAAATTCAGCATAATGATGTTGCTCAGCAGGGTAGGTGTAGTCTGTAAGTCTGAATGCTGTGCTGTATGTTCATTCATATTTCATGAAAGCGCTAGCTTCTGCCAATCCATAGAGGAAAGCAACATCAGTAACATGGCTTTGGGACTTTGTGTTTTCTTCTAGATTGTATTTAAAAATGAGCCGTGTTCAGGTTTCTCCTGCTGCAACATTAGTGTTGGGCACGTGGCACACGAGTAACAAAGCTGCTTGTGTGGATCACTGCCATAGAGATACTGGGGCCAGTAAAAGCTGTGATAGAATACAAGATTAGGAGGATGTCATGCAGTAATCTGTAGGGCAGAGATTCACTGTCAAAGTTTCACAGTTGAATCCGAAACACGTACAAATTGAAGGGAATGAAGAGGGACATGGGGGGGAAGACATTTACTGGCAATGTTTCAGTTGAGTCAGGCAACACTCTCACATCTCACTAAACCTTGTATGCATGCACACACGAAAAACACAATAACACAAATTCACAATTGGAAACAGCATCATGATCACACAAGTCTCCCACATTCCCCAGAAAAGAGAGAAAAAAGAAAATTTCGAGTCCATCTCTGAAAGAATCAAAGCAGTTAAAAAGCTCCAGATGGCTCCCCTTTTCATAATATTAAAATGTGGAGAGATAATACCCACAAACAATCTTCCTGTATCACCATAACTCTCTTTTTCTCTGCCTTTCTTCTATCGCCCTTCTGTATCCAAAAGCATCTTTCCTGCCTTGCTCTTATTTTCTCTCTCTGGAGAACAGTACAACCTTTAAAGTGCTTGTCTCCTTATTGAGACAAGACAACAACATCCAGATCTCTGGTTTAGGTTTACTTAGCATAGTCCCTTGGGATCCTCTCAACTATTAGCAGATGGTCGAGGACTGAGTGCTTGGCATATCTTGGCATATCTGGTTTGGTAGCCCACTGGGTTAACTTCTATCAGTGTGTGAACAGTGTTTACTGTGAATATTTCTGAGGGAAGCAAGGACACAGTGCTAGCTGCCATCCCCTCAATAGCTGAGAATAGTGGGATCTGGGATGGGATTCGACCCCCAAGAGGGGAGTTAGCATCTGAGAGTGTCAGACGCTGACAGCTAGCCTGCTGCTCCGAGCAGAGAAGTAGCAGTATTGTGGCTGGGGCTTTGTGACCTTGGTTACTTTCTGTGGGAGCCTCCAGGCATGTCAGTGGCAGCCCTGTGTTCCTGTGAAACGAGACTCGCTACTGCTACTGTAGATCAGTGACAGGCTCAGTCGGCTTTGGCCTGGATTTATAAAGATTTAAACGTAAGAGGACAGGCCACATCTTGATATAAAAATATGCAATATTCATACCAAGGTGAAGAAACACACTTATACAAACACCTAAACCTCACAGAATCCTTTAGTCTCATTCAGTATTCAAGACTTATCTTGGAACTCCCACAAATAATTCCACATTTTTCCTATACAAAATCAGAAATTAGAAATTAGTGTTGGTATCCAGAAAAAAACAAGACAGAATAAGGCAAAACTATGTATATTGCCCCTTTATGCATGTAGACCACAACAGAAGATTGTTCCTGTCAGATGTGGTGCTCACATGGTGGAAACAAGATGAGGGATCGCACTTGCAGAGCATACAGGAGGAGGAAGAAGACTCATCCGTAATTACAGTATTTCCATTGATAGCAACCTGCATCATCTGTAGATAAAAATAGCTCATTCCAACAAAAACAGAACGATTCTTATTTTCAGGTGATTATGCACTAATGAAAACATATTATACTCCACTACTGCCAATAGACCCTCCTAAATGTTACATATGGGCTCTTTAAAACGCAAGATTTAAAAAAATTAAACACATCTAGGCTGATTTTGATTTTCAAACAGGCAAGCAGAAACAAGTATGTAGAGTTGTTGTTTCTTTGTATTTATTACTTGGAGGCTACATGCCACTGTTGTTGTTCAAATGTTTTTTAATAAAGGAGTGATTGTTTGTTTACATGAGACTTATTGTTTTTTTTTTTTACCATGGTATCAAATTGGGTATTGGGAATCATGGAAGCTGACTGGTATTGTGTATGGCCTACAACATTTCTGGTATTGTGACATCCCTATAACAATAAAGTTACTCCATTTGTATTTATTATTCAAATAAATATTCGTGCAGCGGCAACTTGGCGGTGGTATATGGCTATTTTATGTTCCAAAAAGCAAATGTTACTTTTTGGTAGTGTTTGGTTTATAGTTTTAACCATAATATACATACATGATGTATAAGCTCCCCCCTTCTTTTTTCATACAAAATGGCCTGGTCTACCAGCACGCGTGCTGCTGATGCATGGCACAGAACGTGCACAATCCAATTGAGCCCATGTATGAATAGAGCAGGTCAGTGTCTGGAGAATTTGCAGTGAGCGAGTGGGTGTGTTGATGATGATGCCCGGAGTGTAGCTGCTATGTAAGCTTTTCTGATTGCCTATATATTGTTTACCACTCTTTTATTTATATTTCAGATACATCCAAATACATGTAGTATTGATATCAAAGCAAAAAGAGTCACGGTGGTACAATGTTGCCCTCAGGCAACACACCCATTTTTGGCCTGTCAAATCTCCACAATGCATCTTTTTTAAATGATACTGTACTTTTAAAAAGAGGGAAGACCATAGGGAACCAATAACAATGCTTTAATTTGTCACATGACTTTCAGGAAGCCATATTGAAACCCTTTTTTGCAGACATTTTCAAAGGAAACAGCTTTGCAATTGCACCATAAAAAGGGTGTGAAAACATCATTTCCAGGAACTTTGCAATTTTTTTGGGCTAATTAAATAATGGAAACTTGATAAAATGCAACTGGTGCCCAGAGGCAACAACGTACCATTATGGACAATTGCATATGTTGCCTTGAGGCAACAGTGAACCATTATGGAATCACCATGGCAGCATGAGATTTTGGTAGTGTGTGTTTAGGTATATATAATGTTCAAAAGCATATATAATGTTCAAAAGCATGTGATCTTTACAATTTAACAAAGATACATTTGATGTTTGTTGCAGTAAAGTTCAGACTATTACTATACTCTGTAGGCCATAGTGAACTTTGCCTTATTTAGCCTTATAACTTCGTCTTCTTTGCTTATAATTTCCACACATTTCCCTCCATTTACAGAATGAATTCAGCCTCATTCTATACCCCTTTAAGGAGGTAGAGGGTAGAAATCACACTTCAGGTTGAGCATAGTGAAGTTGAATAAGAATTAATTAGTGATGAAGAATGCAGTGCCATCATCACCTGTGTGTCAGGACATCACTGACCATTGACCTCTTTGGGTGGAGAAAAATGGCAGGTGCAAATACCCAGGATGTAAGGGTATAATGGAAGAGCAGTGCACAAAATGTGTCACCTAGCTGTTCTTCACTCCTGAAAAAAACTGCTTCATGGAGTTCCATAAGCACTGAGCAGCAACACCACAAATGATGGCAACGCACATCAGGAAAGACACAGGGGACTGAGAGGAAACACGCATTGAAATGAAGGAGTGATGATCAAACACTGGAATCTGACATCAGTTTCTTGTTTTGCAAATGGTTATGATCTTTGTTTTAATAATACGTTCATTTAAAGTTTGAAGAATTACGCTTACGCTTAGAATTACAACTCTTCAAAACATTCATTACAGTGGGTTGTTCCACAATGGTACAATGTTGCCTACAGGCAACATACAGACAAGAAACCCTTTAAAATAGTTCCTTTTATAATATTTTTCAATTTAAAATGGCATGTATTGTAACCTGTTGAAGCTATTGAATCTTTTACACATGTTTATGAAATAAATTATGTTCAAATTTTAAAAAAAAACTCTTTCACTTTAAAAACTTTTCCACTTTAGCACCATTATGGTACAATGTTACCTACAGGCAACAAACCCCAAAAATGTGTTTAAAAAAACATTTTTTATAAAATTTCTTTAGATTATGTTTATTTAGTCTATTTTAAAACATAAAAACACTCCAAACATTTTTTTCCTAACTGGCATCATAATGCGTACCATAGTGAGTGAGGATGAGTCCTCGTTTTACCCAGGCGCCAACCCTCACCTAAACCATAAAGAGATTTTCCAGTAGGTGAGAACGTGTCTGACATGGACAGTCTCCTGTTGTGTGCTACATGTGTAAAAGGGCAACTGTGGACAATGTCCCAACCTGACTCTCCAGATACTGTCCAGATTTAATATAAGAAAACTGCTAATGAAGTGTCTTTCTGCGTGTGTCACAGTACATCACAGATTGTGAATCTTAATTCATGGTTATACAAACTAGATTTCCTAAACCAGGTAAAACTCTCTTTTAGGTAGGAGTACAATTAATTTCTACACCCTAAGGGAAGGCCAATGTCTTGATTTGGCCAATATTAATATCACTTCACTGCCTGTGTTCTCCAACAGGGAATCCTCTTAACCTCTGCCTTTCAGCAGTCTGCACACATCAAACTTGGATCCGCGCCAAAGCCACTAAAACCCTGATATAGACAAACCTGCAAGGTGCAATGCAGACCTCACCTGTGCAAAAAAGCATGTTCACAACATCAAAACACCATGTCTCTTTTGTTCTTAAGATAATAATTCATTTGTTACAAAAGCTAGCTGCACATTAGACCGATCAAAAGCCATTTTAAGTCACACTGTGCACCCGAGACTCAAAACCTACGTGTCTAGCATGAACATAGCTGTGTCTCTCACTCATTTTCCAATGTATCTTTGGGTTGTGTTTTTATAAATCACTGTCAATGTCACTTGGCCTTCTAGTCACAAACAAACACTGACTATATTTGTACTGCAAATTGGAAATTTAAAGTCCCCTTGCTGTCACCTAGGCAGCCACTTCACAGCTAAATGTCCCATTTTCACAGACTCGAACAAATAACCATCCAACGCTTGCCACTGTGCAGAAGTGAATCTCTGAAATTATTTACTGACTCACCCTATCATTAGTGTGAATAATATACTTCAAACTTCCAGGCACCGACACAGCTATCTCTTGAGAAGAGACACATGAAATTAGTAGCAAAAGAACATAACCTTGTTAAAAATAATGAGCTGAAATGCCATAAAGACTAACAAAATATGTAGGAGCACTGCAGAGTGAGCATCAGTCTTCATCTGAGATGAGTATTTGAAGAGGACAGTGACACTTAAAAAGCCCATAATAACACTTAGTCTTAGGTGCAAAATGGGCCATTTGAGCCATAACCCTGTCTGACTGCAATTTTACAGGAAGAGGTTTTGAATGTGTGATTCTAAACTAAGGCTCTCAGCTTTCTGTCAAGACTCTGCATTGACTCAGTATAAAAATGCAGCGTTTAGGGAAGCTGCCCATGCGAGAAATTTGTTAATTAACAGTGTGCCAGACTCAACACTTTCTGTGGTGAATGGAACTCATATCTAAATTGTTACTTACAAACCTGTCAGAATGATTATGAGCAATTTTTCTACTTTCCTGACTGACTGAACATTTCAGCAGTACAGTATAAAACCACTGAACACCTGCTACATAGTGAGAAACATTAATATACTAGCCACAAGGGTACATTTGAATCTGGGATGTAGAGCAAGTGGAGAACTGCTGAACATGAATGATGGGATGGCAGGTTGTTTGACCAGCTGCTAAAACATGGCTCACTGATGCTTTCTTAAGTGTTTTTGCTTCTTTCTTTAATGACAGCGCATACAATTTATGTTTATTAAAACTTTATATTAGGGCTAGGTAATAAATCAATGTTATCGTGCAATGGCATCATGGCAGTCCCTCATCCCGCCTTATCTACCTCTGCTTCAGTTAATGATTTCCAAGTTTCCCAGAAATGTATACTCATAACTTTCCAGAGAGTAGGAGGTTTTCCTGTTGAGAAAAAAAAAAGCGAGAACACTAGCACTTCTTCCACAAAGCATGCCTTCTGGCTAGAAACTGGTGTTTTTTTCTATTTTCTTCCTGTGCGACAATTGAGTGTTACAGCAATGTGACAAGTCTAGAAGAAACCCCTTTTTCTTTCTGCAAAGCTGACATCAGAATCAATATACTCACAGTTCAGATAGATGGACCTAGAAGATCTATCCAACTAGCTAAACTGAAAATAATATGTTGGCCAGAATCATCCATTCTTTTGGAATAAGAGAAATAAAACACTAACGAAAGCCAGAAATGCTGGGTACATTACCAGCAACAGCAAATGTGATTTTATCTGCTCTGCACTCCACATTTAGTCCACAGTTCAACAAACGCAGCGTGTGAAACATTAGTTGCGGGGGAAGAGTATGCTGATGTGAAATTTGTCTTGTCGTTCTCTCCTCAATTGTGAGACCAAAATACTCTTTCGCCAAGCTAGCTGATGGAACCGAAGCACCAGGGAGCCAATAACATAAAGCAGCTGACCTAAACATAGTGAGGCACCATAGCTCCATCCCATGCTCCACTAGCTAGGCCGTTGGACGCTGTTAGGGCAAAATTATGTTCCTTAATTAAACTGTCTCACTATATTTTATGCAATTCTCTGGAGGGAAGCACTTTAGTTGAAGCAAGAGAAGATAATGAAAGTATATGTATACAGAAGCTAATACATATATTAACTTCTGTAATGATGCACATTCACTGTATCTAAATAATGTATATAAAAATAATATTACACAGGCTCTGTAGCTGTTTACCTACAACACTTTACACACAATCTCTAACGTCGGGTTTATAGTACACTGTAAAGTACCAGCTTGAACTTCTGAACAGGGAGTGATAGGATGTGAAGGCCCCAATGGTGAGCTGCATGTCTGCAGAGAGCAGTGAGAATCAACTACAGCTGACAGGCTGCAGACGTGATTGGCAGAGTGCTGTAGTCATGAGGTCTGTGGGACACACAGGGGTCAGCATGTGGGGAAATAACCAGAAAGACACAGTAGCATTTCCCCATCAAAAGCCGTCAGGAGCAGACTTGAAAATGCCTGTGTCACTGTAAAACTGCACAGCCGCTGTATCCAAGGATCAAGCCGCCCTGACTGTCATCTTGGGTGTAATTATTATTTACGACTTGGACAGAGATGGATGACATGATGTATTTGTAAGTGCTGATACTGACAAGAGTGACATGGAAAAGTTAGTAATTATACAAACTTCTGCATTATAGCTGGGGAAGGAAAGATTAGCTCATATATGTAATAACATAACTTTGGATTTTTGTGAATATATGATATTGGGTCACTGTCGATATGCTTGAAGTTACACCCTGACTACAGCCACATAAAAATAACTTTAATACATTCATTTTTTAATGTTGCTAAGAAATGTTTCACGGAAAGGGGACCATTAGTCGCCCTGTCAGTGTGGTGGATCATTTAGTCTGGGTTTAGATAGCAAGTTAGTTTCCCATCCCATGATAGTCTTGTACAGTAGTAGCCTGAGAGTAGCTGTGTACACTGACAGCAAGAATGCCACTGTGAAAGAAGAAGCACTAAATATTTATGTTTTAGTTATTATATATATACTGAAGATTACTAAATACAGTAGAGAACAAAAATATCTTCAGCTGGGGAGGTACTAAGACTGGCATCAGACCTACAAAGCCACCAGTATGGTAAAAAAAGAATCACCAGTATAAACTGCTCATTGTTTCCGAGGAAAGACACCGTGTGGCATCTGGTGGTGACAAAGGATTATATTGCTGTGATAAACACTGTGATTACTAAAACAGGCTACGTTAATGGACAGAGAATCTGCCCACGGATTAAATATATCCATACGCCTGAAGCAGCGAAAATGCCACTTGCACACAATGAATCCTTTGTTAGAAACACTGTTAACAGAGGACATTGCCTTCATTCTTCCTTACTAACTCCACTACCTGGACTGCAGCTGTATAATGGGGTAATTATCCTCCATGTGAACGAGTAAAGTAGAAAATAAGACTGATTGTTGTTACTCTTACTGTAATGTAAGCATTTTTTTTTTTTTTTGCACATATGAACATCAGGAGTTAACTAAGGATATTTTTAATACAGTGTAGAGTGAAAAATATGTCGTTAACACTCTGGGGTATTATGCCCACTCATGTAACCAGTTAGTTAAACAGCCGTTAACACAAAAATAAATCTGTTGCAGTTACTGCAATGTCAACCTTTAAATAACCAGCTGACAATAAACTAGTCCATTAGCAAACACCAAATATTCTCTATTCCAGTTTCTCAATGTTGAGGATTAATGTTAGCTTTCATCTTTTCTTTGTCTTAAACTGTAACTGATGTTAGAGCAAAACAAAGCAATCTGATGGCCTCATCTTGGGCTTTTGGGGGAGAAAAAAATTATTTTGCGGACAGTCTATGGCTGAGTTAGACAGACCAAACGATATATTGGTTAAACTCAGAAGAATAGATGAAGGTGCTGTAATGCAGATAACGTTAACTTATGTGCTGTTGTCATACCGTTACACACTAAGTTAACGTCAGTTAGCTACCGAGAAGACGTTTAACGTTACAACAAAAGACCGACGACAAGTGGAGGAGGAAAGTAATAAGACTTATTGTTAAGCTATAATACGAGTCTCCTCATTGTGAGGACTTTTACACGAGGTAAACAATACAAGGCAACGATTATTAGGTTAGGTTATACCACCGGAGTTAACGCTCGGGATAATTCATGAGGCAGATTTAAGAAACACACACACACAAAAAAAGACGTTAGGCTAACGTTACTTATTCGAACGTCAAAACCGTTATAAAACGTTATTCAACCGTTACTGCGTATTTGATGTCAACCGTTAAATAGCCTTTAAATAGTTAACTGACAATGTAAGCTAGCTAACGTCCCTGTAAATCACAGTAAGGGGTCAAACAGCATTCGGGCTAAAGTAGACACCGTTATACCCCCGCTGTCATAACGTTACACAGTACACAGGGAAAATATCTTGGCGTTTACAACAAAGACGAACCGACTCACCATAGTAAGAGGAGGGGATGTCCGTCTTTCTAGCCATGGCACTTAGTAGGACAGATGCAGCACCGTCGTCTTGGTTTCGGAGACCGCATATGAGAGTCGAGGTGAACCGCAGTTATTTCAGTGCCTTTCAGCGGTCCCGTCGAGAAATAAACACGGGAACCTGGAGAGGTCTCGGGCTCTTGGAGGATGCTTCGGCCACGCAGCTGAGCGTCAGTCGTGTTTACAGCGCGACGTCATTAATTATTCCAGAGCGGCCTTAAAGGGGCCGCAGTGCGCCGCGGAGCCGCTGCTGGCTGCCCCTCTTTCCCTTTGTTAGGATGGGATTTAAAGCGCAAACACACGTCGTTTTGTGCAGTCTGTCAGCTTACATGACGAGGTGTATGATTTTTATTTTATTTTTTTGTAATCGATGTATAGGACAGAGGGGTTCCTTCCTACACTGCCTGTGACTGCAAGACGAGTGGCGATTTGCATTTTTTTTTTTTTGGTAGATTAATAATACAGACAATGTTGCAGGTAGTGTTTTTAGGGGGCATCTCTGTCCACGCTGAGTCGCCCGGTGGAGAAACACTGACCTCAGCTGGGTTTTCTGTGACATTGCAAATTCCTCTCTCTGCCTCCTTTCTCCCATTTGAGTCTGTAGCTGTAATAAAATAGAGAGGATATCAAGTTTTTCAATGAGGTTCAGGTGCAAGTGAAGTCATCATGTGTCATTAATGTTAAACTCACAGGCAATCCATTTGTTAACTCAAGTCTGATAAATCGAGATTATATGACTTGCATTCACACATTTGGGAAAAAAAACACTTCATATGAAGTTTATGTGAAGGTACTGCACACCCACACACGTCTTTCTGCTGATCCTGGCTGATTAGTTTGTGGTTGGGTGGAGCTGTGCTGCAATTACCACATTTCAAGAACTAATAATAAAGTTGTAACTTCACCCAGCCAAACAAGTGCAGCAAAACTAGCAGTATAATAGAGATCAAGCACAGTCTTTACACGCCAGATAGTCCTGAGAAGAGCCGGCAAAAACGAGTCAAAACAGGGTGATCCAGGTGTCTCACACAATTGGGGTAATTTAAACAGAGTATATTACATTTTATAGACTGTATATATATAGTCCCACAAAGTAAATGTTGATAAATGTAATGGAGTAAAAAGTACAACATTTCCTATCTGAAAGTCCCAGAAAACAAAAGAAGCTTTCCATATCTGCACTCACACAGACACACACTGATTATGAGTCCACCATAGTGATTATGACCAGGAAGTGGCAGCAGAGACTGGAAATCAGGTACAGGGTGAGATTTTCAGTAACAAAGTAAAACCAAGAAAGAAATTTGTTTTATCTGTGATGGCTGCAGCCAAAGGGGATTCACCCTGGATGTTACCTGAATAATAATTGCACATTGCCAAACATTATCCCTTTTTAATGACAGAATATCCAAAACATTAATATTTCATGAATTTAATGTAAGATTGGATTAGAAATGAGACAGGTAATTTGTAATACACACTGAAATCTAAAAGGTGATATCTTTCTTAGTGCTCTGTGGATGAAAGTAATTAGAGCTCAGGTTGCCAAAAGCCAGTCATTATGGGATTGACTTCCCCTGGGACGGATCATATGTTGATGTGGCAGGATCACTGCCAGTAGCACAGGAATCAGTATTATTGCCAAGTGCAATACAGTAAATGTAGAATAATTTGTCTTGGTGGCACAGGTTTAGGCCAGTGGATTTTAACATTTTATGGCCTTGAGCTGTTCCTTCAGATCTAGATACCAGAGACCCACTGGTGTGCCTGATACAAAAGGTTAGGAAACAGCAGCACATCATAACAACAAAAAGAGGAAGAGACAAAACCAGCATAGCAGTATATAGTTAAAGGATTGGGTTGTTTTTTGGTAATGTCTTTTAAACAGTTTATTGACGTCTGACACAGTTGGGTTTTGATGCTATAAATAGATGGATGCCACAGCCAGATGGACCCTGGATTTGTATAGCTCAGTTGGAAACATACTGTTTGCTGTTGTGTGCATCCCTGCATTAGAAATGAAAAGAGCTGGTATATTATAGGTATTCATATGTGAGCTTGAGAGAGTTGTGGAACTTGTTATCTACGTACAGATGTTCCCTTTTCAACAATTTTTCATTTTTTAATGAACATGTCCACAGCATTATGTTATCATATGTTGCAAGGTCAAGCAAAGTATTTGTTCATTGTCAGGAGTGGAAAGGTTCTAATCCTGGAGGCACTGAACAAGAACAATGACATTTTATAGGTGAATCGTGTTCCCCTCTTAGAATAACTGTATTTTCCTGAGTTGCCAGCCCATCTGCTTGTCATTCAGTGAAAATGATGGATGCCAACAGCTTGCTAATTACATAATCGAGCGGGTGCACAACAGACACAGTCACATTTTGTGCTGGTTTGGTTTGCAGCCTTTCTCCACTCTTGGAGACAAAAGGTAATTTATTTCTCTGTGGCAGTTGTCCTTTTGGATTGTGAATGAGTTTAATCAGAGGCAGTAGGAGATTCTCTCAACACAATCACCCTTTTTCTTTTTCATTCAGTGGTTACAATTGCTGTGGTTGCAATCAACCCTGTTGACTCCTAAAAAATTTAAATCCCCCAAGTCCCACCATAAAGGAAGTGATTCAGTAACACTGTACAGCAGAAGCATCACTGCATAAACAAGCAACAGAGATACAGAGTGCACCAGGTGATTGTGAGCCTTTTTTTCAATCAACTGGATAAACACAACAACTCTGGGAAACATATATCACACAACAGGAAATTGCATCTGTGATTGGTAGGGATGCCAGTTGATGAGTCAATGATGTGTCTGTAAGCGGAGACAATTTGCAAAGAGAATGAAGGTGTTTTATCTCTTGGACCTGAAAATCCAGGATATAAAGCTTGAAACTGTCTCCCACTGCTCTCTTTTTAACCCTGTGTCACAGCTTAAGTGCACAAGATTTGTCTGAACTGGAGAATACAAATAACATTTCGCCACTGTTTTTTGCAGGTGCATTTGAGATTCATATTGGTATTAAAGTCAGATTGATTGTTTATTAGGCTAATGTTACCCTATGAGTCTAGTTATTGCTCTCTCTTGTTGAAATTTACATTGATTGTTGAAAATAAATTACATTAAAACACAATAGATTCATAGTATAAGAACCATACAATGGTCTAATTGCTCTTTTGGAGGAGTCATCTTTTGGGGGGGGTTCTTTAGTTGAATATGTTAATGAAGTCTGCCCGACTCATTTATCTGACTTAGGTTTGTGCAAGTTTTGTACATGTTAGAACCTATGGCCCTGACCATGGCTCTGAAATAACATAACACTCAGGCACTTTATAAGAAAGGCCAGAGCAGACTCTATCTGCTCCGGAAACTCAGGTCCTTTGGAGTGCAGAGAGTGCTCCTGAGGTCCTTCTTTGATACTGTTGTGGCATCAGCCATTTTCTTTGGAGTGGTCTGCTGGAGCAGCAGCATCTCAGCAGCCGACAGGAAGAGACTCGACAAACTGATTAAGAAGGCCAGCTCTGTCCTGGGTTGCCCCTTCGACTCAGTGCAGGAGGAGATGCAGAGAGGAGGATAATAGCAAAGCTATCATCACTGATGGACAATGTCTCCCACCACATGCAGGACACCATCACCACGCTCAGCAGCTCCTTCAGCGACAGACTCCCCAAATGTGTGAAGGAGAGATATCGTAGGACCTTCCTTCCTGCTGCTGTCAGACTGTTTAACAACCAGCACTGCTCCCAGTAAACCCCCCCCTCCCCCGCTGCTACTATTTTGTCTTATTTGTGTTATCTGTTGTTGTGGATTCTTTTGTACATAGTGTTTTTATTATTTCCCTACTCTTACTGTTTATTTATACTGTTTTTTCTCTCTACCATCTTTGCTGCTGTTACATTGGAATTTCCCCCATTCCCCACAAATAAAGGAATATCAATCTATCTATCTAAATACCAGAAGCCTAACAGTGCTATAAATCCATAGCGCTGTCTGTGGTGCTGAAGTAGCAGACGGATTTGTAATTTAATCTTTTTCTCTGTCTTGTCAGTTTCTTCTTGGATCTATGATATTCTCTACCACTATAAATACTCAGTTCTATACTATATTGTATATACTCTACAGAGTCGTGTCACCTTCATGATCAAAGTGACAAGAAGCAATGTGTTGTCGCAGGAGGGCGAGAGGATAATAGAGACACACTGCTGCCTGTAAAGTTCCAGTAATATTTCTATTATTATTCTGTAGCGTCTGTCCTGCTGAAAATACAACCCCATATCAAGTTAGAGAAGACATGACAACATATTTAGTTTTTAGTATGGGAGTTAGGGCCATACCCCCTCAAATAATATATATTGTACCACTATATCAGCTCTGTAATATTAAGAGCTTTGGGAACATACTCACAATGCCTTGAGTTTTAGTCTGAGTTTAGTTTCTTTACTGACACCCTGAGGCATCTACTCTTCAAGCTGGGGACATTGTAATGGGTGAAAACAAACAGCTTTTGGCACAGCAAACAGGTGCAAACAGAGCAGATTATTTCACACTTGTATTGTATTTGGCTCAGCATAGGCAGACAGCCGTCTGGCGCCTCACTGGATAGGAGGATCGAGTTAATTAAAAAAAGTTGCGTTCCACAGACATTTGCCTTGCCCTTGTGTTTCTGTGTGTGTGTGTGTGTGTGTGTGTGTGTGTGTGTGTGCTCCCTGGAGTTGTGTTTTGAGATGCATTTGGGACCTCAGGGACACTTCTAATCAAAACACACAGGCTGCCAGCCGCTAATCCACTGAATTTACAATGACGAGGTGCATTATGAGGCACTGCTCCTCAGTGATACAGATAATTTGGTGATTACAATTATTCTACCAATGATATGGCCATATGGTGTCAAAGAAAACAGCAAAGAGGCAGAGAAATTGGAAAAGTTATAATGATATAAACATAATCAAAATTTCTACAATGATTCCAACTTGCATAGTTTTATATAAACGTGTATAATGCCAACATTAATCTAAACAGAGAGCCATTAGGTATAGATATAGATACTATTTTCAGCAATTTCTCAGATAAGAGTAGAACTCTGAATCCTTCATGCTGGCTTTAACTGTAACAAGAGCTCAAAGAAATGTTATCTCCATTTTAGCAGCCTCACACCAGTGTCCATTTATATGTAGGGCCGAGTTTAAAACTCTATTGATTGCTGTCAAACCAACAAATGGCCTGGCTCTATAATAGGTTCTATTTCAGAGCTATTATCCTCAGCTTGGATCAGTAGACAATGGTTACAAAGGCTATATTAGAGACAAAAGGTGATCAAATCAAAACATTGCACATAGGACTCCAACATTTTGCAACAAATCTAGCTTTTTTAAAAAGGCAACATGAAGATTCAAACCTTGGTTTAACAATCAAGATTTTTATGTTGTTTTCCCCACTCACTCATAATTATGCTAATAGTGTAATTTGATTCTATATCTCTGTTTCGTGTCCCAATGTGTGTTATACTATGATATTACACTTTTATAACCAAGCGTTGCCTACTCGAGTGTCTAGGAGCTGTGAGTTCAACCAAAGAGTGACATCGCCTTCTCAGATTGTTTCATTTTAAATGCTTTTGGAGTGAAAACTCTCCACTGTTTCACACAAAAATAAATAAATAACCAGATAAATAACCCATCATTTTGTAGAAGAAAATTATTTCTCATCTTCTTTCCTACGTTGTTAATAATCTTGTGACCACTGCAGGTTTACCTTGTGATGCCCCGGGGTGGGAACCACTAACTTTAAGCATGTTTGGCTGAAGATCATCTAATGTCAACAAAAAGATGACAAAAATTGTATCTATTATATTCTCATATGTCTTGCTTTATTTGATGTGGTATCATATGATATTGCATCATATTGCAATATATCAAATCATTGCACTGTGTTGTAATATGCTGCTTTATCTTGTGCCATCTTGCATCACATCGTATTCTACACAAGTTACTGTATTTGGCATTCAGATGGAAAGCTTATTAGTCTAAAAAGGCAGTTGTTGAAACGTGTGTAAATCTGGGCCTAAACCATAAAAGGGAAGACATGCTGTTCTGTAACTTCTAATTAGACTACCCTGATTTTTCTTACAGCCTCTGGTCTGACTGTGATATTCTTTGTTGTTTGTGTGATAAATTACTAATCAATTCCCACAAAGCCAATGGATACATTTCGGTTTGTGAAAGGAGACTTGTTGAGGAATGACTTGAACAACACATTAGAGAATGAAAACAATGATGCCAGCTCAGAGGGTGTCTATAAAAAGACTCATTCCCCATTTCCAAGCTCCTACTGTCTAGATTACAGCCTCCAGCAATCCAGTTTCCCACGAGGAGCTTTAGTTGCTCAGGTTGCTGTGACAAATGCAAATAATAGTTTCCTGTCCTTAAATAGGATGTCCAGAAATCTACTTAGAAGACAAAAAAAGGTGATGCTCTGTACCAAAATAGTTGTCAGTATATTCAGTATTATCACCCTAATCATAATCTTAATCTAATCTTATCTTTCTTGTCTGTTTTCTGAAAACAGACAAGAAAGATAAGATTAGAAAACAGTCAAGGCAACTAAAAAAAACATCTCTCGTATCTGAAGCACATTTTATGAAACACAGAGAACACATTAAGTGCAACTGTAACAGTAAGTCTGCAGCACAAGACTTCGTTTGACCTAAACGGCTGTCACTCACTCAAAACATTTAACTCATGTTGACATTTAAAAAAATATCATCAGTCAGTGAATCACTGCTATCAAAATGAATGAATCTTCATCTCTGCATAACTCAACAGCTCTGAGCCAGTATGACAGTGAGAGTCCACTGAAATTGTGTCTCTACATTTTGTATTTTCTTACTACAATTATCATCAAATATCCTTCATCAAAACTCCATTCACAGATCAAACCCTGTCAATGAGCACATTTGTATATCTAGTCACAATACAGTAAGAACTTTACAGTAACTAATGTATGAAAATATAATTAAAGCCGTGGTAAATCGTCTCTATGAAGAATAGAAATCCTCATATGGGCTGAAAAATTAACAGAAGGGTGGGAGAAAACGGTGGTGACCAGCAAAACACTCACTAGAGTTGTGAAATACAGGGTGAAGGGATGTTTGGAGAGATTTGGGATGTGAAGATTTACACCATGAGCAAATTGATTAACATATCTGAGAATAATACATGTCATTAGAAAAGCAATCTTACACATTTTTGGTCATCAACACCGAATGCATCACAGGGCCATTTGAAAAATAATTGTGATTCTGTATGATAGCAATGAAAATGTCATACTATTGTGGGGAAATGAGCTGTTTCACACTGTTGAGAATAATGACATGTCATTTGATAATTGTGCCAATAAAAAACTCTAAAGGAACATTATGGCAAACTGATATGGACACAGAGATACACAGGCCTATAAAAAAGTGGAGTACTGTCGCTGTAAGCGCACATTTGAGAACCACAGATCCCCGTTAATATTCAATCGGAGTATCACTGCGTGTTATACATTATCATAATGTTATGTGCGTAATTATCGAGTCATGAACCCCCAGTGAACCCTGACACTGAGCTTCGGGAGTAGGAGTTGTTTAGGACCATGAGGAGCGCAGTGTTGAGCGAGGGCGTCCCTGTAGAGGAAAGCATGGGAGAAGAGTAGTGGAGCGTCGTTTTTCTTTGCGCGCTGATCCCAGTGATGCTGCCGCTCAAGTGTTGCATGCTGAAGAGTCCACGACGCTCCGTGAGAGAGAGAGAGAGAGGGAGAGAGAGAGAGAGAGAGAGAGAGAGAGAGAGAGAGAGAGCTCCGGCCCCGATAGGATGAAGGCTCGGTCTGCGGCTGCAAACGTAGGGAAATGAAGATGAAGATAAGAGTGGTAATTATGAATGAAGACCTACAGGAAACATCATTGTAATGCTCATTTGTGTGTGTGTGTGTGTGTGTGTGTGTGTGTGTGTGTGTGTGTGTGTGTGTGTGTGCGTGTGTGTGTGCGTGATTGGGGGCTTTAATGTTTTTTTCTATTCAGAAGTTACACGTTTAACTGTGTCATTGACCTAATTGCACTTTTGTGGTATTCTATTTCCATCTTTTCCAGTAGCTTAATAGGCTTTCTTACTCCCATCATCCCTTTAGGAGCGCACCTGTCTAAAGGTTGTTTTCTCTGCAGGAGGGAAGTCATTATGAAACATGTTTGAATTCAGCAGCCTAATGCTATTTTTTTTTTTTTTTTTTTTTTTGCACCGCTCCTTAAAACATATTGACAGAGCATGTTGTGCGTATTTGAGTGGCACAGCTGACATTTCATCTGCAGCCTTGCGCGAGGAAAGAGCAGCTGTTATTATTGTGCTGCTTCTGCTTTGAAACGCTGACATTTAATTAGCAGCGAATTCTTGACCGAGAATGAAGCTTATTTCCTAAGTCAAGAGCTCCGGCGCCCATGTTGCTTTTTATGGTCTTCTTGAACTTATTTATTTCATGTGTTTCTCTAGTGCCAAGGGGTTAGTGGCATCATCATCGTCACCATGGTTACCAGCTTAATGTTGTTGTACAACAGCAGCTCCGGTGGGAGATCTTCTTCCTCGCCGGCGTCATCATTATCACCCCACCGTTTAGATGGACCTGGTCCCTCCACGAAGAAGCCAGAGAGAGTCCCAACATCAACACTTGAGGGGTACACAGGTGTCATGGATCATAAGGTGAATATGCTCCATCTGTGCACTGGGAGATGATCTGTCTCCTTGTGCAATTTCATAAAGAATGATGATGGTGCAAGATCGCATTGAAAAAATTTAATATTTGTTATTTCATGTCCAAATTATAGTATAAAGCCTAAATTATGTAAAAGCTACTAAGGAGGCCACTGACAAATGCCAATGAACATATGGAATTAGAATGGTTTATTGCACATATCGGATAAAGGTGAACCAAGATCATAAGTTGAAGGAGGGATGTAAAAAACTGTAGGAAAGGGTTGATGGTGAAGGGATGAAGGATTATGGGAAGGAAAGATGAGGGATGAGTGGATGGGGGAGAAATCAGGTTTGTGGACCGATGGATGGATGGATGGATGGATGGAAGAGTTCAGGTGAGATGGTGGGAGGGAACCAAGTGGGTGATGAGATTCTAATCTTTCGTTTAGAGTCACAGTGGTTTCTGTATTTGAACAAGAGATAGAAGGGGAGGAAAAAAGAAAGGGTTGGGGGGGGGACTGAATCAAAGAGGGAGTGCTCGGATGTGCTTAAGTGCTTTTTGTGTGATGAGTGTGAGGTGTGTTATTTGGGCCCGCTATGTAGATGCCAGTTTGTCGTCTTGAAAAAGTAAGAAATCCCCCACTACCACAGAGATGTGGGTTAAACCTCACTTTAGTGGTTGCACTTCCAACAAAAACAATGTGAGTGTTTGGGGTAAGGGATCAGGTTCTTTTTAGTGCATTAGGTGCCTGCATGGAGAGGCGAGTGGGATTTGGTGGAATAGCATTACTGTCAGGTTTTAGAAGAAGCACATGGAGGCCAGCAGAGGAGATCCAAGCAGCAAGGGCAGCGGGACTTTGAAATACCAAACTGAAGAGAAAAAATGGCAAAAAAAAAGGAGCAGCGATGTCATATGAATTTTGTCTGGAATGTGTGTTCTGCGTTGGACAAATTTTGCCTGATACATTGATTGGGTCACTGCATTACACACAGTGTTCATTCTTCATCATTCCACTGAGCCTGTAACACTTTTGTACATATGTAATACAAACTGCACCTAATCTGTATTCTGCTGTCATCCAGGTGAAGCAGAGAGACCGGCATGTAAATGTAGAATTCAGGTACTTGCCTGGTTTGAGGGAGAACTGAAAAATCCCTTTCTGTGTTTGACTTGTGTACTACATTACATTCTTAAAGCATTACCTTTAATTTTTATGTATCGTTTTAGCAATAACAGTAAAGTTCTCTCATTGTGGTAATTGAAATCGTGCAGTAATATTCTGCTAATGAGTAAACGCTTCAGAATAAAACAAGAGTTTATTACAGCTTTATTGTCCCCGCTAAGGCTATAATAATGCCAGTTAATCTTTTAAATACTGAACTCAAAATCTGAGTTTGCTGTGGTAGTACCATCTCTAAATTCTCTCTGTAGTTTACTCGGTTTCTTGATTCATAATTAATGCGTCCAGCATGAAATATTCAACGACAAAAGCACTTAAAACAGGATGGATTTCTTCTCTCAAGACATCACTGCTATAATCTTTTGGTCATATAAACACCACAGTCCTTGTTATTGTAATGCAGAGGCCTATCATTCAGACCCAGCACAGTGTTACAGATAGCTCATTCCAATAGATAGATGATTCAGACAGCGTCATGTCTCCCTTCAGTGAGAAAGATACGCACAGCAGAGTGGAAAGGACATTACGTTGCTCGGGCAGCACTGGGCAGGAGAGGGGGAAAAAAGTGTTGGTTGAGAGTTTGAGAGTGACGTTGGTGTGAAGAGAGGTTTGATCCGGCTGAGGCTTCCTGGACTCTGATAGATTCTAAGTTCAGAGCTCCTCTGAGATGTTGTAACACTCATCATATCCCTTTAAAGTTAATGAAAAAGAAACATTCATCCATAGAGAGATGAGAGGCAGCTGCTTTAGTTTAGAGTTTTTTGTGGTGCAGGCACTTTATTATTCATAGTCTTTCCTGGCCGTCTACCTCCTCCTGGCTGACGGCTGATTCATGACGGAGCCACACTGGGAAATTTTCATACTTCTTAGTGTCACTCTGCCCCCTTCTCTTATGGGGGCTTCCAGCTCTGATGCTGCTGCACCCTCAGACAGGGCCAGGGAATGACTAACCAGAGCAGACCTGCTGTAAGATCTGTGGAGTGGGTGGATCAGTCTGTACTTCAGGGTCATCTGAGGTCTACTGCTGCTGCTGCTGGAGGAAGTCTTGGCTTTGACACAAATGTGTGCACACACACACACACACACACACACACACACACACACACACACACACACACACACACACACACACACACACACACACACACACACACACACACACACACACACATATAGCACTGATGCATGCATGCAGAAAACTCCATGCAAATGCCCAGACGCATTGTTAAAATTTTATGCCCTCATCAGAGCCAGGGAAGCTTGAAAATGTGAGAGCTCTATCTAATGTTCCTTTTTATGGCCCATATTAACTTATGTGCATATCTTGTTTGCATGAGCTGTGATTTCACTGAGGTGGGTGGTGGTCTGTGGCTGCTTCGCTCATTTAAGTCTCTCCTAAGATGGCGCAAAACGCCCAGCACACGGTAATAACAAAGACCGTGCTGCTTCATGTGGCTGAAGGTTAAAGGCCAGACATTTGGCTTTTCCTTTAGTCATTTCAGTATAAAAACTGTAGAAAACACCAGAACATTCTCTCTCTCTGTCTCTGCGCCTGACCATTCTCAAGTGCTGAAACCCACAAATCTATACAGTGTGAGATCAGACTTCACTGCATTTATGTGGGATATCTTGAGAAAATGGGTAGGAGTCACAGTGTTCATTATGTTTCCTTCTGTCTGCCTCCTGCAATGTCTGCAGGTTTTTGTGAGATGTCCTCCTCTAGTGTGTATTTCTTTGACAAACTACCATAATTAGAGCCGCAGAGTTGAATAGACTCTTTCAAATACACACATCCACACACATATTTGAGCTTGAACACCTAAATGGACTACCGCTTCATTCTTCTGCTTCACTCCTCATCTCCTCTCCCTCTGATGTTTTGCCGATTCCAGTTAAAGAGATGTTGACCTTTGAAGAACTGTCAGCAGAATCAATCTACATTGGCCTTTATACGCTCTAATCACAAAGCCTGTGTGAGAGCATGAATGTGGATTGTGTGCCTGTGCCAGTTTATAATGTACCTACTTATTATGGGCAATACCTTTCTGGGCTCTGACAGCCTTTAAGGCTGGGAGAAATAGGTGTCATTGAAAAGTCAGTTATGCATCCTATCTACGCTGACTCATTTCTAACTTACAAATTAGGCTGTCTTGTGAAGTATGTACGTTAACGTACAGCTTACTAAATGGGTGAATTCATAAGTTATGTTAATTTTAATTCCACTCATAGCAAGGGAGCACCCCTGGCAGAACAGATTATATTATCCAGTGTCATCCTCAGAGTGACATTACATAGCCCAATTTGTAGTCATGCTCATACACTTTAAGGCCTCATTTACACCTGGTATTATGCAATCTGGATCATATATATATATATATGGATAATGAAATCCAATCCATTGATACACCTCGTATCAAAATGCCCACATTGTGATCAAATCGGCTAACACGGCTACCTCTTCTGAGATGCAGCTATCCCCTTCTCTCTGTCTGAGGTTGACTGGATGATGAGGAAGAAAACAGCCGCTTTGATTATCTCTCCTTTATTCCCTCAAATTGGGAACAGAGCAAGTTTAGGACTGCGACTTGAATGTGTGCCACCAGGAGGAGCTTAATGAGATGTCAACTGTCAGGAGGATTTTGGTAATTAATTGGTCTCTGAGAAAAGAAAGCTGCATTAAACCCTCACACCACACAACAGGTGCCTCTTAATCCACCTCTGCTCTTAGCTGAGCCATTAGCCTAATTCTATACACTTTAGAAAGTGTACAGTTACCCTTATGATAATGATCAACATCTAAATAATTTGTGCCACTGCAGGCAAATACAGAGTCTTAATGTTTCCTCTCACATGTTCATATCAGAAGATATTTAACATTAAAGGATGACGTTGGAGACATTCTTTATTTTTCACATTGCCAACAAATCCCATATAAAGACAAACACCAACAATAAATAGATCCTCCTAAAAAAGTATTATCTGTGTAGCCTAATTATAGCTTATTCCTCTGTGCCATAGCTCTCCATTGATGTCCAAAAAACATGTTTCTTCATTATGATAAACACCACATAAATACTCAGTAGCACACAAAATCTGTAGCTGGAAATAGTCCCTGGGTTGAATTTGTGTCTTTGTTTCGCTTTTCTTCTTTTTTTCTTCTCATTTTTTTTCTTTGTAAATATGTGGACAAGTGCATTATGCTTATGTTGTTTTATGACAATAAAACCAGACCAAACCATTTTGCATCATCACTGCAGGTGTTACAATGGTAATTTTTACATCTATAAAATGTGAAGCAATGCATTGTGTGATTGTTAGCAGAAAGTAGTGTACATGCCATGGATGCAACTTTTTCTGTTTCAGGTTTTGAGAGTGTCATACTGTGGATAAACTTTCACTCTCAGAATGCTGAACCTCAGCAAATATAGTTTACTATACAGTAAATAGGGGCTGATTTGGATAAAGCCATGTTCTCATGGGATTTGTTGAAACATGTTGAATAACATCAGCCTTATCCTTTGAATTCATGCTTAATTGGGACAATAGGGGCCTTTTTTGTTCCTTTTACGAATGACCTCTAAAGCCTGGTTAAGTCTTTTTTCCTGTAGGTTTGTACTCTCTACCCTTCTTAAAATGAAAGAGGTGCAGGCAGAGGCTGGTGGATTGGAGGCACATTTGAGGCTCTGATACAATATTAGAGGCTGACTGATGGGGTTTGCTCTGAAAGCAATTATGATCCTGGGTTCCCCTGGGAAGTATATAAACAGGATCATACTGATGAGTCTGGAGTCAGTGTGTGGGTGGTAATTGACTGCTTCTTCTTCTTTTTCTTCTACTGTGTTAAACACCACAGCTTTCTCTTTTCTTTTTTTACACTATTGAATTTGCCATGTTATATACAAAAGAAGCATCCCAACATACACAAACAGACATGGAAAAAAAAGTCAATGTAGTACACAACATGTCAAGAAATTACTTAGACACACAAAAGCTAATATGTTGATACAACTCATTCACAAAACCTTAAATATCTACGAATAAGGGACACTATTAGACACTTAAATTGTTCTTATCCCAGTGACCATGGAAGAATAGGACATAAAAGGTGTTCATATTTTCCTAAAATGATCAGATGAAACATGGAATCTTTCAATCACTTGACATGAGAAGGGGGTTTGTGATTTTTAAAATCAAATAGCACAAGACGATGGGTGGAGATGCATGCATGTGGCGATATCTTCAGAACAGAGCTGGCATCACATCAGAGTTCCTTGAATAGCCTTGTGAGGTTGAACCTATTGCCTTTTGTGATCGTGTTTATCCAGGAAAACGGTTATTTGGCATCAATCAAGGTGAACAGCCCTCCGTCCTCATGTTAAAATGTAGTCTGAGTTTCTGTGTGGGAGTCAGCAAGTGTCCAAGTGCTAGTTGGTTCACAAATTAAAGGGCTATTGTTTTAATTCAAGATTTATTTTGGGTACAAATCTACCTGTTATATGCAATACATTACACTCATTCCTTTATTCATTCATTCAATAGTCCGTGTGTTGCATCTTCAGCTGCTTGCCATCTGAAATAGTCCATATCTGATTCTGAAAGCCTCTTTCAATGTGATACGCGGTCTGTAAGTGGCTATTTCCCCAGCATCATCAAGCTGTCAGAAACTCGGGGAACTGACTCTAGGGCTTCAACATCACTGACAAGGACACTTTTATTATTTCACAGGCACTTTAAACTACGCTGTCTATGCAACCTTCAATCGCCTTTTACTAGTGTAACACATTCCCAGACTTTCAAAAACCTTAAAAGTTGCTTGGGAGTAATTGTTTGGGCAGTACGGAAGGGAAAATTCACTCTGTTGTATGCAGAAAGAGTTAAAAGCGCTGTGATTTTTCCCAGCTAAGGCAGGGAGGGTGAGCTTGTGCAGTGAAGCGTGTAATTCACTCCAGCCTACCTGTTATTGAGGGAGGAGGTCTGCGTACAGAGAGTGCAAACATGCTCCAACAGGAAATGGCTTGTTTTGGGCAACGTGATGGGGGAATGGAATTACCTGTTCCTCAATGCATAGAGTCTGTGATCAGTGTGTGTGTGTGTGTGTGTGTGTGTGTGTGTGTGTGTGTGTGTGTGTGTGTGTGTGTGGACAGGATTACTGTTGTTGTTTTTATATGGAGACACTTTTTAGACAGTTGCCAGAGTGTATTACATATCTGCAGCCACATCAAGCTCTGCACAAAGATTTAAGGACACCACTACCACTTATACACACACATACAGATGAAGAACCACAAATACACACACACACACACACACACACACACACACACACACACACACACACACACACACACACACACACACACACACACACACACACACACACACACAGGGCAATCATTTAGTGTGGGGTTACAGAGATAGTGGAAGAGTATTACAAATATAGCAGTGGGAGCAGCACACCCTGTGGCGCTGGTAATATCACCTGTATGCACACACACACACACACAGATGAACACACATTCCCACCTCAGAACCTGATGGAGTGTAAAGCTTGGAGCACAGTTCAGAATGCCAATGAAACCCCTCTATTAAGGTGGGGAATAATTCATGTGAAGAGTCTCTGGGTTTTTGCTGTCAGATCATTCAATCTGAGCTCGCCTTTTTCAACTTTGAAAACCTGGTTAGACACAACAACATGAATACCTGGTCAATGCAAACCAGCACAACAACCCTGCAATACATACTACCAAAGCCGTCGTACATGAATGATCTTCTGAGTGAAGTGGATTTTGTATAAGGCATAATGTTCTGACCGTTACATGCATTCCTTGTTTTGTGGAAGAGAGCATTGCTCTGAGGCTATTTGACTGAATAAATGTACAGGCTCATGTGTATTCATGATTTTCCTAAAAAATCAAAGTGCTGCACAGAATAGCCTTTGCTCTACTGTCATCCTTGTTAATCTGCGGTGCATTTGAATAATAGGATACCTGACAGAAAAGCCCATTACCAGTCTAGCTGCTCGATTCTGTGCCAGTTACACTTTATTCAGATCGTATTCAGTTATCATTGTGTGTGTGCTTGATGGAAAAACTACATTAACCTGTGAATACAAATCTAAAAAGCTTGGCAGTCCAAAGTTTTGGCTGCTTTTTCAGAGTTGCTTTATATTAAGCCTGAGGAAAGTGCCCTTGTCATGGCTCTCTATGTGTGCTGTTGTACAGACTCATTCAGGGTTATTTTATATTTTTTCCTCTTGGCAGACAGATTTTAGGGATCTCTGCAACTAAGACTTGACCTTGAAGGCAACAGGTTGCAGATTCATCCCTTTTGCGACCTTTATACTTTTGGATGGCAATATCAGTCTTTCTGACTTTCATTCCTGCACCATGAGGTTGATTTGGTTTTGAGTGATTGACAACTATTGGATGGATTTCCATGTGAGGTTTGCACAGAAATTCCTGTTCCCTCTAGGGATGAATTATAACTTTTCTGATGCCTTAACTTTACCTTTTTCGTGCAAGTCGTAATGTGTCCAGTACTATGCTAACACACTTAACTAAAATGGGGACCATAGATAATATAATGCCTGCTAAACATCTGTTAGCATTATCATTGTTGTGATTGAGCATGCTAGTATGTAGACCTGATGTTCGCATGTTTATATTACCCTTGAGAATATGTAATATCATAATCTTTTAAAGGTTTTTAGTGGCAGAAAAATAAACTTGTTCTCTAGAGAAATGTAATGGCCTAATAAGACTATACTCTTGATTAAAATTCACAGCCTGTCTTCTGTATTTTCTTAATGAAACTGACCTTTAAAACTTCACCTCCACAGCCTCTGAAGATGCACTGCAGGACTTGCGCCCTGGTGACCAGCTCCGGCCATCTAACCGGGAGCAAGAGAGGTGAAGAAATCGACCGCTCCGAGTGTGTAATCCGTATGAATGATGCTCCCAGCATAGGCTACCAGCAGGATGTTGGCCAGCGCACAAGCCTGCGTGTCGTCGCTCACTCCAGCCTGCAGAGGGTTCTGCGGAGCCGGCAGGAGCTTCTCAACGCGAGCCAAGACACGGTGTTCATCTTCTGGGGACCCAGCAGTTGCATGAGACGGGATGGAAAAGGCCATGTTTACAACAACCTCAGGCTGGTTAAACAGCTTCTGCCGAAACTCAAAATCTACGTCATTTCCCGGATCAAAATGCTGAAGTTTGATGAACTATTTAAAAAGGAAACAGGGATTGATAGGTAAATGTTCACAGAATCAGTCCTTTCTTTGTGAGATTTGTTTTGCCTTTTTGAGATTTGTTTTTACCTTACTAAGACAAACAATGAAAATTTGTGTGTGTGAAAAGCAAAAACAAAAAAATGTCTTCAGCTTATACAATGCTCACTAAGGAATATGTTTGTAGAGTTCTGAACACTAGAGCATTATTAATAGGATTCATATTAAAACTTGTTTCTTATATCTGGAAGGATTTCAAGGGATTTGATTCATCCCAAAGTCCAAAGTTGTCCCACTAATGCCAGGCTTAGGGATGATTATTGCAAAGTAGTGCTACCATTTAGTAAGACATTTAAGGAAATGACTCAACATCAGAAAGAGAAAACACATTTTATTTCATTTTCATCGTTTGAATTCTTCCTGAAGCGTTATGTTTCTCCAGTCATAAGCAGAAAACAATTTGGTGAGCAAGCAAAAATCAGTATCTTGGAGTGGGAACTGACAAATTATTTACTGAGAGTAAGTTACTACTAACTAAACTAGAAACTAGTTAGTTAAATAAATAAGACACACAGGACAAATACAAATGTTGGGCCGTATCTGAACTCCTATTGAAACAGTGATGATGAGGAGTGGCTGGATGTTGAGTCCAAACAGACACTGCCTCATGCTTGACAGCATCAGGATCTGTATGCACAGAAGTACCACAGCTGTCAAGCTATTCTCACTTTGAGGCAGAACTTACAAAACAACAACAGGACATTAATAGTGCATTATAGATGTTATATTCATAATAACACTCTGCAGAAACTGTTCTCCACTTCTCAACTGAGATTTGGCTTGGTTTGTGTGGCACAGAGCAAATTTCATCAAAATAAATATAAAGGAAATTGGCATACCACTTTTCATATGAGGGACAAGTAAGTGTGCTGCATAAAAAATGGTTGACTGAATATGAGATTACAAACTAAGAACCACATAGATAAAGACATCACGTCATACCAGCCATTCATAAACTCATTTGCATGTGAACAGTAAACCAACAGGAAGATAAGAGGACTGGCATTTGAATTGAAAATCCAGTCACTACAGCCTTAGTGTAAGTATAGTCAGTGTCAGAACGAATGTCATGGACATAATGTTTATTGTTGGGTACAAGGCAAGGTCTTTTTACCTTCATCTGTATATATCTCTGGTGATCTCAGGTGAAATATAGAATTATGGGTTCATATCTTTAACATAGTCTCCTCTTGCAAGGAGCCAGGACTCCCATATATTTGCATTACATGAGTGTGGATTTACTAAAAAGGGCGACCTTCCCTTGTCTTTCAGGAAGAGTTCCAACTCCTGGCTGAGTACCGGCTGGTTCACCATGGCCATAGCCCTGGAGCTGTGTGACAGGATCAACGTGTATGGCATGGTGCCACCTGATTTCTGCAGGTAGAAAATGATCATTTTTAATCCAAGAATTTAGGTGCAAAGCATTAATTCAAATTCACGCCTAAGTAGGAAGCTACAAATACCATAATACCAATTCTATGTGCTATTGGTAAACCACACACATAATTTTGTAATTGCTTAACAGGCCAGTCTGTCATTTTGTGCCAAAGGGATATGCTTTCTACTTTAACTTGAACAACATCAGCTTTAAACTTGCATGATTTTTGGCTACTTGGAGATGAGCTGAGAACACGACACTAACATGTTACCATCTTTTAAATTCACATGGAAAATGTGTTAGTTTATTGACTTATTTATACTTATTATAGATGCAGAGGAAAAAAATTACTTCTATATGGAGTCTGGCCACCTGCATGAGTGTCAGATATTCACTTTCCTTTTATAGCAGCAGCTTATAAAGCAGCTTTAACTTTATTATCCCTGAAGGTTTTTTTTGCAGCCAGGTGATAAATAGAACACAAAAAATACTAAAATACATTAAAGAAAGAACACAACACATATAATATATGCAAAAAATTCTAAGTGAAAGCTCAGAGTTCACAAGCTGTGATGTATGTGGTTATAAATGTTTGAGCCTATAAAATCAATATTATTATATTATATTATATCTTATTTTCATTTTCTTCTTATCAATTTATGTTTGACATTAAAATGCAAAAACCCCCCACAAAATTATTAACTTTATCTTTGAAAAAGAAACGAGGAAATATCTGCTTTTATTGTCAGTTTCCTAGCAACACTGTTCACATGACTTTAAACACCTCAAAGCCAGGTAAAAAAAATATTGTCTCACAGGTTTCATTTGAAGGGAACATGAGCTTTAATGAAATGAAAAAAGATGACCTTACCTGATTTATTATTATTATAGATAAACAACCTTCAATATAATTCTCAATTTTATTTGCTAATTTTTAACAAATGGCCAAAAAGCTTTTTTTACTCTTTTATTTCACACATTTAAGAACATGGCACACCAGGAAAATGATAACAAATAATAGAACATTTTGACAGGATAACATTATGCACAAGAACCTTTGAGAAGTCACTCTCTGTAACATTCTGTTCATATGTTAAATTGTTAAATTATACATCCAAGGCAACATTGAAATCCCTTATCCTCAAGCCTTACATTTTCAGTTTGTCACTTACTGTTTGAGCAACTGGGGCAAATAGTGTATGAGCGCGGATGGGATGCTCTCTTCTGTTGCAGCTCCAGATTTAGTGTGTGCTGACAACATGGGTGTGTTTCCACATAAAAATCTTGTCTAGTACATCTTTAATGGCGTCTTCAACTAGTAATGACAATATAACATTTACTCCCTGCAGTGACAGCTTCAAGTATCTTATATTGCCACGCAGTCATGCAAGTGAATGACTGTAATTTCGGAGAAAGAAATGTTCATCTTGACATTTACAGTAAAAATAAGACATTTCACTGAATAGATGCAAAGTGCGGCTGCTTAATATGCAACATTCAGGTTCACTGGAAATACAAGAATAATTCGGCTAGTGTTGTTCTCACCTGAATCTACAAGGGCACAAAGGACAGTTTGACACATTTGGATATTCACAGAGAAATTCAGTCGAGACTCTTGTGTGTCTGAGTCTTCCACCGAGCTTGGTGTGACTGCAGGTCTCAGAGGAATAAGATGCTGTATAATGAACATATCTGTGAAGCCAGATTCTTCTGATCTTCCTGTTTTTCTTTGTTCCGGTCCCCATTTTCTTCCCCACTGTGAATCGCTTCCTCCCCCCTCTCCCCCTACCCTCATCTCATAATTATCCCTGCACTCTATTTCCACATCCCTCCCTCACACTTTGACTTTCATGCCTTTTCATGCTTTACTCCTTTCTTATCTCCTCTCCCCGTCTCCTGTGTAGATCCTCCTCCCATCCCTCTGTGCCGTATCATTACTATGAGCCCTCTGGGCCCGACGAGTGCTCCATGTACCTCTCCCACGAGAGGAGCCGACGAGGAAGCCACCACCGCTTCATCACAGAGAAGACGGTGTTTGCAAACTGGGCTCGAACCCTAAGCATCCACTTTTTCCAGCCAGACTGGAAGCCCGCTGCTGTCATCATCACCAGCACAAACAGCTCATATGCTCCAGTTCTAGCTGGATCCTGAGATTCACTCCAGAGACGATGCCCAGAAGTGTAGAATATGTGTGTGGACAGTTTCCAGCATGCATCCTCTCTGGCTGATATGAATGCAGGAGACAGCAGTAGGACAGAACAAGCAACTGTTGTGGCTGTTTGCCTACTGCCTAAGCAGCTTGGCAGAATGGGATCATTGCATAATAGCAGCACAAAGCCTCGACAATGTTTGGGAAGTGTAACTATAATAGGATGAATTTCATACTGGAATCAAAGCCATGGAGCTTGGCTCAAGTGTGTTTTTTACTTTGTGTAAAGATGCTTTAATAACACTCAATCGGTCAGGGAGGAGACAGGCAATGAGACAACACACCACTGCAATAACTGCAGTATGATTGATTCATCTTCATAAAACTGAATACAGATTCATTGAGGACAATGAGGTCATGACCTTATTGTTTCTGAGAATGTGACATGATCTGTTTCATTGAGAAGTTTATGCTTCACACATAAATTAAACATAGTGCGTTTTCAAAGCTGATTGTGATATTTCTAGAGATTTATGTACCCACTTTCAACAATACAGTATTCACAATACAGAGAAGAAAGTGTGCCAGAGGCAACCAATATGTCAGTAACAGAACAAACCCACATGACATTGCAGTAGGCGATGTATATATCACAAATTTTGGAGTATACTGCAATAAATTCAAGATTTTACAGAAAAGTAAAACATAATGTAGTAATACTGCTTATTGGTATACTTGTATATGTCGTTGGCACCTTACACAGAAAGAGGTTAATGTGCGTGTGAGGAATCCAGGCTTAATCACAAGGTTCCATATGTAATATTCTAAAGCTTTTTATGTATTATTTAATGTATAAATCCATTTTTATTACCAATGTGTGAACAAGTTGTAACGTAACTTAAGAAATTAGACCATCCCCGATGTCCTGGACTAATTTATGCGATTTTATGCGTTACTATGAAGGAAAACGGATTGGATTTTCTGCTAAAATCCAAAGCATGTGACACGCTTCTGAGTGCCTTCTCTCTCTGTTTCCTTACAATGTCAACAGTGTGCAACACTAGCTAACATTAGCTTATAAATGGAGTCTGCTAACACCAAACAAGTTCAAAGTCCAAAGTCAAAGAAAATCCAAGAAGAAATTAGCAAGTGATCACTCAAGTCAAAAACATATTTGGCAAATAGACAAAAAAATTGCTAAAAATGTAAATATGATGCATTTTCAAACCACAACTAGACATTTTGTTCACTGAAATAAGATGTTTGAGACACAAACAGGACAAGCGTAGTCATTTGATCCGATTTCATTGTGCACACTTAGAATTCATTTAAAAATCAGGTGTAAATATAATCTTCCTAAATCATATCTAGAGTCAGTGCAGATTAAAGGGGCATGTTAATAAGATATTATTTTGTTCTCTTGCTCTGCAACAGATGGCCCTTCAGAAAAGCCCATGTGTCTGATACTCTAGGCCATGATTTGTCCTGTTATTAAAGCCAAATGTCAGAACAAGCCCTCAAAGGCACTCCCCCTGACTACAGAGCAACTCAGCCGCTATAATACTGATACAAATGATTACATCAAAGTGTCCTGAGCAGCCTCTTCAATCCTGACCCATAGGCTTCTATCTCAGCCTCTTCAGCATACAGATGGGAGCTGGTTGTTCGCAAGGGATTACACTGTGCTATCCAACTGTATCTCCAGGGTATGGGGAGCAGTAAGACTATTGCAGAATTCAAGATGTGCTGTCCTGCAGAGATGGCTGCAAAAAAAGGAATTGACTGCTGGCTGTTCCTGTGTTCATTCAGATATTACCACGTACACCTGCACTCAGGTGGAATTTTAATGTTGTAATGCTCTCAGGTGCTCTGAGAAAAGCCCATGCAGTGCTTGGGTGTCATGCTAAGTGCACTGGCTGCTCCTGAGATCTGCGCTGTGTGCTCTGCACACCAATTACTGTTGCTTCAGGTAAAAAGGTAGGGTTTTAAAGGCTCCTAAAGACAAGCTGGCTGCAAATGAGTCTGCTGTTGCTTTCTTAAACATGCTCGAGGCAACACCATAATTTTCATTGTCCTAGGAAACCTGAGGAGATAAACAATTATTCTGAGTTGCTTTGGGCAAAATTGAGATCTATATATTTAGGCTCTTGGTATATTTATACATTCAACATTATCAATGTCAGTTGTTATTTTTAGAGTTGGTGAATTTAAATTGACCAAACCCTGATTAAAGGAATAGTTCTACCTTTTGGGATACGCTCAGACGTCAAATATCAAGCTAGAGCTGAGAGCCGGTTAGCTCAGCTTACCAAAAAGACTTGAAACATTGGGGAAATATCAATCCTGGCTCTGTCCAGTCCACCCACTAGCACCTCTTCCTGCTAAGCTAACCGTGCAAATATGAGACTGGCATCAATCTTCTCATCTAACTCTCAGCAACAAACATATTTCTCAAAATGTTGGACTATTCTTTCAAGCTGTTTGTGTCACAAACCTGTGTGTGCTGTTTTTGAAAATATGATAAAAATCCATTTTCAACTGATATGAAATAGTGGTTTCATAATGTTTTTGTATAGCACAAATAAGAACAATGTGCCTTACATTTACATGTTTAGATTATCATAGCATTCAACAGAACATCATAACACTCATATATACTCACATGTAACAGTATATTTGAAATTTCTGAATGAATTTTGCCAGATCCCTTATGTGATTTTCCAGCAGCATTCAAGACAAAACTGCAACTAATGCAACTCTTAGTAAGTCTTGCAGACCATAAAGTTTTAATGCAGGTTTACAACAGTTTCAGGGCTGGTTATTCTCAAACACCACCTTAAACTGTGCAAAATATAACAAATTCTTGTATATTACTTAAAGAATAAACCTTAACGTAATCCCCAAATTCTGGATTTCCATTACTAATATTCCAGTCTTGTGTGTTTATATTATATTAATACTCTAAGCCTGTGTGTTTGTCACACCTCTGTAAATAGAGCAGCAGGATAAACTCACACTTTCATCTCCTAAGCAGAAATCTTGATTGTGACACGTATCAGACATACTGTAACCACAAACCTGCTGTTGATAAGCACAGTGTCACAGAGCTGCCCTGTTCATGAAAGCAGGCTGTGAAGGAACTGTGGAGCTTTATCAGTGAGCCTGCAAAAAAATACCATCTTCCTATGGAGCCAAATTTTTTTAGAGATAAGAGTTTATAACATATCACCAAGTAATCTCAAACGTTTGACAAAGGCAAGTTTTAATACCCAGAATCCAATAAAATAAGTAACTATACTGAACCCTTTTTAATGTAAATACAGGACTGTGTGTTATGAGTCTGCACTGACACCTGGTGGCCTCAAGTGTCTCAGCATTTTCTGTTCAGGCTCCACAACCTACAACTACTGTCCTTTGTAGGTGCCGCAATGTAATAATAATGTGTAATAGTCTACTTACAAATAAAAGTGAAATCATGATGAAAAAGAATTTAAGTTAAATGATTTATGTTTAACCAATCATATTGACATTTTCAAAATCACTACCCACTTTATTACAATGCTACAAGTATTTAACTTAAACATCATTGTGAGATGTCAGTGTCTGGCTAAGGTGATTTTCTATAATTTACAAAACTGACATTTTTTTTTGTAAACCAACTTTATCCCAAATTAAATATCTTAAAATGGCCAGCTAGTCTGTCTATCTACTTTATTACATCCCCACAAAATACCATGACCATTTGCAAATTGTTTTGTTTTCAGTGAAAGTAAGGTTGGAGTGCATCACTGTTGCTTTACTGGTAGCAATAATCACACATCCCATTTGGTCGGTTGCAGAGTATTGGGTGGAATAAAAATGTGGTCACCAAAGTAAGTCTGGTCAGTGTGACCTATGTTGACCTAGGTAATGTTACATTACGCCTGTAAAATTCAGTTTAGTAGTGGTTGTGGAAAGGGAGTCAAAGCACTCACAAAAATCCTGTAAATATATTTGAATATGTGTGTGTAAATCTTTGTCAGATATGAAAGATGCATTTATTAAATCACAGATTAGAGTCTAATCATGTTTTATGTATCTATAAAGCTAAAGGAACTGGAGACCTGTCAGAGACGTTGTTAGTGTTCATCAGTACGTCAAGGTAAGTGACCAAATGTGCCTCCACTCCCTTTAGTCCAGGACAACAGTGTATAAGGTGTTCCCAAGATGCTCCCCACTAATTACAGCTGTATGTCTCATGATGGATCAGCATGTTTGTTTTTCTGCAAGGGTCATTATGTTCTCTGTGATCACTGAACCTGACTGTCACCTTAATGTTCAGGCTCCTTGCAGAAAACAGACTCATTCTGCACGATGCCCTGTTTCCACTTGGTTGTTACATAAGATTTGCAGACCCACTGCAAGCCCTATTAAAGGTACACAAAGCTAAATTACAAGCATATTAACTTTTGCGGGCCAAAATTGTCAGAAAAATACAAGTACAACTTTCTTTGTCAAATTTGAACCAAAAGCTCCCACATGTTGTACTTTTGGGTTAAAGTCTGCCTTTGTTATGAGCTGTTGGAAAATGAAGTGAAACCAAATAAAAATCTAATACAAAACAACACTAATGACATTCCCATCAGCCTCAGCTAGGTCTGCTAATTAGTTCATGTTAGCATGCAAACTAAGACAGTTAACGTGGTAAACATTACACCCGTTAAACATGAGCATGTAAGCATTGACATTGTGGGCATGTTAGCATGCTGGTGTTAGCATTTAGCTCAAACTACAGCGACACAGAGCTGCTGGCATTGCTGTCTTGTTAACGCAGATGTCTTGTCCTTCTGTAATATGACTACTGGTGTAGGATAATAAATAAAAGGATAACTGATGGGATCATCTTGGCTTGATGTTGCCAGTTTAACAGTTGAGAAGCCAGCAGCTTAGCTTTTAGTAGAGCAGAATGAACAAGCCAAGATTACTCACAGGAGATATAAAACAGTACAGTAACATCGGTTGTGAGATCTACACTGATCCCTTCGTTGAACCTCTTATAGATAGTTGCACCACAAATCCATACCTGCCTCAATCACAATATAATTGATGTCACCACAAATCTCGGCTTTGCTGCCCAGCTGCAGCCTTTATCCGAGGTTAATGCCTTCAAAAAGTTCTTAGGTTCAGTCTAACAATCTCTGTGGGGACTGTAAATTGATTACACACAATTACAAAACCTTGCTCTCTAGTTTCAATGATGTTTGTTTTGATTATATGTGAGTCTGTCATCTGGGAGGCCAGGAACCGCTGTTCTCTTATTCTCAGTTGTTATTGATAATAATGTAGTTGCTACCAAATGTCGTGACCTTCTAGGAAGTAATTGTGTTGTGTCTGAACACAAGGGAAAAGTGAGATTTTAGCACGGGTGAGCATTTGTGTTGATGGTAGTGTTTTTTCAACCTGTGTTCAAACTGCTGAAGCATTCTTTTTTCTCTTCACTGACCACTCTCATTCATTGTCCCGTCTTTGCTTGATCAGCTTTGACACATTTTGTAACTCCCTCCCGGGGCACCAACTCTGCTCCATTAACAAATTTCCAAAATGAGGGAAATCATTTGGTCAGGGTGACAGACAGAGAAAAGAAATGATGGGACGGACAAGATGAGTGAGAGCAGAGAGAGAGAGTTCTTTTGTTACCTGTGAATCTTGGCACAGGAGAGTTTTTGTCATTAGATGGAGACATGGAGGAGGAAGCGACAGCGCTGCTGGCAGAAGGCCTGCATTATGGGTTATTTTCCCATCTCGCTATCTACTCCCGGCTCCATCTGAACCCCACTGAGGCAGTCAGTCTATTACAGCAGCCTCATTTGATGTAGCCAACAAAAGAATGTGATTGCACTCCCATGCCTGTGCTTGCCTTGCCTTGTAACCAAGTGCTCCACTGCCAGTCATTACAGCAGATACTGTGTGACACCACACTTACAAGGTGTAATGTCACCTGGGAGAAGATTTTATCACCTTGTCGGATAATTAGTGACCATTTGGCCACACGAGAAAGCTTAGGAGAAGGTTTTATTAACACGGTGAGAGGACAGGATATTCTGTTTTGACAATGAGAACAGACACAGCAGGGACTTTACATCTAGTGAAGCTGCTGGATTGTCTCCTGTCAGGGGATTCTGTAGAATTTATACAGTTTATACTCTATTTCTTGTATTCAGTAGCCATAAACAATGAAATCACTCAAACACATATTCCAACAAGTGTAGAAAGGCAGAGAAAATAATTGTGTTGAAAATACAGACGTAATTGTGCAGCGTCTCCATTGCATGTGTAAACTTTGCAGTATATGGGCAGGTACTGACTTTTTGGTTTTATTGCAGATCTAGTGTTAGTTCAGTTGGTGTATAATTGGATTAATGCATTTCGCACTTTTTGACATAATGAGAATTTGTACTGTTGGACACTGTTGGCCAGTTTGATCGGCCACAGCCCCTAACACCTGCGTCTTTTAACTTCTATAATTTTCTAGTGTTTTTGTTTGTTTTTATGCATTTCAGTGAATATTTAGTGGGTTTTTTATGATGGCAAACCCATTTCCCTTGAATGGCCCCCTGAGGGACAAATAAAGGACTTTGAATTGTTTCTTGAAATGTTCACCTCTTTCTTTGTTTTGACGTTCTGTTGAAGAAATAATGCAGTAATAAAGAAATAACTCAGGGAGGGATCATTCAAAGTAATGGGATATCATTTAGAGAAGGGAAGGCAGTTTTATTTGACCACATGCTCAGAAATGGAGGATTCTTATCTATGCCAATTTGTACTTGTTGAGGTATAATATGCTGTTTTCAAGGATTATGGGATTATGATTACACAACATGTAAAGGCTGAACCCCAGCATTATTACTGCTTCACTAAGCAGAGAACTCTCAGAATCGTACTACAGAAATATTTAGTAACATGACAGAGGAGAAAGAGATTGGTTGGTAAGTTTATGAACAAAGGTGAGCAACATCAATTTTTTACAGATTTCCAATGAAACTCTGCATTATTTCTTTGTACCAGTGGACACAATTTAGGAAATACAGAAATCTGGATATGCACATTTCCACTTCTTCTCACATATTCTTAGCAGCAGTCTGACGGTAGATCGACCCTCATCCTGACTCTCCTTACTCTTCTTACCACTCAGCTGTATCTTGCTGAGAGAAATGGAGAGTGATGAGGACATTTGAAACAACTTCTGTTGAAGAAGGAATTATAGAGGAAATTAAGCTTTGGAGCACGGAAAGTCAGAACTTCAGGCAAGATGAAGCATTACAGTACTTCAGGGTGATGCAATAATTTGGATGTCGAGAAAAGTACTCCAAGCTAAACTTCAATTTCACTTTCATTAAATACCACTCAGTGTCAAAGTTTGAAATACTATGCAGTCTATGTATGAATACCCTGGCTCAATTATGGTTGGAAACACATCAAAAGCACTGAGTTTGAAATAGAAAAGACAGAAGAATGACTTTGACAGCAACAGAATGATATGATTTCTGTGAACAAAATAAGTTTAGAAATCTCATTTCATGGATTAAGCCCAGCATCAGTTCAGATTGGTTTCCTAATGATCACTTTTGAATATATTTTTAGCTGTTGATAAATTTGGTTTACAAGCACCGTTCTGGATGAAGTGATATTTGTTTCTCGCTGATGTGTGACCCAGAGGTTGCCTGACTCACTTGCCTGGCTCTTTGGCTGATATTCAGGAACTGTTTTGTTAAACATTTCCAGTCACGAGGTTGACGTCAGGAGACAATATTAATCAATATGCTGACCCCATAGTTTGTGGCCGTGATAAGCATAGTGGGTTTGCATTCTCTTGGGAACTTAAGGAAATAAATTGTTTATTCTATCTGTTGCTTTCCTCTTCCAACAACTTATTTGTTCCCTGTTTTTAACATTTGTTCCTGTGAGCATGGAGACGTGGGATATGAATGCGACTTGGTTTCCTCACTGAAGTAATGACACAATCATCATTTAAAAGCTCAAACTTCCTCCTTTCTCAGACAAAATATCTCTCAGACAGACTGTCTATGGCAAGTTCTCTCCATAGCCAGCGAAGTGCTATAACCAAGTTCTTAAGTGTGTGTAAACAACTACTGCAAACAGATGGTTATGTTTTGTCAGAAGAGAGAATCTCCAGAATTAAAGTTTGTAGCACAAATGAAAACTCACCAAAAACAATTTAGGGAGAGCTATGGAGTTAGCAATGTGTGCAGCCATTATAAAAATACAAAACACATTCCCACTGTAGATTATAATTCAGCGTGCCTGAATGTGCAATGCATATTAGCACACTGTTTATTCTTCTCCATACTTATTTCATCTTTTTCTTCTTCTGAATGTTTTATCTTGTTTTATGTTGTTGTCTAGTCCCGCAGTGTTGCTAGCACATACACACAAAATACAACAAAATGTTTGTGCCAGTCACAGACATGTAACTGTGGAGGAAAACTGACTTACACCTTCGTCTTTATGAGCTTCCAAGCAGCAGGAGCCCCCAACCCACAGCTGCATTAACTTCCATATTAAGTGGGAGAGGAAATTTCAGGAGTGAAGCAGAAGCAGCCACTTCTTCTTCTTCCAACAGCTAGTGTGGTCACATTTTTTACTTTACAAACACAAATCTCACCAGATGTGGTCAGCAGGCTCTCGTCTTGCTGAAAATATCTCCATTGTGGTGATAGAAGTTACGGTGTGGGCTCTAGAAGCATAATCATGACAGGTGTGCCTCAGCAAAAATCTCTATTAAATGAAGCCTCTGTACCAGGAGACACACTGCAGGTACCATTGCCATGGCAACCCTTCTTTGGAGTTAGGAGCACACAGCTGATTAAGATGACATAATTAAAAGAGTGTGACTTCAAACTACATTCAAATCTTCTAATATTCAAGATAGAGAGACTCTAGAGAGAGATAGAGTAAGTGTATTTTAACAGGAAGCGCAGGATGACCCTTGTTTTTCGAAATAAAGAACCCAATGGCTTGTTAACAGGAGGCAAGGGACGTACCTAATTTTTCTAAATAAAAGTAGAAAGTAGATGTATCTTAACTGGAAAATGAGGATGAGGCTGTAACAATGTAATAATATAATAATTATAAAAATATAATAACTATCTTAACAGGACTCTACATATAGGCTATACTTAGTTTTTCAAAATACATTCCCAAACAGTAGCTGTATCTTCTCTCTTTTCGGATATGCACCAAGCATTCAGGCACACAAATTTCTTCTTTTTCTACTTTTTATTATTATTATTATTATTACTGTTGTTGTTATTATTATTATTAGTAGTAGTTGTAGTAGTTATTATTACTAATGATACATTATTATTATTATTATTATTAGTAGTAGTAGTAGTAGTAGTAATTATTATTACTAATAATACAATATTCTTATTATTATTATTATTAGTAGTATATATAATAGTTTATATAGTATATAATACATTGATAGTATTGTTTAGAGATGATGGATATAAATGTTGAGCTTTCTGGAAGTGTCAATTGTTTGAATGGTTTGAGGGAAGAACAGACATCTAGGCTTCCAATAACACACATATTTGGAGAATTTGCATAATTGTCACTGTTCTGTAGAAACCATATATCTCCAGAATGTCAACAAAACAATCATGTTTTTAGCTTTGTAGCACTGCTGTTTCAATTGATCCAATAGGTTTTTTTATGGTTTATTTGTCTGTTTACAGGTTCGGGAAGTACAGCGTATAAAAGTTGCGTAAAGTCTTTTGTGTCTCAGAGAGAGCTGATTGAATATATTATCTTATAAATTACCTCAAGTGATGTACCATGACTAAAGTTAGAAAATGAAAAACTGGCTGTGGAGAACTTACCAGACCTCTGTAGCCCGCTCCTCATGAGGTTAGCTGCTCACGGCTACATTAGCTGCTACTACCATAACATACCCAAATCTTCAATATCTCTGGTTCTGCTGTGTTAGTTTTGATCCTTGCTCATAAACTGCCCCTCATGAGCCCAACAGTGTTATAGGAATGCAGTGCTAAATCAGTGAAGTACTCTTTTATTATTATTTGAAAAACTGTTAAAAAAGGTTTATTTTGACAGCTGAACTCAACCATTTACTGAGAAGTTTCCTGTGGGAACAAACAAGTATGTCCTCTGCTGGGTAATGACTAATTATTGGCAGAAATTTCTGAATTGCTTTTTTTAATTTCATGTAAAATATATTTGTATCTGCTTCAGAATTACTTGTACTCCTTTCTAATCAGTCTTTAATTGCCACCTCACACAAAAGTCAATAATTTGCTCTCTGCTGGGTCAGACTCTGTAAGGAACTCTGTGCTTAATTTCAAGGTTTTTTTGTTTGGCCCCTGACCCTTTCTCCTTTTTGGAGCACTTTTCTTTCCTTTCATGAGACTTTTACTATACTTAATTTCTGGTCTGTCAGCAATGTTGAGTCCGTGTCATCATCCCCTGGAAAAGTAGACTGCTGATTTCACTGGGGTCAAAAAGTCTTAATAGTTTAAAATCAATTATTATACTCTTTATAGTTCAAATGACGTTTGTTTGGGCATCAGTGGCCAAATGATCCCTTCTATTTGAAGACAGACATGGCTGTAAATCCATCCTGACAAATTAAAAATAAATGAATAACAATACAAAGACAGTTTAATAATAACACTTGGCATATAATTATTGTTTTATATGTTTTATTGTGAAATTTGGTGTATATTTTTTTGGGGGAAAAAATATCTATCTTTTGTTAGGTTTATACAACACAGTACAAACAAGATGACTTCAGTCACCAGCAGGTGATTTTATGGTGTCACAGACACAGCCTCCAGGACACCATGGGAAGTTGTTTCTGTGATGCAGACAAAAGCATCAGGATGATCCAACTACAAGCAGACAAAATAAAATAAAGGTTGGTTTTTTTCTTGCAAGGATACAGAAATATGTAGCCCTCAAGAAAATAGTGACTTTTGGATTAATTTCACATGATCCACAAACACACAGTTTAAAATAGGCATGCGTATTTTGGCAACAGTTTATCAGTGCGCAGTTATTTCCGTTTTAATGTCTAGCCAGTGTCCTCACTAAAACAAAAGAACAGACTGATTTTTGAAGAATGCGACAAATGCGACCAATGTGCACAGTCTCTAAGGTGGGTTTGAGTTTGGAGCTGATACTTCGCAGACTGGAGCTCGTCCGCCTTCACTGGCTTCGCCCACTTGGCACTGGCGGAGCGCAGACGGAACAAGTTGCACACGTCGCTGCCTCGACAGGAATATTGAGGAGAGCAGTTTCGGGACCTTTAATGGCATTTACTGCCGGACAGACAATTTGTCGATTTGTTTTATTGCCTATCGTAAAAGACTTAAAAGAGAGTGAAGAGGTTGTTGACTTATGGCGAACTGTGTGAGTGAAGACCAAACCTGAGGTAAGGAGCTGTGCCAGATTTTAACCAGTCGGGTCCTTTAATAAACGCTACTGGCTTATGTGAATATGGGACATTTTACATATTATGCTATTGGCATTTTTATTTGATGAAAGAAAACTTAATTGTGCTTATTTTTTATTGTTCAAAAATAATTCCTGGAAATTGCTGGTATATTTACCCCTACTTCGCTAAATTTGATTATAAATCTGAGCGTCTGCTCTACATCAGTGAAACAGGTTCAGGTTGAAGCACAAGAGCGAGTAACTCAAGTACTGTGCTTAACTACAAAGTCTATGTACTGCATTTTATGCAGCTTTATACTTTTGCTTTATTACATCTCAGAGGCAAAAAAAGTTGTAATTTGTATTCCACTACATTTGTTTTACAGTTACTTTTCAGATTACAATCGAATTGAATTGAGCTAAACCTTAAACATCTAAAGCTATAAAACTCAACATTCAATGCGAAAGTATAATCCAAAACATCATATATAATAATAAACACTGACAGGGACCATTTCTCTGCGCAGTAAGTACTTTCACTTTATGATACTTTAGCTTACATACTTTTTCTTAATTATTTTCCCAAAGTGGTATTAGTATTTTTACTTAAAGGATCTGAATACTTCTTCTACCACTGCACCAGACTACATTCATAAAGAAATTGTATTCCAAATATGTTGGTACAAATGAATCATGCATCCCATCTTCCATCTCTTCTCTCCTGCAGATTTCATTTCACCATGTCAGGCAATGGGAGCTTAGAGACAGGTTGCAGGTCAGAGATCAGACCAAGCAACAACACCTGCAGCCAAAAAGAACTGTCTGTCACCGCCTCCGCCATCTCCATGAGCGTGGGCATCTTCTCCAACAGCCTTGCCCTCTTCATCCTCATCAAATCCTACAACCGCATCCGGATCAAGTCCAAGGCGTCCTTCCTGCTATTTGCCAGCAGCCTGGTGATCACAGACCTGTTGGGTCACCTCATCAACGGCTCCCTGGTGCTTTTTGTCTACAGCTCCCACAAGAAATGGGAGACGTTTGACCCTCACCGCATCGTGTGCAGCGTCTTCGGGGCGTGCATGGTGTTCTTTGGCCTGAGCCCCTTGTTGCTGGGGAGTGCCATGGCGGTGGAGCGCTGCATTGGAGTCACCAGGCCTATCTTCCACTCCACAGCATTAGCTTCCCACCACATGAAAAGGCTGCTGGGACTCACATGGCTGCTCGCTGCCCTGGTGGCTGTGCTGCCGGTGCTTCTGTGGAGACCCTACAAAGTTCAGAGATCCAGGAGCTGGTGCTTCTTCCATATGGAGGAACCCAAAGACTGGCTGGATGTGCTGTTGCCTCTGCTTTTCTCTATGCTAGGGCTGCTGGCCCTACTGCTCTCCATTGTGTGTAATACGCTGACAAGCTGTGCTCTGCTACAGGCCAGACTGCGACGCAAGCATCACTGTAGAGGCACATCCTACCACATAGAGATGATCTGCCAGCTGCTGGCTATCATGTTGGTATCCTGTGTGTGCTGGGGTCCATTATTGGTAAGAATTTACCTACATTTACCTATTACATTCTCTAATCCAGGCTTATATATTAACTGATCTCAATTTGTTAGTAATTATCCATTATCTTTACATTTATATTCCATCATGCCATCATTTTTGTGATCTTTAAACCACATCTCCAATTTGCCAGTGTGTCTGTCATGGATTTTGAGCATTGCTGAGCACAAAGTGACAGTAAATGGGTTTGGAAATGAGACAAAAACATGGCAGGTTTTATTATCCATGATATGTGATGATTGTTTTTCGCACTGCTGCTTTTCATTTTCAATCAGTGCATCCCACTCATTCTTAGCTGCTGAAGATTTCATCGATTCATTTATGACACCAATCTCAAATAGTTATACTGTATGACCTTTCCTCTAAAGTCCAAAAAAAAACTGCAGTATGTCCAGAGCACACCTACACACACACTAACTCCTGTCTTTCAAAATCTCCACTTCCTGGTTGAACAAGACGTGCATTTTAAGCTCCCACTCCCCGCTCTACAAATGTGCTCTCTATAAAACATTGCTTTCAGAAGTACACTGTGATCTACACCATCAGCTTGATACACTCCACCCTCCTCATCCACTACAGTTCTAGGGTAAAACACTTCTATTTATCTCTTTTTATGGTACTCGCAGTATGACTTCAGAAAGTGTGCTGAAATGTTCTTTCGGTTATTTTGTTTGCTGACCAATTTGCACTAAACATGGCACAGCACATATAAAGGGGCTTCAGAAACTTAGTTAAGTTACTGTTTTTCAAGTAATCTGAATAAACAGCTGCTTTTAGTACAGTTACCAATGACAACAAACCTTGGTGAGTTTGCTGGAAGAACACGATTGAGTAAGATTGAAGTGGAATTTTAATACAAGCAAACACTAGCTATTTTTATCATTGCTGTAATTAATTGTAGTTGTGGTCAGTAACTATTTGTTTATGATTTCACAATCATCATGCAAATGTTTGTGTATTGAATCATTATATATTTGTGGAGAATAATAAGTGATGATGAGAAGACGCCTAGTGATAGACAACATCAGTCTTCAAAGTTGGAAAACCTAATTACTGCTTTACAGACTCATTTGTGTCAACGTTGAATATAAATTATTACTCCAGTAAAACATTTGCATATCTTCCCAAAACATTGTGTGCAATGCAGAGGAATGCTTTTAATCAGTCAATGAAAATATTAAACATTTCTTAAATAAAGACATGAGTTATATTGAATATACAGTTCATAAATTATTGAAGGATTTGCATACAAACTGCAATCACATACTGCCTCAAACCCAATCTTAATTTAAGTTAATTATTGTTCCTTTCCATTATTTTATGACCACCAGATCCATCTCATCATGCTGAGCACCAGAGCCAAACATGAGCCTACGTCTTTCAGTCTCCTGATGGTGGTACGTATGGCCACATGGAACCAGATCCTGGACCCCTGGGTCTACATCCTGCTGCGGAAGGCTGTCCTGAGGAAAATCTTCATGTTGTTCCATAGCTGCTGGGGCCCAAAGTCTCATTACCTACACCGCTGGCAGCGCAGTATGCTCCGCAGCTCCATGGAGACCAGCAACTCAGGTGCTGGCCCGTCTGACTGCCGCTGCCTCGGTAGATTTCCTCTGTCAGACACTACGATCAAATCCATCACCTGAACCCTGGTCACAGTGTTACGATCTGAGAACACCTGTGAGAAAAACGAAGACTATCAAATGTATTGTGCTCATCACAAACATTATAAAAGCTGGTTTTCATGTTCTCTTTGGAGTTGTAAAATGATCACCATGAACTGGAAGTATTGTGGTCTATTGTATAATGTGGGATTAACCTTTTCAGCTCTGTTTAATGCATCAGCTGCTCTGAGCAAAACATATCTGAAATGTTCACAGTGCTCAGGAAATATCCAGCCACAGTTTGGTTGGTTCCGTCATTCCTTTATTGCGCTTTTTTGGAAAAGTTTCCTTCTTTGTGTTTAATGCTGCTGAAATTTCCCGATGGCAGCTCCAGCCTGCGCTTATTGTGTTATTTCTGTTACTGGCAGTAGCCCTAAAACAAGTTCTATACTGTGTTTTTGACCTCACATGTGAATGGTAAGGTGATAGGGATTCTTTATTATGATCAAATCAATCAGCTGATGCAGGCTACATGTGAGATCTCAACATTTTGGATGGTTAATGCAGTTTATATAGGTTGAGCAGAACAGAATGAAACCAGACAGAAGTGGACCTGTCAGTCAGTCAGCGATCTGCTTGTAGGTAATTGTAAATGTGATGTTTTTGTAGTGCTTTTGTAGCATCTCTCTCTTGTGTAATCTTTTCAATTTCTTTGGGCTGAACTGTATTACACCTTTGTGTAATAAAGGTGAAAATGGAAAACACAAATCAAAATGTTACAAATTGAATTGTCTTAAAAATGTTATAATGGGTGACAGTCAGGGAGATGTGTATTAGAGGGCAGTTATTCTAGGTGGAGGTTGTCTGTCTGTCTGTCTGTCTCTTTCTCTATGGAGTCTTAAGCGTGGCACCAGTATAATTATAGATATATTCAGTTTTCAGTTATAATCAATTATAATGATTCAATTCCAATCAATTATATTCATTATTGTTAATTCATTTCACTTTTAAATGATTTTATGTGTTGATTAATTAAATTTGGATTTGGTTATGTGTTGGCACAACTCTTGCTAATCGCAGCTCTTGCTGCTTTTAAATTGCATTTAACTTTTAGGTGGCGCACTGCTCACACATCTGTGAGAGCCACCCTTCAAGGCTTCTGGCTCCCTATGCAACTAGTGCTTTGTTTATAGAGGAATATAATGATGCAGGAGGAATGGTTTGGTTAGTTTATTTCCCCATAATATCTTTATTCTGTATACAAAAGCAAACCATTAGTTTTAAAGTCTACAGGGGCTTCGTGTTTCAAAAAGAGCAGCTTTTGTGTGCATCATCTCCTCTTACTGGGGGGGGGGGTTAGTGTACTTCACAAAGTGTCCTGTAGGGGGCAGCACGACGCCCAAATCCCTCCAGCTGTTCGGAAACGAAGAAGAAGAAAAAACCGTATGGTGTGTGACGTAACCTCTTCCTCATAACCTCCATCTTTCAGTACCGCATGTCTCTGTGGACATTTGAGCAGGTTTGGGAAGATAAGTTTAGATGTGTGTGTAATGTGTGTGTAATGTGTGTGTAATGTGCGGTGTTTGAGGAGCGTGCGGTCGTTGGTGTGTGCGGTCGGAGCGGAGCAGTGACACAGCTGTGTGTTTGGGGCCTGTGTTGTGTTTTCATCTCTGCAGCTGCTAACCAGACACACACACACACACACACAAACACAGACAGACACACAAACACAGACAGACAGACAGTCTGCTGACAAGTTAGAGTTATTATTGTATCAGCTTGGTCTCCTCTCCTCGTAGATAAAAGCAGTTTTTCTCTGTTCCTGTGTTCTTCGTGTTGTTGTTGCAGCTCACAGTCGACAGGGAAAGCAGCAGCATGCTAGCTGTTTAGCTTCTTAAACGTAACATGTATTTATTTTTAACAATATCTAAAAACAAAAAATGTCTCTCCATGTTGTAGGTGAGAACATGAATCAAGAAAAATTAGCAAAACTTCAAGCCCAGGTCCGGATAGGAGGAAAGGTAAGTTGACACCCAGGAAGTGGTCTGTTGTTTTGATTGGGGAGGTGTGACGTTAATCAGCATTTGCTTTGGTATATTGGTGCATAATGATGAACATAGTGTGAGAAAAATATCAATAAATAGAATAAAAGAGACAATATATAAATATTAAAGGACAGCATGTACAGTATGATCGTCATTTAACTGAAGAGCTGTACAATCTGTCCAGGAAATGTGCAGGTTCCCAATATAAAGCATTAAGGGATATTTGCAATGTGCGAGATGTAGTGCAGACGTGCATTAAGACACATATACAAATGGTTTGCTCGGAGCCATAATGTGTGTCTGATATGTTTTATTCTGCCAAAAAAAGTGTGTATAAATATATAATTTCCACATTAAAATCGTTAAAAAGACATCTACTCCTTCTACCTCATAAAAAATATATGATTATGCAAATGTTGTTCCTCCTATTCCTACTAGTCCATTCTCAGTGTCTGTGGACAGGCGGCTTCAAGTTTCTACATCACACTGGTATAAGTTGCATACTGGACCAGGACTGATTTCTAATGTACTAATGTAGGTGAGATCATACACTCAAACCAGAAGGAAATAATGACACTTGTGTGTGTGATTTAATGTTTTAATTATGTCAAATAAACAATTTTATGCCAAAACGTACATACATCTAGCCATAAAGACTGGTGTTACGTTTTGTTTTTGTTACGTTCTATTTACAATGTTTTACTTATTGAAAGTATAAATCAGTATGTTATTGACACATTATAATACGTTCTTAATGCACCAAAATAAATATAGAGTGTCTCAGAATGGGAGTTATATCCCCCTTTTCAGATGATTATGGCTTACTGTCACATTTATTCAAATATTATACTCATTCTTTGAAATTATGGAGCCTGACACAGATAGAGTCATTATTCAGTGACAGTGTAACATAAAATAAAAACATTTAACAAAAAATATTTATTGACAAAAACAGCAGATGCCCACTCACCTTGAAGACGGCAGTAGAGCTCCACCAAGAAATCTGCCGGGCCGATATATCAGCTTATTTTAGCTCATCAAGGATATGTTGCTATGGTACATGTGTCGGCTGAGAGCAAGAAATTGCGAAATACAGATAGTTTAGAAACTGTGACACCATCACATAGTTTGTCCACTGGATGCCCTTGACAAGTTTATTTTTCAACTGCAAAATGTCCCGCTTAGTACATATCTCGGTCACAAAGGTGGAGGAGAAAGAGGGGAATAACATGCAGCAATGGGGTCTGGACTCCGACCCAGGCCGCTGTAGTGAGGTCTCAGCCTTGTTATGCATTCTATCAGGTGAACTGGCGGGGCACCCAAATTTAAGGGATCTTTATTGACTCTCTTTTACTGTATTATGTTCATACATTTATGTGTCGGCCTCAAAAATATGTCCGGCTATTGACTGCAGCACTGAATCTCAGCAGGTTTTGAACAGGATCACGTTTGATTCATATGTGTATTGATTCAAGAGCCTTGTATACTGTAATACACCAAAGGCTATGTTGCTCCTGTAGCCTAATTCACTCTTGTTATTCAAAGCTTCACGTCGCTGTCCTTTAGGAGTCTTATGTCTACTTTGATTTTAGGGATCTGCGCGCAGGAAGAAGAAGGTGGTCCACAGAACTGCAACAGCTGATGACAAAAAGCTTCAGAGTTCACTAAAAAAGTTGGCTGTCAACAATATTGCTGGAATTGAGGAGGTACATTGGTTTGGAACTTCTGCATAAGGGAGCCCTGAATGTTAGCTTATCTTTACATTAATGTGATTGTGTTAATCCGTTCTGATTAGAGCATGAATGCATTCTTTCGCAGCTATATAGACCAGTCTGCTTTGAGGTTTTTCACATTGATATCTTTTTGGATAAGTAAGTCAGAGTGGTCTTCTCCTCTCAGGTGAACATGATCAAAGATGACGGGACTGTGATCCACTTCAACAACCCCAAAGTTCAGGCCTCTCTGTCTGCTAACACCTTCGCCATCACGGGCCACGCTGAGACCAAGCAGCTGACGGAGATGCTCCCCGGAATCCTCAGTCAGCTGGGAGCGGACAGCCTCAGCAGCCTGCGCAAGCTGGCTGAACAGTTCCCTCGGCAAGGTGGGTGCTCCCGGACCTCTTAGACCTCCTTGACATTTCATAATCACTGTAAAAGGGGAGCTCTGTCTTAGACACCATACCTACTACTTAGAAATAATTTTTGCATGCAGCGTTATGGTGTTGTGTATATATCCCTTAAAGTTATGTCATACAGTATCAGCCATGTTACAGAGGCGTAGTGATGCTTCTTGATTCTTTAAGACAATGATTTTCTTTGTAAATGAAAATATTAGGCTGTTGTTATTGTATGTAGTTTTATTGTCAACAAATCCCATAAAATACCAAAACCAAGGTAGTCAGTTTCTCAGGACTTTCTGACTTCCCCGTCCTCTCTGTGGCTTTCTGCCACAAGCCCATTCTTTTCTAGTGAAGACGTGATGTTAATGTTTGAAAACATTTCACAGTTGTATAGTTTCATTTTTTAATAATAACAATAATGTGCTAAAACAACAGGGCTCTGTAGTTTTGTAGCAAACTTAACTCAAACATGTGTAAATAGTGTATTTGTTGGGGACTATTTTCAGTGGTGGATTAATATACATTTGTTCTATTGAGTATTAACAGCAGCAGGACGGTGTTGGTTGGATCAACTCAAAATACAGTACCCATGTTCTAATTAAACATATTACCCAGTGTAAATGTGACGCTCACTGAAGTGTTTTTAATAGTTTTTGGACAGCGTTGGAGCTCAGGCAGAAAATATTAGTTAGGATGAATACATTTTTGTTTTGCTCTTTTCATGGGATTTGTTGACAATAATAACAATATATAAAATAACCACACTTAAACTTATTGTAACAATCATTTAATACCCAAAACTAAAGCTATAATATGTTTTTTTTATTTGTATGTTTCATTTCAGCTCTTGACAGCAAGGCTCCAAAAGCAGAGGACATTGAGGAAGAGGATGATGATGTTCCAGGTATGGACCATCAGATGTTTTTCCACCAATTCTCATAATGCTACCCCAGGATGTGATCATTATTTAAATGCTTATTATATTTTCTAAATAATCCATAAAATTTATTATCTAGTTTAATAAAAAAAAAGATCCACTCTATAAAGGGGTTAGTTTATTTTATCCACTGGTTATTTTTGCATCCACAAAGCTGTTTTCTTCCAATGTAATAACTGACATGTCGTTGTTGTGCAGATCTCGTGGAGAACTTTGATGAAGCGTCAAAGAACGAGGCAAACTGACGCACGAAGCTCGTGTGCACAAGGACTGGACTGCAATGAAGCGAGAAAACCTTCTCCAGTGTTTTTAAAGTCTAGTCATTCAGACATATCAGACACTATCTCTACAAACCAGAGACTTTTATATTTTACGATGGCCCACGGATGTCCGAGTCAGACTGGCTTGTGCACTTACATGTTTAAAAAAAAGAAAGAAACTCCCTTCTGGTAAACAGTTAAATCCCTTCACCACATTGTCAGTCATGGTCAGGATAACAGTGGTCATTAAAGCAAGTCTTAAGACTTTTTGTTTATGAAACAAAATAAAGGTGATCAACATTTTTTACATGGTGCTGTGGTCATTGACAACATTTGGTAAACACTGATTGCCTCTCATACAAACAGAGGATTTCTCTATGCAGTTTTGCATGAAATGGATCTAATAAACCAACAGCGCTGACTTGCTGAAACCTTTAGAGCTTCCTTCAGTTTGACAGGTTGTGCATGCAGGCAGGTCTTTTCATATCTGGCATCATATTTGTGTTGCGTTGGCCTGCACGCTGTCCTGCGGGCTGTGTGTGTAGACGGCAAAACTGGGGAGGGACATTTCTGCACACCTCTTGAGTTTCTTCAAAGAGCTGCAGAGAGACACAGGGGAGGAGGGAGATCATAGAGAAGGGGGGGTTAGAAAGAGGCGAAATCATCCCATCCTCCGCTTGTGAGCAAGGCAGTGCTGCTTGAATCCGCTTTTGCTCGGCGCTCAGATGTAAACAGGATAAAATGCTCAAGTTCTTCTCTGCGCGGGATGACGAGAATGAAAGCCTTTTGGGAGCAATAACTGAGGGTAAGGACTGCGTTTTGGTTGCAGCGAGGTGGGGATGCTTTTACTCCCCCCATTCATTGCCTGTGTGTGATGATGTGTTTGTCACAGGAAAACCGCTGATACAGCATTTGGCTGCGCGCATAGTCCGCATCATCTGAAACGCATGTGTGTGCGTGTGTGTGTGAGAGAGAGTGGCGCACATTCCTGTGTGCAGACCGTCTGCGTACATACACACACACACACACACACACACACACACACATCGCCTCAGTAAATATCAGCCCCAGTGAAGTGTCCTGCTGGATCTGATATAACGGGATGCGGGGTGAGTGTCGCATTGCCGCCGGCCTCGGTTGCTGGCGAGCGGATTAAACATTTGCACGTGTGTTGAATGCGTCACTGTCCCGGGAAGCGATCGCTCCAGTCAACCGGATCGGTGAAGTCCCACCGCCGTTTTTCGGGGAGATCTTCACTCTGCAGCCCGCAGCAGGAGCGAACCGGCCTGATCCCCCTTCGGTTTTATGGTGTCTGTGAAAGGGGCTGCAATGCAGTTTAACCCGAGAAATGAGTTTCTATATCGCCTCGTTTAATACAAAATGGATTAGCTCCCTTCCATCTAATATTCTTTTACATCTTGTGCCAAACAACCACACATCCAACAGTGCAGCAAAATAATAGAGCACATTACTGTGTGATTTCTAGTGCTTGTTTAAGTTATCTTACTCTTATGGTCTTGAGTCATAACTATTCATGAATCACTGGGTGTTACCGCGCAGTGAAAGCTCAATGCCAGCTATGGACACAATAACTCGCGTTACATCACGTGCTGGTAATTTACAGTAATGGTTATTGCATGACTAACACACGAGAAGAGGATGCTGAAGCAGTTACTGGCTGTAATCAGAGAGGGTAATTGCCTTTATGTAGAATATCATGTTGGCATTTCAGAAGCAAATGGCTTATTTGACTATATTTCCAGTGAAACAGTCCCTTGCAGTATTTAACAGGATGTGCACATTCAGGTGATCAGTGGAAAAACCTGGATCAAAACCCAAATGTGCCATTTTATTACCATACGCATTTGTTAATTTGTCTTTGGTTGGCCACCAAAGCCACACAATAAATGAACCAATACAAAGAATAGCAAAGGGTTTAATGTGAACAAAGCATCTCTAAATCCTCATCCTTCAGAGCCAATTAAACACAGAACCACTATTGAACTTTTTGTTCTCTAAGGAACAAGCAGCTGTGTGGTGGTACCACAAACGACTACTATTGGTTTGACATCAATATGTGGTCCACAACAAATGTCTTCCCCCTTTTTTTAACCATTTAGTCTGTTCTGTATTCAGCTCTGACACATCTCTCAAGGGCACCTGAGTGTCAATGCTGCCTTTAGTGTTGATTGAAGGCTCTGAGGTATGCTCGGGGTCATGACATAAATTATGACATGACACTAAATGGCCACTTAGCACATGTGAACACAGCTTTTCCACCTAATTAGTCATGGTTAATGAGCATGCACGCATTGTGTGTGTGTGTGTGTGTGTGTGTGTGTGTGTGTGCTCCCCCTTGAAACAGATGAAGGAGACAATCCGTCTCTGCAGGACACCAAGCACCACTGGCTGAACAGACCCTGCCTCCTGGTGCTCAAAGATGGGGACATGTCAAAACCAGGATTGGGCTGCGGCCAAATACGTCCAGAATCTCCGTCTAAGACCTCTTCAGACGCGTCGGTCAGGAGCAGCTTTGGGCCATGTGAGCAGAAACCATCTGAACAGCTGGCCAAAACGGCTTCACCCTCCCAGCTGGAGGAGGGCAGCTGCACTGTGACCGCCATCTCCACATGGGGTGAGAGTTGTTTCGGGGAGTCTTCCAGTCCCCTGGTGCTGAGCCCTGCTGAGGCTGCGTGGCCAGAGGAAGAAGAGAAGGCGGTGGAGGAGGAGAAAAGGAAGCCCCAGGTTCTACCGTCAAAGGAGGACTCTGTGATCGAGGAGAAGGAGCTGGAGGAGAGCAGACTGGAGCAGCAAGAGCAGTCCTGCAGCTCAGAGGCAACTGCAGCGCCCTCCACTCTCTCACATGGCGAGACACATGGCAGGGAGCTCCAGAGCCAGTTTAAGATGGTTAGAGCTAATGGAGGAGATGAGACAGACAGCTGCAATGCCCAGGCAGCCAGTGGGGAGGGAGCGATGGGGGACTGTGCAGCCTCCCCTATGGATCCTGACAATGAGTCCGAGTTGAGCCCTGTTGGCATCCTGTCCAAGGACCGAGGCACTGTCCTCGGGGAGGTCGCTCCAGTGTGGGTCCCTGATGCTCAGGCACAGGTCTGCATGAAGTGTGGGATCAAGTTTACGTTCACTAAGAGGAGGCACCACTGCCGTGCTTGTGGGAAGGTGAGTAACATTGTTCTATCTCGTGCAGCATTTAAAAAACATTTTAATTATATACTAACTTGATAACGTGTGTCCTATGCGATGTGTGCATGTGTGTGTATGGTCAGGTTTTTTGTGCACTTTGCTCCAATCTGAAGTTCAGACTCACACATCTGGATGGCAAGGAGGGGCGAGTTTGTGTTTCCTGTCATTCAACTCTCATCAAAAGTGAGTATATATGTTTGTTTTATTTATGTTGAAGTTCACAGTTTTGCAATGCACATTTGCACAAGCAATTTTTACATCTTCTCCTCAGGGACACCTCCAAGGGGGAAAAGGAGGGTGTGGTTTGCAGATGAATTCCTCAATAAGCAGTCAGAGTCGGCTCCAACCACACCAGTCAGAGGGCCCACGTTCTCACCGCTGATGAGACGAGCGCTGGGCGGTCCGGGTAAAAGTCCTGTGGGTTCACCACAGATCAGGAGAGCCTTGCGGCCACATGGGACAAATATCAATGTAGGATCACATAAACATAACACAGAACGTTGCTTTGCGTGAGACAGTTTGTACAACAAGAAAAAAAAGGTTGTCTCAATCCTTACCCTCTTCCTCCAGGAGGCCTGTGGTCCTTACGGCTGGGGCACCACAGCTTTAGTGAGCAGCTCTGCCAACCTCATCCCCCTGGATGGGCTGCCACCTATCCTCACCTCCACAGGAGTAAAAGGAGGTAAGACAGGTTCCATCTAATTTGAAGCTGAGTGTCAAAGGATTTAGCAAAATTACTTGGTGGATTCTTGGTAGCACAGATGCTGGTATTTACCCCACCTTCAAATGTGTTGTATCTATTGCTGTTCTCTGGTCTTGCACGGTGCAAAGATATGCGGATAGGATAAGATAGAAGAAGGGATCTTGTTGAGGAGTTGATTATTTAGTGATGACAAAAGAAAGAGTAAACTGAAGTGTCAAATCGAAGTGAAAGCAGCCATTACAGAATAAAGCTGAAAAACCTAAATGAAGCTTGTGGTCACTGAATAAAAGATGAATTAGTGATTCCTGCTGGGTGTGTTTGTCGCATTTGCAGCCTCTAACCACAGCGATTTTGTGTGGGTACCTGATAAAATGGTGCTCTACCGACATCAGGCTGGTGTAAAATAATCCCACAGATTTATATGCTTCTGTCCACTGTGACACTGGTGGGTTCCTTTGTATTCAACATCATCCAAACTGTTGTACTAATAAATAGTAATAATAATAAAATACTCCCTCATTGCCCTTGTACACACCAACTGTACAATCTACAAAATGTGACTGGAAGAGAATCAGTAAGATACAAATACATCCACCCCTCCTTTACTGACCACAACCAAAGTGCCATTGAGCGAGGCGCTTAACCCGGTGTGTCACGAGTCTGTGGTAAAGCCGGGCAGCTCTCAGGTGTGCATGCCCCGTATTTATATTTTGATTCTTCCCACTTAAAATTCATGATTACTCCCTTGTGCTATTAATGTAAATAATAATGTGAACCCCGTCCTGCCTGGTTAAACAAGGGCGTTTCAAAATAATAGCAACAAAAAGCTAACTGTCCTTGCATCTTATTTAGAGCCAGGCTCAGACAATGGTTATTAATCTGCACACAGCTGAGTTCATTTTCAAACACACATTGTGAATGACTAAGTTGTAGAAAATACTACAGTCTAACAGCAGTGTTACTTTTTCCTCAGACTACACTGTGGAGGAGCAGCCCTCTGAGATGTTACTTATTCAGGAGTTGGAGAGTGGCAGGCCCAAGCCCCTGGTGTTTGTCCTCAATGCCAACCTACTTGCTATGGTCAAGCTGGTGAACTGTACGATTCTTTTTTTTTTTCTCATTGTGCTTGAACAAATGCATAGTAAACGACACATTAGCAATATATTGTGCAGTGCCGATCAAGTATAGGACTGCTGTGAGCCTGCAGATGAATTCATGCTGTGGTATAGCTCATACATCCACATTCAATATTTATATTTTTTAATATCAACTGATCAATCTGCTCTGTTAGGGAGACATTTATCATTTATATATTTTTGATTTCATAATGGCTTTATGTTAAGAAAAAATTTCCTTGTTAACCCCTGAGGTTGTGCCTTGATTGTGTGACAGATGTTAACAGGAAGTGCTGGTGCGTGACAACAAAGGGGATGCACGCCATGGGCCAGGTGGAGGTGGTGGTGCTGCTGCAGTGCCTGCCTGAGGAGAAAAGCTTCCCCAAAGACATTTTCAGTCACTTCATCCAGTTGTATAGGGACACGCTTACAGGTCAGAGCCACACACACACACACACACACACACACACACACACAGACACATATTTTGATGCTTACAAGCAAGACATTATTTCACTTTGCCCACTTTTGGACCCGTGTTGAAAAGCTGACTACCGCGTTTGTCATGTCAAGTGTTTTCTGCTATAATTACACATCCTTTTCCTCTGTATTTCTGTAGGAAAGGTTGTGAAACATCTGTCGCTGTCCTTGTTTGGCAGTAGTTTCCTGGGCAGTGAAGAACATGCAGGCTTCCTGTACATTCGCTCCACTCTGCAGTCCCTTCAAGGTCTACCTCTGCCAAACCAGCCCTACCTCTTTGGCCTGCTGGTCCACAGAGCAGAGGTGGCCTGGGCCAAAGCCTTTCCCTTGCGTCTCATGCTACGATTGGGGGCTGAACACAGATGTAAGTGAGGCCCTCGTATGAAAGGCTGCATCTATACTACTACAGGTCGTCCCTTAAGTTACCCCCTTTGTTTCTTGTTGCAGTTTACCCGTGCCCTCTGTACAGCGTGCGCTTGAGGAAGCCCTTGTTTGGGGAAATAGGCCACACCATAATGAGATTGCTAGTAGTGGGTATCACTTTTTGTAACAGCTTCTCTTTGGTGTGATCATAGAACCACATTTCCCATCATTAATAGGAAGTTTGATGTTGTAACTTTAACCAAACTTCCCATAATTTAAGTCGACGTGTTCCTCCAATCCTGTTCCAGGACTTTAGGAATTACCGTTACAGCCTACCAATGGTGCCGGGGCTCACTGTGGATCTAGAGGCTCAGAGGACCTGCATAAAGATACCGACCACTGGGTATAATGAGGTAACACTATACGCCTTTAAATGCCTCACAGAGTTCATGCTAATGTTTATGTATTTTTAATCAGTCGTCATCTTTCCCTCTCTGCCCACTTGTATCACATGATTAGCTAATGAAGGCTTTGAATAAGTCCAATGAGCATGTGCTGGCCATTGGGGCGTGCTTCAATGAGACTGCGGACTCCCACCTCATCTGCGTGCAAGGAGACGATGGCCAGTACCAGACCCAAGCCATCAGCATCCACAATCAGCCACGCAAAGGTGGGCCATAACAGTGAGGGAAATCAAAATAGAGTCTGGACTTGTTGTTAGTTCACCAAGTAGTGGTGGAGGACACGCCTTGTAATAAAAGTTGTTTAAGGAAACTTGTTTAAAATGGTGCACAAGGGAGAAAGAGCCCAGCACAGATCTGTACAAGAGCTAAATTAAGTGCATTAGAATTTTTTTATTAACATGTTCATGTACACAGACCATTTGGTGCAATCTACTAATTCAAAAGGCTTAAAATTATTATGCATTTTAAATGAGTAGATTGTGCATTTGTTGCTGAAGATCCACCAGCAGTAAATGTACATGTGCAGCCAAACATTGTGCAAACCCATGAAATGTTATTCTAAATCCAAATTTTACCAAATTTCCCAATTTGCACAACACTGGTAATCCTAGCGTCCTTGGATTAATTGCAGAGGATGTCTAGGATCTTTATGCCATGCAAATTGGCCAAGTCCGTAATTCGTAAAGGAACAAATGACCTACCATATTTCACCAAACACAGAGGTCATGTGATAATACTCCAGGTCCAACAAGGCTTTTATATTTTACTCTGTAGTACAAGGAATTACGTATAAATGTTATCGAATTGTTTCCATTTGATGTTATTGTGTAACCGTGCAGCCATACGAAATCAAATCTTAGATTGTATTGGAAGAAGAACAAAGAATACAGAGAAAACATTGTTTAACAGTATCTAACTTAACTCAAGTGGCCCACTGGACCAAATAAGTTCACTTTCCCTTATATACCACTAGATGGCACTACAGGATTATAACAAGAGGTGGTTTCTCTCTTTCTGTTATTGCAGTTACTGGATCCTGCTTTTTTATATTCAGTAGTGCACTGAAAGCCTCTGCAGGATACCTTGCCAAGTCCAGCATCGTAGAAGGTAGGATGTCCACTGAGAGGGGAGTCAGGTTCACCTTGACTTTTTCCCTCCCGCTTGCAGGAAGTTCATTATTTACATTGGTTTTAAGTAGTGCATGCCAACATCCCTGCTTCAATACTGTTTTATTCAGAATGTGTTGATCTTTGTATGTGTGTGTCTGTGTACATTTTAACAGACTGTTTGTCTAGGCGTGTGTACATGTTGATGCATGTGTGTGTGTGTGTGTGTGTGTGTGTGTGTGTGTGTGTGGCCGTTGGTGTCTGTGTGTTTCTCCTGTATCGCTGTCCCCTCTCTCCAGATGGGCTAATGGTGCAGATCACCGTGGAAACCATGGCGGAGCTCCGCCGGTCGCTTCGGGAGATGAAAGACTACACTGTCACCTGTGGACGGCTTGACCAATCAGAGAGCCAGGAGCTTGTTTGTGTACAGTGGGTGGAGGAGAAATGCACTGTGAATAAGGGGTGAGTGTGTCCACATGTTTGAAGTTCATGTGGCAGCCTAAGAATGAAGCTTTTGTGCTCAAAGAGAACAATATAACAGTCACGTTCAAAAATAAGTCCTTGAACATTTTATTTTGCTATCGTCAGTAGATAGACAGCTGCAAGATGATCACAACTCCCCCCAACCAAACACTATACCAGCTGCATGTTAGTTTCTGGTCTATGTTGTAAATTACCAGTTTGTTTGTTTGTATCCCTCAGAGTTATAAGTCCCATCGATGGAAAATCCATGGAGTCCATCAGCAGTACGAAGATGTTCCAGAAGTCTGAATACAAAGAAAATGGAAAGATCATCCGCTGGACAGAAGTACATATGATCATCTACTTTAAATATCAACATAGGCCCATCTCAAACTGTCTCCTCCCTTTACATTCATGTGTGTCTTGTGCAGGTTTTCTTCCTGCAGAGGGGGGATCATGCAAAAGCAGGAGCGAGTGACTCCGCTGAACACAACAGGCTAACTGAGCGGATTGCTAGGGCGTTTTGCTTGGCACTGTGCCCGCACCTCAAACTGTTGAAAGAGGACGGGATGGCCAAACTGGGGCTGCGTGTCGCTTTTGAATCTCAAGAGGTCAGAAAGGATGTTTGGTATCAGTGAGCTGAGTGACAACAACATGTTGTTATTAACATATCAGGCTGCAAAAGCCCTTGTGATCAGATTTTATGCTTCTGTTTTCTATAAGAATGCAGCATCAAGAATGCTGACATAAAAACTACATACTTATTTGTATGAATTAAGACAGATGTGTGACTTTTTGACATACTGCCATATAAAATGTATTGAATGGTAAACTCATTTATCGATTATTGATTTAAGTATACTAATTATTAGTGGAGATGCAGTTAATCTGCATGAACCGTGGACTGTAACTAATTAAAATTAAGTTTATAACTAATTAAAGTGGAAAAGAAACTGCATTTATCCATAACATTATGTGAAGGCTATTTATTCCAGTCAGGGATCTTTTCACTGTAAACACATATTGGCTTATAAAGTTTATAACACAAGCTTTAGGGCGTGAAACACTAATTAGTGGTTTGTTTTGTAATTTCAGGTGGGATTTGTGGCTGGGAGCAATGGGCAGCCCCTCCCAGCTCAGTACCTCAATGCCCTGGATAGTGTGCTGATCCCCGTCATACACAGCAGGGGGCGCAAGAGGGGCGACGAGCCTATCGTGATGGAGCTTATCTTTTACATCCTGGAGAACATCACTTAAGAGCGCACACACTCTATACTATTTCATCTTTTTAACCCTGACCACATCTCTGTCTCCGGCACGTCTCAGTAGTGCTGCCATTGGTTTCAGGGCAATAAAAGCATTCAAAGGGCGAACCAGACCACATCCAAGGTCTGCATCCATCTCATCCACTCACGAGTAGAGAGAAGTGGTCTGACTCTTAGTGGTTTTCTGATCTCACCTTGCCCTGCAGCAGACAATCTGGGTACGCATGAAACCTAGGATGGACCATCAGATCAGGGTACTGCACTGTACAGTAGTAGCAACTTCATAGCTTGATATCATTCATGTCACAATGTTCACTACCAATGTCCATATGGAGAATACCTTTAAAGTGGGAGCTGGATTCAGCCTCATGACCTTAAAGCAAAGAGAAAAAGAGAATGACTTGAAGTAGTGTATGTAGTAGATCTGTAGCAATTTGATGCACACCGAATGAATGCCTAAAGAATGTTTTCATACTGGATGTATTTTAATTGACTGCTCATGAAATGTAATGTCAGCTTGGAATTAAACTTGCAACAATGACTGAATTACTGCCTGTTTATCCAGGATCCTCTGCACCCAACACTTTATACTTTACAACCCAGAAGGAAATACTACATTTGTTAAGCAGCTAGTACTATTTTGCAGATACAATTTTACACACAAAATACACTCAGGAGCAACTCTATTAGGCACACCATTAAAATTTAATGCAATCCAATATAAGAGCTGAGCCATAATTCTGCCTTTACAAAGATCATATTCAGTTTTGATTGACACGATCAGAGAGGTATTTATTTAAGTATTATTGAGGTGGTGTTTAACTGGACTGTATTATATCAGGAGGCATCTGTAATGTTTTGCCCACTCCATATACAAACACCTTTCAATATAATGCAGTCAAATACAAAAATCCTTTCCTACACACAAGATAAGTTCCACAAAGGCATTTAAAGGATGGTTAACTTAAAGTTGTGAATGATATGTTGCAATGAAGGAAAAGCCAACCGCTTCTGACCCAGATGAAGCAGCTGATGGTTGAGTTGTGTGTGGGTGTAGATCCGGTCTGCAGGATACTTTCTCTCTGCCTGAATCTTTCTTAACAAAGCAGAATGGGGCTCTTGTTTACTCCTACTTGCTCCACATACTTGGGATGGCCAAGACAAGAAGGCACAAGCAAGCAATGCAAATACTTTCCCTCTTTGTTGCAACACAGCACAATGCCAGTCTTCCCCCGATGACCTGACAACGATAATCTTTCCAGCAAGTGACACATACATTAAGCAGTGAAAATATGGATGCACAAAATGAATAGGATCATCTGAAATGGAATTTATTGGCATTTAAATTTTAAATACACAATGTAACAAAATTTAGAAAGTCTAAAGCATACCAATACAATTAGTTTTTTTTTTTTTTTGGTGTTGAAAAACTATTTACAAAAAGTATTTTCAAGTTTGATAGAAACTGTACAGTCATCTGTCCACAGGAGGGGTCAGGAGAACATGGGTGTCAGATAAGTATCAAAGGCAAGTAGGGTGAAAGCAGGGGTGTGAAACTGAACTAGGAGGTTGCTGCAACATCAGTGAAGATAACATTTAGGTAAAAACATCTTCTCTTCATATATTGTGTTCCATAAATGGTTTACCAACTCAAAAGAAAATAACGAACAAACCAACCAAATGTGGAACCCCAACTGTGGAAATCACTGACCACGTCATTTCCCCATGTTTTGCATATACAACTAAAAACAGGAAAAGAAACACAGCCAAAATGATCTTTGGAATCCGTAGTTGTTTCACCAAATTCACTGGGTCATACTTCTTGGGCTTTTCCTTCCAGAGATCCTAGGCTTTCTTCATCTTGCCCATGTGAGCGCTGCCGTTCTCGTGGCGAGTAGAACCATTGCTGGTGCCGTTGGTGGCTCCGTGGCTCATGCTGTTGCCGTTCTCGTGGTGTTTGCCGTTGGTGTAGACAGCTGTGCCGTTCTGACACTGCTTATTGTCCTGTTTCGGCAACCTCTTACCCTTCACGTAAGCTTGGATCCAGAAGTTAGAGAAGAGCACAAAGAAGAAGGTTCCGTACATCCAGATGAGGTGTAGGATCATGGGGTACTGGTAGTCGCAGCTGTCCATGAAGTAATACTGGGTGGCATGGAGAGATACCAGGACAAACTGGGTCTGTTGGGAAGAAATCAGGAGTCTGTCAGACACTTACTATAAAATAGAAGGGTACTCTGAGAACGCAGACCTCTGTCAAGGTGTTTTGTCTAGTGATGTTTGAGGTGGCTGTTTAGTTATGGCATACAATTCACTCCAGTCACAACAGGTTAGCACATGCAAAACAATTTCAAGATTTCAGGAAAATTGGGCCAGTAGTTTTTCCTGTAATCCTGCTGAGACAAACTGCACTGAAAACATAACCTCCTCGGCAGAGGTATGTATGTATGTATCTTTGTATGTATGTATGTATGTATGTATGTATGTATGTATGTATATAGAGGAGAAAAAAAACAAAAAATGCAGACAGGACCAGAGTAGCTTAAGACACTGAGCAAGGCTAAAAAAGAAATGCATCAAAGCTACATCATACTGTCCTGGTGCTGTAGCCTCAAGTCTACAATTAGTGAAATCCTCAATGACAAAACAAAGAACACAGTAAACTGCAGAGTATGACGTGTATGTACCAGCTGGATGGCAGTCATGTATTTCTTCCACCACAAATACTTCTGGAAGCGTGGTCCAGCAGCAGCAAGGCCGTAGTAGAAATACATGATGACATGGACGGAAGAGTTCACCATGGCATGGAAAGATCCCATTCCACCTGTGGTAATAATCGTAAACATTAGGCTGACTCAGACCAGGGTAACCAAAGAACCTCTGACCTTGCAAGAAAAATCAAGGAGGTAAAGACCCATAGAGGTTTTACGCAGTCTCTTGGTTAATCATTTTCTAATCATGACTAAACAGAATTCAGTACTACTAAGGTTTCTTGAAGGACGCTTTAACAACTCAGAAACCAAATGGAAGACATTGTACATTGATTGTACAGGTCAACAGGTACAAGATTGGTTTGTAGAATGAAGTAAAGCAGCTATACCCAGCACCTGCTATTGTCCCTGCTCCATTAATCATTTTCAATCTCTTTGATTGATTTAGTTAATGTGTACTCACCAGGAGCATAGGAAACTCCCCACCACCAGGTCCAGGGCATGAAGGAGTGGTGGAAGATGTGTAGGAAGGTGATCTGGCCGTGCTTTTTTCTCAAAACAAAGAAGACCTGACAGAAAGAGGGTATTGATTAGATAAAGCCAATCGATAGTGACCAAAATTGAACATCAGGGTCGTCAGGTAAAATGGACTGAACTTACTGTGTCCATGAGCTCAACAATCTTGGAGAACCAGAACAACCAGGCCACTCGTACCATCTGGTGAGGAGAATTAAGACTTGAGCTGATAGAAAACTTAAGTTCATCAACAACTAATTTTACTTTATGTTAAAATCAAGAATTTGAAATAACTGAAGCTAGAGGAGACTTACTCGTAGTGCTTGAGGACTGTCAGACGTATCAACTGCGTCACATCGCCAGGTATACGTTGTGGCCCAACCAGACATCAAGAACTAAATAACAGGGACATGTTATTTACTTGGGGCCTCACTATATTTAAGTTTGTAGTCAAAGTTAATTACAAAATTCATTCATTCATTACAAGCCTTTACATTTTGGAGACTTTAAATAATTGTGTCTTACTTCATAGACAATGAATATCGACAGTGCGACTAGCGTGAAGTTGTACACTATCATGGCTTCTTTTAGCTGGAAGGGTTTGCGATTGGCCATTATTCGAGGTCCCAGGTACAGTACGAATAACAGGTAGCACAGCAAAATTGCAGACATGGAAATGGGACTCTGCATCAGTGGATACTTAATCAGCCGTTGATCTAGAAAGGGGAAAACAACATTAAACAAACAACAAAACATATGGCGTGAACTCTTATTTAGTCAGGTAAATCACCTACCAATTCCCGTCAGGAGGAAGTCATAGATATCCATGGCATGTGAGCCCATCTCCTGAATCGCTCGAAGCATGTTTGCCATCTTGTGTTGTTGTTACCCGATTATCTGCCAAAAACCCAACAAGCTCATTGTTAGTTTTAACTCGTCAGAGACAAACACAGCAGCAATCCTTCCACCAATCCCATGCCAGCTATTCAAAAATATTTTGCACAGTTTAATATTAAAAAAAAAAAAAAAAAAAAGGGATGCACATCTCGTACAGGTCTTCTCAATCTTCAATCCAGATGTAGTCCTTTTAGATGTGTAAAAGATCCCAATGGACCACTCTCCCTCCCCATCTGTCTTTATTAATTTTTAATAGAACCTTTTAAATAGTAGTTTTTAAACAAACTTTTCCTAGGCAGTGAATTTTTCCGACATCAAAAAACAAATTGAAACCGCATTATCCTTCAAGAATGGATTACAAATACTTAACAAAATAAAAATCACGTCTTATTCATTGCTCGGGTCTCCCTGTTGATCACGCGTGACCAACAAATTCCTTCAAGGGGAAGCATGTTGTGGCATTTACTTATTCAGCAGGACTGAAAAGCAATTACAGGGACAGAGCAGCTCAACCCTCACCAAACAAACACTCCCAGCAAAGATCCCAGGATGCTTTGCCCCGGCTCCAACCGCTCATCAGACATGGCCTGATATTAGAGAGGAGGTGCTACAGGGAACTGGGAGGGCATCCCTCATCCCACAGTAAGGCGCCACTCTACTGGCTCTTTGGGTATTGTGTCTTAACTTCTGGCATGACTCCTGCACACAAACTACTCTCCTTAAATGATTCCAGCCGGGAGCGTAAAAAGGGGAAAGTTAAAGATCACTAAAAACACAAATTGCAGAACATGCATATCATAGTTCCTTAAACCAACAGCGACTGTTCCTTCTTATGTGGCAACAACATGTACAGGAGAGTTGCCACAGCAAACTAACAGCTCAACTACAAACATAATAAAAAAGAAAGAAGTATTTCATCAGTGGAAAGTGCCATGCAGCGTGCACACAGGAATGTTGCTATGGCTTTCAGACCTAAGTATTTTTCTGTTGACAAAGGCTCACCATATCAAGTGTAAACTGTGAAGTCTGTTCACAAAGTAGAGGACATGCAGGGTGCGGTCCCTTCTCACCACAGTGGACCCAGAGGGAGCTATTGTTTGATGTACAATCTACAATGCTCTGAGTTTTCACTGCCTCAGGACTAAAGAACAGCCCTCCTTAAGCCAATATAATTAAAAGCGAATAATTTCACGCTGGGGAATGAAGGGCAGGGAGCCGACATCATGCAGGTGCTCCTTAGGAAAACTGCAAGAAGGGACACAGTGTAAAAAGACATTTTAAGTGTAAACTACAGCTGTGCATTTTGCTAACAAGGATCTGAATCCGAGTTTAAGGATGTGAACTTGCTTTCGGTATCGGTTTTTAAAACACTGTCCCTTAACACAGGATGTCAAAGAGAAAATTAAACTTGTAAGGAAATATACAAAATCAGATATGGGACAAAAGGGTATTTCAGTATGTGAAACACGTCATGTAACGTCATTAGAAACTAACTTAACTAAAAAAAACTTGAAATGACACACTGATACCGAGTTGTAGCGTTTTTTGCTTCAAAATATAATAGCTCTTGACCTTCTTATGTTAGTGCATTCATTGGATCAAAGTTAAAACCGAGCACAAGTCTACAGTAAAAAGAGATTTTATCTCACAAACTGGACATTCCTCCTCCTTTCGTAGATACCCCCCGCAGTGTGTTCACCTCAGGGTTTTTCAATTGTTACCCACAAGGCAATGTCAACACCACAGTATCTTTCTGGTCGATCTTCTTGTTAAGCCTCGAGTCCAGCATTCCATAACAGCTTGTACCTACTAACTTCTCTCCAATCAACATGGTGAGCGTTTTTTGTCTTCTTGCAAGGCCTCAGTGTTATCACCAACGGTGCAAATGGTGGTGCGGTGTAACAGATCAGATACATGACATTTTACAAAACTCTTACACATAAAGCTGTGGTTGTTTTTGAACCGGTGATGAGGCATTTGGTCAGGCGCCTCACATTTCAACAAGAGTACCATCATGTCTGTGGTGTAGAGTCTGTCTTGTTCTGAGGAAAAATTCTGAACAGTTAAATTTATCAGATGATAATCTGTGTCTGCTGTCTACCAGGTTAGTGCTAATGTTAAAGGTATTGCAACACAGTGACGTTGAATTGTGTAGTGGCAGTTGACCACATCACATGGCTTAAATTTGAGTTCATCATTTGTTCAATTAATTTAAAGTTAATTTACAAGCCAAAAATTCTGTTTAATCGAATCGTATCATGTAGTCACTGTAACAGTGCACAAGGTAATTATTCAACAAAACCTGCAACAAAATAGGCAGGATTTCTTTGTTTTCATGTTCAAACTACTGTATGAACATGCAACATGTGACTCTCTTGAGAGCGATTTCTTTTTTTTTTTCAAGGAATACTACCCAATAATAAAAGTGATTGTGCTGGTCAGGGGGATAGTCTTGTGACCATGACAGCACTAAGGAGAAAAAGGAAACCATATTCCTGTATCTTAAGCCCCAGATGAAGATAGAAGTTCAAAGAAAATGAAAATGAGGGCCCTTCCATCCCAGCTCAGTGAAACCACGGTACTTGCCATCAAATGGCAAAAGACCATCTTACAACCACAAATGACAGCAGTTACTCCACCTCACTGCTCGCATGGACCATTTTTTTTGCATCTATTTATCAATGAGCTCCAAAATAATGACACCACCTGGCTGCTTCTAATCTCCACCAATTAAAGGCTTGTGTGTATTACCTTGGAATTTGGACCACCAGTTCAAATTGTTGGTCATAGTTGTTCAGCTGTATGAGCAATACTAGTAGACAGGGCACATAATTAGCACCAGACAAATGCTGGTCAAATATGCAAGTAGCTGGTAGAGTTGCTTCACTTACCAGGCCAAAATATAACAACAACAACAACAACAACAACAACAACAACAACAAACAAAACAAGGTAATTGAGTGCCTGGTAAAATTTGTAGATTCACTTGTCATTCACAGTAAAGTCAATTTTACACCCTGCCACTAGTAATTCCACAAGAGGACAAGGAACTTCCTAATAACTGTGTAAGGGGTCCAAAAAATGTCTGCTGTATTATTCCCATAAGGTAAATTATCAGTTAACCTCAAGAGAAATGTTCATGAGTTGTTATGTGGTTGTACAAAAACAACACACAGTTGTCGCTTATAAATGTCCCATCACAACAACCACTCAACCTTGACAAGGAGGTGGCTGGTTTACATCTACCACGGCGATACAGTACAGTGGAAAGGGAGGGGGGGGGGGGGCATTTCCTATGAGAGCCATGTCAATGAATCATAGGGATGGAAAAAGGGAGCTCATGAGGTAGGAGTTAATGATGAACAAACTGGAGCAGAGAGGGGAAAAAAATAAAAAAAATCAGGAGCAGCCAGGAAGCCATTAGTCAAATACACAATAAAGTATCAGTTATAAAAAGGACATTCCAAACAGAACAGCTCAAGATCCTCAACACCAAAAGATCAGAAACCTTTTACTGTGAAAAATAAAAAAAATAATAAAACCGAACCCAAAACCCCAGAGCTGCTCAACATGTGGGAGATTCCACACACACCCCAGTTAGTTCACCTACATAACATGGAGCAACTTACCTTGTTGAGACAAGAATCTTCCAATTAAAGCATCAAAACGTGAATTCCTCTTTCACAGCACGGCAAAGCTTGTAATCTACAAGGGCAGGCGGGCGGGCGGGCGAGCCGGCAGGCAGGCAGGCTGGGACAGCAGCAAAAAGAGAAAAACAGCACAGAGAGAAGAGAGAGAGAGAGAGAGAGAGAGAGAGAGAGAGAGAGAGAGAGATGGGATAAGGGAATGAGAAAGTAAACTGACAAAGTGTGACTGGTACAGCAGTCTTCCAAATCCCCACCCTCCCTGACTCACACAGTGGATGAATAACTAGCTCACAGAAGGAGAGGGAGGGGAAAGAGGCTGAGCTACAGAGACAGAGAGAGAGAGAGAGAGAACAACTGGGGTGAGACTGTGATGGCCCTGATTTAAACCCACACTACAAAACAAAAACTACAACTTGTTACTTTGTGACCGCCGTCCTGACTGAGTCCCCCCCCCCTTTTAATCTCCTGGTCACACCTACTGAAACACACACACATACAGAAACACACACGACTCTGGAGTCGCCCTGTACGTTTTTACTCAGTGGTGGGCTGATAATATTATTCACAAGCAGCGGGCGAGAAATCAGTGGACACTCTGTTATTATGAAGGGGGCCATTGTTACGCCTTTATTGGCTCTCTACCCGACCAACACCCATTAAGCAAAACTAGCGTTCAGCTCTCTCAGTGTTGAGAGACAACCATGTCATGTATACATAGTTTCTTTCAATTGGTGCAGTAGACTCACCTTTGCTTTGGCATATACTCATATACTTTCAAATCTAAGCATATATGTTCAATTTGCTGACAACAAATGATAGCCTACCAGAGAACAAGCAATATATTTGATCTAAGAAGCATCATAAATAGTCATAAACCCTTGATGTTTACTCAGGGTTGGATAGCACAGCTAATGGCATAAAATAACGACTGCTGTAAAAGGGAAGACGTGATTCATGTGGCAATGCCTCAAATTGTTCCGAGTGTGTGTTTTGTAAGGAGGTTTCACTCACTCTGATAGGAAGTCACTTACTCTGATCATACTGCCATGCCCAGTCCTACCAAGGAGCAACAAAACATTATAATAATACTAATAATAGTCATTACGTTTTCTGCGTAAGGATTATCTAAGCCCTGGCAGCATGTCATAGTTTCATTCATTTGTAATTTGTGCTTTTAATGTGGTCTGATAAAAGTACACACAATGGCTTAAACATTCAGCATTTCTGAGATCCAATCACACTTTTGTAATCAATCTACAGCGCAGCGTCCACTCCTGCAGGCTAACAGTCTTAAGTAAAATATCCTTGCAAAGCCTATGCTCAAACTGTGGCTTTAAAGGGCTTTTAAGTAAAATACACACATCAATAATAACTGCTATTGTCTGATGTTTCTTTTTTTGTAAATAATAGTTGAACATTGCTGTTCAAATCAGACATCTGAAAGCATTGTACAGGCGATCTTGTCACTGAAAAGGCCCTCGTCAGCGTTTCACTGTATCTGATTGACTGGGCTGGTTTTACCTGTCACTGTCCCTGCAGGTTGGGTGACAGTGGTGGCAGCACTCCATTTTAGCCCCTCCTCCAAATGCCAAAACACATCTGACGACAAAATAGATCATCGTTCTCTACTATAGTCGCTGACAGAGCAATTTCCAATATGATTGTAATCTTGTCCTGTGAAACCAACACCCCTATCAGCCTCGCAAAAAAAAAAAAAAAAGCAATGTGACAAAAGTGACAAAGACAGGATGCGGAAATGCCAACTATGGTTGTTTACAAAAGGTAGTTATTTGACTCCATGACTGCAAATGTGGCTGACTTCTGAAACCCAGTGTGACTGGAAGAGGATCCGTCAAACCAAAACAAACCATAAGCAATCAAAACTAGATTTGTTATTAATATGTTATTTTCCAAAAGAAAACCCAATACCAAAGTAAAATGTACCCAATAAAAGTATACACTAATAAAATGTATTAAAAATATATTGTTCAGCTTTTTTCCTTTTCCTAGAGCTACAAAATACATTTCAAGTGTAAAAATCTCAAAAGCCAAACACACAGTGTTCACGGCTTGTCATAGTGACAGAAAACAGAAGTCATTCATTCATTCAAGGGGTAGACGAATGATGGACTTAGTAGTCCCCCTTGTGACTGTTGGATGCATTTGCCAAATGATGCTTTGTAAATTAAAATCTTCTAAAACTTTTTTAATCCAAAATACGCTGCTACAAAAGCTGACAGTGGGAAATAAAAAGGTGGGAGTTTATTAAAAGCTTAAAGGAACTTATTAGTAAAAAATCAATGTGGCTTTGTGGAGGACATATTGCAACATTTAGTGTGGTAGTAGTACTGAAAGCACAAACCACAGTAACAAAGTTTTAACATTTTGACAGCTGTGTTTATTAGCTAGTTAAACTTTAAAAAACAAATCTGTATGCATGCTCCAGTAAAATTCCAAACACTAGACATGTGTTGTAGATACACCTTGTTTCCAGGGCACAGTGCCAAACTAAATGTATCTGCCTATTTTAGACCAGAAATAAATTCATTACACTAAGTACCACTGTGACTAAGTGACTACACATCTATAACTTCTTCTTGAACTATTGATTATCTTGGTACCAGTGCAAATCCCACATGGATAACTTGTTGACTAGGACAGTGTAAATGCAGGAACAAGTGCACAGCAGATGCATTATAGCAGTGAGACTATAGTAGTCTCCCAGAATTTCCACCAGCATATCACACTCTGATGTGAAGAGTCTGAGCTTGCGGCCAAGGCTTGTCACAGTACAAATCTCAGGTCAAGCCACGCATGAAGATCGTGTACAAGGATTAGCAAGAAATGTTTCTGTTTTGAAAAGCCAGATTATATAGTTGAGACACTACCTTAAAAGTTAACCTGAAATACCCCATCAAACTCTTCACTGGCATTTGCATTAATAGTTGCTCAGAAAACAACATTCTTGATAGTCTGGATGTGTTTGTGTTGTCTTATAGTCTCTTCCTGCACTGTCAAATTTTAAACAAGTCAGGAGAAAGTCTTGAATGGCGGCAACATTAATCTAAAAACGGAGGGAATGCCAAGTTGAAACAGATTATATCAAAAACAATAACTCACATTCCAATCAAACAAACTTACTCAAGAGAAAACAAAGGCATTAGTCAGCGTGCTCTTCCTGGCCCTCAGGGACAGCATAGTCACCTGGGGACCAGGTCTTCTCGGTCGAGCTATGTCTGACATAACTGTGTCTCAAGATAGCAACTGAGATTAAAATCAGCTGTATTCAAACACAAGCTCATTTAAACTCGTTCTGCTGTTTTGCCAATAAAAAACAAAGACAAACAACAAACACCGGATCATTTAACTTATTCAAGCATGCACTGCTCATGTTTAGGTATGACATATTTGCCAAAATGGGAAAAGCTATACAAGAATTACTTGTGCTACGTTATACTATGCACAGTGAGAAGGGGGAGAAGATAAATATCTTATTTCAAATTAGTGCCAATCTGGCACATAAAATGCAAGCTGGTCTGAACCATGTGTGGTCTTCTGACAGCTGTCATAAATCCTTAATATCACATCTGTATTCATCAGTATTAAATCTAAACGAGATTGAAGCCTTGTTGCAGTCAATTAGACACTTTATATAACATTCAGTATAAATACAGACCTGTTACATGTACACATTTAACTATGTTAAAGTTCACAAAACACTGAATTAAAAAAAAAGAATACTCCATCCCCACCTCTAAAAGACCCTTCAGTAACTTCATTCTACAGCAAACCTTCCTGGTTGGTATGCCTCTCTTTAGGAGAAACTGTCTGGTCTGCAACCGTGTCTTTTGCTGAATCTCAATATTAAAATGAATGAATCAGTCACATTGTAAGATGCACAATTAAAATGGGAAATTACCCAAATCTTTATACAGTATCTGCACATTGACCTCATAGATTTGAATGTGCCCATTGGATGCAAGACTGTGCATGGCGGATTTGTGGTATGATAAAAATTAATACCAGTGACCTAATCATAACAAATTAAAAACACAAACAAACTTTGGAAACACTTAAATCGTATTAACTGTCCCCCCCAACCCCCGCCCCACCCCACCCCATCCCACCCCACCCCCAGCACAGGAATGTTAGACTTGCCTCAGGACTCACAGATTTACACCATCTTCCCTTCATTGTGTTAGGGTGGGTGTGGGGGCGCAGGATCACCTCTACCTGCAACTATCCAGAGAAGGCCTGCCGTTTAACACTAGTCTCATTCTCTCCATGTCCCTCCCTCCCTCCCTCTCTCTCTGCCCCGTCTGCAGGTCTCACCCATCAGCGACTCAGATTTCTGTAACTTTCCACTGATAACAATAGTTGTTTTGCGTCCTTATGAATTAGCTCTAGCAGATGCAGGTCGTGCAGTAAGAATAGGAGAACATTTATTTATATAGTGGCATCCTTCAGTCTGTGTCTACACACTGAGGTATAACATCCCTCCTGAGTTACAGTGTAAGCAAAACAGCTGAAATTGGTTAGGTATGATGTTGCAAATAATTATGCTTAGGAATTTGTTGAAGCCACACATAACAAGTGACATTAATTACACAATGTTAAAGAGTAACAGTACACACAAGACGGACAACCTGTCAAACTAAATGTAGTTAGTAGGTTTGCATTTAGTACAAGAAAATACTATTAGCACTTAAATTGATCACTCACTTTTGCACTGGAGGGTGTGCCCTTGTAAGTGTCTCATGGGAGAGCGTGGTAAAACTCATCAGCAAAACAACTTCAGACCTGATTGATGGGGCAAGTGTAAAATGCACCTGGTAGACTGATATTACGCAAGACCTCAAGCATGACTGGAATGACACACTATGTCTGTTATGAATACCTAAGATGCTAGTATGACAAGAACTTCCACTTAATAGTGTCAAACAAGCAAATGTGTTAACTACGAAAAACTTTCTGATAACGACACACAGATGATAATGACTCCTAAGGTGTTTAAGCATTTTATCATTCATAATAACTCTATAACTAATCTGACATTTGGTCTAATTTGACAAAAACTGATGATGCAGCAGTTCAAAACAACAACTACTCAGGAAATGTACCTTACTGTCTGAAATGTCTTAATGACTATGCAGACATGTAAGCATATATAAAAAAACCCAACATAAAACATATAAACAACCACAAAAAGACTAAACAGACACAAACACAGTCACCTATCCAGGCATGCTGGTCAAAACACACGAGTCATCTCCAAGGCCATCATGACACACTTAAGGACATACGGACAGTGCTTACACTGGCTACATAAACTGACCAATACCCTTACACTGTTTAGACAAGCACAAGTTAACCCTGTTATAGTCATTTAGTAAGACAGTAGTATGCTTTAGTACTGAACTGAAGCACATTTAACTACCACCACCTAAAATTAAACATTTGGTAATATAATTTCAAATAGGGATAAAAAAAAGTGACACACCAAGTTGATAAACTGTTTGTTTTGATATATACTTCTGTCAGGTCTGTGCATAGATTGTTCCAGGGAAAGCTTTATAATAATGCACAATCATAACCCTGAACTACATGTAACTGTTAGAGCCCCTAATAAGCAGCTTCAGAAAGGGCAAACGCACACTGAAGCACATGCTGTAGTGCAAAACACTACTCCTGCATTGGTTCATTTGGTTCAAACTCAAGGATGTTGACATTGTGGCCACACCCCAATCATGTCATCACAGCTTCTTTTTTTAACTAGGGAACTGTGGACCAGTGATCACTGTTAATAGACAACTTAACTCGTCCCTCCCCTAAATCTGTCAACCAAAAAGCTGTAGGTGGGGGGGTTAGGTGGGTTATAAATTTGTAAAGTATGAAAACAATATTCTCAAACTAAAAACAAAAGTGTGGCTGTAACACAAAGCAGTAACCTTGAATGATCCTGAACTGTCATTCACAACATTTCCCCAAATGGCATGCTGACTGTCAGGTATGATGGCTTCTCCACCCACAGGATGAAAGTAGGTTTGAGCAATATGTTAAAAATTTCCAACTAGCCACCAGGGGAGTCCCCCCACCCCACCCACCAGAAATGGGTAGACCAGTTTAACTTAAAGTAATCCAGTTTGTTTTGTTCACCTGTTGCTAATAGTGTGTGTGGCATTTGTTGTCAAATTTCCCATCATGCCCTGGATCTTACAGTCAGTGGAGAGCAACTTTGTCACCTGGCTCTAAAAACTGCACCAAGCTAACATGGGCCCCAACTCAACTGACATCAGATGCAAAGTAAAGAGTAATGGTTTTACTGTTTGCCAGAGGCTGTTATCAGAAGCCGTTACCATGTCCCCCATCCTGAGTTTAAAATAATGTTCAAATACCCCGAGGAACATTGCAGAAAACTTTGAAAGTCAAGACTGTAAACTGTCACCATTATCAATGGCACTATTACACAAGCGATAGGACCTAGGGCTGCCACGGCAACTGCAATAATGAAGTATTGCACTATTTAGAACTGCACAGGATTGCAAGCCACTACCACAACCACACGCAAGGCCCCATCAACGCGCCATGTCCAGTATTTCATGACGAAAAGCATCCCAGACTGGTGAGGCTGAAGCACTGTCTGAAACGCAGTACTGCTCAATATCCCTCAATTCGCCAACTGGTCTGCTAATTATCCCAATTTGCATCGCGCAGCTTGCCAGTGTTTTGGTTTAAGGAGTGACCGTGTTAATTAGCGGATTTCAGATGAATATGTTAACTGGTGACTTTTTTGGCTCGAAGGAGGCAGGAGGAGGGAAGGTGCAGGTGATTAGTACAAGCAGGTACTGAGATTACACACTGTCCCACTGTACCACTTACAAAGTAATTAGCAAAAACAACAAAAATGGTGATAATATTGGGGAAAGTCTTTCACTGTGCCAGCCCCAGTGGGACCATTTCAAGTCTTTGCTCTCTAGTCAAGTCAAGACTGACAAGTCCCAAGTCATAAACATTGTCTTTCAAGTCCTAAACAAGTCACAATGCACTCTTCACCAAATGTTTTTTTTTTTTTTTTTTTGGGGGGAATTGATAGAGACAGCCAAAGGTAGACAGGAAAAAGGGGGGCAGAGAGAGGGGATGACCACAGGGGGCCGCAGGTCAGATTCCAACCCTGGGCCACTGCAGCAAGGACTCAGCCTCGGTACATGGGTCACCAGCTCTAGCAACTGAGCTAACCGGGCGCCCGCTCTTCACCAAATGTGAGGCTATAAACAACAGAATAAACAAAACAATTATCTTTGTTATCATTTTTCCCCCAAGAGGCACTCGGTAACGCTGTTGGTTCAAACAAAGTGGATCTGGGGAATTAAGTGTGGACCTTTTGGGAATTAATAGTGTTAATGTTCAAGTGAAGTTAAATTGATTTGTGGCACACTTTTTAAATAACATACTCTTTAATCTTTTAACTTTGGACTGAAGGTAGGTAGGTGAAGGTGTCAAGTATTTAAAAAGGCTCAAGTGAAGCTCGAGTCAAGCTGCAGGTCTTTTATGATTTAGACAAGTCTAGTCTAAAGTCTGACTCGAGTCAACACCTCTGCTATTGACACAGTGCAGGATCAACAGTTTCCTCTTCCTATCCAAGCACCACACCACAGGTGCGCAGTAACTGTAGTAGTATAACTGCTGCATAAACATATCCAGCCAGCCTGCTAATGTTTTCTTGGGAAAAACCTAGTTTAAAAAGTCTCAATGTCATTTCCACTTGCTGAAACTTATAGTTTTATCATCAGTTCTTCTCTTGCCTTTAGATGGGACTCCTTCAGAAACAGTGTTTACATTGGAGGCTGACAAAGTGATAACAACATGCAACGCTGGAGCATTAACAGTCACAATGCTGCTGTAGGGTTTACATTACTATCACAAATACAACTGGGCGGTTGACCTTGAGGCCCTTTGTCTCAACCCCACAGGCGTTAGTTACGGCTAATGTTTACATGTCTACACAGAGTCAGTGATCCATGATATGAGCCTCAGGAGAAGAGAAGCATCAATGAGGGCCAGCCAGAGGCATTCAAGACACAAGAATTCCACTTACAAGAGCTCAGCCTGCTGCAACATGTTTATTATTTTCACTTTTTTTGTAAAAGATCTCATGTTTTGTTCTCTATGTGCAAAAAGTTACTGATGTATAGCAGTAGGAATTACATTGTGTCCAATCAAAATTGTGCAATACTTTCCTATCTGGATCACCTTTATGTTGCTTACTTATGTAGTAAAACCCTACAACTTCAGCCTCACAATTTTCTTTCCCCATTGTGCATTGCAAACATGAGGTGTGGTAGTGGTTTTTATCTTTAAATCAGGCAAACAAAATTAAATGAGAGTTTGATCTGACTAATGCTGTTGCATCCAGTCGTGACAAAATGATAAGCATTTATCAAAAACCTTATCTTTACAAGATATGTTACAAAGTTAATATTTACTCACGCATTCAGAATCACGTGGTAAAAAGTTCAACTCTTGTGTTTGACTGGAACAAAATCCTGCAGTCTAAAAAGATATGCATGCATGTAATAAGTAGCAGCCTATATGCTGTGGCAGATAAGGTAAAAACCACAAGTGAAAGATCATCTGAGACTTTGCCTCAAAACAATTGTGTGATAATACTGAATCAACATCTGGCCTGGTTGAGTGACCTCATTATCCCCTCCAATAACCTCTGGCCCTATTAGCCCAGATCTCTGCATGATCTAGGGAAGCTCTTGGTGAAAAGTCTCATCATTCTTAGTAATATTTTTAGTAAACATCTTCACTTTATTACCATTTTTTGCTTGACAGATTCTGACACAGACCAACCACATGCATCGTAGCCTAGTAAATACACAAGTTACACAGTTACACAGCCTAAAATCACAATTTGTCTCAGGAGGGGGCTTTACCATCTGCACAGCGTACCACACCCTCTGACCTTAGGCCCCTCATTTGGGGGGGAGGAAAAAACCTTAGGTGTCGCCACAACACCCAGCAAAGTCTGTTTGAGGAACTAGACCCATTTTCCAATTTGCTTTCCCAAGAGCTCTGAACACACTGTGAACCGTTAGGAACAGTTATACTATTTGGCCGACAGGTGAAGTTTTTTTTTTTTTCTTCAACTGGAATGAAACTGCCTCTGCTATAAGACGCACACACTCACTGTGTACTGTGATAGCTTATAGCCAACAAAAAAGGATGACCGTCAACGTTACCATTAGCCTTCAAAGTGCGGAGTAACAACAGCCACTGTGCGGAGGAAGCCCTGCTGTCAATGAGCTCTTTGTCCGCAGCACAGGTGCATATTATGAGAAGCAGGGGGCAGATACAGGACGACACCATCAATAGCTCAAAGAACTGAGCTCATCTGTATGAATACTGAACCGTCAGCCACACGTTTTCAATGGACACACATTTTGGCACAACACCGGGCACGAGGCCTGACTCATTTGCAAAAGAAAAAAAAAAGAAGAATGTATAGCAAAAAGTCTGTGTTTTTAGTCTACCTCTAAGATATTCATGTTTTAAAGACAAACAACAAATTAAAACCACCTGAAAGAAAATAACTTGAATACGACGCAGCGCAATAGACAGCGCGCGTGACCGCGTGACCCCGACACCCCTACCACCCCAAAAAAAAAAAATATATATATAAACACACCTGAAATGAACTTAAAGCTCAACGGAGTCAACATTATGGCTAACTTGTTAGACAGTATGAACACGGGTTCGCATTAGAGCGGATACAAACCTGCAGAGACTGTACAGACGCAGGATGATAATGTCGCCAGGCTCGTGTCAAAGTTAGCTCTGCTTCCTCTTCCTTTCCGCTTAAATGTTCAGTCTGACCCAACCCTAGAGCTGGAAGAAGGTGGAGTCATCTCGGCTGCGGCTTTGAATCGGTCGCCTAATATGGACGTAATCATCTGACTGTATCAAATGCCACACAATCCCAAAATCAGTCAGTGCCTTACTTACTTACTTTCTTGCGGACTCATCTTTGTTATTTGACGACCGATGCAACTGGTTGCAGACCCATAAAAGCATCAGTTAGTTAGTTATCCTCTGATGGGAGTGCATCTATCTAAACTCTGGCATACAATGTTATACTCTCAGGGTTGTCCATTTTATATTATCAGGGTTTATTATTTCACATTTACATTTATGAGACGGATGACACACGAAAGGTCAAGGTCAAAGTCCAAGAATTATTTCCATTTTGAAGTTTGATAAAAAGAGAAGGGAATCCAGAGAATCATATAAGCATCAAAGAAGTACATAAGTACCCAAACCACTTAAAATAATATCCCTATTTATATTAATATTTAAAGTCTTCGCCTTTTACACCATAAGGAAACAAAAAGGGACATCATTTGCACAACCCTGTTATCATTCTCTTCTTTTCGGGCTTCAAATCAATGAATGACAGAATCAGATCCCCACTAAAGATAAAGTCTGCTCGCACGTCTGTCAAACAACAGCAAGCATGTTTTACAAACACTGCATAAACCGTACCTGTGTTATGGTATGTGTCAGTTTATGTAACACGTTTTAAAATGTTAAAAAAGGGATCTGATGCTGGTTATTTAGCTCCACACTCGCAGCCTGTTGAAGTAAGCTGGACTGAGACTCCAATCTTGTGGGTGATGCTGTCCTGGTGACTGTCCTTCACCCATAATGATTACAGAGAGAATGGAGGACTTGTATTGAGCCTGCAGCATAACGTGATACAACGTGATGCTTGTGTGGCCATTAATCATCTACCTGTAAAGTAGTAAACTGTCCAGCTGCTGCTTTTAGAGCTCTCTCTTACATTACCTGAGGGCCACAGGGAATCTTTAACCCCAAAAAGGACAATTCCTCACCATCAGTAATCTGTAACTATAGTTTAAGTACAGATACAACACAGATTTTTAACACAGAAATACACAAAACAATTATCTTCATGGTAATCCAAAAAAAGGTTGAATTGACAGTAAAATGCTGGTGGATGTCTGATGTTCTTATATTGGTAAAACATAAGTTATGTTTACTATAACTTAAACTGAGGACAGATAGTGGCAACCCTTATTTACAGGTCAATAAACAGGTACACCACTTTCTCTAAACCATTAGGTACAACTGTGTCATTCAGCTTTGTAGTATTTGTGCTGCTAAATGAAAGGCTCCAAGCAACAGGCAGCATGGTTTGGGTGAGTAATGACACAGTACTGACTATGATGAGTGACAATCAAAGGTGAAAAAAATTCCTGACTGGTTCCACTTCCTCCCGTGTCACATTTCTGGGTGATGACATTAACACGGCTGCAAAACTAGAGCATAGGGCATACAGCAGACCTAATCTGTCATACGTGTGCATTACCCATTGTTTCCTGTGTATGTCGTCACTGCTGGAAGTTTTTGAAAAATTGAATAGCTTTGTACATAATGTCAGACACTATTTTCATCTTGACCCTTATTTTGGTCTTTTTGGTTCGATCTCATGTAATTGTTTGTATGTAAAATACTTTTTTTGTGGTGGTGGTCTCTACCTTTTAAACTAGACTCCTGCTAATATTACTTTAAAATTCTGTAGTGTAGTCTTCCACTTATCTTTACGGACTTACCACACTTAAATGAATAGTAGGACTGCCTGTTGTGGTCTGAATACAGCCTTGACTTCATCAAGATTTTAAAGCAATAAACATATTCAATCAGCATTTAAACCCAATCTACCACCATAAACGTCCAGAATTTTAGTTATGTCTTCATAATGTTAATGATTGACACTTCATGACATATAAAAGAAAATCACCTGCTGGTCCAAAAGAGGGAACTCCTTTCACCGCTAACCCTGAGTATAGAAAGTGTCCTATAACATCACTCATAATAACAGTCATGGTGACCCCAAGTGGATATGTTGTATTACTGCAACTTAGGACTGCCTTTGTCCATGTGAATTTGTATCTAAAGATCTCCTCCAGACATGTGTTATGATATGTACAAGTCTGCTTGAAACAATAATGCGTGTCTGATATGTTTTTACACCAAAAAGTATAATTTCCACATTAAAATCCTTAAAAGGGCATCTAGTCCTTCTACCTGGTTAACAATTCCAGAAGCTATGAATATACTATTTATTTAAGTCTCTGACAAAAACTCACCTTTTTAAAATTGCTTTTAATGTTTAAATTGTTTTAAGTGTTTTACTATTTGATGTTGTTTTGCTGTTTTTATATTTTTATGTAAAGTGTCTTTGAGTATCTAGAAAAGCGCTTTACAAATAAAATGTATTATTATTATTATTATTCAAATTGTGTTTCCTGCTTCACTGTAAAGTCCATTCTCAGTGTATGTGCACTGGTGGCTTCAGTGTTTTTCACTTGTAAAAGTTGCATGCTGGTCAGGTATGACTTCCAAACTATTTGTGATGTCACAAATCATGCTGGTAGACCCCACCCCTTAAACTCAGATTTTCAGTGAGCACAGAGAAACTTTCCACTTTCAGCAGATGATTCTAGTGTCAAACTCTGCACATCATTCATTAATATATATATATATATATATATGTATATATATATATATATTATAACGAGAACAATTGGAATATTTTAAACTGAATAACTGGCTTTAATTTGTATTAAAAAGTATCTGAAGTGTTATGAATGATAGCTGGGAGCAAAACTTAATCAGTATCCAAAAGTATATCAAAATAATGACTTTGTGATACTAAGTCATTATTTGGATATGTTAATTCAAAATATTGAGAAAGTTTCTCATTATTTTGAGATACTAAGTCAATATTTTGAGAAAGTTTCTCATTATAATGATTTACAGAATCTCTTTCTCCCTTCACAGGCAGAAATGTTCTTTCATATTGTAGAGCACATTGAGCTGGAGCTGGTGTGTCCAATTTCAACTCAATCGGACTGCGAGGGGCGTAGACTTTCCAAAATTGCATTTTTGGGCTTTAACTAAATAACTTAAGTTATATACCTATATCAACATATCCAAATGTCTTCAGTTCATTTTAAAAAAATAAAATCATATCATTAAGATAAATCTGCGTGACCCTATTTCAGCAAGCATAAACATTAGAACCTAAGACTTGATTTCATTCTGTAAATTAGATTTTATCTCATCCTTTGTCCTGCATTTTTATCATTACTGGAGGAAGTATATCACAAAAAGTATAGACAGCTTCTTATTGCAGGTTGGGTGCTATTATATAACAGGGAAACAGACACCCTCGTCAATTTGGTGGCACCCATTCACCGTCAAGACAAAGAGAACAGTCAGGGCAGCTATCATAAGAACACTAAGTCCCCAAGGGCAGCGGGTTCAGTCAAACATGCCTTTTTTGTTCATGATTTGAATGCAGAATTTTTTGTTGGTGTTTTGAAGAGCATTTTTTGGAGAGTGGCACTTTCTCTATTTAAGGAGAAGCTCTGAGTTCAACGACAATATCTTTAAAAGGCCAAGAATTTAAATGATATGTTATTGAGACTTCACATGGACTGCCAAACATCCAGAAATGTTTGTGGGATCATTCTGCTCCCTCTGTCCTATATGTGGCTGAAGAGGACGGGTTGTTTTCTCAGGACCTTTACCAGAGGGCTGGGCTTTGGAGGGACAAAGTGGGCTGACTGCTCTGCCTACAGGATGAGAGGAGAGAAAAAATAATGGAAAAGAGGGAGGGCTGAGTGGGGGTTTGGAAAGGCCTTTTCCAGCCCTTCTACTCTTTCAATTTATAGGTCCTCCATACACACACCCACATACAAGCACAGACACACACACACACATAGACAGCAGAGCCCAGTAGACAAAGTCAGGAAGTGACATCACCCACAGGAAGAGAAGCCAAACAACTTTTTCTCTCTTTACTGTGTTGTCTGTGCTGCTGAGTGAAGTTGGAGCCTCTTGGTCTGTTAGTGGCCGGCAGAGAGGGATAGGATCCAGAGGAGATAGAGGAGGGCAGAGCAACTGTCCTCTACAGGGAGTTTAAAGTCAAAGCGTCTGGCGCTTGAAATCTTCCCTGAACTTCCCACGACTTTCCAACACATTCCAGACCCTCCGCTGCAGGATTTCAGCCAGGTACAGTGCAGACAGCTTTTTTCCCCCATTCTGTAATCTCTTGTTTTGATCTCACTTGGACTCTTCCTTTGTTTCTGGTTACTGCGACTTGCAGTGCTGTCTTTTTTTTCTTTCTCATGTATGTGTCGAGTCTGGAGAGGACTTTTGTAGGTCTGCAGACCCAGAGGCAAATTCCATAACAACCGTGAAAGTATGCCAACAGTGCGTGATCAGACATGCTTCATTCGAAGCTGTTGAGGCATGCAGTGAGACGTAAAGTGATGAAAAAATAAAGCCAGTCCATGCCCAATTTCTGTCCAAGTCATTACTGTCTTCAGTAAATAAGAGTGTCCAGGTTAATGTGTGGCTGAAACTATGTCTCCCTGAACTGAGCATTGAATGAAACGCTATAAGCCTTCCTCTGTAGCTCTTTTGTTATGGACACATTCAGAGCTCATCTCATGACCACGTATTCATGGTTCCCCAGTGGTGAGTTTTGAAATGAGATCAGGCAGACTGTGAGTACTAGTGGAAAGAAAAAGTACCCTTCTCATATATCAAATGCTGTTAAATCACCACTGTTTCCTCAAATTCTAAGCAGTCATGTGAGGAGTCTGTAGAAATGAGGTATTCAGTCAACAAAAGTTCACAACAAACACCCCGTATCAGTGATTGGTCTATAAAGTGTGAACATATGATAAATGCAGAGGCAGAAACTTCTGCTAATTTAAGTCACACAGAAACTACCACAGGAAACGTTGAGACCGGCAGCACAAAATGGGACACAAATGCGGATATAGTATCATGTTGCAACCACGGTCACTTGAATATGACTGTGTCAAATCTGTGGAAGTGACATATGCTATAGTCTTCCAATGTACTGAACAGAAACACACATCTCAGCAGAGTGTAACACACAATCAAGTGTAAACCTTTCAATATGTGATGTACCTAAACTTTATTTCTAAATAACTGCCCACCTTATTTTCCTATTACCTACTCAGTTAATATTCAAATGCTAATTCATTTATGTTTTATTATTATAACCAATCAGTGAGGTCATGCTCCTGATCAGTGTGTATTATCTGCCAGATGGTTAATAGCTATCAGGGGAAAACCATCATCTGCCAATAATGTACTGGTTGTGTTTCATATCCCTAGACTCATTTCCCAGAAGGGGAACTGACAGTCTATGGGTTTCATCAGTTTTCATGTTCAGTATTTTTACACCAAACTTGGTGGTCATAGCATCTACTTTTAAACCCCAATGTTTGGAATGAGAGTCATAATGCTGTATCTGAGCAAAGTGAGCGCTGTACTGTGGACATTCTCTCTCACAACACTCTCTAGAATTGTTCAATGTTTAGTGAGTCGCAGCATGCCATTCATTTTCTCAATTATGCTTGACTCTAGTGGCCTGAATTTTACCACAACCAACTGAAACTGCTGCTATTTATATCAGTGGGTGCTACTGGATGTCTTGTGATAAGGTCATTTGGGTCCCACAGAGCAGTGGAGGCAGTAATGGCACATTCGGGATGAACTCACTGGTTTGTCTATAGTTGGAGGAAACATGTAGAGTTTTCTGTGCAGTGTGTACTTAGGCCTACATGAGTCATTTTAATGATCCAGTTTTTGAAAATGTTTGAGTTGTGAAATTTGATGTCATGCCTCTCTACTTTGGGTTGTTTTTTCTCTTTGTAAATGATCTGACAATGATATGTATGGTTTTGTACTTATAACTTAGATTTTTTTGGGCATATGCAATTTTTGGTCATTCTGGCCTAAAGCAGTGGATTGACAGGAAAGGGATAACCCTAACCCTCTAACTCCTCTTGTTGTTCTGCTTCACAGAAACGTCCCGCCATTTAAAAACAAGAGCTCCCTGCAATCTTGACACGACAGACACTGACCTCCTGTGACCTGTCTTCCGAGCTGAAACCATCCTGGTTCTGTCTCTCAGGAAGGTCACGCTTTATCCAACGCAAAACTAATTATTATTCTGGAGAGCTTATTCTCCCCTTATCTCAGGGGAAACGACTGAGTCAATGGCGTTGTGTCTTGGACAAGTGTTCAGCAAAGACAAAACATTCAGGCCAAGGAAGCGGTTTGAACCGGGCACCCAGCGCTTTGAACTCTACAAGAAGGCCCAGGCCTCGCTAAAGTCTGGCTTGGACTTGAGGAAAGTGGTTCAGCTGCCAGAGGGGGAGAACATCAACGATTGGATTGCTGTTCATGTGGTGGATTTCTTCAACAGGATCAACTTAATCTATGGCACGATGAGCGAGTTCTGCACGGAGCGCACGTGTCCCATCATGTCGGGGGGGCTGAGGTACGAGTACAGGTGGCAGGACGGCGACGACTACAAGAAACCCACCAAGCTGCCCGCTCTCAAGTACATGAACCTGCTGATGGACTGGATAGAGTCACTCATCAATAATGAAGACATCTTCCCCACCAGAGTAGGTGTGTGAGGAGTCTACAAATGAAGTCGTCAGACTATTATTGAGTGTGTAACCTAATACATGATTGACTGCTTTCTGCACTGATGTTGTGCTTTATCAATGCCGAAGTGTCAGCCTTGAGTGCAGGGCTGTTCCCCTTCATTAACATCTCAAATGGGATGATAAAGTTCAAGCAGAGGTTAATTAAACAATAAGGCTGACATTTAGAGGAGATTGACTGTGTTGCTATTTTATCTCAGCACCAGATTTGACAATCAACATTTATTAGAGGTGCATGCATAATGCAGGAGTGGGCTAAGGGTGGCTCAGCAGTTAGCAGTGAAACCAAAATGGTCCCCACATGCAGGTGAATTTCCCATAGGCATAAATGGGTTTTGTGTATTTGCTAGCCTGTGAAAGATTGATCATTTGTCCCTACCTTTTGCTTAATATATGCACAAATCCCCTTGGCCCTGAGCAGGACTACAAGGCCATACATTGATGTATATAGTGATAATAAGACTTGTGGTTCCCAAACTCATCTGTCTGGGGTTTCCCCACAGTCCTCTCAGAAGGGCTCAAGCACCCCTCATTAATGTGCCCCCATTCAATAGATGGGATAGCTTCAAGGAGTTGTTTTATTTCTCACTGCTGAGAAAACACAGTGGCTTTGGTGACTTCCTGACACATTTATCCATAAAAGACATAGTGATCCTGCAACTGGCGATAGATCTATTCAGTTTTATTATGTCATATACTGACTAAAAGCGTCAATGTAAGAGGTTTTGTTCTTGGAATTACTTCTCGTCACTGACCTACATTCTCCATGCAAATCACATTTCATCAAACACTGTCTGCGACTCAAAGATTGACTCTGTTGAGGAGAAATAATATTACTTCAAGAATACTGAATCTGCTAAATGATAGGTTTCAGTTATCTTAAAGGATTTCATTTTTGTCTCAGGACTAATCAAACAATTCATCAGGTGTGAGTCTCTTAATTTCTCTAACACTTGTCTACTTTCTTCATACTAGGTGTACCTTTCCCCAAGAACTTCCAGCAGGTGTGCAAGAAGATCCTGAGCCGTCTCTTCAGGGTGTTTGTGCATGTTTACATCCATCACTTTGACAGCATCTGCAGCATGGGTGCAGAGGCCCACATCAACACCTGTTACAAGCACTACTACTACTTCATATCAGAGTTCAACCTCATTGATCACTCTGAACTGGAACCCCTGGTGAGACAATAGAGTGACTTCAGATGTGTGAGGGTGACGACAGGGAGCAGGAGAAAGAGGATCAGATGTTACGTTTCGGGAGGGTCGTCAGTATCACTCTCATAACTGTCAGTATAGCAGAAAATATCACCCACGCTGCCATCTGTAACCTTGTTGTGCAGTATGCTGGGTGAGGTTGAGTTCTAGCTTCATGTTTTCCCAGCTAGTACACATGCAGTACAAATTAAATATCAGCCATTTGTGTCTCCTGAAGCCACACAGACTACGTAATTACTCAGCTTTACTGTGGGCATAAAACACATCAACTGTGTTCTCCTGCAGATAATAACATTTTTCCATTTGACACTAGGAATGGAATCAGCATTCACTTTCCCCGCCAATTTTCCGTCATGAAAGAAACTTGTTAACTGCTTTATAGAAAATGGTTTGGTTTGAAGCAACCCAACCCTCATAAGAGAAGTTGCTGATTTCATGCAATCATGTAAAGAGGCAGAGTTTGTATAGATGTTGATTTTTTCCAACAAAGGGACCTCCATCACATATAAGCAGATGCAGAATGGTGCTCCAAGTGTCAATAAAAAGATTCAGTTATCATCATTACATTAGCCCAGAGGCTGTAATTCCCCTTACAAAGTGAAACTGGGCTGAGGCATTTATGTCAACATAACACAGAAAAGATACATCTAAAAGACCCTGTTTTATCACCCCACCTTTAGTACCCAAGGCAATTCTTTTTGTTGCTGGTCTCATAAGAACAACTTTTAATGTTCTTCATATTGTAACAATCGCTCTTCATAACAATCATTCATTCCACATACGATATGAATTTGATGTGTTAAACATGTCCTTTGTTTTCTTTTCCTACAGAAAGAGATGACAGAGAAGATATGCAATTAAACAAAACCACATGGACAAAGGAGTTTACATTTTGACGATAACTGAGCCCCGTGAGAAATCGGCGGCTTCAAAACACTCAGAACAAAGAACAATTTTTACATAAAGTTGAATGAGTGGTCCTCTAAGCATAACTGGGAAGGCCTGCTAATTTACCACACTTCTTCAGATGGTGGCACTGTGCCTTCACAGAGGTTTTTACTTTCAATAATTATGGTGCTTGATGCCATATTATAGGACTTTGTATTTGTGTATAATACACTCCTGTACTCATGTGCTTTTTCTTTCCTCCTGTGCATGTATGTTTATGTTTGACCTTTTTATTTACCATTGAGTCCTATTTTGCTGAACGGAAGTTTGTTTTTTAATTTGATGTCAGTGTTTTTTTATAGTTTGAATATAAAAACGCAGCCTCGAAATGATCAGTGTTTTTTATTTTAAGTTTTGTACTGCAACACAAAAATATGTAGTACTTGGCTCATGACTTTTCTGTTTTGATTATCAGAATAAACACTGTGAAGAAAACAGCATATTAACAAGATGAATACCACCCAAAGAGAAATTTCACCAGATAAAAGTAGTGTTCTAATAATCTAAACACGTATCATGATGAAGTATAGTAGATATGTGACATTAGCCGTACTTCCTCTCGGCAGTGCTGACCTGCCAAACCTCTGAAATACATGTAAATAAACGTCACCATCATGCACAAAAAATCCCCACTACGTGGAGTGGGGCGTGGCGGGGAGTCGAGCCAAGTGACGTAGCAGCGGTAACCGCGTTCTCGACCAATGGGAGGAGTCGGTATGCAGAAGTGGGCGGGGCCAACGTCTGTTGATGTGTTTTCCCGCCCTGTGCGTCACTAGCCGTCTGACTGATGGATCTCAGCTAGCAATGGACGCTTACATCAGCTGTCAGAGGCTTTGACAGAGGGGGATTTGGCTGGTTTGGGACGCAGAGAGTCCAGGTTAGAAGTGTTTATTGCATTTATATTAATTGTTTTAACGGCACCCGAGCGTCCGTTCGCTACAAACTAGTGAATGGACGTTAATCGGTAGGACAAGCTAACTAGCTGGTGCTAACGGCATTAACATTACGTCGGGTTTCACAATCAGCAGTTAACGCTTTTCTAATGTTCTGCTTATTCCTGTATACATTGTTCCCTCTTGCTAAAGGTGCCCAGATTTGTGTAGCAACGGTGCTCATGTTAAGCAACGACGTGGCTATTGTTAGCCGCAGCACTGGCAGTCGGTACACACTTGCTAACCAGCAAGTTTCATAACAATAACAACAGCGAGCTAAATATCTGCCATCACTGTCAGCGGGTATAACGCTAGCTGAAGTCCAGTCACTTAGTAACCGAAACAAACACTAGAGAGTCAAAGAAGGAGGGAACTATTTCTGGTACACGTCAAATTAAAACAGTGTGATTTAAAGGACTTGTGTTTGTCACTTGCCACTTTGAATTGACTGGTTCTCGACTATATTTGTGCATTTGCTGCTGCAGTTCGTTCCAGACTAACTCAATATTTGTGTTGTACCCTCAGTTGGCAGATATGGTGAGGCACAGCATGATGACAGAGCTGCAAGCCTTCCAGCACTCTTTCCAGGTAGGATGTGAACTGTTCTCAATACTGGGGCCTGAAACATGATATGCGTGATAAGCTCAAGCTGCTGGAAAGTAGTCCACAGACTGTCAAGGTTATCTGCACAGAAATGTAGAAGTTTTCATCAGTCTCCATGAGTCATGCATTATGACTGATTGTGTAAATGACTCTGGTAATATCCAGGGTGAGATCAGGCCTTTGGGGTTGTTTCCTGTAGTCTCATCAGCCCACTGTTCTGGCAGGTTGCCACAGGGGAAGATAATCAGGAAGCTTGTGTATATATTGTTATATGACCATATGATTACAGTCAGTCATTTTTTGTAAAAGAGAGTTTTATGACCTGTATGTGTTAGTGTACAGAGATGGTTAAATAAGTGAAAGTTAGGGGGAAATGTCTCGCCATTTAACACTTAATAAAGTGGGAGAATCATGTACTTCTTCATGTCCTTTCTCTACTGTACACCACCTGATCTTTCTGGCTACTCTCGTATTTTCCCTCCCTCTCTCCCCTCCCATGTGGCCCTTCTCTCTATTACAGGGTAACTCCCTGGCTGTAGGCCAAGTGGGGCAGAGCTGCAGGGGAACGGAGGAGAATGGTGTTGCTTCAGAGGACAGACAGCACCTTTCCCAGGGCCCAGCAGGTACAACGGCTGTATTATTCAGAATAGCTCTGGGGCTACTAAATCTTATGGTGCACACAGTGACACACGGGCAGAGTCTGTACTGTTTAACTAATTTGCTTGCATTTGGATTCTTCTGTGTTGCTACAGAAATGGAGAAAAGCCAGCCAGTGAACATCCCAGATGCAGCTAAAAGAAAGAAGAAGAAAAGAACGAGAGCAACTGACAGCTCCACAGGCACTTTTGATGGTAATAAAGCTGATATTATTGTGAGGCATATTGTACAGTATAAAAATCAAAAGATAACACAAACACAAACTGCAGTCTCACATGTCACATTTTTTTCAGATCTCTACAAATTGACAGACGAGGTGCTGGGTCAGGGGGCTTATGCTAAAGTTCAAGGATGCATAAGTCTGCAGAATGGACAGGAGTTTGCTGTGAAGGTGAGTACGGATGTTTTGTTGGCAGCACCCTATAAAATGCAGTAAAGTAAGATTTGAAGCTTGCTGGATGCTGTTTTATAAAAGTTGTATATAAATATATATATATATATATATATATATATATATATATATATATATAGTTATATATATATATATATTTTTATATATATATATATATATATATATATATATTTGTATAAACAATAACATTTGTAGACAGACAACAGTACAGAGTGAAAAGAATTTACATTTTTGTAGGTTGGTTGAGCTCACTTGCTCTTCTACAGCAATACATTACACAATACATTACACAATATATTACACAATACGTTGTTAAGTTAAACTGATAAGCACAGAACAGAATAATACACAATCCAATGCTAGCTTGTGTGATAACAAACAAAATGTTTCAGTTTTTATTCAGGCAGCTAATAGTGTTTTTGTTTTACAAAGATCATAGAAAAGAGCGCCGGGCACAGTCGCAGCAGAGTGTTCAGAGAAGTGGAGACTCTCTACCAGTGTCAAGGAAACAGGTTAGTGCATTTTGGATGAGAAAAGTCTTTCACTAAATTAAAATCAAAACAGACTGAAACAGATTCTAATTATTGGGAAATATTTTGTTGCAGGAACATTTTGGAATTAATTCAATTCTTTGAAGACAGCGCCTGCTTTTATTTGGTATTTGAAAAACTGCGTGGAGGTAAGAATAAATGAATAACAACAACAATCACATCTGCATACACTTAGCTCTTCCAGACGACTCACTGTAAACAAGTTCTGATTGCTGCATGTGATTGTCTTCTCTTCCTTCAGGCTCCATTCTTACACACATTCAGAACCGAAAGCACTTCGATGAGCTTGAGGCCAGTAAGGTTGTCAGGGACATTGCCCAAGCTCTTGACTTCCTACACACAAAAGGTTGGTCAGCCTCCAAACAGCAACCAATGTCCAAATAGAATAGCTGTGGATTTTAATGGTGGCAATGTGCTTTTCTGCAGGCATTGCCCACAGAGACCTTAAGCTAGAGAACATCCTTTGTGAATACACTGATCGGGTAAGTGACTTTTAAAGGACAGGAAGCTTTCAGAAGAACTTTAGTTGTTCCTAGAGGTATAGACTATAACAATATAATGTCTTTCCTTCATCTTTCCACTCAGGTGTCCCCAGTTAAGATCTGCGATTTTGACTTGGGAAGTGGAGTGAAGCTCAGCAGTGCCTGTACGCCCATAACGACTCCAGAGCTCACCACACCGGTAACAGTCTGGTTTGAATTCAAAGCAAATACACACACAAACACATAATCAATCTTTTGTATAACACTTCTTTGTTTTAATTTTATTTGTGCCCTCTCTTAGTGTGGCTCAGCAGAGTACATGGCTCCAGAAGTAGTGGAGGTGTTCACCGATGAGGCCTCGTTCTACGACAAGCGCTGTGACCTTTGGAGTCTTGGGGTCATCCTCTACATCCTGCTGAGCGGCAGCCCCCCCTTCACAGGCCACTGTGGCACCGACTGCGGCTGGGACCGCGGAGAAACCTGCAGAACCTGCCAGGTATGCTCATCCAATCAGCCTCTGCGCTCGCTCATTTCACCTGTCACTCCTAATCATCCATAATTACACTATCAGAGGAGCATCATGTAGTTATCACCAGATATCTAGATTTCTTCTTTCGTCCTGACTGCTTTAAACACTCACATACAGGCACTCTAATGCTGGTCCAAAGAGAGTGTTTTCATTCTGCTTCAGGTTTAAAGGATATTGTGTAATGTTCTTTCCTCAGAGTCACCTGTTTGAAAGCATCCAGCAGGGCAAGTATGAATTTCCAGAGAAGGACTGGGCTCACATCACAGAGGGGGCCAGGGATCTCATATCCAAGCTGCTGGTTCGGGACGCAACTCTGCGCCTTAGTGCTGCTCAGGTCCTCAAGCACCCATGGGTGCAGGGGGTAGGTTATTACATCTGGGCACCAGAATAGCTGTTTTGAACGTGGTACTCTACTATTGTCTGATACAAGACCACTGTATCACTCTCCTAATGCTTTTTTTAATTTATTAAAACCTGTGTTTTTAAGTCAATTATTAATTTTCTTCTTTTACAGAATGCCCCAGAGAGAGGTCTTCCAACGCCTCATGTTCTACAGAGGTATGTCTGCTTAGAAAGTCACGTCTAATGGATTTTTAAACAAAATTGTAGTATTTTATGCTCTACAGATGAAGTACATTCAGATTAAAGCAATAGACACTTTTTTGACAGGATGGTAGGCGGGAAGAACACATGGGAAAGAATGAAAAGAAGCTGTCTCCCAACTCTCCTTCTACCTCTTCTCTTCTTTCAGGAACAGCAGCACCAAAGACCTGACCCAGTTTGCAGCAGAAGCCATCGCCTTTAACCGGCAGCTATCCCAGCACGACGAGCAGCAGGAGGATGTCGGAGCCATCGTTTGCTCCATGAGGCTTTCTCCTCCTTCCAACTCCAGGCTGGCCCGCAGACGGGCACAGTCCAACGCTCTGCGCACCGGGGACTTCGCACCTGCATCGGACAACCTCGCAGCCTGAAGGGACCAGTACCAAGTCCCCGTCATTTTTTTTTATGACTGATTTTAAGCTCTCTACCTGCACCTTGTGTGTGTGTGTGTGTTTTGTTTTCACAGGCAGCTTTGTAGGATCACAGTATCAAAAGTAGTGACTGTTCTGTTCTTGGAGTTAAGGCTCTTTCCCATGGCCAGTAATCTTATCACCTAGACAGAGTTTGAGCACCAAGGGAACAGTTAATCCTCGGCTGCCACCTAATTGAAAACATAGTTGAAACTCCTGAGATTTGTCCAGGAATTGTTTTAAGCTGCCTTAGTTTGAGAAAATGTTTGGATTTATTTTTACGGATTTATTTATTTTCTATTCAGTGTTGATGACATTTACGATGACCCCAGTACAGCAGAAACAACTCTTAATGCCAGCAGTTTATAGTAAACAGCAAATCAGTACATATCATTATCAACACAGCATTACATAGGTTCAGTACAGTTTCTGTCCTAATGCAATATTCTCTCATTTTAATAGATTTAATGTTTCTTGTTGTCCAGCTGTGAATTTGTTCATTCTATTGAAATGCTACTTATTGCTTCTCAGTCACCAGAGGAATGGGATGAGTTATCTCATATTTTTTGCTTTAATAAGCATGTCAGTGTATGTGATTTGATGTGTGTGTGTGTGTGTGTGTGTGTGTAAGAATAGACTACACTTATAGGAGAGTGTCCATATTTTACTTATTAGTCATTCTTGTGGAGGCTCCATAGAACTTAGAGAGAGTGCAGGGATGTGAATGGATTTTGAAGTTACAGAAGACCCTTTTTTTTTGTATTTCTTATCATTTACTTCAACACAAGCTACCTGTAGCACTGATATACTTTAAAAGAAGTCACTTATTTAGTTTATCTGAAAGGGAGAATATTACATCATTACTGATGAGTTTGGGCCAACAATGTGGATTTGACACCTACAGTGATATTTTTATTGAAGGGGTTGGTTTTAATAACTTTTTATCCTCATTAGAGTCCAACATTACTTCAGGCTCTTTTTTTGCACCACGTCTTTGCACGTTTTGTACTGTACAAATGTACGCCTTCCCAAAAAGACTTGCTTAGTTTCTTATCGTCTTACTTGATATCTCGGAGTGTTTTTAGTCTGACTAATGACTTGTTTTGGTTGTATGTAGTTATTGAGACTTAAAAGGGGTTTGTGAATAGGTGATAGTTAAACTTTGTAGTAAACTGGAGGATTCCATACTGATGTTGAGGGGAATTATTTTTATACAAGTATTTGTATGTTGTTCAGTTTTCTATTTTTGGTTCTGAATTTGCCAATGGAAAGAATAATGGATTGATTTTCTTTAGTTCACCAAGTTGCTGATAATTACTTCAGATCCTTTTTTTTGAAGAAGAAATATTTAGATTTTTTAATTTTTGTTTCCTTCGTTGAGGATCCCGTTTATGTTTTAAAGAAGTCACTGATGACAGTCTTATCACTTCTATTTCACCTCACCAGCTAACTTCATATGTTGCTTGTTGACATGTCCCCAGATTTCACACTGTTGCCATGGGCACCCCATCCCTATAGCAACTAAGGGCCTTCATAGGCTGGCAGGAATATACAGAGAAACATCCACTTGCTATGTTAAAGCCCACTCACTGCATTATGAATCATAAAGGACTTGTTTCCCCCCATCAACTAGTAATTGCATCTAATGAGATACAGTAATTGGTGTGCCATTAAGGAGTCCCATTGTCACAAACTCTTATGGGATCCTATGCATAATGCTCTGTGTAGAGTATATTTTCATTGGTATGCTGTGTTCTCAATAAAAAGATCCTTAACATCTCTTGTCTGTTGTGTTACATCATTTAAACACTGTATTCCTTATACATGCAAGGTCATTCAGGAGTCTATAAACATATATATATATTCTTTTCTATCGAAGTAAATGTGGTTTCATTCAGCAAGGGCTCTGTTGTACTGGGTTAATGCTGAAAAGATGGTGAAGAAAAAGGAAGATGGTTTGGACAGACGCTGTGTCCTTGTGTTCAGACTTCTTTTAAAGCAGAGAAGTATGTCCAGCACTTAGCTACTGATAACCTGATTCTTTCTAAGACTTACAACACATAAAGAGTTCATATGTAAAACCATAAAGCCACCAGTGTGATTAATATTCCCTTGAGTGCATCAAAAACATAGTTTTTTTTTGCAAATAGAGCCTTCAGATCTACTTTTATAATAATTTAAAATTGTATTTAAAGAGCAACCCACCTCTCCTGTGTCTTTGTCTTTCTACTGACCCCTCAGAGATTTCTCAGTGTTGATTTGTCCAGCGGACACATGGAAAGACTTCACTTTATTGCTCCTGATGTGATTGGACCGTTTGTTTCTGAGCCCTCTGGCGCCCCCAGCGGTCCATCTTCATTAATGAATATACTGAGCTGTGTGAGAGCAGCAGTTCACTGTGCTGCTCACCTGCCGGAGGGACAGATCACCTCCAGCGTCCTCGACTCCTGCACTACATGATGGACGGACGAACACCAGACTGGGCTCTTGGTCTGATCTGAGGTAAGTGACACTGAGAATGGTAGATAATAATGTCTCTGTGGGCTTGTTCTCAGGTTTTCTTCCCTGTGCAAATTGTCTGTGCAAGTCGGAAAATGTGCTTTTGTGTTTTTAGAGTCGCTTATTCTTTTCTTGTTATTAGTAATAGCTGCACTTTTGGCCACATGCATTCAGTGTTTTGCGTCATTTATTGCTGTTTGTGCGTGAAAACATTTCTCAGTGGGTGTAACTGATGAGGAAATATTTTGAGGAAATTAATAACATTTTAGAAATCTTTTAAAAAAAGTTTTAAAAAAATCCAAATCCAGAAACATTTAAAGTATTTAAAACCTCTAAACCCACATTTGCTCTCTCTCTCTCTCTCTCTCTCTCTCTCTCTCTCTCGCTCTCTCTCGCTCTCTCTCTTTTCAGCCACTTCATCACTCTCTGAAGTGATGAGTTCAGTGATCAGTCAGTCATCTGTTCGTCAGCTCCTCCGGGTCTCACAGGGCTCTCCATGAGACATGGCGCTACCTGAAAAAACCTCCAGACCATCTGCTCCCAAGAAGGTCCCCAAGCAGCGCGCCCTGCGGCACCAGAGCCTGCCCTCCCCAGCCCTGTGCTGCGCCTGCGGCCTGTGCATCATGCTGGCCGGTATCAACATCACCCTTGTGGGAGCTTTCGCCTTTGGCACCTTCCTCCCTAGTGCTAACCCACCCATCATCATCGGGCCTCTTCTCTTAATGATAGCCCTGGCCTTTTTCACAGCCTGCTGTGTGGTCAGCAGGAGGCCCCCGGCCCACATGACCCACAAGGCTAAAGGTGGTGAGAAGTGGGGGCTGATGCGGATGGGGACGGCTGCGTTTGAGATGGAGACGAGCGAGCACACACTGCAGGACACCACGGCCGTTCAGCTCAGCCCCACCAACTCCCCCACCTCCTCTCACAAGTCCAGCTCCAGCCACGGGGGAGACAACGCTCCACCTACAGCGTGTCAGGATGGAGCCGCTGAGCTTCACATATCAGAGATGTCTGACATTGGAGATAACCCCACCTTGATCTCTGGCAGCAAGGAGGCGGCTCAGAACACTTCCTCTACGTAGCAAGGACTTTCCTCTGCAACCTGGATGTTTGAGTGTGTAATTGTTTTGCTGATTACAGGGTAGAAATGTGTCGTGCAAAACCTGATAGTAGCTTATTCACCGTGTTATGTTGAATATTCATTGCTCAGTCCCCATTATGCACATTACATTCCCAGAACAGGAACAGGAGATGACACCTTAATCCAAGTGCCTGTTTGTGTACTTATCGTTGTATTAAACATCCAGTTAAGTTAGATTATCCTGCAGCCACACCCTATGGATGGACTGTGGTTGTCACCTTATATGTCGGGGAAAGAAGAAGAGTATGTCGAGCCGAGCTTCTCTGACTCATGAGAGCTGGTCCTGTGTAAACCTGGTGAACAGTTTATTCACACACTTTGACAGAAGTGTAATAATGTTACTTTTTAATTGCTTGCATCAGCTGCAGTGAGTGAGTCAAGATCTGTGTCAAGATGGAAACCCAGGAACAAAATAGTGAATGTGTATTTCATGTTGTAGTGCCATTATTATTATTATTATGTTACTGCAGACATTGTACTGTATGTTTTATAAATAAAGCTGAACTCGTATTAATCAGTTATTTGGTCAGTTATTTCAACAAAAAACGACAGAAACAAAACCATAAAAAAAAACCACACACAATAGCACACACACGTCAGGCTATATAAGAAATGCACACAGGTTTGAAGATAATTCATTTGTTATCTGAGAAAGGCCAGCCGCGGCAGTGCAAACAGCTCCTTCCTAACATGTTGCCCATCACTTGGCATCTGACCCAACACCTGCTGGCAAAGGCGAGAGCCCTGTTTACTCACCATTATACATCTGCTGTCCACAAACACAGCAAGACACACAGTGTGATCCTCGCACACACGGCTCAACCACTGGAAGAGATAACAGAGCTGCCACTGCCTGCTGTTATTGCCACCTATTGTGTATAGTGTGTATGTGTGAATCAAGCTTTATGAATGGTTGCAGGCAGGCAGTGTGGGTGTCTGTAGTTATCTAGTGAGTCAGAAACACGACCGTAGTGTTTCTAAAAAGAGGGTGACATGTCTTGGCAACCTGCACTCATTTTACTAAACTAGTAATGAGGTCATGTTGCTCTGAAGGATGGCACAGTGTAATTAATTTAGTGCAGAATTGCAGGTTGGTGTATTTTAACACTTTACACTCTTTTATTTAAGTCTCACAGTTCACCTACTTGTATTTTTTGATAATTTACTCCAACTTTATGTCTAAATGTCACTTAAAGACATACATGAATGAGACACGGTATTAGATTTATGAATGGAATTCAAAAGGAAGATGAGCCATACGGTCAATTTATGAGGAATATCTTTACTGTGTTCTTGTCTAAAATTTAACTAGCAACAATACTTAATATAAATCTTGAGTTTAATACTTCAGGATATGTGTATTTACTGTCAGTATTATCATGAAACAGACATTCTGTGTGAAATTAAGTATTTATTTTCACTGATAAAGTTCATCTTAGCTTTCACTGGAGAAGCGTTTGGATGGATTCACAAATACAAACAAATTCATCGTGTCACTGGCTGCTCTCTTGCAGCTGCTGCAAGAAGCCCTGTCCCATGGTTTGACATCCTCCTTCTCATTTTTCTTGTTATTTGAGAGGATTTTAGGACCAACAAATGCACAGATCCAGTGATCCCAGTTTGGTGTGCTGGTCTTGTTTTCTGTCTGTGTGACAGGACTGTCTCTAAGCCCTGGATTTGCTCTGTCTGCAGTGTATGGCACACAGCAGGCAGCCTGCTGAGGCAGACTGGGACATGAGGAAGCCACCTGAGTTGAGTGAGTACCAGAAACCCTCTTCAGGATCAGTCTCAGACCAGTGGGGTCACTGGGAGCCTCATAGAGGAAGGATTCCCACTCAAAGTCTCCAGCTTTGGGGACAGCCTTTGAAGAACGCAGGTCAAGACGAGCAGCCTTCAGTTTGGCACCCAGGTGAAGAATTATTGGTGGCCTCTCAGAGAGAATGAGCCGGGAATCATCCCCTGGTTTCCTGCGTACATACAGCAGCTGCAAAGTATTGAAAGTGAAGTTTATTTATAAAATCATCCTCCAAATGTTGTCAGAGAAAATGAAGATACAGTGCAGACAAAAATCTATTTTTTGAGTTTCAAACATTCACCTCCTGTAGCTTTAAAGGTGCCTGCAGTCCAGCTCTAACTGATATTTAAGACTGACACCTCTTCAGCATACTGATGGTGAAAGCTGAATGCTCAAATGTTACATTTTCGGGCCTTTCATTAGAAATATATGAGTATGTAGCCAGAGGTTGCAAAACACATTCTTTACTCAAGTAGAAGTAGAAGTACTGATTCAACTTCTTTACTCAAGTAGAAGCAAATCAATTACAGACTCTGAAATGTATATATATTTATAAGTATAAAAGGAAAAGGAAATCTCTAAGTGTCTCTGAAGGACTTGTCTACTGTTTCTGTGCAAAGCTAACTTCTAATAGGATCGAGTCACTGTTTTGATCATGTAAAGCGTCCAATTATGCAGACCAATGCATGACAGACGATGCATTGAAAATGTGCTATGATGACAAAAATATACATATTGATAATACCCCTCAAATGCATTCAAACTAAAGTAACGAGCCTGTTGTGAAAATGTAAGGAGTAGAAAGTACAGATAATGGTGTAAAAATGTAGGGGGTAAAAGTAAAAATGTGTCAGTAAAGTAAATATACAAAAGTAATTTAGTAACAAAGTATTTGTGCTGTATAGTTAATTGTCACCTCTTTATGTAGTTAATATTTGCTTCACATTGAAATACAGTCATTGGAACAAAACAAAAAAACAAGATAATGATTATGTAAAACACCTAAATACTTTCACTTTTCAACCACATTTAGCTCAGTCAAGAAGTCTTCTGACCTTCAAATTACTAATTTCATATAGTTGTAACAAGTGTGAACCTATATTGTCAATGAGTTGGAACCAACAATATCCAAATAAACCTCACCTTTGCCATTTCTACAGTGGGTAAATGCAGTCAACAGATATGTAGATGCAGTGTTCTTGTAATAGTTGTTAGGATTTGAAGCTAGAGAGGTATTGTAGGAGTTAGTCAGCAGTGTATGTTTGAGGTGCTGAAATATTGAGCTGAATGTTCAGAGATGTTAGAATTCAGATGTTCTGTTGCAGGAATGGAACAGATCGATCAATTGAGTGTTCTCAAGGTCAGGTTGGCACACTATTGAGGCTTTGCTTCAAGGCTAATGTGCACTAAATAACAAGAATGATAGTAAGAATAATAAGGGACAGGGATCAAGGAAATGTATTTTATTATTTTATTTTATTTTATATTTTTAATTATACAAAACATGATTGTATAATGAAAAAAACATTACAGTCCCTCCATGATATACATACATAGAAAATTATAATTAAATTAATAGTAGAATAACATATAGAATAAATCATTGCATAAAGTTATTTATATACATATATGCATACATATATATACACACAGGAAATAAATTCTGCAGTGTATTTTAATTTGTGTCTGGAGGAATGTAAACAGCAGCAACAAGATAGTGATGAAAATATAGTTAATCTTCACATAAAAATACAAAGATTCAAAGTATGAATATACAACGTGCAATATTAAAATGCTATACAGGCCAATGTGTTGGTGGGCAGTACAATTTTATAGTATATAGAAATATAAAGTACAAATGCTGCATAGTTTACACAAAATGTAGCTACAGTCATTTTCTCAAACAACTTTGACAATTACTTAAATATTACGTGAAAGTGAAAGTTTGAAAGTGAAATTACGAAAGTATTAAGTGAAATGTGAAATATTTAAAGGGTTTTCCAGACAGAAAAAAAACTTCCTATGTACATTGATGACAAAGAAACTGTGAAAAATGAACCAGGTCCTGACCTGTGTCCCTGCCTGTCCCCAGTACCCTCTGTGTGAATACCTCGCCTTCTCTAACATCAACAAACATACTGCTGTGATAATAACCATCCTAAAGGTTCCTGGTCCTGAAGGCCAGCACAATACAAGCAACAGAAAAGATAACAGAAGAGATTGTTGACATTAATGTGGGGTAACAGTATGAATGACTACACACAGTCAAGTTGTTGACAGTTATTCATTGAATCAGATATTCTTAGTCTGTGTGTGTGTGTGTGTGTGTGTGTGTGTGTGTGTGTGTGTGAAGGCTATGTATGTGTTGGCAAATTTCATAATTTCAACAAAACAGTAAGAAAGTCACGTTGCTCGATGGCAGAGCAAAAAAGACCATTAATCGTGTCACTTTTATGTTTATGTTTCTTGTTAAGACACCATGATCCGCTGAATCTATTGTTACTGTGCTGGAGCCCCAGTTCTTCGTGCTGATTATCACACGATTCTTCAGACATTACTGTCAGCAAAATATGTCTTTGATAATTGATAAATACATAAAATAGCTGTAATTTGCAAGGCAATCTTCATTTCATTCCACCCCACTCATTAAAGTAATTTAATAATGACAGTGAGGCTGAAGGCTCATAATCACAAAGTGTCAGTGAGAACTGAAGGATGCACAAAAGGCTGAGGCTAATAATTTTATACAAATAGCTCCTATTAGAAAGAAATAACATGTTCAGTTTGCATACAATGAATAAAATGTAAGTTAAATAAATGATTATTCCTGAAGCTTCATCCTCTGGTTACAAAACAAAATAACCTCAAAAGAATTCAGCTCCAGTGACAGAGATCATCTACATCTAGTCTTAAGACTCCACCTTGTGGAGAGAAGAAAGTTAGCTGTATTAGCGTTCATGAAGAGCATCCCTATGGATGAAGCAGTGGTCCAGACCTTCAGCCTAGGCCCCTATGCTTCATGGGAGGGCTCCAGGCATTCTTATTAATAAGAAAACTTATTAAAGAAATAAATACAATTGGCCTGTATCTAAGAATTTAATTGAAGTTGCTACTTTAAAGTTTAGATTATAATTTAAAGGTTCAGTGTGTAACATTTAGGAGGATCCATTGGCAGAAAAAATATTCAGAACTGTGTTTTCATTAGTGTATAATCACCAGAAAATAAGAAATATTTTGTTTTCAGTACCTTAAAATTAGCTATTTTTATCTACAGACGCTGCAGGTCGCCTTCCATGGATGCTGCCATGTTGAACTGCCATGTTTCTCTAACACGCTTCGAAAAGGGAAGGCAGAGTGAGTGAGTTGCAATTTGCAACTACACTACAAGCTGCCACCAAATCCACATACCAGTCCTTGAAGATATGAACTGAAAAAAAATCACAAGAGCACAGTGAAGACCTGAACACAAGCTACATTCACTCAGTCTTCACTCTCTGGTCAGCAGTTTAAAAAAAAACAAAGACCTAATATAACAGTGACAAAGCATTACGGAAAAGAAAACACTGAATTTGTCAAAAAAAAAAGTCTATTAAGTATATATGATTGTTAAAATTGAAATAAAAACAGAGAATTGTATAAAATCTTCCTTAAAAAAAAAAAAAAAAACTTCATCTCGGAAGCTCTGCCCCAAATTAATCCAAATCACAAATTTTAGACTTAGATCAGTTGTTCTGTACACTCATTGTTATGCATTGAATATGATAGAAAAGGGGTCCCTGAAGGAACAAAGTTGGGAGCCTTTGCTTTAAACTAATAGTGCAGGAATCATCCTGTAGCCTGCTGCTTTAAAATAAAGAATTTAATCAATACAAGAGGAAGTCAGTCAGAAATGTTGTCATTTTAAGACACATCCTCTAGTTTCAGAATCAGTTGTGCATTAATTATAAGTTGCATCATCTTTCATGTTAGTTTTAAAAATACACAAATAAAACGCCAATTCAGCACATTATTTCCAAATGTAAACAACTGGTAAAATGTTCGTTATACTGTCTCCAGCACTGAGTTCTGCCACTAGAGGGCAGTATCGCCATTCACACGGTGTTTCCAAGCCAGGTGAAGATGGTCGTGTTCATTTCGAGGTAAGAACATTTACTGGCTTTGTTTCGATTGAGTCTTTGATAATATATTGCACCATATATAAAAACATTATCTAACCTTTACATCTCTATTTTAAAACATCATTTTAAAATATCATAAAACCTTTTGTTTGTCTTTTGATTCTGTGAACGAACATAACACACTTTGTTACTATTTGTTGACTTATATACTAATGCAGTCCTGCAATAAATCCTTCAATTTAAAGTCCCCTCCCAGAAATGTGTTTGTCTTCATTGTTAATTCACATGATTGTGCAGATGTGCAGAGTTTGACACTGGACAGATGTTTGTGACATTCATCTGCTGAAGAAAGTTTCTCTGTGCTTACCTTAAAGGTCCAGTGTGTAACAATTAGGAGAATCTATTGGCAGAAATGAAATATAATATTCATAGGTAGCCTATATTTACATTATTGTATAATCACCTTAAAATAATAATCATTGTTTTTTCGTGTCCGCAGAATGAGACATTTTTATCTACAGAGGAATCGGGTCCTCTTCTTGGAGTCTGCCATGTTTTTACAGTAGCCCAGAATGGACACACCAAACACTGGCTCTAGACGGGGCCTTTAGGATTTTTCAGGATCTTTGCAGCCACCGTAGTTTCTCCTTCACGCTTGGAACAGAATGCTTGTCTAACAGGTTTATTCACTGGTTACTTTTTTAATTTTTCACAGCCTTCCTGTCCAGTGAAAACAATCTCAAATCTCCAAATTTGGTGATTTTAAATCAGATTTTTTTCCCGATAAACTGAAGGATTAAGTGTTCATTTACATGTTAAGAATACGCTCCTTCTTCTTATGTTAAATAAACCATTACAATTCTCTTTTGGATTATCTGGAAAATGCATTGTCACAAAGCTAAAAGCAGGGTTGTTTTTTGTACTTAATGAAAAGTTGATATTTTTAGAGATAGTTGGTTCTCACAGGACAGCGGCACTACAAACATATGCTGAAGATGAAACTACACAACAGTAGTATAAAGTAGTTCAAATTAGCTCAACCTTTAACATTAACAGCAGTAAAATGCAACATACACATTAATGCAGTGTGATATCAACCCAAAAACATCATATATAATAGTAAATAAAATAAAACTTTCTTACTTTAAATTTTTTCTACAGAAAGAGTACTTTTACTTTGGATACTTTAACTATTCTTCAAACATTTTGCTGATAATACTTACAGACTTTTACTGTAGTATCGCTACTTTTACTAAACTAAATCTGAATACTTTTCCCAACACTGTTAAATGTGTTTTTATGTGTCTTAAAACATGTCTGGAACAAGTGTAAGTGATAGGATTTCCAGTGAAACAAATAAAAAGCATGAAAATAATAAAATATGTACTATGGAATTAAATACTGATCATACAGAGTTTAAAACAACAACACTCTTAAATTCTTGATAATGATATTAACTGCTGTATCATTAAAGTTTCCGTAAGTGACAAGTTGTGCTTATGTCCTTATTTTTTGGCTTGTTGAATTGTTTGTCTCAATAAATACTTTTCTTACATCCAAAGTGTGAGGACCTTGAATGCATCATGGCCTCTAACTGCACTTGTTCTAAGTACCCAGCCGCACTGCACCGTCCTTGGGCCTCCTCCTGCCTGCAGCTCACTGCGTTTCAGAGGGATGCAGTGATCCTCCTGCGGCCCTGAATCACAGCCAGGTCGTCTCTGAACCGCTGCCTGAAAAATACATTTCCCACAGGTAATACACTACATTCCCAGATAACCAGAAGATAGAACAATAGCAAGGTTATGGTGTCTTTGACCCCCTCTGTGAACACAATCATCACCAGGTGAGTGACCCGATGTGTTTCATGCACGCTGAACTTTCTATACACCGGCCCGGCATCTTGTATAAGCCATTTGTCTTTCCGTCCCACCTCTGTTGTTGGGTAGGACAGCCGTTTGATATCCCACCTCTTGAAAATGAAGTGCCATTAATTTGATCCTTGCATTCAGTTTGCAAAGTGTCCCTCTGTACAGCAGCCAGCTTGATCTAATTCCTAATGACTGTTGTGAGTGCTGACTCGGCTATTGTAAAACAAATGATATCTCTGTCCTGTTGGAATAATCCTAATCTATTTCAACGGAAGGGGTCGTATTAAAATGACAAAAGGGGGAGGATATTTCCATCTCATGATAAATGTGCAAATGTCCACCAAAGCTGAATCAGACACCACATTTTAATGGCCTGATTGCTCGTTCATTTCTCGCCTCATTCTCTAGCAGCCCTGCTCCCTCCTTTTTAATGCGGAGCTGGTCATATTTTGTCCCAGATTAGTATAGACGCCGGCTGACAGTTGCCTCTGCTCAAGGTATTTAGAAGACATAATTCATTCATAGATCTAGAAGTGCTCCCATTTGTCATCCCCATTTTTTATGCTCAGTCTCTCCGCAGTCGCTCATTCCTCTGGGTGGTGGTGTGTGTATGTGTGTGTGTGTCAAGGGAGATGAGGGCCAGGGCAGTTTTCAGCTGATGTATTAGCTGGCATATGCAAGCAATGAATTATCAAGGAGGAAAAGGAGTCAATTATCCACTCCTAAAGAGGGGCCGGGCCTGTGTGGCCTAGGGGCCCCTTTCCATATTTACAAAATCATTTCACAGAAAGGTACGCTGGGAGACCTGGGGAGGAGACAGTGAGCGCACATGCTGCACATGCACGGGCACACACAATTGGTTTCGACCCTCTCCAGCTCAACCTTGCCCCCCTTCGTCACTTTCCTTTGCTGCACATGCTCAGTGCTGCCTCTTCGGTTAACAAGGACAGGCGGTGACATTTTGGATCCGTATGGTAATAATCCATTTTATACACGCCAACTCCTCAAACTGATTTCGGCTGAGCTGGAATAGCCACGCCGTGACCGTCAGCCATTTTGCCGTGTCCCAATTCTCTCCCCTGACTCCCCTCGAATCAAAATGGGGCCCTGATTGACTGTGCCGCTCTGACTAATAGAGTGGATATGGTAAATGAAATACCCAGCACTTTCATTCCAAAGTCTCTTACCCCCTGTGTCCCCAGTCACTTTGCCTTGACATATTTTCAGAGATTGAGCGTTCTATCCTGTTTTTGATGAGGACAGGCTCAGACGAGGTGCACGCAGCGGCGGTGGCAGTGATGCCTCAGAGCAACCGGGACCCTCGGACATGGGCGGCCAAGCTGACAGGGCCCCTGGTGACTGACAGGGCTGACACTTAGGGAAATGAGGTCGTTAGACAGCATTATGAGTGGGCTGATAGCTCAGTAATGGGTTTTAAGTTTGGAATTTAACACAGAAGCCCACCGGGGATGGGTTTGATGTGCAGGCGGACAGGTGGGTTCCTCTAGAATAAAGACGGCAACTCTCCCGGGCACCAGAGAGAACAGGTTGAGAGGGGAAAAAGGGGATGAGGAAAATGAGAGAAAAGTGGAAAGAGGATGGGAAATGTTCTAAAAATAAAGCAGACCCGACAGTGATCCTCTTTAACAAAGATTTCAAGAAGAGGGTTTCAGCAGATGAGTGACTTTTGTTTTTGGTCCTGCCCTTCACTTCACTTACTGAAAGAGTTTTTCTTCTGATTTGAATGTCCACACAAACCAATTGAAAAATTATCTCCTCCATCCAGATGATTGTTCCTCCAAACTGTTTTAATCTGTTATGGCTCAATTGCAGAAGGTACAGATTCCTAAAACAATGAACATTTTCACACCCTTTGTTATGTTTTGGAAGGTTTAGAATTTTGCACGCCGTATGCACACAGCTTCCAAGCCGCCTTGAGTCTTAAGAAAGGGCGTCTAAATTTAGCACATAACGATAAACTCTTAAGTTATAAGACATAGGCTAATGCGTAAGGGTGTTAAAACCAGTGGGATAGTTTAGTGGAGATTAAGGGACGTATCAAAGACTTGTGTAAAGCTCCATCAAGAGCTGTGCGGTTGTTTGGTGGGCATCTGCACATGCTTAAAAAAAAAAAAAACGGGGGGCAGGAGTGGCTCATAGAGCTTTGGCAGCCATTGAGTGACTGATAATGTCTCAACATCACTCCCATTACTCCTTTTGGCTGTGCTGTGAAAACGAATGGTCCACTTTACTGCTGCCGTGGACCTAGTGAGTTCTGTTCAGGAGGAAGATTTAGAGGGACGTTATGGCCGTCCAGCGGAGGGAAAGACAACCCACAGGAGAGGATGAAATGGATGAGGTGGGGTAGAATGATGGCGGCAGTTTCATTCATTCCCCTGACTTAGTTTGGGAGATGAATCATGCTTGGTCTCTGTGAGAGGGTTATGGAGGGAAAAAGAAGGTCAGGTTTCCATGGCAGGATTTTTTCAGTAGAGCAGATGAGGAGGGTTGGCAATACAAATCAAGTCAAGAAGCTTCACAATGTGTTTCGGCTCCGTGTCCTGCAGGCATCTCTTTCACGACACTCTAGAGAATACACACCGAGTTCAACCTCATCAGAACAGTCCGACTGGTCAAGAAGTGATTTCTGGTTTATTAGAAGTAGACTTGTGTGAGTGTGTATGTGTGTGTGTGTGTGTTTGTATGTGTGAGTCCTGTTTATTTCTATAGTGTTAAGTATCTTTCACAAACTGCTGCTGCTTTAATCAGCATCTGTCAGGGAATTCATTATGCTCAAGTGAACATAAACCCTTTCTTCAGAGTTGTGAAAAAAAAACACAAAAACAGCCCCTTTCACTACCAGAGGTGTGGATGATCGCTGCAGCGGGCTTAAGTGACAGGTAAATTGCAGGTTAAGTGGAGAACACAGTCTTTTAACAAGAGACTCCAGGCTCCTGCAAATCCTCCTTAGTCTTTAATCTGAATACAAAAGGCAGGGGCGGGGGGATTAAATCTGACCCCTCAATGTTCTGTTTGTTCCAGACTCCACTCAAGGGCCTGCTGTAGCCAGCACAAGAGTCCCAGGTTTGCATTTCCTTTTGTGCCATGTGGCGGCATTTAAAAACAACAGCGTCCACAATGCTGCCTCTTCAGTGGCTAACTTCTCCGGGACAAAGGAAGGCCTGGAGTCACCAGCTTCTCCTATCATATCCACTCTTATCGAGCTTGAGTGTAAGATGTAGTTTGAATTCTATTAAAAGCGGCTGTTTATTTAATTGTGGATGAAATGCCAAAATGCGGCATCATTATCACAGTTCTGCTGTGGAGGAAAAACAAATCATTTCTTTATTTAGCAGCAGCGACGGTTAGAAAGAGGAGAAGGGGCCGGGGTGAGGCAGGCGGTTAGGGCTTGCCGAGAGAAAGGCGCTTTGGGTTGTCAACGTTTTAGAGGCTTAGAGTCAAACCTATCCGGGCTCAGGAGAGAGGAGTCTGGGTGTTAGGCAGGCAGAATGACTCCTGATAGAAGGAGTTTGCGGCTCAAGTCGAGAGGAATCGTCTTGGCTCCCGGATGAGGCGAGGACTAATTGATTCTCTGAAGTTTCCTGTCGCAGAGCCCGATTACAGGTATGACCGGATTAAAAAAGGAGAGGGAAAAAAACAAGGGATCTGGAGGAGGGAAATGGTAAAAATCAAAGAGAAAAGAAGATGAGGGCTGCCATAGACGGATCAGCATCGCTTATACGCGTTGATGTGCTTGCTTTTGTGTGCGTTTTGTTTGTGTGTGTGTGTGTGTGTGTGTGTGTGTGTGTGTGTGTGTGTGTGTGTGTGTGTGTGTACGGGTATGTTCATGTGTACACACACCGGTGCAGCTGTGTTTGATCTCTATACTCAGTGGCAATCATCAGGTCACATTGCAAGGCCCCTTTCACCGGCGTGTTGCACAGGAGCACATTGTGTTGTAGCAGCATGCTTCCCATAATCACTCACTTCTGGTTAACACGTCTCAAAGCCAGAGGCATGTGTCTCGCCTGCCCATAACAGTCCATGACAAGATTGAGTACAGAGGCCTGTGGGAGCCATAGTGAGGCGGGCTCTAAGAGAGAAGCCTCCAGGAGAAGGAGAGTTAGGACGCATATCTAGACCTAAGCTGTCATGCGTGCAGCTGTAATGGCTTGTTTAGTGGCAAAGTCCAATCTAGGGCCCTAGAGAGCCATTATTCCTGGAGTATCGATCGGGCCCTGCGGCCACCACAGCTCGGGCCCCTGTCCCTGATCCTGTTCAGTAATAAGCGTACTCATGTCAAGGTGGTAATTATCATTGATCTGTAGCCACTGTGACAGGGCAGCGGCCCCTTGCCGTGATTCATACCCGGCGTGGGGCTACTGGACTTGAGGCACCAAATCACCAATCTCAAATTCATGCGGCTTCTGGTGGCAATGCCATGCCCTCTCCTCGATACAAAGGAGTCAGGAGATGGATTCCAGGTTTTGGGGTTTTTGCTGCTTCTTTCCGGTTGGCAGTTTTGAGCAAGGCTAACTACCAGCAGGAGGGATTTGCTTGGCACGTTGTGCCAGAACTCTTAAGTCTTTGGACTAATTATTTTCTTAGTTAGACAATGCAAGAGCCTGCAGCAAGTTAATTAAACTTAACGTTCTTCCTGGAGGTGTTCTTTCCATCTCCTCTTCCATCGTTGCTAATGCTGTTGCCCCTCCTCTTGCTGTCCTTCCCCTTCGTCGGCCAGGACGCCCCCACCTTTCCCTGGGTTATAAGCAGGGAGATCTATCACTGTTGATCTACCTCTGTGTGGTAACCCACGGCGCAGTGAGACGAGCAAAGCACATTGTGCAGGGACACAATGTTATTGTGCATGCATTGTACTCACAAAGTACATGTCGGCATACCACAGTATATGTGGCTATGTGCTGACTTTTTAATACTTCTGCAAAGTTTAGCAGTGCTAATGAATGCATTACTCTAGGGAGGGATGTCTTTGCTCCTGACAAAAATTTCTTAACTTTTAGATTAGTGCTGTCAGTTAAACACGTTATTAACGGCATTAACGCAAACCCATTTTAACGGTGTCAATTTTTTTTATCGCAAGATTAACGTTCTTTTTGGCCTAGCACACTTTGTCGTTTTTTTTCACATGCTGTTGCAACAACTAGTAACATTAGAAAAACTACAACACCACACTGGATCTAGCAAGACCGGAAACAAAACAACAGGCACGCCGCACACACTTGTTTAAAGGGGAACTTGGCAACTCTAGCCATTTCTTCGCTGGTTTTCACTTTTGTCGTCGCATGTTTTCTCAACGAGCTCCCCCTACAGCCCTGGGACGTATATTTCAAAACACTGTCGTAAAAAAACTCACTTGCGGCACCCTCCTCCCCCTTTCTACCGCTGCTGATGTACATTTGTTGCCGCGCAACTTTTTCGTGTGGAGCAATGTCTACCGAGGTGGGTAATACATTCATCGTCGCTTGTTGTTTGAGGGGGGCGTGTGCATTTATGTGGAATTGCCGTAAAGCAGTTTGTGTTTCTCGTTCTCGTTCTCGCTTCTCGCGATACTTCCTATTTCCAATTTAACGGGACGATAGTCCCGAAGTTGCAAGCTTGGTTTTCTGCCTGGGGACGCTAGGGGGAGTGGGGACAGTCACCATTAACACCGGAACAGGCCATTTAACCATCCAAATGATTTCTAAAAGGGATTATTAAGTTGAAAAAGTTGCCAAATTCCCCTTTAAGAGTAGTAGACGTTACGTTTTGAGTGGATGGCGAGCGTGAGACGCCGAAATGGATGCCAGTAATATTCTGAATGGAAAGTTTACTTTTAAAAAGTTGCCAAATGGTTCCATTGACAAGACCAAAGTGATCTGTGTGTTTTGTCGTTGTGAACTGAGCTATCATCGCAGCACTTCCAGTCTGAAATACCACTTGATGGCCAAACACACAGCTGATGCAAATTCTCCGCCCCCTCGTCAAAGCCAGGCGACAATGGATGATTTTTCAATAAAAACAACATTTGCACAAAGCAAGCCGATCCACTTTTCCATGTTGATAAGAGCATTACAATGAGAAAAAATAATGGGACAAAAAGAAATCAAGGGACAGTTAGAATAGATAAAAATGTGCGATTAATTGAGAGTTAACTGTGACATTAATGCGATTAATCGCGATTAAATATTTTAATCGTTTGACAGCACTTTTTTAGATGAATCACCATGAAAATTCATGGTCCCCATTGGATTGAAGCCTATTGACTTTGGTGATCCCCTGACCTTTTTACAAGCACCACCATTAGGTTGATATTTCTGTTTTTTAGTGAAATGTGACAACTATTGGATGGCGTGTCATGAAATTTGGTACAAATATTCATGGTCCCCATGAGGCTTAAGACATTCCTCTTTGATAAAGCTTATGGTTAGGGCTGGATCAGGTGAGTCCTGAACCATCCCTTAGTTATGCTGCTATAGGCCTAGACTATCGGGGGATTTCCCATGGTGCACTGAGCTACTCTCTTCCTCTCTCTTTCTGCACTCATTCATGTCCCATTAATGCATGTTACTAACTCCACTTCTTCCCCGGAGTTCTTGTGCTTTCTCGTCTCGCAGGTTCTCATGGATCCTGGTGGAGCCTCCTGCCATGGTCCTGCTTGACTGCCATTGCCAATACTGTTGTTGCTGTGCACCTGTCTGTGTGTCTCTCTCTCTCTCTCTCTCTCTCTCTCTCTCTCTCTCTCTCTCACCCCAACTGGTCGAGACAGACGACCACCCACCTAGAGCCGGAGGATCTGTCCTAGGTTTCTGCCTTTTAACAGGCAGTTTTTCCTTGCCCTTGTCGCCAAGTGCTTGCTCATGGTGGTACTGTTGGGTCTCTGTAATTAATGTTAAAGAGTTCGGTCTAGACCTGCTCTATTTGAAAAGTGTCCTGAGATAACTTCTGTTATGAATTGGCGCTATACAAATAAAATTGAATTGAATTGAATTGAATGAATCGTAATGACTTTGGTAATCCCCTAACTTAACATCTAGTCCACCAGCTTCTCTCGATATTCCCTTATTCAGTGAAATACTCATCTACTTTATGTTCTGGTACAACATTTGGCACAGACATTTTTTGTTCCTAGATGATGAGTCCCATAATGACTTTGTTGATTCCCTGACTTTTCCCTCTCACACCACCCTGCAGGTTCACATTTGTGGTTGTGAGTGAAGTACCTCCAACTTTAGATGGGTTATCATGATATTTGGTACATTCATGTTCCCCTCAGGATGAACTGTAATAATATTGGTGATTCTTTGACTTTTACTCTCACACCATCATCAAAATCTATATGTCCAATACTTTAGTTTATGGCCAAATACCTGCAAAGCTAACATTCCCATCAGCCTCAGCTGCATTTCATGTTCAGTGCTAATTAGCAAGTGTTAGCCTGCTGCTGCAAGGTGGTAAACATGGTAAACATTACTGTTGACAATGTTGATATGAGCAAGTTGACATTGTCATTTAGCTAAAAGTGTCAAAATTGGCTACAGAGAGCCACATTTTTATTCTTCTTTGACTTTGACTTAAATATAGCTCCTCATGCAGTCTATAGAACTGTAGTTATACAGTCTACTGTATATTGTAGTTCTGCATTGGCTTTATTGGCACAGCTTTCACATGCTATCTCTGATTGAATCTAATTGCACTACATGCTCATGGTAAACCCCCCCCCACTTGTACTGGGGTGACAGAGGCAAGTGAGGACAGGGAAACAGTGAGAGTTAGATGGGCAGCAGAGAGACAGACACACAGAGAAATAGAGAGATGGTGGGGGTTTCAAGGCAAGCAATCAGTTTTCTTTTTGTGAGCGCTGGAGCGGGACTCGTGTCACCTGCAGACCAAACCCCATTTCCTCTGATTAAGTCCTTTGAAATATTCCATTTGTCAGTGTCATGGCCCCGGCGTGTTGCCGTGGCGAGCATCCAGCCGTGTCTGTTGACTGTGTCATTCTCCAATTTACATCAGACACTGACAACATCATCATGTCCCTAATGTCCCCTTGGCTTGCTCTTGCTCAAACCTTTGCTCACGCTCTTTATTTTTTTCTCTCTGATGCAACATTTGCTTATCTGCGTCCTCTCTGTATCACAGCTACACGAGAACCATCAGTTGTTGTCTGGATCCATCTGTGATTTCCTGTGCAGAGTGAAGCCCAAACTGTTTGCTCAGGTCTGGGGACTATCACTCTATGCCCAAACCTTAAGGGAGTTTTCCTCTTCAAAGTGTTGTTTCTTTTTTTCAATCTGTGTCTGGAGTATCAACAGCTAACATCACTCAGGCCTCAAACTCTCATGCGTGTGATCTAACCCCATTAGCAGCCAATGTCTTTTCAGGAGCAGAGCCGGCATGGTTCAGAGAGGATGGAAATTTCAATCTCCCCTCTATCATTTTCCCTATCATTACTCCATTCACAGCCATTTCTCTCCATCCTGAGTCCCGAGAGGGAGTGGAGCGGCTGAAAAGGAGGGCATCGTGCACTCTGTGCCCAACTTTAATATGAGTGGAGCAAAAAAGAGAGAGGGGGTGTTTATACATTATTAGGGGGTCTATTATAAAGCTGCTATCACATTCTCCCTCTTCTCTCCCTCTTCCTTTCATTCCCTCACTCTCCTGACAGGTAGCGGGCGGGCTGTCTTGATGACTAGACTCAATCACCTGTGACAGTTTTGATTTGATGTCACTCTCTGGGTCGCTCTATTTGTTTGAGCAGTTAAGAGGTAATTGTGTGACATTGGCGGTGGAAGACGTGCTTTGGCGGCGCACCCGTTGAACCGAGGGGACGAGACGAGGGAGTGTGGCAATAATAAATGAGGGCTATTTTCCCCAGCATTCCCAGACTGTGTGTACGTGTGTGTCAGTGTGTGAATTGCAGGGCTGTGTGTGTGTATAGCTGATGGGGGGAACAAGAAGGGGCGATGAGCCCCTCTACCCTGGGGGAATTCAACTGTGAGATGCACATTGAGGTCGCCTGCACCCACTCTTATCATCACTTTCTCTGGTGTGAACAGAATTGTTTCTTTGCGTGTTCGCTTTTTTTTTCTGTCAAAGATGAGTTTAGGTGTCACTCAGAGGAAATTCTGAGCCCTCAAAACATTGACAAGTGATGCAATATTTTTTCATGCTGCTTTTTATGGCTGTTGAGTTTATTTCAACAGCTTGTTGAATCCTGAAGATGACTGTATACCTATGATGGTTAACAATTAACAACAGTCTTTCTCATATTATATTGTTGTGTAGTCCTGTGCACCGCGTTTTTTTATGCGATGCCTAATTCCAGCAAAGGAGCATCAAAGATGAAGGATGGATAAAAATCCTAGAACAGTATCTCAAATGACTGTAAATGACACAACTATAATCAATATTCTTTATTTTTACGATGGATCAGATGACTATGCATAATGTGAAAGGAGTCGTTGTAGTGACGAACCAGTTTCTCTCAGCTCTATAGAGATTTTTAGCATTTTTCAGATCACTGTTTTGGTTTTCTGACCTCAACTTTACTGTTTAGGTCAGGCAGCATTGTTTTGGCCCACAGCAGGCAGCTGTTTTCAGTGCAAAAGCTCTATAAATGCATTGTACACTACCTGCCCAGCACCAAAGACAATTATGACATTTATGACAGTAAACTTCACCTCAAAAAGACGTAATAAATAAAGAATTTGTGTAAACAAAGGCAATTAACTAAATCCTCAATATGTTACTAAGATAAATTGCAGGGAGACACACGCTTTTGGTGCACATATGAGCAGAATTTAAACATTTTGACTATTTATTTTACTAAGTTTTTCTCTAAGTTTACTGTCACCTTTAAGTCTTTGTGGTCAAACCTACAGTATACACCAGCAACAGCAAACCATATTTTTAGAAACCCAAAAGTAAATCTGATAGCCATTGTGGCTATTGTACAACCACATTGGCTGTAAAGTCCTTTCTGTATTCAGTGAGTCTTCAACTCTCCCTGGCTTTGAGTGCCAGAGATAATCTAGAATCCTCCTTTTCTTATGTAGAAGAAGCAGAGAGAAATCATGGCTGAAGATTGCAAATCTGTGAGCTCCAGCTTTACTCCCCCTTTCTCTCTCTTCCTCTCTCTCTCTCTCTCTTTCTTTCTGGGTCCATTCCCTTACATCAGGGAGGAGGTATAGGAGGTCAATTTAGGGAGAACTGGAGGTTGACCTGGTCCAAAAATCAGAGAATCTGACCCAGTTGTGTTTTCTGCTCTGACCACTGTGCAGAACCAGGATAGTCTTTGGCATCCAAGGTGCCAGCTAAAAGGCTTTCTGGCTCTGCAAGTTGAGCTCATCCATTTGTTTGTTATCTCAATCCAGGATTTGGAGAGATACAAAGCTGATTAAACAACAAAAGCATATGGGAAGATAAAGAACACTTAGGTAATGGGTTTAGCCTGCCTGTTTAGCACGCCAAATTCATCCCCTTTCCTCTCGGCTCAAAATGCATTTGTTATTCTTCACTCAGTCTTGATCCAAATGGGAGAAAAGAGACAAGAATGGGAGGAAAAACAACAAAAAAGAGTGAGGAAAAGAAGAAGAGGCTTTTGGTGACAATCTTGTGAGAGAGCCTGCAGAGTATGGGAAACCAGCAGCAGGAAGCAGTAATGGTCTTACTGTTGCCATTGGCCTGCTGCTTGTAATGCTTCTCTGTGTTGTGGCTGTTCTCACAGTTAATCAATATTAAATAATACAGTGTTTGATTGCTTTTAACTGGAAAAGTATATTGTAAAAATGAATCCCAACTCATGAAATGCCTGTTTGTTTGTTCATTAAGCAGGTGGACCGGTGACAGTTAAAATTAACAGTAGCACTCAGCAGTGTAGTGCAGTCAAATATAATAGCATACAATAAGTTTACATTTTGCATTGAGTGTTGGAAGACGGATATTTGGTGTTGCTCCTGTTATATTGTGTAAAAAAGAATTTTTGCTGTGGAATTACAGGAGAATAAATTCGATTTTTAGAAATCTCTGCAGTGGATTTAAAGTCTAAATTATGCAAAATGTTGAGGAAGATATTGATGGAGTTAAAAGTAAAATGAATGACGAATCAAATAGATTACTTTAGCATTGAGATCTGTCTGTTCAGAAGATAAAAAAAAAACTTTATCTCTATTTATTTGGGTATATTATTTTGTTAATGGTTGAAATATTTGCCTAATACAGTAAGCACCCATCCATTATGTGTTCATTGGGTGGCATGTAAACCAATACAGAGCCATTAAAGCCAGCCTTACTCTCCCCTGGTGAACCTGGCTAAAAGCAATCTCAGGGCTTAGCAGTCACTCTGATAATAACACCTCACAGAGGTCAGTGAGCAATGAGGAGGGCTTGGGGAAAACATATTTACGCTCCTCCTGCTGCTTCCCCCTCATGGAAAGAAGCCATGAGAAAGGTGCTTACTTAGACGAGATAAAGAGCAAGATGAGAGGCAGCGGACTTGGATTAGGGAAGGGAGACGATCATGGCCAGAAAAGGCAGGGAAAAGAGAGGGGGGGTGGAGGACAGGGAGGCCGGGAGACGGTGTCTGGGCTGGTTGGATATGGGGGGAATATTAATCTGGGTTTAGTGTGAGCAGGACCCCACAAACGGCTCAAGCAAACAGAGCTTAGACGAGGCCAAGCCTCGGAGAAAGTCCTAAATCTTCACATTAGCTCCCCGCGTTTCTTCTGCTGAACCCGTAAGCTCTTTTTCTAAAGGACAGCACAAACAAACCACAACCCCCCCCCAATAGTACCTCTTGCCAGTCCTACACTTCCTCCCTCACAAGCAGCACACACACACACACACACACACACACACACACACACACACACACACACACACACACACACACACACACACACACACTATCAAAATCAAGACGGCTTTGAGAATCGAGATTGCAGGAAATTTATAAATCCAGGGCCTGAGTGGATAGGGAGAGATTAGATGGGTCCCCCTCTTAAAGCGACAGGATGCCTCCCAATTGTGTTCCTCATTCTCCGGTGTGCCCTACTTCTGTGTCAGTGAAGAAAGAGAGAGCAAGTAGAAACACTTTGAGGATTTGAAGAGCTGGTGTCATGATAACCTTGGCAATCCTGGGAAAAAAACGCAACTAAATGTTGTGTGTTTAAAGAAGTCTTTTTATTGGTTGGATTTTTATAGCTGGAAGTTTCCATGATTCAACTCATTTAGAGGTACATCCATGTGATAAAGGGTTTTCTGTTTTATTGCATTCTTTGAGGTCATTAAATCTCAACTAGGAAAAAAAATTAAATAATTTGGACAGTGTTCCCTGTTAAAGAGCAAACCTAAATTCTAAACTTTACATTATACTTCTCCATTAGTAAAACAAAACCAAACTGATTACCTCATCAGCAGAATATAAATTGGGTGAAAATCAGCAGGATGTGATAGAGCAGGAGGGATATGGAGGTGGAAGAGTCTCAACAGCTTCGGTGCCTAAAGAGGGTATCAGACTGTCCCGTTGGTGGAGAGGGGGGCCGCTGAGGGAGAGAGGGAGAGAATTGCTGAACCTCATCCCATCACCCGCAGCTTCCAGGCGGGGAGGGAACCAGGAAAAAGTGCCTTCTCACTGAGTTTCATTAACCTGACCACATGTGCCAAAAGCCCCGGTATTAGAGTTAATCAAACTGACACTGACACACTTGCTGCAGTCTTCTGGGTCACCTGGGAAGCTCATCCAGAAGCCTGCTGCCTCTAATGCGGAAGGTGCACACGTAAAGTATGCATATGTCTGCTCGTATGCAATCACACACATGCACACTCTCTCACCAACTGACACACTCATTGCAACGCTCCTTTGCGAACCGTAACTACATAAAATATCATTTATGGAGTTCCAATTAGCTGTGGAAGACCGTTTGATGTGAAGGAAGTGTGTCCAGTGCTGTAAGCTTCATGGCTAAATGTGACGATTGCATGAATGTGATTTCAACATCAAATGGAACCTTGAAAGGCCTTATATTATATATTACATGCCTTATTTAGAGTCACACTTTAAATCATTAGAGTCAATTGAAAATGTAAGTCTCCCACATATATGACAAAAAATAAATAATTAAATTCAGTAAAATGTCATTTGCAGTGGAGCACTGCACAGTGTGGCTAATTTTGTCCATTTTGTACGCCAATGACCTCTTTGGGTTTTTTTTTTTAAAAAACAACATGTCTGTTTTATCAAATTGTATTTGACACCTTAAAACTTTGACAGTAAAAGTAAAGACAAATCTTTATAAGTCAATTTTTGCAGAATACATCGCCCGAATTTTATAAATATTTCTTCATAAACTTCACATTTTTTGGACTCGTAAAAATAGTATTTTAGAAATGAATATTACAAATTGTCACTGTTCCCAAATTAGATGATACTAAAACATGCTCTATTATGTGACCTGACTTGGTCCTCTAATGTGAAGATGAAAAAAATGTTAAAACAAAACAAACAATCAAAAGTGGCTGCCCAGCTTCTGACAAGCATACAGAAACAAAAATTACTGCATGATTAGCCTAATACTCTACATACAGGAAAAGTAGCAGTTTAAACTTGACAGTGAGTAAAAATCCATTTCTGTGGACAAGAATTACTAATGGAAAGGAGTAAAATGGGGTTTTAGATATGTACAGTAGGAGGACTGGTTGTATTTAAGCTCCCCGCAAAGTCTCCCACTGGCAGCATTATCCGGCCTATGCACCTGTCAGACAACAGAACATGACAAAAAATGTACCTTCATCAAGAGGAGCCTAGCAAATATTAGACAATCTTAGAGACAGGGTGGCTAGCATTTATTCACAGGAATCATAGGAAATTACACAGTCGTGTAACTGACTCAGTTACAGTTTTTAAAATATATTGAAGACTTTTTGAATGTGCACTCAGATGTACGCACGCAGAGTCTGACAGGTTGCTCTCTGCAGGCTTCAGATGAGGCCCCTGGGGCATTGCAGAGGGTAACCAGGTGTCCACTGAGGCGCCCACTCACTAGAACAACCTTCATCAAGGCAACGCCCTCAACAGATCAATCTTCCTGTGACACTTCATTTAGACTGCATTAATGTGGAATTAGGGCCCATTACGGCTATTGGCAGGACCTGACAGTCCCTCAGCACAGTGATCCTCGCTTCCCAGGAGAGACCACTGCTGAATAGAGCAGATAAGGCTTTTTCAGCCCTGCTACAAAGCTGAAGAAGTCATTAGATTTTTCTACCCTCTCATTCGACCCCCGTCATCAGTATTGCTAATCAAATAAAGGAATGTGTAAGGGTTTTTTTTCTCCCTCTGCTTTTGCTCTCTAGCCCCTTTTTGATTCACAGGGAATGAATGAAAGCCTTTTGAAGGGTAGATTTCAACTCTATTCACTTCATAGGTCCGAATTTGCAATATATAAGTCTGCCTTTTGAATGGCACTTAATGATCTAATATCAGAAGTGTAATAGACGCCTGGGTACTTTCGGCCTAATCCAAATGACTGATGGACACTATTCAGAGCTTTTTCCAAAAGTCAGGTCAACCACGAGTGTATACGTCTATGTACATTTGGTTTGGTCTGTGTTTATGTGTTTATACTCAGAGAGAAAGACATTGTGTGTTTGAGCATCACTTCCATCCATTTGATGTTTTAAAAAGACCTCCTCTACATTTTGAGCCCAATTTTAAGCCCTGAGAATGAGACTTGTCCTTGTGTACAGGCACACTGTATCTCCCTCACACACTCAAAAGCACATATGCATGTTCATGCATCATATGATAATATAATACAGACAAACAAAAGCAAAGTCTTCTAAGGTGATACCATCCGTCTTATCCAGGGATTCTGTCTGCTAGCCCCCAAAGAAGTGAATCTGATTTGATATCGACATTTGAGATGGCAACCAGGGTCAGGGTAGAGCCAGTCATGAGGTGGGAGTCAGGTCAGCCTCCATGCGTTCCTCGCCCCCACCTCTAATGTGTCACCCCGCCCCCCTACTCTCCACTGTCTCAGCGGAGTTCATGGCGAGGCCCCCCTCATGCATCCCTCACTGACCAGGCAGCTGAGAGGCACACAGATACCCCCTTAAGGAGCTTTGCTCTCTGGAGGAAACTTAATCTCCTTTTTTAACGCCATCCCAAGGCTCCTCGCAGGCCCTGAATAGAGCGGGGGAGGAGCCGGCTGCAGAATATCTCCGAGCCCACATGGCAGCCCAGCCCAAATCTGAATATCTGAGCCACGGCGGAGCTGAGGAGCTCCAACGCCAGCACAGGAATTAGCCCTCCGACAGGCCACGCTAAATCCCCCGCCTCCTCCCCTCCGCCCCACTTGCTCCTTCTTCTTGTACTCTCCTGCAGCGAGTCCCCCACTTCACCCACCGCCGCACGTGTTTGACAGGCTGTGACAGACAGACACAGAAAGACAGAAGCTGATAGAAGGGTATTTTATGCTCATCTTTATGAGAAAGATACCTCATTTGAAAAGAAGAATGAGCTGACAAACCTTTAAAGGAACTGTTTGACATCTTGGGAAATGTGCTTGAGTTGCACTCTTGCAGATAGTTTAATGAGAAGATCGATTCCACCTCTTTATCTGTCAATTCAGGTGAAGTTGGAGCCAGGATGCAGTTAGCTTTGCTTAGCTTAAAGACTGAAAGCAAGGGGAGACAGCAAACCTGGGTCTGTCTAAAGGTAACAAAATCTACCTACTTGTGCCTCTAAAGCTCACTTATTGACATGTAAACAGTGGAGACTCCATAAAGTCACAGCTCCCCGGCCAAGAAATAGTCTGCAACTTAATTTTTACACTTCAGATTCTGTACAGATTAAACAAACAAGATAATAACCTGTTAATTTGTGAGTTTTAGAGGTGCTATTTTGTTACCTTTGGACAGAGTTATATGCTATCTGTTCCCCTCTGCTTTCACTCTCTGTACTAAGCAAAACAAATGATTTGTTGGCATCTTCAGACAGATATGAGAGAATGAATCTTCTCATCAAACCCTTGGCAAGAATTTTTTTCAAACTTTTAAGGTTTTAAAAGTCTTCAAATGTTAGAATTTTTTCTAAAACTCTGTAAACAAAATTGGTTCATGTTAACAAATGACCCATCAGACCTTTCTAAGCCTTTTATCACCTTGTCAGGTCCAACGGTAAAGACACGCAGATAACTCCCTGCTTCAAAAACCAAACTCACCCACTTTCTCTCTCCTTCTGTCTGCCTCACTCCCCCTCTTGACCAAAGGGCAGGGGTAAATATTAACCCTGACAGACTTGTGTGAAAATCTCTGAGCCATTTTATTTGGAAGGAGGTGTGACAGATTACCGAAGAAGGGCGGATTCCTCAGTGGCAAGAGGTAGCGGCTCTCTTTACCCAAACACTTTGGGACCCGTGCTCTGACATGCTCCTTTAGCACCCTGTCAGGAGACTATTCCCAAAGCAAACACAGCCAAGGCTTTCTCTCCACAAGGCGGGCCCTCATAAACTCCCTGAAAAGGACTTAGAGTGCTGAGGAGCCACAAGAAAACAAGATGTGGGGAAACCAAACAGACCTTACAAAGCCCTGGACATGGTGTCTTTAGTCAACTTAACGGGAGTATGGTGTTCACTTAGGGGAGTAAAAGGAAAGGCAAATTTCAGCTCCATTTTATCTCAGCAGGTCCAAACACAGACGAGTACTGTATTTCATGCTGAAAAGTGTCCAAGTGATACCAACAGAGAATAGAGAGAAAGTGTGAGGAGAACAGCCTGTTAGACTGTCTGATCTACAATATTTATTTTAAAATGTGTTTATTCCCTCTAATTCTTCTGTGAAAAAGCCTGTACTCTGTAATACTTTGGTCTGCACTTTTAATATCAAGCCATGGCTTTAAATATGTAAAACAAATAAAGAAATTAAGTTAAGTGTGCCACAGTTTTGAGGTCTTTGAAAGATAAAGTTTATTGCAGTTTTTAGAACAGTCAAAGCTATCAGTTATTGACCATCGGTGATGTGATGTGATGGGAACGCTCAGTCTGGCTAAGCACAGACTTGAGAACAGCATTGTGATCCAGACATGGACCCAGCAGAGTCATTTATGGTTGTGGTGTGAGATTCTGTCACAGCCATGATAATACAGTCCACACACTGGCTTAAGAGAGACAGGAAGTATATGAGGAATTTAAAACCTGGACTGTTAGACCAACACCAAATCCAATAATTCAATATTCTAGTGCTGGACAAATTAAATGAACCTCCTTAAACCTTCAATAGTAAAGTTTTTGGCCCCTTGGTGGACAAACTTTAAACACAACATTGGTATATTATTATTAGTTAATATGTTGATATAATATAATATAAAACCAAAACAGTCAGCTGAAAGAGGCAAAAACGCTGCCTCAACATTTGACCAAAGAAGGTATAATTCTTAGATATATTGATTGTGATAGTCCTCTAAAGAGAAGTAGCGTAATTAAACTCTGACTCCTGGCTCCTGCAGTCATATCAGTCTTAAACATAACTCCTTCACACTTGTTTAACACTTGGTCAGAGACCTAACAGAGCGTGTGAGTGTGTGTGTGTGTGTGTGTGTGTGTGTGTGTGTCAACTCCCTGAATACAGCTAATTTTCCCTCTGTTAGTCCTGTGTAAGCCTCGGCCTGTGAATGCACAGAGGGACAAACCTCTATTACCTCTTGAGCAAAAACTGGGTCAAATGGTTGAACCAAGAATTAATTTACAGGTGGTGGTATGGAGTATTACAATGGTTCACCAGGTTGTACAGGCAGGGTGTTGATGAAGGGTGTGAGGGCGATGTGGGTAAATGGAAACTGAGTTCTTAATTCAAAACTGGACCCTAATGAGTGGATTCCTCCGGGGGTAAGAAGGATCACAGTTTCTTCAATTGAAAAAGTGAGCCAAATGGATCATCCATTTATTCATCATCTGTGGAATCGTCTTAATTGGAATTCAATTTAGCAGTGTGTATGTGCGCTAATGTGACAGTGTGTGTGTGTGCATGTGCAATCACAGGCCACGTTGGACCCTCTTTTAAATATGCTGTGCCTGATGGGCTCTGAAATACATTTCTCTTGAGCCCCGAGCAGACTTAGATACACTTGTCACATAATCAAATGTGAAATACAAAGTACTGTATGGTGAAAGGGCCAGGACTTTATTCCAGGGGAAATAATTTACTTTTTTTTCTCCCCTCTCTCCAGTTGCTTGCTTTCATGTCATTTAGATGAGTGGTTAATAAGGCAGAGCGTTAAGAGGATTATGATCTGGTTGGGCCATGGTGGTGGTAGTGGTGGTGTTCAGGGGGGTGGGGGCGAGTCAGAGCATCTAAGGCAGCGAGATGTTGGGGGGCATATAGTCGGCTGGTACAATACTGGGCAGGAGGAGAGCATCCTCCTCACTGTCAAGATTCATTTAGTCAGAACTAAGCACTCCAATAGGCCTGAGCTCTCCAATAGGCCATATCTTTTTCCTGTTCTTTCAGGCTGGGGGGGATTTTCTTTAAAGACTTTCTATCTCTCTCTCTCTCTCTCTCTCTCTCTCTCTCTCTCTCTCTCTCTCTGCGTTAATGAAGACCCTCGAAGTGGTCCAATGGGAAGAGTTGCAGGTATTGTTAAGCCAATGAGGAGGTGAGAGCCTGAGTCCTGAATGGGGTTTAGGGTTCAGTCTGGAAAAGGGGAAAGATGTGGAATCAGGGAGCGTCAAATTTTAGCCCTGGCCTGTGAAGATTTTAGGGTCCTGTGTGCTGGGAATCCAAAGATAGAGCTTAAGAAAAAAGGCTTTTGGAAAACTTACACTTTTCAGCAGTCCAGCGTCGTTTCACTTGAGTGGAAAGGTAGATATTTTGGTAAAGTCTCTGACAGGTAGAGCGGACTTCACCTGGGAATCATCCTCTTGATGTGTTCTTAGAGGAACTCTGAGGATGGATGACGCAGTATCTCTGAGGAAGTAAATGTAACCAGAGCCACCTCTTTACTGAAGAGTCTTACCAACACAGACACAGATTCCACCACTGCTGGCCCGCTGCCATTGGCTAGTGTCCTCCGATGCCTTCTCCAAGCGATGCACATTGTGAGAGCCCATTTTAAGAAATCCCCATGGATCAGCCCCAATCGCTCCCCGGAGAAGACACAAGCCTCCCCCACCACCATTCCCAAACCCCCTCCACCATCCTCTCCCCCAATGCAACCTCCCACCCCGCCCTGCGACTCACAGCGCCCAGCACCAGGCTTCTTAAATGCATCTTTAATTCAGCAACTTTGAAGTGGCACTCCGGCAAATGCACTCAATCAATTATAAATGAAATAATCTCCTTATAATATTAGAGATTTTTAAAGTCTAAGAAATACTGGGAGATTAGGGAGCCCAAATCAGTTTTAGCGGTATCTAAAGTGACAGCAGGAGAATCATTGGAAGGAGCGGGTAGAAACTTAAAATGATTATGTAGATCTGTGTCACTGCCGAATGTTTCTGCAAATCCCTGCTGGATCTACCGCAACGAAGGAAACAGATTATTCCTGGCCTTATTTAAAGGGTTGGAGTTCTTAAGTGGCTTTTTAAAAGGAAACATTTATATATATTTACACATATATTTACAGTTACTCTCTCTCCCTCTCCACAGCTACTCTAGAAGCTCCTCACCGCCATCTTCTACCCTCTGGGTCAGCCTGTGTTGTCACATGTACATGAGCTCTCCTATTGTACGAAGGATTAAGCTTTTGTTAAAGTTTTAGCTTATAGCAACACTCATAACTTATTCATCAAAGCTCAGGATGACTGTAGATATACAGCCATTACATGCATTTTCGCCTAATGGTGTTATTGTATCTTGTGATTTAATAAGTTTGGCAGAAGAGAATGAAACTGCTATTCTTGTTTTTCAAGTTTAATGTGAAGTCAAATTTTCCGAAACTTTTTGTAGAGATCCAAAAGTAGTTTGTATTCAAATTTGCATATCAACTTGTATGTTTTAAATCAAATGACATGTTATACCTATCGTGCTTTTATGCTTTTTTTATTATGTCTTGCACAATTTAAGTTTATATTCAGATGATGTTAGTGCCACACATGCACGCTCTGCTGGGTTGTACAAACCTTGTGTTTAGTTCTACCTATTTTCTGCAGCGGCTGTTGTGTTTATCCTCTCCTACCATTACTCACAGTGGTAGAAATTATGACCCAGTGCACATTTCTATCACGCTGGGGTTCATTCATCTTTGATTACACCTTTCAGATGATATAAATTAGGCCTATCCCACACTGTTAGCTTGATGGATTACAGGGGCCAATATGAAACACACTGATCAATATCATGGATTAGTTTCTGTGTTTCAAGGCTATGCGACTCTGTGAGAGCAAGACTGTATTTGCAAGCCTGCTCAGCGCTGATAAAGACCACTGCCACCTTTTAACTTTGCAGGTCCTTTCCACTGAGCTGTACTTGAGTGTAACATCAGAAAAATACTCATGTATGCAATGCAACGACAAAATTAAAGTTTGCCCTCTTGTTATTACGCTACTCCTCTTGTCTCTTCCTCAACCTTCCCAGTGGATCACTTACACCATCAAACACGGGTAATTCTGTTTATTGTAGCAGGCACTTAAGCTGAGGAGAAAGCAGAAATCAATGGAGGGATAACTGTTCCAGAGGGCAGAGGTCATACACAAGGTGCTAGCGGGACTCATATCTCACTGGACTAAAAACAGTCAGTCAGTTTGGTGAATTGTTGTACGATAATAAAAAATATAGTTTTTCAGATATGCTATATATAACAATGCTGGTTAAAGCTGTACGGAGCAATAATTTTATGTTAACAAAAATTAAATTAGTATGTGTAATGCTCACACTCTGAAGTTGCCCTCAGCTATATGGTACATTTTAGTGTCTTTTAGCTCATTGTTTTGGTTTTACGATTCTGTTTTTGTCACTCTCATCAGCATCCTTTCCAGCAGCAGCTGGAAGTGGTTTTCAGCACCAAAAAAAAGCTCTAAAAAGCCACTGCGCACTACCTGCTAAACACCAAACAGCAGAAAAAGTTAGCAACTAGCTGGTGAACATAGTGGAGCATTTTGTAACTACACAGCTAATGTTGCTTTGTATCTGTTGGATGTGTGTTAGCTAATATGGTTTGCTATGGTGATAATACATCAATGATATGTTTACAGCTAGTTGCGCTTTCCACAAGCAGTAAAAAAGTCAGTTATTATGCTTTAAGGCAATGACTTTTTGTTGTACAGACATACAGTAAATGTCTGTTAAATGTTCTATAATGGCTTTACTCAGACATGGGAGGACTGTAAAGGAAAGAACCACAATGCTCTGTTGTTCAAACTGAACTGCTGAGAGGAGGCGTGTTTGACCATCCCTTTTAGCAGAACTCGGGGCATTTACACTCATTTTACAAAGAGGAAGAAGAGGTTTGGGGAAAGAGAAAGAAACGATTATGAGAGCATCAGGAAACTTACCGAGGCATTTATCAAGCTTAATGAAAATGCTCCATATGGACAAGGCACAGGTCAAACGAATAAGCTTTTAAAAATCAATCTCACCAATTACTGTCTGTCTTACTTGTGAGTGAGTCATGCTTGACTCGGCACACAATCAAAAGGGGCAGATGCAGGGAGAAGCTGAGGAGGGAGAAGAGTGACAACTTCATGTTTAGGTAATTATCACCACTTCTGGCATGAACTGAGGGGCCTCTTAACTGCCTCATTGTTGTTGTTAAACAGTTTGCTCCCTTGATTGATGATGAAAAGGGAACATGCACCCACACCTCTCATGGGACTGTGACATAATGTGTTGTGCATCCCCTGTGACCCTGCCAGCTGGGCAGGCTAAACACAACACACACAGGCGAGATTGTATGGACTACCACGGGGGGGTGGCTATCAATACATTATTCATATCCATCTGACGGGACACACTCTGAGGCGAGACACACGCACACCCTCACACCCACCCACGCACACACATTTATTCAAATTCAGCCACTTTATCATATCAGTGGCAGGGCTGAGAAGTCATACATCCCCGTAGATGCTCCAGTCTTTTTCCTGCACTGTCATCAGATTCCCTGGCTCTCCCCAGTGTGTTACCTCCTCATTCATATTCATGTGGAGTCAGATCTCTGCCAAAGGGCTCCTCTGCAGTGGGGGGGGGGCAGGACCCTAAGGCAAGGAAAACACTCTAAAAACACACACAGACATAAAGCATCGCAGTCAATCTCAGCATGAAGCACACTGTAGTTTTTTTCTTAGAGGGAAAATGTGACTAATGTGTGCGGTTTTGTGGAGCAGTATTTTTTTTTAAAAACAACCTGTTTTTAATGCAAACATATATTTGCATGAAGAGAAGAAAACAAAACATTTAATGCAGAACCAGGCTCACAATTAACGCCTTTTTCTGCAGTATTTTGTTTTCTCATGCCCACGTTCCAGCTCGGCGGGCAGCTAATCAGCGCTCATTAGGAACAGATAAATACATACAGATATCCATCGGTACTGGCTCTCTTTAGCAGGCTCCCCCCTGCTGCTGCTGTGTGCTGGAGGGATTAGCTAACGAGAAGACAGCAGCTCTCTCTCCTGGGTTCCTCCAGCCAGCCGCCATCTGACAGGATGGCCCGACTCTTTACATGGCCAGTTGGGCCCAGCAAGACTTCTTTTTATTCTGAATGCCTCTCTCTTTTTCCTGGCCTCTATATGTTGCTCATTTGAGAGTGTTTTTTTTTTTTCATTCATTTCACTATTAAGACTGATACAAATGTTACTTTGACAAATTGCTCAGCTGAACTACTTCTTTTACCCCAACTTTGCAATAAGTGTTCTTCATTCGTCCCTGATTGGTGGGATCTATGTGAGCAGGTATCCAGGTTAAGTGGCCAACCGCTGCGTCCCTGCAGAGAGCTCTGTGCCTTCAGGCCATCTCACACAGTCATTTCTTAAGCACTTATTTCCACACTGGCTGGCATTCTCTGCAGAGGTTTCCACCACACTGTAATTAGAGGCAAATGGCTGGGAGCAGACCTGTTGATCTGCAGGAATAACCCAGTAAAATATGATATCAACTTTGCTGCCCATTGTTATCACACAATAATTAAGGGAAGTGTAATTTGAGGTAAAATCTCTGAGTTACACAATATGCGCATCTTCCTGCAATGCAGGTACACACTGGAATATTCAGCATAGGAAAAAGATAGTATAGTTTCTTTAATATTTAACCACATTATATATTCGGTACATCTTCCATTTTAAGTTGGAAAAAAGTTATGTTAAGATTGTGCTGTTTAAAAAGATTTTAAAGGAATACTTTTGCTTTCTTTCTAAGAGATGGGGAGAATGATGACATTTGGTCTAAATATGAGGAGGTAGAGCTTTGATGCTGTTAGCTCAGCATAAAGACTGAAAACAGCTAGCCTGGCTCTGTCTGAAGGGAACAAAATTGGATGTCCAGCACATCTAAAGTTCAGCAATTAACATGTTATATACCTCCGCTGTCTCCAACTGTCATGGCGCTCAACTCAAGGTTTCGGGGGTACTCCACAAACCAATGGGTGATGTCACGATAGGTTCATACTTAGACTTGCTCACATCTAGCGGTGAAGTGGCAAATTGCAACCAACTGTACATTGTTCGCATTGCCGAAACTCACAAAAGACCCTATCTACAGCCAGGGTTTGATTTGTCCATTACGGGCTACTGTTACATGGTGGACCTGCTCCCTGAACTGACCCGATAAAATTATGCAACGAAAACACCGTGATTCTTATTTTCCTGGTGACACTAATGAAAAGATATCTATGAATATTATATTCCATTTCTGCCAATAGATCATCCTAAATGTTTGTGTTTTAATGGTCATGTAGGGGTGATGTCCCAGTGGTCAGTCAGTAGGTTAAAGCTGGATGTGGCTCTGTGCTGACAGCCAGCCAAAGCCTTCTTAAAAAGGCTTTGTGTAGAACAGGGCATAAACCCAGATTATGAAACAACAATAAATCAACCCATTATGCTCATTTCATGAAACAGTGAGAACTTATGGGGGGAAGAGCTTGACTTAGGTTTCTAAGAGCTATGCTCTTACTGAGATACAGTAATGAGTGAAGAGATGATGAAGGATAAATGGAAGTTCAACCATCAGTAACAAACAATCAGTGGTGTTTCTGTGCCTGTTTATGCTGTATTCGTTCACACGTTTGCAGATGTGCACCTCTTTGTTGCTTATTTATTAGATATTAGGCAGAAAAAGTAACACTTTCAGAGTTTGAAACAGACTTCAGACCAGCAGCCTTTATTCTGATGAGAGACTAAAGAGGAGAGGAGAACTCAACAGCGACTTAAGCTCATTTGAGCCTCAATTCTCTAAATGTTTGAATCCAGATGACCTACAGATGCTTTAAAGCAGATTTAGCAACAATAGCCAGATGTTGGATGTTGAGAGGTAGCTAGTGCAGGGGTTGGGGGGGGGGGCGGTTATCACACCGGCTGAGTTTTTTTCCGGTCTTTTTAATCGAGAAAAGACTTAAAGCTGTTTCTAAGTGCTTCCAAATCAGATATAACAGACAGAGAAAATCAACTTCTCCATGTAAGTGTGTGCTGCTTTGTGAGGCTGATATGGACCAGAGAGGATTACTCCTGGGTGGGAGGCTGGCTTTGGAAGGACTATGAAGATGGGAATATAGACTTTCCTACTTTATAGGATCATGACAATCAAATAGTGGATGGAAGCCATTCATGTGTGCCATGCAAAGATTCTTAAAGGGGAACACCGCTGAGTTTCACAATTTAATACATTTAATACTTAGTGTATTTTAGTAAACATTTCACACTGGTTTCTGGCAACTGGTTTTTGTTCGCTATACCTCTGTATGTAGCCCAAAGCACAATACATTTCTAATTCAGAAGTGAAGTCCATACTAGGACTATAAAGCTTAAGTATATGTTTATATATACATTTGTAGTGACACCAATTTATCGTCTGATAGAAGACTCAATACCCCAGAATGCATTGCAGCCACAACTGGCATCTAGCTGTCTAGTGTGTGAGAATCCAACATTTTATTTTATTTCCAGCACAAAGCACCACCACCATTTAGTAGTAAAGCATTTAAATTAAAATATATGTTTACATCCATCTTCATAGTTTTTTTTTTTTTTTACTGAGCACACAAATCAACATTAAAAGGACTTACAGCCAATAACAGAGGGAAGAAAACCAGAATCAGCCCGACTGTGTGACGACTGTCTGACTCTACTGTAGGTTACTGATAGTCCCAGCCCTTTCCCTGGGTGATAGTTAATTACCCTGGATAAATCCATTGGCAATTTGTCAGGCTCTTCCAGTGTGCCCCCCACTGAAACCCAACCATTTCCCTCCTCTCTTCTTCCTCGTTCTAAGCTCATGTAATGAATCACTAATCACTTGGTCCCTGACGAACATCCCCAACCTATTATCTCTTAATTACCCTATTCAGGGGGCATCAACACAGGCCAGCAGGGGGCGTGCTGTCAAACAAATATGAAAAATATGATGCGAATCAAATCACTTGGTTCTCCACCATGTATATTAAATTTCAAAACCCTGAACTTTGTTGTGTGTGGATGAGGACAGTGTATTTACTATCGATGTGGTGAATTATGTATGTCACCATGTTTCTGTTCGTATACCTGAGAGGGCGAGCGAGACACTGAAAGCCCCCCGGCTGTGGTGCTTTATGTACATAGAGCCAGAGCGAACTGGCTTGTTCTCAATCTCTGCTCGGCTCTCTGACCGCCCGGCTCCAAATGGTCCTCTTGTGGAGCATTTGGGCTGTGGCAGAAAATGGAGCCTCTAACTCACAGAGTCATTTGCAGATGCGACACTTGGGAATCGAAGCGAGTTGCCACAGAGCAAAGATAGAAATTGGAATTGGCAGCAGACATGAAATGGGGTCAGGGGATTTGTCCCTGAAACAGACACACACACACACACACACACACACACACACACACACACACACACACACACACACACACACACACACACAGAGACAGACACACAGACACAGACACACACAGAACATGTGAGTTTACAGGGTCTTCTAATTTACAAGGGGGGGTGTTCAAACAATAGTGTCACAGATTAACTGAGTCCCAGAAACAGACTCAGAATAAAAAGCCTAATTTGTAGCTGTCATTCAGAATTCCCTCACATGAAATTAAACAGATTCTTGCTGACTTGAGTCTTCTTGAAAGTAAATGTGGTTTGGACATAGGTCAGGGTCACCCTGTCGGTGTGATGGAGCAGATTGTCTAAGCGGTGTGTGAGGCGAGAAAGAGAAATTCCCATACTCCCTTTCCCCAGTCTGAGAAAAGAGCAAAGAATAGGTTCAAGATCACACAGTTGTCGCTTGTTTACATCAACCGAGTAAACCAAGAGCAATTTTTTTATAGCGTCCAAAACTGACAGGTGCCCCCTGCCAAGTCCTCTTAATAGTGAAGGTTTTTGAATTTAATCTCACTAATTTCGACATATCCCTCTATGGATCTTAAAGCTTAACTTTAGAAAAGAAAAAAGACCCTGTACGGCCCTTTTTTGAATCCTGGTGTCCGTTTTTTGTCAATCCTTTAGTGAAAGCCTGTCAAAAATGGTTAGCTTCTCCAGTGAAACTACTTCTTTGCATCTTAGCTCCCGGTCTTGCCCTGTGTCTGCACAATTTCTTTCTATCCTCTTGTTTCTCTCCTTTTGTTTAGATAAAGCGAGGGATTAGGAAAGATTTGCCCCCATAAAGTAGTGGTTTGATGGGCTTTTATCCCACCATGTTGCTAAAGCTGTGTAGCCCCTGGATTAGGCCCTGACAATAGGAACCCTTGTGCTGGGCCGCAGCCTGAGGGGCACAACCAAAGACCGGCTTTGAGAAAGAGGGAGGAAACAAACCTGCCAACCTCGATATGTCAAGTCTGCCAGAGAAACCGTTCAGAAGAGCAGCCCCGGCTACAGCATGGTGTGCTGTGTCTACAGGATCATACAAGGATAAACAATAGTGAAAGTGAACAACTTGTGGCCAGCCTCACATACTGTAGAGAATTACTGTGTCTCTGTCCCAATTATTATATTCTTTGAACACTAATTTCTGCCAAAGTTCTTGATGTTAAAAGTATTTTTAAAGGGGAACTCTGTTCACAGGTTTACAGGTCTTGGGGAGTAGCCTATACTGCATATGTGAAAATGTTGTATAAAGCCTTTTTGGGGTCTCAGAAGGAGCTGTATGAAGTCTGATAAATGTCCTCAAATGATGTCATTTGAGGCAGCTGCTACTAGCATAACACAGCATAACACACTCACATCTGCAACCAAACTGTCAGTTGTGAAGTTGGATTGTGGGTAAACTTTGGGTTTTGACAAGGATGAATAATATGTGGAATAAAAAGAAAAGAAAAGATAGTATCTCTGCTTCTGATACTTTTTCTATTTTGATACTTTTCAAACCACTGTGAGTCTGACAGTGTTATAGGAATACAATGCTAAAGCAATGGAGTACTCTTTTAAAGTTGCACCAATCAATATAGGCTACTTATATTACCAATTAATCAAAAGACGGGTAAGGGGACAAACAAGAATTTTTCCCGGACTTTGAGGTTCCCCCCAACTGTTTTAGCATCTTTCAGCTCATTGTTTTGGGTTTCCTGATAGCAGTTTACACTTTATAGTGCTCCCCAGGGAAGAAAAAATCAATTAATACCTCTTTAACTAATATTTGCTACTCATTTGTTGTGATTTGTTTTTGTCTGAATGTTGTCAGTTTTTATAATTAAAATGTGTAACTTTAACTTTGCACTAGTTTCCTGAATTACAAGAACTCCATAGAAGCCTTATGTATGCCCATTAAATGTGTTGTCACGACAGTCAATAGACTTCATTTTCCTTTGGTTATAGAGATTGGTGTCTTTCAATACTTGCAACTTTGGTGTTTTAAATAGCTTTTATAGATGTCAACCACATTAAGGTGACAGGAGACTGTGTGACCTTGTCCTTTGACATCATGGTAACTGCTGAAAATAGAGGAGCCAGAGATTTGTCCATTTAAATCAGGTATCCAACACATATGAGGAAAGTCTTAAAGGTGAATGCCCAGCTAATACACAGCCGAAGGATTGCTAATGGCAAGTTGCTTTGTACTCTAGTCACACAAGTCCCAAGGAAGCAGTCAATTCTAAACCATACATCAAAATGATTAATTTCACCCAAATGAGCACAAGCTAACCTTGACTAAGAGCATGTGCAGGCCAGAGCAGCTGGATTGAAACCTAATGTATTCATGAAGTTAAAGAAAACCTAATGATAAAAGTTAATGGGCTCTGAAGGCTGAAGGCATCAACTTTTTCCTCGATCTGATGTAAAATGCCACTTGGAAATATAGGGAGTCATTTGAGGGGTAAAATTACAAACGTTCATGCGTTATAAACCTGATTAAAAACTGAACATGATTTATAAATCGCTGCAGCTTCCTCGGCTGAGCTTTGATTCAGGCTGCCAAAGTCCTGATGCAGGGATAAAGTTTTGATATTCAGAAAGCAGGCGGGAGGATGATTGAGAGTAAAGACGATAACTCAGATCTGAGGCGAGGCTTTAACATGATAAAGCTTGAATGCAGCGAGAGTGCAGAGAACAATGAGTGCGGCAATGAAATCCACAGAAATCTGAGATGAATTTGGGGTTTAGAAAGTTAGCCTGGAGCGAGCAGTGCTGAGATCCTGGCGGTGATCAGGATGAAAAGCAGTGTGAAAATAGTAAGTTAAGAGATGGGTAAACTGATCATCATGATCAGGACTGATACTGTTCTGCAAAATAAAACATCTGGAGCTACTGTTTGTCTCTGTTCAGGTAAAAAGAACTGCAACAATTAGTCGATCAACTGATCAAATTAATTGATGGTTTAACTGAATTCATGCTTTTCAAGCAAAAATACCAAAAGTTTGCTGGTTGCAGCTTAGTGTGAGAATCTGCTGCTCTTATATCATTGCATATTGATTATCTTTTGGGTTTCGGAGTGCTGCTCTGACAAAATGAGATATTTGTTCATGTGACCATGAGCTCTGGGAAACTTTGGTGGATCATTTTTAATTTTTTAATGTTGATTTAATCAATAATGACAATAATTGCAAGTTGTAGTTTTATATAAACATCCTGCAGCATAATGTACAATCCACATTTGTCCAGCTAAATGTAAAACATCCTATTTACTTCTCGGCTTTGTTGGGTTGAATAAACAAAACTTAGTTAAATAAGAAAATTTGCTTTAAAATTTAATTATTTTTCCTACAATGATATTTTAATATCTCATAAAACAAATGCCTACATTTACAAAGTCACTCTAGAGTTTTATGTGGCTACTTTGTAATGTAAAGTAGGCATCACAACTTCAGGATACTTTTAGAAAACTGTAAATGAGTACCTTTTGATTATCATTTTAGAAAATCTCATAATATATCAACTTCACCAGTTTGAGACTTTATGAAGAAATTGTTCTGAAAATGTGTTTGTAGCCTATGTCCAAAGAAACGATAACCATGTGTAAACTGAGCCAGTGTGAGTTTGCTGTCCACTCCATTCCTGTCAGGAGGGGCTGCTGCTCCACTGGCCTAATATCACTCTAATAGCAGGCCCTCTTGACACTTGCATTAAAGCCCTCAGCCATGCTGGACATTAGCCCGCATTAAGTTCCGTAAAAAAGCTGATTTGAGGAAGAGCAGCTGAGAGGAATTCCTTCTCGCTTTAATTGCTTTAGAAACGGTTCCCACAAAGAGACACTGGCCAGATTTACCTCCAGTTTAAGTTCTTATTTCCATCGGTTCACAAGTTAATCCGATTTTTTTTCTCCTCTAGGCCCAAATGCTCTGCGGTTATACGGACAAAAGAGAAGAAAACATAAAGTGGGGATTAAAAAAACAGACATTAGAAAATGATCATTATCATTATTGTTATTATTGATCGTTGCATTCAGTAAACCACTAGATAGCCACTTGTTGCTTGAAAACTTCCTCTAAACTCATTCCTTTCATTTTGTTGCTTTCATATTTGGGATTTTTCCAATTCTATAAGAAGCCAAATTAAAAAATCAAGAGGACACCGCTTGAACAAAGTGAACTTTGGGTGAAGGCGTTGAGGTGTAAGAGTATCACATTTTCTTCTCACGCAGACTGTTGTCAGGAGTGTGAAGTTCTGCAAATGAATGTGGCCAAAGATCAAATTGAGTTTAGGATTTTAAACCCCTCCGCCTCCCCCTCCAGCACCTCACCTTCCTCTTTCTCTCTCGCTCTCTCGGAGAAAATTCAACAAAATATGCAAGCTTTACATTAAAAGGCTACTTTTCGATGCCCTTAATTCCAGCCTAAACGGTTTTTCTTCGGGAGAAGAAATCTTTTCTAAAAACCTTGAAGAAGAGAGGGGCATTATTGTTTTAATCCTCTTACCAGCAGTCATTTTAAGACATTTTTTTGGAGGGTGAAATGGCGTCTTGTCTACCCAATCCTAACCTAAATCCCTCGGGGCCGGGGAGCTGCTGGAGGCAGCAGCCCAGCCTGCATCTCTCCATCTCAGCTGCATTCCCACCAAACATGCAGTCACACCGAGGCAGGAGGAAAATAAAATTAAAGCACGGTATTAACCTGAAAGTCACCGTGCGCAAGTCACTGCAGAAGAGTGGTACAGGCCGGTTACTTACTATGTGCACATCTTTTAATTAAGACGTGTAGGCTATTATTAATGTTTTTTGGCTGAATTCAAGAATTAATGAGTTGGAGTTTCCTTTAAAAGAAGCTCTCAATTATTAGACACAGAAGACCTACTGAAAGAAATATTCTAATCTAATATTCAATTTTTTAGATTAAAATTTTAGTTTAGTTTTGTGATATTTGTAATGATTGTTTACACCTAAATTAAATCCAAAAAGTATTAGCCTATAACATACAATGTATGTATATGCTTTTTAATACAATGTGAATGTGGATTAAGGTTTCTGAAATAATTGTGGTTAAAAGCAGGTAACGGTATGCAGTAGGCTATTTTATATTTAAATATCCTATTATAAGAAATCCTTTTAAAAAATTAATAACATTTAAAAAAATGCCCTTTGACCTCGGCTTTAGCTCATATTGAGAAGCACATTTCAACCCTGAGATATTAAAAATATCAAAGAAATAATAATTAAGGCCATTACATAATTGGGAATACCTTAAAAAAAGCATCTTGTCATGCTGACATTTGTTTAATTTAGTTTTAAAGCATTAAGATAATTTGTTACTTAGGTTGAACCCTGATTTGGCGTCAGTCTGCATCCCCAATAAAACATATTATCATTATTATTATCACCCACTCAAATAACAACAGAGGGCTATAACAATAATTAGAAAGATAACCGTTTTTTTCTTTGCAGAAAAACAAAATATATAAAAACACAAAAATGTTTTTGGTTTTTTTTTTCTTCCTTCCAAAACAGCAACAGCGGCAGCAGAAAAGTCGGCACCTTCGGATGCAGAAAAATGATCTATGAAGTGCAGAGTGCAGTGAGGGAGGAGGGCGGAGGGGCTGTGGGGAAGGGAAGCGATGTGATTGGCACAGAGAAGGAGCGTGTGAGCGCCCCGGTGACCCCACCCTGAGCGCTTTAAAGGCCGGTAGATGGCAGCTCAGCATCCTCCCACATCCACAGAGAGGCGAGCCGGAGGACGGAGCGGAGCCACCGGGATATTGTCAGGATATCAGAGTGAATGAGAAAAAGATAATAAGGTGAAAGGAGAAAAAAAATGACCGACTGCGGATTTTAGAGAAGAAGATTTGAAAGGAAAATATTCGGCTGCCGGTGGAGATATTTCGCGTCAGACACACACACAGAGAGAGAGAAGAGAGGTAAGAAGTTTGCGAATTAGCTCCGAACAAGTTATTTTAAAACTCTAAAAAAGTGCTTTACGGGTCTATTTTTTTCTTTTTTTTTTTTTTTTTTTCTTTTGTTGCATTTTGGTTTTGTTATCGTGGAGTTTTGTTTGTCATCCAAACTCCATGAAGTCTTGGACAAAATCGCTTCCAACAGTGGACTGAGGTCTCCACCATCTCTGGTGATACAGCAGCTGAACAACGCGACTATCTGCTGCTTAAAGTTATAGTCGATTAAAAGTATGAAAGCGTTCAAAGTTTTTCAGTAACACCGGCAGTTATTATTATTATTATTATTATTATTATTATTATTACACAAATACACATCCTCATTTAGGTAGCCTACATTCAAACATTGTTTAATACGATTTTAAAGACGGTGTTTTTGTTTTTTGTTTGCAGGTTGTTTATTGACTATAGGCTATAGATTATCCTCATCCACGTCCTGTGTCGTTTAACTTTCTGCATGCTGCTGAATTGATGCCATGCATACACAGCTCCGGCCCCAAGGCAATCTTTAGTAAAAGCTGTATAACTCATAAATCCACGGCAATTAGCATAATTAGGCTTAAATCAGAGCCCGAGGCTGTGTGACATTGTCCTGAAAGAACTGCGTTATGTTGAATTTTTAAGCTGCAGATTTAAAAAAAATCGAACAGATTACACGAATCGAGCCAGAGGCTGATTTGGTAAAATAATGCAATGAAAGTACTTAGACCTACATGGGAAAAAGAAAATGTTACAGCATTAGTCACACGTTTTGATCTCTCTCTCTCTCTCTCTCACACACACACACACACACAGTAACACACAGGCTGGCCCATCTTTCACGTGTCAGGCCTGATGATAAATTAATAGCCTTGTTGGAACCTATTTGCACCCACATTAGACAGGAGCCCAACTGGGGATCCCGGGCATATTTCACTGAAGACCTGTCACACATCTCCGCCAGCCTCCAGGCGTCTGAGACTGACCTGGGACCCGCCACAGATTGAAATAAACGCCCCCCCCCCCCCCACTGGAGTCAAACTCTCAGGGAGCAAAGTAAATATTTGGTCGCACCTGCTGTCAGTGCAGCCTGCGGAGCTGTAAGAGCGCACAAAGGCAATGCTTTCAATTAAAACCTCTTCAGACTGAATTTAATGTGCTTGTAGACGGTGAAATTAAACAGCGAAATGGTCAGGTTTCCTTTCATTGGCCTATTTTGTTTTGCGTGGACGGGAAAAATGTCTGTATTTATTATTTACACCTGCCTGACCAATAATTTATATTATTGTTATTATTATTATTATTATTATTATACCTTTACATAGGCAGGGAATTTTATTCATCTCAATTGTGGACCATGATGAACAAATGAATCTATACATATAACAATACCAACATCAAGAAAGGGCTACAAAAGTATTGTATTTGTATTTAACTGCTGAAGTAGGCTTATGCTCCCTTTTTTTAAGTAATTGTAAATTACTAAATTTAGGCTGCCTTTCATTTCTGATTGGAAATAACAAAATCATTTGAATTAACATTTTTTTTCTGCACACCTCCGTTTACTATTATCCACTAGTTAAATCTGTCAGACAATTATTCAGTGTTGGGCTGTAGGTTCATGAAAAAAAGGATTTCTTTCTTAAAGCTTTGATCAGATGGTAATTGTAAATGTTTCTGTAGGCTACTTTAAAACTTTCCAAGATTTTTTTTTTCCTGAACTCCGCACCATTTAAATGTTTTACTTAAATGTAATCTTTTTTTCTAACAACATACACAGAAATACTGATTCAACATTTATTTCAAATGAATAATTCTTTCCTTTGGAGCGCAGTCGTTAATTCTCGTATTTCACCTGTTGCCATTTCAATTAATCAGGCTACACTATAATAAAGAGCAATTCAGTTTTTATCAGCGCTACGCCTCTAAAAAACAGACTGCTTTGTTCAGTAAACAGGACAGTGACACTCACAGCAGCTCCTCTCTCTCTCTGCAGACAGCTCGCCGGTCATGCAGCACTACGGGGTGAACGGCTACTCTCTCCACGCCATGAATTCACTGAGCGCCATGTACAACCTTCACCAGCAGGCGGCGCAACAGGCCCAGCATGCACCTGACTACAGGCCCTCAGTGCATGCCCTTACTCTTGCAGAGAGACTGGCTGGTAAGAATCAGTTGCTTATTTTGTTGTTCAACTGTGTATTAACACAAATTCAGTGTGCGTTGATCTCTGGGTGACCTTTGACCCGTCCTTCAATTAAACTGGTCGTGTTTCTTATTTCTCAACGGCTGCACATTTCAAGACATTATCCTCGAGGCCCGGTATGGCTCCCAGCACCGAAAGCAGCGGCGCAGTCGGACGGCCTTCACCGCCCAGCAGCTGGAGGCCCTGGAGAAAACTTTCCAAAAGACCCACTATCCTGATGTGGTGATGCGGGAACGTCTAGCCATGTGCACCAACCTGCCTGAGGCACGCGTTCAGGTAAAAAAAAAACCTCATAATGCATGTATCTTGTGTGCACAGTGCAGTTTAAAGGCAAAAGAGTAAACTTAAAGTTAAAATAATCTAATTAAAAGTGATAATGGACAGGCAAGGTGCTGAAAAATGTGAAGACATTGCATTCACTGATCTGTCTCTCCATCCATCGGCCAGGTCTGGTTCAAGAACCGCCGGGCCAAGTTTCGTAAGAAGCAGCGCAGCCTGCAGAAGGAGCAGCTCCAGAAACAGAAGGAGGCATCTGGAGCTGCAGAGGGATCTACAGAGGACTCCAAGACTGACCTCACCACCACCAATGCCACCACTACCACCCTGGTTCCTGAAGCCCACACTCCTCCCCCTCCCTCCTCTTCCTCATCCTGTCACTCAGAGACAGAGAGGCTGGCAGCCGCACGGCCCCAGCCTGGAGAGATGAGCGTTGAAGTCAACGTCACATCCCCTGAGCCATCGGACAGCGAGTCAGCAGTGGAAGATAATGCTGACAGAGAGGAGGACGAAATGAGAGGGGAGACAAGGGTGAAGATCAGGGAGGAGACGCAAGGGGAGGGGGGAGCGCAGCCGGGGAGCAGCTCCCCATCCTGCAAACGGCTGAGCCCCACATCAGGTAAAAATATCCCAGTCTAATGAGTGCAGCTACTTTTCCTGTTACACTCCCTGATCGTACATTTAAGAATCTTATCATAGATGGATATTCTAACTGAATTGGTGTGCAGGATAAACAAAAAAATATTGATGCAAGAGTCAGAGTGTGTTGACATATACTAACGTCCTCCTTCTCTCTTCATGTTTCTCAGAGTCTCCCTTGAGCTCCCCCGCCTTGCCGTCCTCCAGTAGTGTGACCAGCAGTTTGGCGCAAAGCAACTCCTACGCTTCGTCTCCTCTCAGCCTCTTCCGGCTGCAGGAGCAGTTTCGTCAGCACATGGCAGCCACCAACAACCTGGTGCACTACCCGTCCTTTGACATGAGCACGCCGTCCTCTCTGCCCTACCTGGGCATGAACGTCAACATGCCGTCCCCTCTGAGCTCGCTGCCCTGCCAGTCCTACTACCAGACCCTGTCGCAGGCCCAGCAGGTATGGAACAGTCCGCTGCTGCAGGCACCGCCAGGCAGCCTCCCTGGAAGCCTCAACAGCAAGACCACCAGCATTGAGAACCTCCGTCTGAGGGCCAAGCAGCATGCAGCCTCGCTGGGATTGGACACGCTCCCCAACTGAAGCTCAGGCTGCTCAGTTCTCATGTGTTCGCCCTCTAGTCAGGGCCGTACCTATGAATTATGGGCCCTGTCAACAGGAAGTGACTCTGGGCCCCCCTTCGCTTTCCTCTTGACCTCTCACCACTGTCAGCAACTATGGGTATCCATCCAAAACTCAGACACATCTCCAAAAACTACAGCAGAAATATCATATAATATCTATAATAAGTTTTTGTGGTCACCACCCAATTGGCTGTCATGATTTCAAAAATCCTCTGTTGTTGTACAATGTTTTCTTTGCAGTTTTCTAGATTTCAAATAAAGCCAATTTCAAAACCAGGGCGGTGTGACAAACAGTAGAAACGGGATATTTGTAGGCACACCACAAACCAAAAAATTAGTTTCAGAGCTGGCACTTTAATTTTGGGCCCTCGGTTGTCGACACACGTATTCCCCTTCACCTCATCGTCATCGTATGGGTGCGCAGCTCGACGCCGGGGGACACACCAGAGCATGACGGACACCTCTGCTGGATAGACTTAACAGAAAATAAGATTAGAACAAGAACTCAATGGACTAAATGCAACAAAAAAAATCCCACCTGGACTGCAGTTGTAACTGAAATGTACTTTTTGCCTGTGGATTTTTGCTTGTATTCAACTCCTCCTGGTCAACAGCATAAGCCAACTCTGCTAAAGCTAGCTGCTCACTATGTTTTCAGCCTCCTCTGTGACGTCAGGACAGGAAGTCTTAAACTGCAGAGCTGTCAGTCTTATTCCAGGACAGATATAAGATATTAAAATATTCTATAACTCAACCCCTGAACGTGAACTATGCATGCATGCATCCCTCTGAAGCATGGCTTACAGCCGCAAGACACAGAATGAAGTCATGTCAGATCTGATATCAGAAATAAAGCTCAGATCATGCAATATAATCCCACACACGACTCTCCTTGTTTAAAGTTACAGCACTCAGCTCAGCCTGCAAGAATCCATTGAGCGTTGTAAATATCCCTCAGTGTTCGCCTCCATCTGCCTGGCTAAAGAGTAACTCCATGTCTCCTTTTGTGTGAAGGATTTGAGTGGAAATAATTTTTTAATTGTGGCTTTAAGCAAAGGACCTACAGCAGAAATGAAATAAGGGGAGTCTCTGTAGAGGAGGCACAGTGACAAATAAATGTGAACCCAGCAGACATTTTTGTTCACTCGGGTGCCAGACTCAACTCAACAGAGTCACCACTTTTTCTGAGCCACTGGCTTCAGCAGAAAGACGCACGGGCCCATTCTCTATGTATTATATCACTGTAGATTCAAGACATGTATTTCTCAATTGTTTAAAATGTGAGTAATTTATCTGTTTAATGCAAGGGAATAAATCACACCTAAGAATGACTCATGCTCTCAGTGTCATCGGTTGAAAATATAAGATGAAAATATCTGCTTATACATATTGCCTCATTTTGCCATTTTACAAAGCAAAGAGGAAGTTTTAATCTAAGACAATGACTCTAGAAATCGTTTGTTACTACAAATGTAAGAAATGAACAAACATGAGGTGGCCTTTTTTGTACAAAAGTCCTTCATTTAGATATTTGTCTGGTTGAATTGAGGAAATAGAGACAACCCTGTATGAATATCATGAAAAAAATCCCACTTTCTTAATGGCAGATTTGTATATATATTTTTTTTTTGTAGATTTCTGAATCGTTGGACCTTTATCAGCTTAAAGGTGAGTCAGAATGAGACCAGACAATCCGTCTAGATTGTGAACCAGGAATAATCACATAGCAGGACATACAACCCACATGCACTCACACACAGGCCTTTAAAAAAGACCCCAAAACATTTTCTCAAAGTTTCTCAAGTGAGAGGAAGTTGGCAAAAAGCGAGGGATTAGTTTAGGGTGTGCTGAATCCAGCTGGATGGCTGACAGCACTGAAAGGGACTGACAGAAAACTGAATCTTAATAAACAGTTTTGATTTCCACGCACATTACCTCCAACCCTTTATAGTAAAAATGTAAGTTTGGTTAATATGTTCCACTGAAGACACCTTGATGAACCATAAATAATTTAGACACAGGAGGTCTACCGTTCTCGATGGTGAGGTTTACATACCACATACGGGAGAACCTGCCACTTGTTCACCCAGTGCAGAATAACTAATCCTAAATGAAATGACTGAAGCACAGTGTCAGGCTCTAAAGAGTCTCCAATCCACCACCCACCCACCTACCCTTCACTCTCTCCTCTCTCTCTCTCTCTCTCTCTGCTCCCCTCTTCCCCCACCCTGTCAGCCAAGGTTTGGCTGCACCGAAACAGAATGCTTTGCCATAAGAAGATTACCTTTGGTTGGGATATCGATGGATTAAGTAAGAATAGAATGAGATAAAATAGGACTGAAAGGGTTCCTGGAGTCAGCAAAGTTCAGACACCTGTTTTTTCTAGGTCTTTTCCCGCTTCCTTGCTCCATGACCGTAAAGATTATATCACTGTCGAACTGGAGAAAGGAAGGTGAGAGGGGTGGGTGGTTTAGGATGGGACAGGTTACAGTGCATTAAAATATTTTTGGGGCTGTAAAGACAATTCTTACAGATGCCTTTGGGCATTATTCATACATACTTTTTAAATATGTGGTCAATTTGTCATGAACGTCTAGGTTTTGCGTGTTCATAACGATCATATGGGTGTAAGTTAATGGGAATGCTGTGTTTGTGTGTGTGTGTGTGTGTGTGTGAGTGTGTGTGTGTGTGTGTGAGAGAGAGAGAGAGAGAGAGAGAGAGTGTGTGTGTCTATGGCAGCTAAGCTGCTGAAGGTTTCCAGGAGCTCTTTGATGTGTATCTGGGCAATGCGCTATTAGAGGGATTTTGCTAGTTGACAGCTCAGAGAATGTGTGGAGGAATTGCGATGCCAGCGGGCTAAAAGAATGCTGGAAACAGGATTAGGATCATATTCTGGCAGCTCCTGTCACTTCATCAATGGGCTAAGGTTTCCTCAGTGACAGCCCTCCTTCTCTGCCCTGCTAAAACCTTTAGTGGGACCATAAAAGGGGTGAGAGAGGGGAAAAAACAATGATTGAATGGTGTGCTATGATTTCTGTGCTGGGTTTGCTCTGAGGGCTTTGTGTTGGGAGGTCTGAGGGGGACGGCGTTGATTTGGAGGGAGGGGTAGGTCGTGGGGATGAGAAAAAGGGGCTGTTTTTTGGGGGGTGGGGGGCTGTGGTCTTTCTTGGAAGTTTTAACACCCAAATCCCCATGGCAGAGCATGTGGAGGGGTTTTACACTGATTCTGGCGGACAGGGACACCAGCTTGGTGTCCCCCAGGGGACGACAGCAGCAGAAGCAGCAGCAGGTGGGGAGAGAAGGGAGAGTGCTGTTTCCTGAATTTTCAGGATCCAGTTAGTCTGTGTACTGTAAGCCCTCCCTGTCTTCACCAAGTGAGACTTCTTGCACATAGCGACGCTACATCTGCTTATGTAGATATGTAGGAGTGTGATATAGGCTTGCAGGCTCATTTGAGGATATAACAGTGACTCCCTCTTGTGATTAGTTGATTTTATTTTACTGAAAGATTAAAATAATAAGTTGATCAACAAGTATTGTTTTATCATATTATATTATATTATATTATATAAGCCTATTATAACTTATTCCTGTTTCATAGAGCTACAAAGCCAATATAAAAATTATTAAAACAAAACACATCAGTGAACCATTAAATTTCATTAAAATAAACATATATACATAAACATAAACATAAACATATACAGACACACACACACACACACACACACACACACACACACACACACACTTTAATTGGTAATTTTATGGGATTTGTTGATAGTTAAAATATGTATATATTGCATATGCATGTGTATAAAACATGTGCTTTGCACCACATTTAAGTGCAAGCTATTTTTCATTTGTAGGTCCTGAAGAGGTTAAAAAAAGCAAATTTTTAAATTTATTTATTAAATGGAATTTCCCGATATTTCTAATGTGAAATGCAAGACATCACAAATACAAACCTAAATTTCACACGAGAAACACATTTCAGGTGATAAATTCACATTAGGCTACTTCATGTAACAGAAGTCAAATGATGAATTTACAGATAAGCACACACAGCTTTTCAGTCATTTTACATATGAAATATCATATTTCACATTATTTCACGTGCTTTTTTGAACATAAGAAATGAATCTTTAATCACTAGCTGTATGGTCAGACCTGACCCTTGGGATTACATTTAAATTTGTATTCCTCTACTTTCTTTCCATGAAAAACTATCATGGATCAGCCTCTTTCTACATATCACTCACCATGTTCAGGTGATCATTAAAGCTGAGAGGATTGTGAGGTCCACATGTAGTTGGGCCTGAGGTTGTGTTGTAGAACAGTTCCCGACTGGGCTTATAGGGTGGTCTCTGCCATGCATCTTGGACCAGCTGTCTCCATGCTGCCACCTAAACCCCTTCCCCCAAGAGTGTAACTCCACACTTTGCTCACCCATGTGAAACAATACTTTCACAATACCACAGGAGTTTGATTGTTGGCGACAAGTTATATAATGCCAGGAATTACAGACTAGCATGCAAATGCTAAATCCTCCTCTCTTTCTCCTGAGAAGTGGATGAGACGGACTATATCTGCAGGCTTCACTCTGGCTCCCCAGCTTTGTGCTACAGAGACGCTCTCCTTTCTCCCCCTGACTTGGGTGATAATCCTGACACGCACTGTCTGCATTTTTTACTGTACGTGTTTAAGCGCATTTGCAGAGCATTTATCTCTCCAATGTAAACCAATTTGGCTATAAGGGCCTTGGGCCAAGCAAGGCGCTGGAGGGAAGAAAGGAAAACTCAAGCCTAGCAGATGTGCAGAGAAGGGAGGATGGGAGAGCTGGCGAGGATGCGGGGGTTGATGAACAACTGAATGCAGCAAAAAAGGGAAAGCGGAACTGTATGGGAGAAAGAGTGTCCCTTGTCCGAAGGGTAAGCTTTTGAAACTTGGGATAGGGGCCTTTAAAGCCGATAGAGTGTGGATCACTGAATTGTTGAGTCACAGAATCTGAGAAAATCATACGGAGCTCCCAGTTAATCCTGTCATAGTGAAATCGGTGAGCATACTTTGGGGATCCCAGCCCCTTCTGAAGAAATTTGGAGCCTGCTGTATTGACAGAGCTGCTGTTTGATACCGCCTATACACCTGTATCAGCTGTCTGTTAATCTGCCTTCCCCTCCTCCCACTAGTCCTCCACAGCACGTCGCCTCTGCTGGTAGTAATGGCTGATGAAATGGACCAAAGACCTAAAAGCTGCCAATCTTGCTGCTTCTAGATGTCTCCTTTAAGTGGCTCTGGTTGCAGGCTGAACTTGTCACTTTGATCATCTGAAAGGCAGGATCCCTGCTGTGTCAAACATTACTACCTGCAATTCTGTGGCGCCATAAAGACTATGGGCTCCTTGGTCCCTGAAATGGGACATTAAGACAGAATCATCCTAGTTTAGTTGGGGCGATATCAAGGTGTTTTATTTGTTGGCACACAGGCAGGGTCTGAATGTGTTTGGATGGCTTTTAAAGTACCTGATCTTATAGTCTAAGGTTCCTGTAAATGAGGTGTTTGCTGCTCTTATCAATGAGACGTTACATGAGAAGAGCACCTTGGCCTGCCAGGGCTGGTGAATAGCTCTTCTGTATGATTCCACCAGGCTCAGCTTTGGCTAGATGCCCTCTACATCTAACTTCTCAAACTCTTTCATTATGTTGTCGCACTTTCTGATGTTAAATCCTGGATCAATGTTATTCATAACATTGGGACTATGTTATGACATTTAAAATGTTTTCTTCCAGTTACTGATAATACTGATAAGGTTCTATATCACATACAATCAGACAATGGTAGAAAAAGTATTCTTAAATAATGCAGCCTGACAGAGTTTTGACCTGTATAGATAAAAGTTGCAAAAGGGTGTATAACTGGGTGTTGATTATAAGTGGGATCAACAGTTTGTTTGTTGTGACTATAACATGGAGAGTTTTGATCTGCAGTTAAAATGTTGCAACTTGTGACTTAGTTCGATGGGTTTGTAACACTAATACCTCCTGCATAAGTTCCAGATATTATCAGATTATTTTTGATCTTTTATGCACACATGCATCATTCACACACTCACAATAGTGTAGACAGAACACTAATACAAATAATATGATTGAGCCCCTCATTGATATGTACATATGTCTTCTTCCTGATGTTTGTTTAATAGGACTATTTTATATTTAGATGTGTCACAACAGAAAAAGAACAGGTGTTACTAAAAACATAAAGAATGGCTCGGTTCTATTCAAGTGTCCCAGCCCATGACAGTGCGACAGTGAACTAGCACGCACAATACCAGCACCCTGAAACAGAAGCAGCGAAATGGAATTCAGCCATCTTTAATTTTTATTTCTTACACCTGTGTGTAATGTCTGCTGTGAAAAAGGCCTTTATATAACACATCAAAAAAACCTCCACATCCAGAAAATGTTTATATAGTGATGAGAAATATCATGTTATCTTAGACTTCACATTATTATGAAGTCAAGCTTCATCATATGCTATTAGTTATTTTTCCATTTATCAGTAAGAGTATACATTAATTCATATTTATTAAAATGTAAATGCTTTGTGTTAGCCAAAATTCATTCTCTTCTACTGTCCCTAGTTGGCCATAACAGGAAAAATTAAGAGTCTCACATTTACGTTACAGTCTGACAGATTACATCTCATCAAGTTTATCAAAGCGACGTGTATGTGTTTTAGGCTAGTACTGTGTATTGTTTCAACAAAATAAGATTAGGATTAAACAGAGTTTAGATAGTAACCATTTTTCTTTTGACTATACATTTTTTTTAAATGTATTCTGCTACAATTGGCAGCAGATATGAAATATTCTTCTGAACTATATCACTTGTGCTTTTATCATCTGTGATGTATTTAAGTACTACAGTATATAAATAACATTTAAATTGATTTTAATATGTATAATATAATACACACGACTGCCAAATTATAACTGGTAAATGTATTTAATGGGCCAATTTGAAGGCTGACTTTGTGCATGTGTGTGTGTCTATTTGTCATTGCTTCTGTCTCAGATCCTGAGGGATTTATGAACAATGTCAAGTTCCCTCTGAAGACCTGAGTCTCTTCACTGCCTCTTAAAGCTTAATGCTCCCTGACTGAGTGGCACAGCGAGAGCCACACACTCTCTCTCTATGTGCCACAGATAATGCTAAGAACAACCTCTCAATTCCAGCTCTCCTCCTCGCCTAATGTGCCCTCCTTCCTCTTCCGAACGTACACGGCCATTTCCATTCAATGATACAACAGTGCAAACATGGGTGATTGTAATGGAAAACACTGACATTGTCCCTAATGGTTTCCCATCCCAGGAGAGTTTTAAAACATATGTAAATTTATGTAAACCCAACAGAAACACATATTTACAATAGCACAGGGTAATCACAATATGACGACATGGTGCGCTGGCCTTGTAGATGGAGGCGCCATGTGTCATTAGTCTCCTTTATCTCTTTTCTGTTTCCTGTTATGGCATCAGTGCAACAATCACTCACAATAATAATGAAAATGATCTGCGCTCATCTGTGGCACAGTGATGGAGAGGGAGAGGTGGAGGATGAAGAAGAAGGTAAAAAGAGGGGTTTTTGTGCCCTCACCTCTGCTGGATGCCCTGAAGGTGCACCATACTTTATAAACTCAGTTCATTAAATATTCACCAACAAAACTGGTTTACTGTACAGGTTTTAAAAGCTGTAGATATCAAATCAAAAATGGCACATCACAAAATGTATCAGAGGATCATGTTTTTGATGACTTGTACCATTTCCAACATCTGGAAACTAATTTCAACATCTCTATCGTAGAAACACAAAACAGCAGTAGAACCTCTATTAGAAATCAGTTACTTTATTTCATTCTTAGTTCCCATATCACAGAAAGATGTCAGTGCTTGTAAAGAGAGAAACAACATTATTTTCCATATTCATTTTAAATATTAGTTTTCAACGTTTTCACAATGTAACTCGCAGTACCTCTTTGCTTTGGTGACATGAATTCAGTTTCTTCCAAAGCATGTGTCCCTCTTCATGCTATATTGCATGAAATATTAAAGAATACCAGGCAAGACCGAACAAAGACTTTGCTCATTTCACACCTACGACAGGATGCTGAATTTCGCAAAAGGAAAAAAACCCAACAAAAAACATGTCAATATCAATTAGAAAAGATTTTACAGCATTCATTTTAAATATTTTAAATTTTAAATGTAATAGTACAGTACAAATAAAATGTTAAAATCTTGAGGTTTGTCGGTGACAGACATACAAAAAAGGTCTGAACCTTTTTGACCAGTAAACATGAATATATCTTTTAACAGTTTTATAGTCAACATTCATTAAATCTTTATTATGGCCATAAAAAGCCAAAGAGTAAAAGATACCTGAGTACAGAGCAGAAGAGTGAAACTAAAAACTGAATTTGTTGAAAGGATATTACTATATTATTTCCATTTTCAAACAATCAACTACTGTACCTTTTCAAAAGGAATGTTAATTGTGTTATCTTTTACTCATATTTCATTTTTTTAACGTGTTTAACAAGTTTTGTGTTTGAATGATTTGAACAATTTCTGAGACTAGCTTATTATTTGTATTTCTCATTTTCTCACAGGATGTATTTAAGTCACATTTAATTGGAAGTCCCTTCAGGTAGCCCCACCTGTGGTCTCCAGGCCTTACTTTCTGCTCTGTTTGATTAGTTGTTCCACCTCCTTCATGAAGCGCAAGCAGAGCTCATCCTGCCACGGCAGGGCGACACACTGCACCGCCACGGGCAGTCCCTCACCACCAGACACAGCCTGAACACGAACACAGTACCCAGTCGGTCAACAGTCAGCAACCAGAAACACCATAGTCTTCTGCCTCCACCTACTGACCAACTGTGGAACTACTTTTGGTTTAGGGACAGAGTGATAGGTAGTATCATGGATGGATTACTGAGCAGAGTTCCCCCTTTTTCTAAACCCTCTCCTGCATGCAAGTCTACTCGAAGTCAAACTGAAAAAATGTATAATTGATGAATTGTTAGTCAGACAAACTAGTTCCAACTTCTCGTATGTTTGTGTTTGCAGCTTTTATAGATATATCTTGTAATAATACACAGAAAAGGTTTTGGGGGGGTCATGTTGAGCAAGACCAAACCAGCAATCTAAAGATGCCAGCTTAGACTAAGAAGAAATTGTGATTGGCATTTTGTTTACTATCATCTGGTATTTGGCCTAAGTAGATTAGTAGTTAGTAGATTACTAGTAGATTGAAAGCTGATTAATTGAAATATAGAAATAATTGTTAGCTGCAGATCTGCTTCAAATAAGCATAATACAAAAGTCAATATAAATCACAAATTGTCTCTTTGAAAAAATTTTAATCTTTACAAAGTAACTGTATTATATCATTTGGTATCTGTCACCTCTCACTGGCACATGGTTCTTACCTGTTTGAAGGACTTGTCCATCAGGTCCTGGTAAACACCCTTATAGTGCTTGAGTTCCTCCTCATCCTCAGCCGTCACCGTGGAAACAGGAACAACCCCGGCAGGAAAGTTGAGGAGATTGTAGAGCATCATGTAAGTGAGAACATCTGGAAGTACAGAAAACAGAAACAGGTTGTTCACTGTGGTACACTGGGTTTTATAGTAGTAATATTAGTGCTGTTCTGTACAGTCATGAGCACAACAACGTACAGTGCTGTGATAAAAATGGACATTATTATATCTCTATCATTCACAATGCCCTTTCAGATATCACAAACACTGTAACTGTTCAGGGTACCGTACGAGTATTCTTGCCGCAGTATAAGAAGTTGTAGGCGGGTCCGATAACAGGGCACAGCAGCACGTCTATGTCGCATCTTCTCCAGTGTGCTATCGTTTCAGAAATGTAGTCCTAATGAAAACACAAGAGAATTTAGTTTCACTTGTATGCATTCATACATATACAAGCATTATTAGCTGGCAGCTAACAGTACCTCAACAGCAGCATGCTGTTTCCACAGATCTGGAATAGATCTAAAAACAAAGGAGAGAACGAATCAGTACGGTATGTTTCGGCATTTTGTCGATTACAATGTGAGAGTCACAAAACTTCAAGAACAACCTGTCAACATTAAAATTACTTTCTCACCCAACTCCACAGATAGAACTGAAGATGGCAGAAACACGAGGAGACTGCAAAACACAAGCACAACATAAAACAAACTTTAAGTATTAAATCACACAGTGCCTGTTTCTTCAAGGCAAATCGCTGAGGAAGAAATGTGTCTTTAGTCTGTATTTAGTCTGTCACAGAAAGAGACACCTCACCAGGGGCTTGAGGAGGAAGGAGAGGGTTTTCTTCAACCACTTGGGAAAATAGTAAGGGAGAACCTGTGATCTGAGACAGGGGTCCACAGGGCCCCCCACCCTAAAACAGAACAATAAGGGATCTGTGAGGAAAATGAATCATATAACACGGATATTTATGTTTGTTTATTGCAACAACTAACTCTAAGACGTATATCAGATAACAACTTCAAAATTAGATATTTTATAGAAAAAAGGAAATGTGAAATGTTTAAATTATTTCCCCCTCCTCTTCAGTCTCCTTCCTCTTGGTTGTGGTCTACTAGTACTACCATATGTATAATTCCTTCATAACCGTGTTATTGTGATTTATTTGTTCAGTGGTTTCATACTGGGTTTGTATCTGTACTTGTTCTATGGATGTCATAAGACAGCAGTTGTTTTAATTCCCTCAGAGCATACTGACATATTGTCAATCCTGACTTGATTCTGTGTTGGTGTTCTCTTTACACGCCTCTCTCTCTTTCTGGGACTATGGGAGTAATGACAAGTAAGACAAAGCTAACTGCTGTACTAATAACATTTGGAATGTGTTGTTTAAATAAAAGTTTTAAAAAAGCATTTGAGTTCTAAAAATCTGATACAGGTCGTAAATATGCTAATTCTCAAACACAGTTACACACAATCATCTAACTAATGAGGCTAAAAACAATGACTGCACAGATGAAATAACTTAAAAGGAAACTCACAGTTTTTGAAGCAGGGTGGTAGCTCCGTCTGCTAACACTCCCTTTATCATCAGTTCATGGGCAGCGTGACTGATGTTCAGAGGACTGTAGGGCACCAACTACCGGCACAAAAGACATAAAAAAGGGACTGCATTAATAACATTTAGCTCATATGACATATTTTATGTGGCCGTAGATTGTGCCTGTGAGTGGTGTGGTCTTACAGTGTGCCCTGCTTGCTCTAAGAGGGCTTTGACCTCTCTGATGCCTCGGGCCATGCTTGGAGACGGCTGCACGTAGCCATCGTTTTCTAAGTAACCGATCCTCAGAGGTTTGGAGCTCTGGTATATCTGAGGACAAGACATTTTAATTCTGTCAGGTTTGTAGGGAGACATCTGAGAGGAAACGCACATAAACAGATTCACTTTTAGTACACAACTAGAAGATTGAGTCTTTTTATATATTAAGGCTTTCATTTTGTTTACCTAATTTACTTGAAATCAGAGGGCCAGACCTCAGAGTCATGATGACAAAAAAAAGTGTGTGAACACATTCTTAGCCAATGAAGCTAATTCTGATAAATCAATACAAACATTCATAATAATGTGTCTTTATGTTTCCCCTATGCATTATACTGTATATGGGTGAACTCAACTCATTACCACCACATTCCCCCAGAGAGCTTTACGGTGCAAACAACAGGCACCTCAAAGGAGTTTTCATCATGTTCTCTGAAAACTGGTACGAGGAGTTGTTCCAGATTTATGATTTCAGTGTCATCACTGTGCATCCATAAAGACATATGTGCTGAGATCTGTGTTAGGCTTAGCTTAGCACGAGAGGCAATCTCCACTCTTGTGAGAAGGCTTTCCACAGGAATTTGTCTTCAGGAATTTGTTCTCATTTAGCCACAAAAGTATTAATGAGGTTCTTTACTGAAGCTGCATGATAGGTTACAGTTTATCTTTAAGTGTTTGTATACTGAGGTTGAGTTCAAAAGTTTACTGAGGCCTGTAAAGTTACTTCACACCAAACTTGATTTCTTTATTGACCAGGCTTTGTGCACAGTGATGTTGAAACAGGAAAGGATATATTCAGCAAACTGGCATCATGTTATCAAAAATATATAGATCTCTGGATAAGCAATGTCTGGCTGTGAGTCACATTGATCTACCCACTCTTTGGTTTGCTATCCTCAAAAAGGAGCAGACTAGCATACTATATTCACTAATATCATTTTTATACTTTGGTTTCTGGACACACCTGCGTGTTAAAAGGTAAGGGTGGAACAGTGGGGTCCAAGGAAAACATGTGGTCGCAGAGCAGAGCCTGCATACACAGAGCCAGACTGTCCACATCCCTCGCCATGGGTCCGGATGATGACAGCACTAATTTCAAAAGAAACATAACAAAAAGCAATGTGATTTTTCAGACGACACATGTAGAGCTGTACGTTGGCAATGATGACGCTGCTTAACTAAACCTTACCAGATTTTTGCCCTCGATAAATGGGGCGTATACCCTGTGAACTGACCAAAACACAAAGAAATCAAAACAAAACAAAGAAGCAAAGAAGTGTGGTGTGGTGGAAAGTTTCATGAGTGTACAATGACTATCCATAAAACTGACTGACACGGAGACACTCACCTAAGCCGGCCTGCTGTTGGCTTAAAGCCAGCGATGCCACAAAATGAGGCAGGAATACGGATACTACCCCCTATATCGCTGCCTAAACCAAGCACGGAGCCTCCTCCCCCAATGAGAGACCCCTCGCCACCGGAAGAACCTCCGGAGGTCTTCTGGAGGTTGTGAGGGTTCACGGTCTGCCCATAGATGGGGTTAGAACAGTCATAACTGGAGATGAGACAATAAAACACAGATAAGCAATGAGCCTAACGGTCTTTGCACATATAAAAAATCACATATTACCTTTGCGCTGGACAAATAGAATTGCATGAGTGCACTGTTATTGTACAGTGTGTAACAACAGTGTCACAGCTTAACTTCCTGATTATTTAACTGAGAAATTAGTTACTTCAAAAGGCCCTGTGGCAGGTTGGTTTTCACAAAGGGAATAGCTCCTTGTCTCTTCAGAACTTCAACAAGCACGCTGTCCTTCTCGACAGGCTGGTCCAAATTAATGATCACACCACAAGAAGAGTCGTGATTCTTGAGTTATAGAATGAAAACAGGCAAAGACAGCAGTGTTAGACAAGAGCACATGAAAGACATAAGTCTGAGCTATATTAAGAATGCTATAATAGTATTATAAGTGCTTACAAATATCTGGAAACTTTGTCAATGTAATTGCCATTCTGTAAGGATGCAGTTAATACAAAATACCTTGTACGCAATGTTTTCTTTAATGCTGACTGGAACTCCGTACAAGAGACCTTCCTTTATGGAGGAAGCAGTTTTCAACTGGTCAAAACTCTCCAACAAGATCCCAGTGCAGCAGTTCAGCTTTTTGTTTACATCCAGAGTCTGTGGAAAAAGTAAAAACCATTTGGTATGAAATGCACAAGGAAACTACTAACTAGTACATGTTAAATATTGATTTAGTGACAGTGCATGAAAGCTACTTTTAGGCAAAACGCCTCAAACTAATGATTGTTTTTGTACTATTCTAGGGTACATTCTTGCAAGGAGACATAAGAAATGTGTTGGTACATTAACTTGATTTAAAAAGCGGCAAATGCTCCAGTCCGGAGAGTAAGGATGTGCTTCAGCATACAAACAAGAATTCAGTAGATCAGTAGATGATAATAACTTTTTGGGACACTGAGATCTTTGAAAACGGCCAGAGAGATAGGCCAGTGACTGCTCAAATTTATCATCTATTTGTGTCTGTATGTGTCTGTATGTGTGTGTGTGTTTGTGTGTGTGTGTGTGTGTGTGTGTGTGTGTGTGTGTAATATGTGAATATGAATGTGAATATGTGTTATCTTGGGTATTGAACCTTTTCCATGTAAGAGTAGAACACATCCTCCGGGCTCAGCAAGCCTTCCTTCAGTTGCTTTGTCAACTCAGACAGGGACAGTGTCACGATGTGAGCAGAGTCGGTCATTGGATGCTAAAAGACACACACACACACACACACACACACACACACACACACACACACACACACACACACACACACATATAGTATGGCATAGCAACAAATGCAAAAATCATCTATTTTCTAAGGGCCAAAGTAGCAACAGATGTATAATAGTTTGTCCAATATTTCTAAATATATATGTGTTGAAGACAGCTGGTAGTCAGTTGATCAATCTACAAGGTACATTGAAGTTGTTTTTCAACACATCATCAGTATGTATTTTAATATTTGTTTAAGAAAGTGGTTTTAAGATTGTTGTTTCCCTGCAGAGCATCAATGGTCCATTAGCTGCTCTGCTGTGGGACTATTCTGGTTGGTTTATTCTTTTTTTAGTCTGCCATGAACAGTGAGCTGCAAGTATGCAAAAAGATATGCGGCATACTACTTATCTTTTCTTTTCTTGTATTTTTCTTTTTCTTTGTTTGTTTTGTGTATTTGCTTCCCCCACTTAATGATTGACTGTACTCAGGTCATTCACAGTCAGGCAGTCAGGGCAGTCTTAAGGTGTGACATTAATGCTGCAGTAGATAACGTTTATAAAAATTACTTTTTGTCATATTTGTTTAAACTGTTCCTCGTGACAGTAGTATATTAGACACTTTCTCTGACTCTTCCTAGTGCTCATAATGGTATTTGCAAGATTCTATCATGGCTGCAATAAAATCTGTTTAATCTTTAGCTCCTTGCTTGTCATTCCTTATGCTAGTGACTAGTAGTGGGTGTAACATCAGAAAATGTCTGGATGGTTCAGAGCGTCACAAAATGAACACACATCACCACAAATTTGCACCCAAAGACAGATGGAGAATGATTTTCCATGAATGAATCAATGAATGAATGAATTGTGCAATAGAACATTTGAGTAATATCTCTTTTCATACTTAAATATTTTGAGCATTTCATGTCAGTTTATATTGTTTATACAACTACTTTAACATAATTTATTTTGAAAAGGGGAAGAGTTATTGACATGTATTTTTTTTTTTCAAGTTTCTGCTTTTACTACATTGCACAATAAAATGGTTTCTGTTTCATGCATTCTGACTCCATCAAAACCCCTATAATAACCAAAGCCTTCAGTATACATGATAACATTAAAATGTTTTATTTTATATACTATGTACTCCTGACAGTAGAATAAGACTTTAACAAGTTTTTGGTGATACTACAGAGCACAAACTCCACCTGTAATTTGACATGACGTTTAAATGCACCTGTTTCCCTCTAACATTATCACTTGTCAAACATGCAAGTCTGTCTCTAGTATTATTTACAGAACTTCTTTGCTGCTTTGCTCATTTGCATTGTGTATATTTGTATTGTTAATGGTGTGCTGTGTTGTGTGCATTGTGTGTATGTACCTTTGCTGTAGTTTGGGAGACGCCAAAGACAAATTTCCAGTGCGGAATCTCTAATCTAATCTAATCTAATCTAATCTAATCTAATCTATATTGTACAGTCTTGATCTTGCTGCACCCCCTATTGTATTCAAAGCAGCACTGATCGGTGCCCTTTCTGCTATTACAGGTCAAAATGTGTGAAAACGACTGACAGAAGCGTGTTTGCGACAAACAATGGTAGTAATTAATTCATCTACAAACCGAGCATACATTAGCCTGAATTAAAAACCAAACCAAGGAAGTGTGTTTTAACTTTCCCTCCAAGCTTCTCACCGACTCCTTGTACTGGAGGACAGCCTGCTCAGCCCGCTGCAGGCTCTCAGTCCTCCGGGTCCTGGCTCTCCGGATCTTGTCCTTCGCCTCTTGGTGGCTGCTGACCTTCCGCACCAGCACCACCAGAGCTCCCACACCGCAGGCTGCACCCGTCACCAGCGCCGCGGTCCGGTTGTCAAGCTCCACTCCCTGAAGAAAGTGTTTCACGTTGTCCATGGTTCCCCCACCCAAACCTCTTTAGCACAAGGATAAACGTCGGCTAGCTCAGGCTAACAACAGACTGTTTGTCAGGAAACGAGTGGGACTAGTTCGTGAGTCTGTCAGACGTTTTAAGTAAAGAGCCAGTCGCCTTTAGGACGTGTGGTTACATATTCATGATGGAGCTGGTTCAACTCGAACTACACTTGGAGCCTGTTTGCTCACACCGCCTGACTACCGAATAGCTCACTGTAGCAGAGCAATAAAAGCAATACACGTGTGCAAGGTAGAGGGCGCCAGTGCTACCAAATGAGTAATAACTACATAAAGTCATAACAAACTGACAATAGAGAAAAAGAATATATAACATCAACAACAATTTCTAATGACAACAAAATAACAATATGAAAACAAAAATATGAACATGATATAAAAGTGTGTTTGTGTGTGAATTAGAATTTTAAGACAGCAGTTAAATGGGCTTTTAGACATTTTTTGAAACATTTTATAGAGATGGAGTTTTTTTGCCAGATGGGAAAAGGTATTTCATAATTTGGTACCCCTAAATTTAATAGTAAATTGACCTCTGCACGTAAAAAATCTTGGGGGATGAAGATCTAAAGATTGTCGCGTTGGATAAGAGTGAACCTGAGAATTAATTTTAAAATAAGTCTTAAAGTGCTCTGGAAAGTTTTCATGATCTGAACATACCTTATAAATAAAAACACATATTTTAGAGATATTGATGTCATGAACAGTAAGAATCTGGAGTTTCTGAAAAAGAGGTACAGATGAGACATGTGACTCAGATCGGGTTGCCATCCTAACAAAACGTTTCTAAAGAACCAAAATTCTTTGGAGTGAAGTAGGAAAGGTGCTCGCCCAAACTATATTACAATATGAAAGACATGGATAAATTAAACTGCAATAAAGTGTAAGAAGACAGTTTGTGGTAACAAGATTACTAATCCTCCTAATTATACCGATAGATTTTTTTAAATTTTTTTTACTAAACCAGTGTATTTGTGCTTTCCAATTCAAACTCTCATCAACAAAGATTCCCAGGACTCTTGTTGTTGAGACTTGAGGCAACTCAGCAGACTGAATTATAACTTTACAAAAATCCTTAGTGTGATTTTTTGCCACAAAATATTATATAGTTAGATTTTTTTATATTCAGAAATAACTTATTTAAACTGAACCATGTAGCATATCTAGTTAAACCAACATTAAAAGTTTTAATCAGAGAATTGAAATTTGAGTGAGAATAAACTTGAGTTTGTATCAAGTGTTGTATCATCTGCAAACATTATTGGAGAAAGAATATTTGAGACATTTGATAAATCATTAAGTAAATAAGAAATAATAATGGTCCAAGAATGGATCCCTGGGGGACCCCACAAAGTAGTTTAGCTTTGTTGGAATAGCATCCATTAATACAAAAAAACTGTCTTCTATTTGAGACATAGTTTTTTAACCATTCAAATGTAACATCATGAAAACCACATTTATGCAGTTTTTTCAGTAAAATATGATGGTTAACTGTATCAAAAGCTTTTGAAAAATCTATGAATATACTACAAATAAATTCATTATTTTCTAATGCAGAGGTAACTTTGTCAATCAAATGATGCAAAGGCATATAAGTGGAGTGATTTTTCCGAAAACCATATGGATGTTTGTAAAGAATTGAATTACAATCTACATGAGAAAGGATCCTTTTGTATATGATTTTTTCTAATATTTTTGAGAAACATGGCAAAATAGATATGGGTCTATACTTATTAAAACAACACGGATCAACCGCTTTAAATAGAGGAATAACTTTGGGAACTTTTAAATCCTCTGGTACAACGCCTGTTGCCATAGACAGAGAAATAATGTAACCTAGTGGCTGCAAAATTGACTGCTTGACCTGTTTAACTAGGGTTGCAGAAATGTCATCATGGCCAGCTGAAGATGTTTTTAGTTCATCAATAATGTCACTTATTTCTTGGACATCAGGAGGCTTAAAAGAAGAGATAGAAGGATAATTTCCTGAAATGAAATCCAGTGGATTACCAAAACTAGGAGGAACTTTACTAGCTAATTCATAACCAATGTTAACAAAAAAAAGAATTGTCACTATCTAAACAGATTGAAGGTAACTCTGGGTGAGTCTTTTTTTCTCTATGCAGCAACTGATTTATAACTTTCCATGTGGTTTTAGTATAATTTGAACACTTTAAATTTTTCAGAGAACTATTTCTTTTTTGCAGATCTAATGGAATGAGTATATTTATTTCTATAAGATTTATAAACACCATTGGTAAGGGGTGTAGGATTTGAGACATATTTTCTGTTAACGAGTACTGGAATATAGGAAAATGATCTGACAAATCCAGATCCAAAACCCCAGATTTCATGCCTTCACTCAATTTGTCTGTTAAGATGTTATCAAAGTTGCTGAATTTTCCTTTACTCTTGTAGATTTATGAACAAGTGGGAAAAAAGTAACTAGAATAAAGAATATTAAGAAAATCCATAATTAATGTATCTAAATTATTTTTAAAGAGGTTTATATTAAATCAAGAGAATTGGACAGACTTTCATTAAAATCTTGGACAGGGTTAGGGTTAGTGTTATTTCTCTAGAATCTTCTGTAAGCCATGTTTCAGATAAGGCAATAACAGAGAAATTATGTTTGAGTGAAGATAAATAATGAATAAATTTGTCATAGTTGCAAGGAAGACTTCTTATATTCAGATGGAAAGTGGAGAATATATTAGAAAGCATAGTACTTCTAATACTTTTTAGTGAAGTCTCCAGATCCCGCTGTTTACTTTGACATAGTGTAGCTATAATAGCCTCTTTAATAGTTGTGTATGGTTTACAATGACCAGGTCAAAGGGTTGTATAGGTTCTTAAAAATTGCCATTACAGTACATGGGGCACACGCTCTACCAGATGAACTACTGCGAGCCCTCATTCATAACCTTTTGTATAGTTGTATATTGCTGGTTGTCACTGTGTAGGAACCACTGCTCTACAGGCATCAAAGGTTTAACTTCATAAGAATCATTTACAAACTTTTATTGGATTTATAATCATAAATGAACTTGTGACACAAGGGAAGGTTTTCAAGCCATCCACTTTAATGAAATGTTGACTCAGACTACCTTGTTAAATACTGTTATTTCTTCACATAAGCAGATACAGTATAGTATACATTTAAAGTTACAACAGACAGCAGATCCACATATGGATGTATTTAAAACAATTTTCTCCTCATAACACAATATTTCAAGAATGTCATCAGCCAGCAGTGCAACAACCAGGGAGGACTTCATTTGACCGAATGGAACAGTTTGTGTGCCACCTAGAGAGAATATGAGAGGAAGTTTGTTAATGCACACATCCTTCATACAGTGCATAGGAAGGTAAACTAAAGAGCCCCAAATCGTTTTGCTATGAAAAACCTTTTGACATCACTTAAATGCAGTGTGGAATTGTGCAAGGGGTCTCTCACATCAAAACAATAACAAGAGACGTAGTTTTATGACATCATGAAGTAGTGTGGGATCATGGGATTTGTTGTCTTCATTGTTAAACAACCACCACTGCTGATAAAAATCGACCAAACGAAACTCAGGCAGAACTTGTTCACCGACAAGGGAATATATTAAAGTTTGTATGTTGTATGTTACATTTAGTCACGTTCACTGACTTCCTTCCTCACTCTGACGTTTTTGTACGCTTTAAGACGACAGAAAAAACATCTTAGCAAATCCATTTTGAACGTCTTGAGGCGTTTACAACTGGGTACTGCCCAACTGAGGAGAAACCCTACATGCAATCATTTGTAAGAGACAAGTTACCCACTCAACCTACCTTGTATTAATTGAGGTTAAGAAAGTATTGATTGAGTTGGGCTTATAAAATAATATTGACTTACGGTGACATTATTAACATCTGCACTTATGTAGGTTACTGGTTACTTATAAATATAAATATACAATATCATACTTGACATATTCATTTAATGTGTGTTCGCCTTAGTGCCCAATAGATGGCAGTATAAGAGCACAAATGGCAACCTGTTGAATTTTGAGTAGATTTAGTGAAAAATAAAGAATCTGGTGTTCCGCAAGGCATTAATTTAAATGTAAACTGATTAAGATCCTTTCATTTGATCTACATCTTTTCATTTTTTAAAGTAAAGCTTGTGTTAACAGTGTATTTTCTGTCATCTAAACACATTCAATTGTGGTGTATTAATGCAGACACTGACCAATTGAACCAATCCGTACTGTAAGGATATACTGATGATTAAAAGGGACAGTAGAAATGGATGAAGTAGCTTGTATTTCCAACAAATAAAACCTTTTGGTAACTAGAGAAAAATGTGCTTGCTGCTGTACCTGTATGAAAGGTCAGCTGTGAGGAGTGAAACCTTACTTGTAAATGTTTTGTGAAATTTTTTGTCATTTAATTGATACAAGAACACAGTCCTGAAAGGTCCGTCCTGATACTATAAATCATTATCAACCGTACAATTGGCAGCTGTCACACTTACACAGTGGTCCCGAGCATGCAAGAAGTCAAACAGCTCCTCAGTACAATCCTCAGCCGTGGAAGACCGAGAGCCAACTCTGGTCTCGCACTGCTCCAGAAGCTTCCGAGTGTGAACACAATGCTCCGCCTCTTCACACTTCTGTCGCATCGCGTCGATTGGATCCTGAAACAGAATATATACAGATGATCAGTACTACGCTCAGTTGCCCTATTAGTACCAACCAGAGTAAACCTAATATTGGAAAAATCTAAACACAAGCACCACAAACTACAGCCATCCAAAGTGACCACGAGGAAACTGGTACCAGAGTGTATGAGTGTGTTCTGGGATTCAGAGGATTCAGAACTCCCTAAACTCTAACCTTTTCTTCCAGGTTTAATACTTTAGCCGTCTAAGAGGTTTGGAATCAGTGGAAATGTGGGAACAATGACATGTTTGATTCATTTACACTGAACAGGAAAAAATATCTCTCATGTATTTAAAACATAAGGTTCCTGGGGGGGGTAAATGGAGAAGGCCTCAAATGACCCCACGTCTGGTTATTGTCGGTCATGTAGTGGGTGAGATAGAAGGTCTAAATATTGTTCCACAGCTTATACACCTTTTTCTTCACACACTCGTATGTTTGTCATGTTTTACAGTTTAATGTTGTTGGTTTTTTTCTTCTTCGAAATCTGATACATAAATATATCAAATATATATCGTGAACAAACGTGTATTCTCACAGTAATAAAGAGGCGCAGTTAACATATTTATTATAATTTTAAAGTGTGTCTTCAATGCACATACCACCATATCTTCCTCTTCCTCCTCCTCCTCTTCTTCCTCCTCCTGAAACAAGACATTCACGACCAAATCAATGACATCATCCACAGACAGTCGTTAGCTTGTTAGCGAGCCTTTTGCTATAAATAACACATTCAATATTCAGCATGCAAACTTCACCACCGACGAACTAGTCTGTAACTTTGATTCAACACCATGAATGAGCTCCAACATGTTTCTGGACGTCACCTTATAACGTTTGCTAATGCTAACGTTAGGCTAGGTGAGGATTGTAGCTCAGTTAGCCGTGTTTTGTTAGCTTGCTGGCTAATGTAACCGAGCGTCACTGTCGTAGCAGCGTTGTGTTAAATCTGTAAAAGCTACTAACATCATCGGGCTCTCCGTTCATGATCATCTTCTCCTCGAAAACCATGATTTTTGGAGCTCTTGTCCTCAAACGACCGGCTGTCAAATCGCGACTGTTGGAGGACACAGCAGGTCACACGAGCACAGCGGACAAGTCAGCGACAACCGACCACAACGTATCCGGTCATCAGACTTTCACAATAAACCTCCCGTTCACCAAACCTTACAACCTCAGATGTAACCATTTGATTCAGTCTTCAAAATGCAAAAAAGGCTACAGGTTTTGATAGCTAGATAAACAAATACCCTACTATTTAACTATCTACTGATCCAGTAGTAGCAGTTTTTCACACAAAAATTGTTGTTGATTTTTAATTACGCGACAAATTTATTTTATTTTGAAGCCAGAGTCGTCAAGCAGACAAAATTGTGATTTGTGTACTTCCCCTCGGACAAAATTATGAAACACTACACCTCCATCACGTGTTGAAAAGTAGTACTACACCAGTCGTCCAAAATAACGTGAAGTCCATAATGTAGTGTTGTTTTTGATTTTGGATCTGCAGATGTTTTTATGGTTTGGACTTAATCCTTCTAGTTAGACTTAATATAAATTTTTATTATACACTTAATCTAACTTTGTAGTGGCGATTTGGTGCTCGGGCTCCTTTCCTGCTTCAATATACCATTAAGGTCAATCATTTTTTTCCCAGTCTGGTGAAATAACTTGAATGCCCTGCACAGAGCTCCTATTTCACCCCTGCCAAACATCTTTTGATGAGCTGGAACACAAGCTGTGAGCCAGGCCTTATCACACAGCATTAGTCCCTGACACTGATGATCTTGTGGCTACACTGGAGAGAGTCCCTGCAGCCAGGTTCCAAAATATTGTGGAAAGCCTTCCCCAAAGAGCGGAGGCTGTAACAGAACCATATTAATGGTCAGAGTTGTAGAGTTAGATGAGTGAAACAATCTCACATGGGTGTAATGTCTGTGTTCTTTTGGCCATGTAGTCTAGATGATTAGATATTGTTTTCGTTTTTTTCTATTTAGTACCTCACTACAAATAAGTTATATGATCCAACCCTGGTGGTCACTGGTGGACAGTGTTATTTCCTGATATCCATGTATAAAGAGGTCAGAGTCCAATACAACCAATGATATCAAGCTTCTCCCTCACAGGAGAGAGAAGAGTGCTCCTGGTTACATAACAGTCTCACAGGAGAACACAGGCTTGAGCCCTTGTTCACAGGATGGATTCATTCTTTTCTGTTATTGGCTCCTATGTGGATTGGGATATCAGAGGTCTACTGCTCTTTGCGGCAGTTTTCCTCCTAACTGCAGATTATATTAAGAACCGTCGGTCGGCCAGCTTCCCTCCGGGACCATTTCCTTTACCTATTGTGGGCAACATGTTCTCTGTGAACTACAGCAGGACCCACGAGAGTCTGACACAGGTAGATCAACAGATGGCAAAAATGAAATGTACCAATAGAAATACACCAGGTTTGATAGGACTCATCTTTCTATTATCTGTTATATGAAACATCATGTTCTTCCTCTTTTATCAAATCCACTCACAGTTAGCAGAGACATATGGAGATGTGTTCAGCCTGCGAATGGGCCAGGTGTGGATGGTGGTGTTAAACAGGTTTGATGTTCTGAAAGAAGCTCTGGTAAATCAGGGAGACAGTCTGGTTGACCGCCCAGATTCCCCTCTGCAGCAGGAAATATCCCATGGACTAGGTGAGTGGATGTAACACACACAGAGACACAAAGCTATTGTGACTCCTGTGATACTCACACAGGAAGGAGTGAAAACACTGTGGTTTGTTCAATCTTCTGAAGAAGTTAAAAGGTTATGTTTTACACCCATTTCATGAGCATGGCGTGTTTGAAGTTACGTACACTATGTCATATTGTAAATTCATCACATTTTTCCCCATTGGTTTCCCCATCAGCACAATCTGCATCTTGGTTTTGCCAAATTCTCATGATGCCTTTTGCCTGCTTCTTTTGGTCTAAATCCCCTCCTGTATGATTTCTATAGAATTAATTACAGAAATTTAGAGATTCTATCAGTTTTCTGTTAGTATACTTCATAAAGAATAACAAATATATTGTATATAGTTGTTTTTTAGCAGTTACAGTTAGTTAATATTTTGACCATTCATTATGAAATAAAAGCACTGTTCTCTTTTTATTGTATAGGGGGCTGAATGAAACGAAAAAGGTGTTGTAGAACGTGAACTGTCTTTATTTAATGTGTAAAAGATTATTCCTTGATTTTCCTGATATCTATGTACTTTTCACATATTTCCTATCAGGTGTGATTTTCAGTAATGGGAACCTTTGGAAGCAGCAGAGACGTTTTGCACTTTCAACCCTCAGATATTTTGGATTTGGCAAGAAGTCACTTGAACCTATCATCTTGGATGAATTCAGACACTGTGCAAAAGAAATCGATGGCTTTCAGGGTAAATACTGAGTATACAGTGACACATTTAAATGATACACACATACACAAATCATCACAAATACACAATTTACATCTCTTTTCTGTTTGATTGTGGAGGTAAGCCATTCGCTCCACACCTCATCATTAACAACGTTGTCAGCAACATCATCTGCTCCCTGGTTTTTGGTCATCGCTTTGAATACAGCAATGAGAAGTTCAAGAAACTAATGGCGTGGTTTGAGCAATCTCTTCAGATTGAAGCCTCTGTCTGGTCACAGGTGATTGATTGAAATCTTAATTCTGTACCATTGTTGTGCAATACATCCTCATTTTGAAACCATCTACAGCCCACTCACATAAATGTGAAAAAGTGTAAGCTGCACGAGAGCCAATTTGTAAATGGGATTTCAGTACTGATACTGATTGTCACAAATGCCTTATTAACACGTTACTCTTCCAACCTGTTCTACTCTCCAGCTTTACAACTCATTCCCTCTGCTGATGAAGTGTCTGCCAGGGCCACATCAGACAGTAAAGCAGATCTGGAGAGATACAAAGGACTTTGTAAGAGCAGAACTTAAAGACCACAAAAAAAACTGGGATGCATCCGACCCAAGAGACTACATCGACTGCTACCTGAGTGAGATTGAGAAGGTGACTCACATTAGATGCAGCTTTGTATTGCTGTGCTACTCATGAAGATGCTCAGTGCTCATTTCCTGTGAACATCTGCCTGTTTTGCACCTGCATCAGTATTCTCAGCTGTTAGTGTCTTGTACTCATGTGTCTTTAATCATGGCCCCCACTCCTGGCTGGACAAGTGTAAAGACCAAATGTGCCCTTTTGCCATGACCTCTGCCTTACAGTGCTATCTTTCGATTCCTTATCACCAACAGCATACACCCACTTCAATCAGACAAAGCAAAGTATTTAAAAAAAACAGGTACAACGTCCAGTACAGATTGAGAGCTTTTTAAGTAAATAAGGTTTGAAAGATTATGACCTTGGCTGTAAAAGTGTTAACCGGTACATGCATTGTCATTGTTATTTTGCAGAATGCATTAACACATGTATTTGTATATATCCTCAGACTAAGGGGCAGGCTGACAGTTCGTTTGATGAAGAAAACCTGATTATGTGTGTCATTGATCTGTTCGTGGCTGGCTCTGAGACCACATCCACCACCCTGCGCTGGGCTTTCCTCTACATGGCAAAGTACCCTGAGATCCAGGGTAGGGGCACTGACCAAGTTGGAGAAGCTCTTTGTTATTACTAAGTAATGTGTGAAAATGGGTGACACCGAACCCATTTATTGGTGGCAATTTTGTAATAAAAATCGTCACCTGTGTTTCAGGTTCAAACCAATCGACATATTTTTGTGCAATAACCAGTGTCCTTCATATTTATGAGGTTCAAGGTTGCAAATCAACACAATCATTAATCTGTCTGTTCACTAAGGTGGCAGTGCTACGTTATGCTCCATCTCTCCATCATCCTTTAAGATGTGCTGTGGGAGCCTGTTGATGAATTACTGTGTCTATGTTTGTCTGTTCTCCTCCTGTCACTCAGAAAAGGTCCAGGCTGAGATAGACAGAATGATTGGACAGTCCAGACAGCTGTCCATGGAAGATCGTGCCAAACTGCCCTACACTGACGCTGTCCTCCACGAGATCCAGAGGATAGGAAACATAGCTCCTCTTAGCCTGCCTCATATTACCAGCAAAGAAATGCAGCTGGCAGGCTACACAATCCAAAAGGTCAATTCTTGTATATATTCTTATGTCACATACACTTGTTACCATACCATATTGCGTCTTTATGAATTCCAATTGTTATTCCAATCATCAGGGAATAACAATAATTCCCAATCTGACTTCGGTGCTGTTTGACAAGAATGAGTGGGAGACACCCTATACCTTCAACCCAGGACATTTTCTGGACAAGGAGGGCAAGTTTGTAAAGCGAGCTGCTTTCATCCCCTTCTCTGCTGGTAAGGAGCAAAACAATCATTTTTATTTGTGTCTTTACCTGTTTATACAGGAGCCTGCCTGTCCCAGCATACACTGGGCAGGTGGTCCTCAGAGTCAAGAAGACAAAGCCAGGGATTATAACTATGTCCTTATTGTGAAGGACACCTGTCACTCATCACGTTACTGACATACTAGTAATAATTGATTGGAAGTATTATCACAGTCAGCATTTCTTATCAAAGACTCCTGAGATGTTCAGGCCACGCTGGTAAATTTTGTTGGCTGACATGGTCATTTTTCCTGCATCAAGCAGGTCCACAGTAGGAGGGAGGAGTTAAAAAGATCAGGAGTGGAATGTTCCTCATTGCTTTTTCCCTACTAGTGGACACCAGCAGACCCTAACAAGGGCAATGTCTGACAAATGATTGGAGTGAACCTCTGACCTTTTGTCGAGCCCTAAAATTAGGATTAGGAAAAGAATCACTACAACTGTTATCTTAAATTATCTTTTGACCTCCGGGCCAAAACTTTGTGTCAAAGAAATGTTTGTTTCAGATTGTTTTCTTGTCTCAGGCAAGCGGCTGTGTCTCGGGGAGAACCTGGCCAAGATGGAGCTTTTCCTCTTCTTCACGTCCTTCATGCAGCACTTCACCTTCGCCATGCCTGCTGGGAAGAAGCCTATATTGGACTTCCGCTTTGGCGTCACTTTGGCACCGAATAAATATGAAATCTGTGCAACCTCACGTTAACAGGCATTTTTTCCCCCTCTTGCCCCCACTTATGATTATGTTTCAGGGTTTATATAAAAATTAATCTTTGGTTTTAAGGAAAGACCCCATTACATAGGCTCCACTAGTGATATCTCTGTGAGGCTTCAAAACTGTGAAAAAGTTAGTTTCTTTCCACTTTTTGTTTTGTTTTGTTTAATTGTGTGATCTTTCCAAATGGGATTCAAATTATTGTTGTGTCATGATAAAAAATTATGATGATAAGAAATTCTCATTGCATGAATCCAATAGTAATGAAGCCTCTTGTGAATTTCAGGCTACTGCTGTCGAACCTCCATTATTCCAAGATTTCTGTTACTGTCTTTAATAAAAGTGTGATACATCTCAGCTATGTGTGTGATGTTACATTTTGGATTTTGGAACACAAGACCCAGTCAATATTTATTTTATATTATCCATGAGACTCATTAAATGATGTGTGATTTCCTAAAATATATTTTAGGATACTGTATAGATATTTGAAAAAAATGGCAATGTGCATCTAATGTCTTATATATTCAGTGTTAAAATGATCTTCAATAGAATAACTTTAAACTGATAAAAAACAAACAGGAAGTTAGTGATGGCTAACTGTATTGTCAGAGATACCTACTGATACAGCAGGGCTGTACATAGATATGGTCTGTGTTTTTCTAAAAATATGTTCATCTAAACCCTGAAGGAGGTCAAAGTATGTCATGTAGAGGCCTTTTATATGCTCATTAAAGTTTAACAGGAATGCCATTTAAACAAGGTCATGAAAAAAACCTAGAAAAGAGGGCAGATGTCAGTATTGTACGGCGATAAGAATAAGATATACAGTCACTATTATGTTACTAATAAGCTGAAGCAGTTCTGATTCAGCAGTTCAGTTTTGCTGTTAGATTATTACATAATCTTTGTTAGAGGTGGTCCTGTCTGGTCATTCACACAGTAATTCTAGTTCAAAACCCAAATAATCTTTCTCTAAAAGTTTGTGTGAGTTTGTGAGACAGTTTTTCTTTATTGGGACGATTCCTTGAAGTGAACTCTTTGAGTAGGACCGTACACTGACAAGAGACTGTAAAAAAATGTTCACAATATTGACACAATTTTGTAAAAAGACAAGAAAATTAACATTTAATAACTTTCAGCTGCCATACACACACGACAAATAATGAAACCATTGCACATTTCACATAGAAAGGAATATTTCTATTTAAAGAGAAGTCTCAACATATGTCCGAAAATAAACAGCCTTTATGATACAGTCACCCCTTTTTTATTTCAACAGAGAGTCTTCATTTAAGGAAACTGCAACACCTTCTCACTTACTCAGTTACATTTAATTTTACAGCTTGTCTCATTTCACTTCTTGTGTGTGTTTTCTGTTGGGTGGTGTTTCCGAATGATAAGGAGCATGCATGCACAACATCGTTCATCGCCCCTTCCTCTCTGGACACTGGATTTTGTAGCCGACCCTGTAGGCCTGCAGGTACACACGTGCCTGGTTCATCCTGAAAACACAACCACAAAGCAGACACAGCTTATTATAGTAATTATAATTAAACTCTGATCTAACTTAACCTTTATGTTAATATATGTTAATTATTGTTCACAAATGCTACTGTAAGACACATCTAATTTCTTGCCTATGTCATTGTGTTCTATCATGACCTTAAATAACACTTTTAATTAGGTAACTATTTAAGTAATGACAGGTCTGGAAGTCAATTTGTTATGACTGACACTAAACAGTTCTGTGATAAAACTCCATCCTTCAGTGCCCGGTTAGCTCAGTGGGTAGAACTGGCAACCCATGTACTGACGCTGAGTCCTTGCTGCAGTGGCCCAGGGTTCGAATCCGACCTGCGGCCCTTTGCTGCATGTCATCCCCTCTCTCTATCCTCCTTTCCTGTCTATCTTCAGCTGTCTCTATCATAAAAGCCCAAAAAAAAAACAGACAAAAAAAAACTCCATCCTTCTTTGACTCCAAACAGATAACAATAACAACTTAATCCAGATGTAGAGGATGTAAGAAGAAAACAAAAACCTGTATTTAGTGCAAAGCTGAACTCCCAGGGGTCCACAGCGGTCAACATAACTCTCCCTAAATGCCTTTCTTACGGCTCGAGCCATACTGACCACCGTGGTGACCACAGGGCACGTCCTAGGACACACACAAACACAAACGGAACATCCATGAGAATATATAAGTAACCATAATAACATAATGCTGCTGCTGGTGTTTACACTTACAGTCTCTCACAGCGCAGGCCTGCAGTCCCCTCCGGACAGGTGCAAGTGTTGTGAGGACTGCAGGTGGCCCCGTGTTTGCAGGGCGGCACACAGGGGGTGGTCACTGCTGTAGACAGATCAGAGCAAGAGTCTTAATGCAAAGTAAAGGCAAAGGTCTCACGGACACTAGCAAGCACACACACAGACTAACCAGTTTCACAGAGACTTCCTGTAAATCCTTTGGCACAGCGGCACCTGTTGAGGCCCACACACACTCCACCGTTCTTACAAGGTATCTGACACTTAACAGGCTCTGAGGGAGAAAGAAAACAGGAATGTACTCAACAGTATATCTAACTCAGTGCAGCTGATCTTTACAACATAGTCTTCTCACTCACCTGAAAAGCAAACATACAGTAAAGTTCATGGCAGAAATTCACAGAGCATCTACTACTGTTATTTTGGTAGGGAAAGTTGGTTGGATCTCATTTGAACTGAACAGGAACATAATTTAATAACATGTTGAATGAATCTTATTAATGGTAATATTGACTACACAATAAGATTTAGTGTTCAACATTTACTATATAGGCTGTAAATTCAGAAGCCTCCAGAAAGATCAGCAAACATTTACTTAGAGAATGTGGTGCTGCTCTGGAATCTGTGCAAAGCTCCACTGACTGGCTGCCTGGAGAACTACAAATCCCTCAGCAGCAGTTCGCAACTTCATTTGGCTTGTGAACCTTTAAAATAAATGGCTTGCAACCAACAACTATTTTCATTACTGATTAATCTGCTAAGTACTTTTTTACTACTAATTAATTACTTGGTCTATACAATGTCAGAAAATACGTTTAAAATGTATGTCACAAGTTCCAAGAGCCAAAGATGGCTTCTACAAAATTAAGGAAATAATTTTTTTCTAAGCCCTTTAATTATCACACACACACACACACACACACACACACACACACACACACACACACACACACACACACACACACACACACACACACACAGGAACAATCTACAGGAAGCTGCAAGTTGAAGAAAAGGTAGCTAAAAACCATAATTTCCCCCCCTTCATCCCATTTTGTTTCAAAATCACAACGGAAGTCAGCATCTCCTGTGAGGAGCTAAGACATCTGTCGTCGGAGTGTAAAGTGTGCTGGAAGTCAAGAAAAAATTCAGCACCTCGCCAAAGTAAGTGAATTTTTTTGTTTTGCATGAAATAGCAGAAGTAGGTAGCAATTCTCATGACTTATACTTTGATGATTGTTATTGAAATTTATATTATAGGTTTTACTATATTGAAACATGACTTAAACAGGGGTAAAATGCTGACTGTAATATTTCAGTTATATAACAATGGATATATACAGATATAGTGAGTGCAGTTTCACCTATCTGGCAACGAGCTCCTTGCCATCCTCCAATACATGTGCATTTGTTGACGTCCGCACATCTTCCCCCGTTTTGACACGCAGGAGTGCACAGGGCTGCAAAGCACGCAGACACACACACACACACACACACACACACACACACACACACACACACACACACAGATAGAGGTAAGTCTGTGTCAGAAAATGACACATCGAGTTAAACATCACGACTTTTAGATTAAACTGTTGCTTTTTAGTTTTTCTATTTTTAGATTTTACTAAGCAGTGCTAACAAGCATGAAGGCAGTCCCCCCCACCCTTAGAAGTACTTGCATGCCTGGTGTTTGATGTGGTTTTGTTACTCACGCAAAAGGCACTGGGGGCCGGTGTAGTCTGAGGGACACTGGCAGGTATCAGGCCCCACACAGCGACCACCATTAGCACAGGGCAACTCACACACCGCTGAGAGACACAGGGAAAGAGACATGACATGAAGGTCAAGACAGACTAAATCGAAATGGTTAAATATAAAAAGAAATTCAACTATTACCATGTAAGAGAAATGTGCTGTTTTAAATAAGGTTTGTTGTAAATACATAGAAGAGTAACAAATTATGCAGACAGTAAACTAAAGTTCAAAAATGAATAGCATAAGAGAAGTGGGTGCCACAAAGGAAGACTCAAATGGCACAAAAATGTGACCATCTTCTAACTGCTAATGCAACAGTGTTTTTTAGCAGACTTTCTTTATTCAACATAACACCTACAGGATCCCCCTGTGTTTATAGACAATGTCTATACAGTGCCTGCTTGGACAGAAGTGGGGCAGTCTTCATTAACGTCCAAAGTGTCAGAAGTGAAGTACCTTTGTGGCAGCCCGCTCCAGTCCAGCCGGGAGGACAGAGACACTTGTTCCATCTCATACAGGTACCCCCATGGGCACAGGGCGGGGAGCACATGGCTGAAATACACAATCAACAAATTCACACCATAACACTGACTCCTAATCAGCATTCCGTTATAACCAAATACACATGTCCCAGTCCCTGGAAGATATGATATCCAACAGGACAGACACAAATAAAATCTACATGCTTTAAATAGAACTTCTACAGGGCTTTGCTTAACATTTTGCAACATGACATAAACATTGTGTCTGAGGGACGCTAGCACTATGTAGTACATCCATGAACTGCTAATAGCTAACTGCTAATGTGATGAATATCACATGTAATATTTGTGTCGATAGACACATGTCTCGTTTGTGGTCATTTTCAAAAGAACTGGCACAAAGTACACAACTGAACCTTACACATATGGTGTCTCCATACCATCTCCCTGCTCGTGATCACATCATAATGGATAAACTAGAATTTCAACAGTGTTGCTAGTAGTATGTTGTGCTTCTATTCATCTGTGACCAAGCATGATATTCTGAAAGCATGTCAGTCATGATGACTAATTATTTGTCCAGAAATATTTGATTCAGTTGTTTAAGTACCTAAATTGCAAATAGCCGCCATATTAACAATTACATATATGTTATGTATGTATAACAGTCTAGGTTTGCACCTGAGCAGCCTTGTCCGGGGTAGCCTGGAGGACAGTCACAGCTGTTTGGGCCCACACACACGCCATAGTTGTGACAGGGAGGGTCACACACAGCTGGGAAGGTAGAGAACTCAATAAGCATCGTTTCATATTTTTAACCCTGTATAAAAAACAGAATCTAGCAGTTCCTTTTGTTAATGCTGTTGTTTGATGTTCGACTCACGCTGGCACTTGGTGAGGTCGTCTGTTTGTACTTGATACCCTTTCTTGCATGAGCAGTTAAACCCACCAGGATGGTTCAGGCAGAGCTGCTCACAGCCTCCGTTTGTGAAGTCCCCACATTCGTTCACATCTAATGACAAAAAGATAGTGACAGTTAAACAGGCAGACATTTCAAAACAGCAAAACAATCTATAAGACAATCTGTTCATTTCCTCTTGGGCTGAGTAGATGTGGCTGTGTGCAGCTAATCATCCAAGAAAACTTGGCCACAGCTGAACCGCTCAGAGTCACCAGCCATTAACAGCCAATCAAATTTCCGCACTTCAGCTGATGTGATTTCTTTTTATGAATACCTTCAGCCTGGCAAGTGCAAAATGGATGTGAAGTTGATTGCAGCCATTTAAACCTTTCCAGATCATTATTGTTTTTTGTCCAAAAGACTGCAGCAATAAATGTTTACAGAATGATGCTTGTGGAACCTTTGTATGTCAACAGATGGTGAAGTCTGAAGGAATTCAAGTTTTTTAACCTTAAATGTATTTAAATTTAAAAATCCCAACACAATCTGCTGCATACATATCAACTCAAAATGAATAACATTAGCCATCCCAAAATATACTGAAATGTATAAATATTCTGCTTAATTTCTGGGTCAAAACTTTGCTGAGTCTCACCCACGCAGCTCCTCAGGTCCTCGCCCAACTTCCAGCCTGCTTGACAGCTACAATGGATGTGACCCTCAGCCCTCACAGTACATATATGATCACAACCACCATTTCTCAGCTTGCAAGATGTAACATCTGTTCAGGTGAAAAAGAAATGATCTTAACATTGAGTATTTACAGACTATAACAATGTTTCAACAAGAGTTGAAAAAGTTTACTTATCATTTTCAAGCCAAAATGCCAAATTATCTGTTAAGAAAGAGATTTGAGACGTCACAATGGACTTTGGGAAATCAAGATGGCTATTTTAAAGAAAATAATCATTACCTACAGTCCTAATTATGATCAACCAAACTTTTAAACTATTTGACTAGTTAACGCTATTGTTTTTAGCCTTTTAAACTAACTATCTACTATTTAGTATTATCTAATAAGAACAACTGTAATTGATGGTATACCCAAGTACAGACGATTGTCATAATGTCTCTTTTGTGTTAAAGGAGGGCTTTATTTGGACCCTTAACTTTGATATCTGGGCTACAGTGAGATCATGGAAAACAAAACCAAAAATTATATTCTAGAGAATATAAAGAATACATATATTTTCAACTTAGAATAATGTGAGTTGAGACACGTACTGCTGCAGGTGAGGTTGTCTGTGTCTAGCAGCAGAGGAGGAGGGCAGTGGCAAGTGTGTCCTCCTGGAGAGTTGCTGCAGGTGTGAGAGCAGCCGCCATTCTGTAGTTTACATTCATCAATGTCTGAGCACAAACACACACACACACACACACACACACACAAAGTAAACATCTTTTTTTGGACACCATTAGCTCTGCTGTGGAACAGATTCCTAACTGAGTCTGGCTTTCTCATCTCACTAATCCACCAAAATGTGCCCTTAGGACATCCACTTACGTTCGGGCAGAAAAGAGACATACACACAAACAGGCACACACATAATGAGAAAGTGAGATAACATATTCATGGAAGTTTTTGTCTCTGCAGCATGTGGGTAAATCAGCCTGTTTAAATGACTGAAATAAGCAGGTAAACAGCAGTTAGAAGTGAAAGAGTAACTGACCCACACAGGTGTGGTCATCAATGTGCAGCTGGTAGCCAGGCCTGCAGGAGCACTGGAAAGATCCCTCAGTGTTGACGCAAATGTGCTCACAGGTCCTATTCAGTGCCAAGCACTCATCCACATCTGGGAGATCAGAGACACTTAGTTGACTCTTTTATAATCGAAAAACACGGCTCCATGTAAGGGCCCATTCAGATTTTAGTCAAACACTATTTGCAATGCATTTTAGCACTTGTTTCAACAAGCTTGGAGAGCCAGGTGAGTGGGGTTTGCAACCGAGGACAAGTTAATAAGAGGTGGCTTGTTTGGATCAAGGGACCAAAAGTGGCCTTGGCTTTTGAGGATGATAAACTGGTCCAGTATGGAGGACTAAAAGTGCCAAAAGAGACAATCACTTTGATGCCTTTGATGCCTTCTATTGAGTAGCTGCAGGATGACTTGGAACCTCAGTCCAAATTGAGGATTACAGCTCATTTTGTGAGCAGAAGCAGAGTGTGTAAATTCTTTCACAGGCTTCAAAGGTAATTTTAACTGATGATGGTTTTTAACTACTGTGCCTTCACATAGCCCAGTTGGGTAAAATCACACTTCTACAGCCCCAGTCACTGGCTGTGACTCAGGGCAGAGTAGGTCTTCAACAATCATGTTGTCCACTAATCACAGAACCTTCCTCTGCTCCTCCTGTAAACATGTCAAAGTGCCCTTGAGCAAGACAAGCAACTCCCTTGTGGCCAGGCCAGCGTCTTGTATGGCAGCTCCGCCACCATTGGTGTGTGAGTTACCATGTTTTAGACTGCATTGCCACGTTACCCCACACTAATTAACATGTTATTAAAATGTTTTATCTTGGGACAGAACCAGACTAGCTGTTTCCCCTCAGTGTCTTTCCAATAAGCTAAGCTAAGCTAAGCTAAGCTAAGCTAAGATTAGTTAACTTTTACCTTCATCACATAACCATGCTATACACAGTGGTCTTTATTACTTAATAGTTTAAACCCCTTGATGTGTGAAAGGATAAACTCTTGTTTGCCATACGTGTGAAGGGCTCAACGTTCTACACCAGAGCTGTGTATTACCTGTGCAGTTGTGTCCATCCTGGTCCAGCCGGTAGCCTGAGGCACACCGGCAGCTGTACCCTCCCAGTTCATTGGAGCAGTTCTGTTCACAGTGGCCGTTGTTCACAGCACACTCATCAATGTCTGTAAACAAGGATAATCCTGAAGGACTGGTGTCTGGTGATCGCTGTGTGCCCAAGAGCTGCTGGCACACACAGGTATTGACACAAGCATCACTGGCGGACACTTAGTGATACTGAGCAACACTAGTGGCACGCACACACAAAACACACATACTGCTTACCCACCAAAACATGAGTGTCCATCTCCATTGAAGCCCTGGTAGCACTGACAGAAATACGAGCCAATGATGTTGCCACAGCGAGCGTTGGTGTCACACCCGTGATCACCTGACGCACACTCGTTCTTATCTGGAAAGAGAGCGCACACACAAATGTTTTAAAACACAGATACAAAACTCCGTTCATTTCCACCCAACAAACATTATTCTGCCACTCGGGATAATTTTAATGGAAGGCATAACAGCAAGCATTAAAACAAGCGCACACAAGGAGGCTGACCCCGTCTACAGGAAACAGAGTTTTCCATGGAGGGACGTCAGCACTAATTGCTTACCTTCACAGTGCGTGCCGTTTCCCCGGTAACCTGGTCGACAAACACACTTGTAGCTCCCAAGCGTGTTCTCACACACACCCTGACCATCACACACCGCAGGATTCTCCGCACATTCATCCACATCTGGGACAGAAATATAGCTTGTTCATTCAATTGTTGCTCTGACATTATTGGCAATGAAATGTTTTATTACCGATGAAAAAAACAAAAAAAAGCAACATAGTTACTTTCATATTTCATGTCCCTATTAGGCATATGTTAGTTAAAATGTTGCCCCTGCAACACTATGGGAAGCTGTTGTATTCATTTAAGACAATATTTCGTTTTCCCAGATCTTCGATTTATCTTCGTCCAACTTCACATCCATTACTTTCCCGTAGCATATTGCTTATGATGTGGTTGTTACCTTGAACATTAAACATTAAAAAGCAAGCAGCACATGTTAAGCACGGAAAGCACATCATACCTTGACACACGGTGTAGTCTGGACACACAGGACCTGAGACCAGAAGTGCAGAAGAGTCACAAAAAAAATGGAAGGGAGATGATGAAAAAGAGAAAGCGAATAGAGTATTGGGAATATTTTAAAGGACAAGAGAGGAAATTAGTCATTAAACGAAAGATGAAAGAGGGGAGAGAGGGGCTGGGAAACAACAACAGAGAATAACAAAGTAGGCAAGCAGCAAAGCAGCAGATTTGAACTCTCTATTCCTGCAAAGCCTTCCTTCCTGTCAGCAGGAGTTATTAAGTCTGGGGCAACTCAAGCGAAATATGAGAAACTCAAAACACCAGATAAAATCTAGACATCAGTCTTATCCAGCTGTGGTGAAGCCCAACAACAGACTTACCAACACAGGCGGGGGCCTCTGCTCTGAAGCCTGGTTGGCACTGGCACACAAAGCTGCCGGGAGTATTCACACACACGTTTCCCAGCTCACGGCGACACTGCTCCTCGAAGCTGCACTCATCTACATCTACAGTGGACAGAAACCAAGGACCATAAATAGGAAGCTTTCATTTGACAGGCATGTCTCCGGTCATAAATGTGTTTCTAGATTGCTGTTTTATATTTTGTTGCTTTTTTGTATGTAGACTGGTATGTTGTTTGTGAGACCAGCAACACCCGTACACCCCTCACTGTTACCTCAGTGTAGCTGCTCCAGGTATACATGCTGGATAAAATGCTTTTGAACATGTATTTGTCATTGTACATGCATCCATATTCTACAGTCATAACACACCAGATGTCAACATCTGCCTCACCTACACAGCTCTGTCCATTTAGAGCCATTACATATCCTGAAGGGCACGAGCAGGTGAAGGAGCCAGGGGTGTTTGTGCATTCAGCGTTACCCTGACAGGCCTGCAGGCCCGTCACTGCAGCCAGAGCACACTCGTCTATATCTGTAAACAGACACACATGTATGACCATACTACATAGGCTGAATAGTGCGGATAATCATTTCTGTAACCACCCTTGCAACATGCTCTCACACACATTCTGTACATCCTCTCTCACACACACAGATGCTGACGAACCCTGGCACCCTCCAGCGCCTGTTAGGTAACCACGGAGACAGCTACATGAGTAAGAGCCGGGGGTATTAGTGCAGCTGGCATGGAGACCACATGGTCCTGGCCCCTGTCCTTCACACTCATCAACATCTGTTGAGTAGAGAGAAGGTAATACGCTGCATCTAAGTGACATTAACGTATGCAAATGAGCATATAAAACAGGTTCTGCTGCCAAGGTGCTACATGTGATATATAAATAAATATGATAATATTTAGTTTCACATTGAAATATCAAATGCAACATTGTCATGGTATCATGGTAGCCTTTTGGTAGATCACATTTTACAGGAATGTCCTGGTACTAAGGAAATTTTCTGTTTTAGTGTAGAGCATAATCACGTTGAAAATAATGCCCTTTTACTTAATGCACCATCTGTCATTGGGAGAAACTGAATTTTGTGTTTCGTTTGGCTGTGTTCTTGCTGAATTCATGCAGAAATAAGGTTCTAAATAGTTTAAAATGCAAATACACACAGCACCTTCAATGAAGCACTGGTTCTGTTGCTTATTTAACTTTTTTAAATTCATTTTTTGCCTTTAGTGACAGGACAGTTAAACAGATAGGAAAAGGGGGAGAAAGACAGGGGAAGACACGCAGAAAAGGGTCACAGGTCAGACTCAAACCCAGGCTGGGAGGATTCAGCCTTTGGTATATGGGGCAGCAGCTGTACCATGTGAGCTACCAAACGCCCATGAATCTCACCTTTACACCCTGCAGCTGCCTCCAGGGTGAAGCCCACAGGGCAGGTGCAGTTGACTCCACTCTTCACCATGCCAGATGGACATCCACAGCCTGTGCCGTTCTCCAGCATCACCTGGTTTCCAGTACACAGAGGAACAGGACTGGAGCTCACGGAAACTGTGGTAGTCAAGGAAGCTTCTAATATAAAAGAAAAAAGAGTTATTGTAGGAGAAACTGAAAGGGAAGTCAAAAGAGAAATGCAGCAAAAGCCAAAAAACCTCACGTGTGGTAGGTGTGTGGCTTGGTGAAGTTTCACTGAGATTTCCAATGGCATTCTCTGTCACCTGATTCTAAAACAGGAGAAACCAGGAGTTTCATTCAAGCAAGTTCATCCAACAAGGACAGATCTAACATGTCAAAGTGGAGGGTTTGTTTGGTCACTCACCTCGCTCTCAGTGAGCTCCCCCTCTGTGTGTTTCAGGACTTCATTTTCATTTTCCTCACGGCTGTTGAGAGGTTCGGCCACAGATGAAACCAGCAGCAGGGCTGACAAGAGAGTCCAGAGGTGAGTCATCACCTGAGTCTGTGTGGAGAGAGGCGGCGGGGTGTTTACTAAGCCAAAGAAAAACAGCTCAGATAGTTTAATAATGCATAAAATGTCTATGGAGAGCATGTTAAAATGACTGTAAACCCATATTCATGTACCCATATGAACGGTTAGTGCAGTCACTCCACCCATACAGTGCATGCCTCGGCAGGCAAAACAACACAGGGGTAAGAGGACCCTGTTATTAAGTTAACATCAACCCCCTGGGCTGTCTGCATAGAACAAAAGAGACTTACAGCAGCTGCAATACAACTACAAGTTTAAGATAAAGTCATTTGGATTTTTTGTCTTAATCTATAATCGAATCTAGAAATTAATCTATAAAAAACAGCGATTTTAAAAGAAAGCTTTTGCGAAAAGAAAAACTACAAAGACTGCCGTGAGACTAACTTGTGTGGGCCAAATGATGCGACAGACAAACTGAGCAAAAGTGTTACAAACTCGTTTTAGCCGACTTACCCGGGTCAGATCTACTCGCACTTATAAACCGGGAGACAGACGGAGTCCAGAGAGTTATCCAGATGACAAAACGAGCTTCCTATCTTCTCCAGATGCGGACTCGTGCAGCCGCAAGCCAGCTCTGTGTCAGTATAGGGGGGCTGTACACTACAGCAGTGACTCCACATCCTGTCCAGGAACTTTACACTTCCCATTCCACAAATCCCAAAGCACCGCTAAAGAGGAGCAGCAGACAGGCCCTGCAGGCTGCTGCAGGATGCCTCTGCTCTGAACTCTGACATGGAGGTCATAAACCAGTCAGGAGGATCGGTCAGCCAGGGAACACGGGAGGTCAGAGACACTTCACAAGCCAGTTTATTGGAAGAACTAATACAGAGAAGTGTAAAACAAGTTTCAATATAAATATCGTTAAAGGTACAAAAGACCACATGATGGCAGCAGGTGATTTCTCATTGAGGTCAGTAACCTTGGGAGAATTGAGTCATACAATAACCAGTAACTAAAAGTATCAAACAAATGGAGTAGAGTAAAAAAATAAAAAAGTGCAATATTTCCCTCTGAGATAATGCGGAGTGTAAGTATAATGTAGCATGAAATAGAAAATACTCAAGTAAAGTACAAGCACCTCAAAATGTTTCTTAAGTACAGTACTTGACTAAATCTATGTGATTGCTTCAGGGTCATTCTGTTTGTGTCAGATGCCTCTGACATCCTGCCTGATGGTGCAAACATCTGGGGCTTTCAATGACAGCAGAGTGAGAAGACCAAATAAACATTCCTTTAGAAAATTTAGAGTAAAGTCATAAGAGTATCTTTTCCAAGCTCGGGTTCCTAATATATGTTAAACTATGTTAAAAATGTGTATATATATTTTATTATTTAAAAAAAACACTCTTTGCAAACATCCATCATATTTCTGCTTTTATTGCAATTTATTTCACAGAGTTGGAATAGTGTGCAGAATATGAATGTGATATCTCTGGAATAATTTAAGACTATTATAAACTCTACAGTAAAAGCCTCCTACTTTAATTGTGTCTGTTCTTATCAAATATTTAATATTATTGTCTGTTTTTAGTATTGTTTTATCTGTTGTTTGTTTTCCATCTTGTCCAGGTCTCCCCTCCAAAAAAAGACCTTAAGCCTGGTCTGGTCTTCTGCTGCAGACCAGTGAGCAGCTCCACTGGATTGTATTATTGCCTTGCTCAAGGGCAACTCAACAGTAGCTGTTTGGTTAAAGTGCTGGTGTTACCATTCCCATTTCCTGTCCAGATGTCGTATATCCAAACATTATGTGTCATTTGTCCTAATTTCTGAAATATAGTAGAACCCATTTAAATGTTTGCCAAAAATATGTGAACCAGGGATTACATTTATGACTGCAGGATGCTTTTCCAGAGACCCACACCAAACAGCAGTTGAAGCTTCATTATTCATCACTAAAGTTACAGCAAACCAAACCCAAGTGTAAAGAATAATGTGTTTATAATGTGCTAGAACAGTAGTTTATTTTTGTGCCTGTAGCTGCGACTTTTTAAATGTCTGTAATAATTGATATGCAGGTGACTAATGGAAATACTGGAAAACCATACAGACTATAATGTGACGGATCTAATGGGTTATAATGGTTTTAATAGTTTTTTTCTCATTGGAAACCATTATAATTTATTGGACCGTGCATATATTCATTCACAGTTCATCAGCTAGCCAAATAAACCTAACAATAAAACTGGAGATATAATATTCTGTACACCTATTAATATATTTAAATGGACTTACTCTCCTAAAATGTCATGATGTTGGCTTGTGGTTAACAAAGGACAAATTGACAAGTTTTAGGCTCCTGTTTTTAAGAATAACATTTATTAAGGTTTATCTTTTGAAACAAAAGAGACATTTTACAAAATACTCTCATATTTTGTTTTTATGAATTGTATAGCTTCCCTTAAGGATTGACGCTGTTTTTACCTTGAAAATCCTTTATGACTCAACTGACTACATATGGGTTCTAGTATCAGCACATATTGTATCTGAATTAAACGTAGCCATGTAGACTTTCATGGCTTAAGCTTTTATCACTGATTTTACATTTTGTAGCTGCCAGCTGATGATTATTCACTCAATTAGTGAAAGAGGTTGCAGAGAGCCTTAATGAAGCCGAGGAAAAGTTTTGAGGTTTTAACTTTCAGAAACCTGTCACAAGGTATTAAAACATCACAGAGATAGGCACAAGAAGCAGAAACATCCAAATATGCAACGACAGAGAAGAGTGACTATAAAACAACAGTCTGACAGCGACTAGTTCATACGTACATTTAGTTTAAGGCAAATGTTTACGTTACATAGAAGAAACTTAATTGTAACAAGAGGATTCTGGATAGTGCAGAAATAGGCAGTAATTCAATATTTTCTATGACGTTTATCTTAATAGGTCGATCAGGTTAATTTATATGACATAAATTATGGGAATCATATATCCAGTTTTGTAATTACTTATATAACCATGGAATTGAAAGAACTGTACAATATGTGAGCAGTGTAGTTATATATTGATATTGATATTAAAACGAATAATATGTTTTCCAGTGGCGATTCCTTTTATAGTACAACACACACAACATGACAGAACACAACACGCAACACTGGCTTGAAACTTAAACAGTAAAGTGGTTTTTAACAGTGTGCCAGTGAAGTTCAAGAGTGTGCCGGTTTTCATTCCAAAAAATAAAACACACTGTAGCTTCTAATTTTACTGCTCAGCACGAGTAGAATTTAAATTTAATAATATGATATGAATTAATGTAATTTGATGCTATAATACCAATTAATAATATGAAAGTTCATTTTAATTGTCATGTGAGTCAGCTGAGTGATAAGTCATTTGTGCTTCACTTGGCTACAGCGTCATAACAAAAAGTCTGGAATATCACATGTTTAACAGGTTGCATTACAGCGTTGGTGATAAATGGAATAATATTTCAATATATTGTATCTTACTTCAGTTTATCAAAATTATCATTCTTTAATTTGACCAGTGAGGCCTACAAGGAAATCTTGAAGATGATCTTTCTGAAGTTGTTTGCACTGCCTCCCAGGGGAAATACCTATGAAATTGGCAATATCTGTCATTGGTGGGATCTGTCTTGAAATGTGTGTGTCAAACATAATTCTGATTTCAGAATCATTCTCCATTGGAAAAGTTTGCCTCCTTTCTGTCTGAAGGAGTGCAGCCAGTAAATCAGTCATAGAGTTTGGAATGAAAACGTACAGACTCAGGCTTCAATGGTGTGTGACCACTGGTATTGTGCGGACTGCACAGCCCATTAGAGACGATGACATGCACAGAAGCAATCCGCTGTGATTGTTCTGGTAGCAGAAGTCCTATAGGAAGAGGGTGAAAGCATTTCAGGACACCACTAGAAGGGCGTGTCCATCTGGCTGCCCTTTGCAGCGGGTGACACCACACCATAGCTCCGCTCCTGCCACCTCAGCCAATGCATGTGGACCTCTTTCTGAACCTGTCAAACATACACATAAAAAAAAAATTGTGTTTGGCTGTTTGCAAACTGGTAAGATGGTGCTGTTGCAACTCAGGCCACATTTATGTTTAAATCATTATGGAATTAGTTTATAATAAAAAATGATCTCATGTATGGTATATAATATAATATCCTTGAAATGTAATTGTTTGACATTTTGGGAAATATGCTTATTTGCTTTCTTACAGCTACCCTGGCTCTAGCCAACTGTAATAAAATCTGCCTATTACCACCTCTAAACATTAAGTTATAGCTCATTTAATTTGCAAAGAAATTAATTAAAGTGTTACATTTCACTGTATAATGATGAGTATTTCTTAGCCAGGAGTGCTACTTCCTGGAGTCTATGCTGGTTGCCTGGTAACAGCTCAGAGCCAAGAAATAGTCAGGTCCGTAACCCCTGTACAGCTGCAAATTGAGTTTTACACTTTGGTTCTTGTACAGATGACAGTAACAGTATATATTGTGTTAATTCGAGAGTTTTAGAGGTGATGGTAGGTAGACTTTTTTCCCTCTCAAAACCATGCTAGCTCCTTTCCCGTTTCCTGTCTTTACACTAAGCTAGGCTAACCGGCTGCTAACTGTAGCCCTATATGTAACATTAACGGACAGACATGAGAGTGCTAGCAATTTTCTTATCTAACTCTCTGCAACAAAGCAAATAAGCATATTTCCCAAATTGTTCAGCTATTCCTGTAGCTTAAATTTCCAAAACAGGATCAAGAAACCCCCAAAACTCTTGACAGGTAAAATCTGAAAACTAAACTCATTCATATATTCTTCTCACAGAGATGATAAGTCATTTTATTGGATATTAAGTCATCTAAAGTATTTATTTGGCGTATTATTGGGATATCAGTGACATTTTTTAAGCATTTGAAATCATTTCCTTTGGCATAGAACAATATTCCCTGATAAGCCACAGCCTAAATTTTTAATCGGTTTCTAAAAGGATATAGATATGATAAGAGATATATTAGATTATTACCCATGTGGCCATAAAGCACCAAACAGATGAACATGGTTATTGTTTACTGAGTAATATATTATTATTAAACACAGACTGGTGTTGCCCTCAGACTCTTTGGGGTTGGCCTCACATTAGTCTCGGTGGTTACATAAGTGCTCGGGGTCCTTCCATTATGCAATGAGGGGAAGAGAAGTGGCAAATTATTGTCCATTTTAAGCCCTGACAACTCTAAACCGCTCACCCCTCGCTGGCATATGATCCGGGTACACAGGTTTATTATGCAACAGAGAGCTGTAAATCATCTGTGTGATTTGTTGAATATGTTATGGTAAATGCTCGAGAGTGGTGTGGCTTCTACTGACCTCTTCATTGAGAAAGCAATAGAGAACTGCAACAAGAAGCCCCTGTAGGAGAGATGGTTTAACATTTAAGACTAGTCGGCATCATTAAAAGGTTGCTCATGTGAAGAGAGCTTAAATGTCAGACACAAATGAGAGCTGATAGGCTGAAGAATGAGAATTAAATTAGGTCTATCTATTATGTTTTGCTCACACAGCCAGTAAGCAAGAGTGGAATAATGAATAATATAATTTCATATCTCCACAATATATTGCTGTAAGCCATGTACGCTGTCCTTCCTTTTATCTTTACAAACATGCCACATAAAATTGCTTTTATAAACAAAGCCTGTCTTACAACTATTTAGGCACTGTTGTTACTATTTTGTTCGTAGTTCTCACTGCTGTGCCATATCAATTTGAATTCTCAACGAGAAGGGGGGCAGGGACAAAATCAGATTTGGGGAGCTGGCGAGCAAACCATTTTGTGTCCCATGTGACATGAAGTGCAGGAAGCCATCTGACTTTTCTGTGGTTGTCTTCTGCAGATGCAAACACTGGTCCAAACTTTGCTCACATTCTCAGCAACACAGCACTGCTTAGCCCCTTTTCACTAATTAAAGAATTATTTGTTAAGCTTTTTCAAGCATATAATAGTGTTTTAATACCTTATAGGAATTTGGTCGATTTGTTTATTCAGTCCAGCTCTTGTCCAGATTTGGTCCAGCAAACTTATGACCCATCAGTCTCATCAGCCTTTTTGTTTAGCAAAACTTAGTCCTGAACTACTAAGTACAGCCTCACAGAGCCGCTAGCATGCCTGTAGACTCTCAGTCTTGTTTATGTAAGTTGTCAGCAGGTAAGAAAAGAGAATTTCAGTACAACTTATTACTGCATGAGATGTGTCTAAAAGTGGATAAAGAAAAGTGAATCCAATAATCTAAACAAATTTCAGTTTTAGACCAGTAATGTAAAAAATTAACCAAGATATTGTCTATGTCAGTCAGGGTTAACTGCAACATACACTGCAAAAGGGATTACATTCTGGATATGATATGGATTGGTGTGTGTGTGTGTGTGTGTGTGTGTGTGTGTGTGTGTGTGCGCGTGTTCAGGGTATTTGAGCATGTACAATATATATTGCTGTCAAAATATTGAGTGTTTTTACATGTGTGTGCGTACCTGGAAGGATCCCATGCAGAGCTCGATACAGAGGCGCAGGTTAACATTGAAGTAGTCGGGCAGAAAATTGAAGAACATGTAGTGAGTACCAAACAAAGGGATGAGGAGGAGGGTGGACTTAGTCAGGCGTCTGTTGAACCGAAAGAAAGAAACAAGATGCAGGAGGTGAAGCTACCACAGGGAGTCATTTAGTGCATGTCTCATCTGTATGCAGCTCCAGACGGTATCATGAAGTCACGCTAATCATCAGATGTCAATCAACAGGATAGTGTGTGTGTGTGTGTGTGTGTGTGTGTGTGTGTGTGTGTGTGTGTGTGTGTGTGTGTGTGTGTGTATGTGCATCACTTTTGTTTATGAGCAGGAAAAGTTGGTGGCAGGTGCATGATTCAAAGTGAGGATATTAGAAACTGAGATTTTTACATGTATGAGAACATCTAGCTGGTGCACTTAAGTCAAGCACATCACTTAACTTACCTTTGGTATGTCTTTTATAAGATCCAAATATGCATGATGTCCCTGAACACTTTCAGCATATTAGTGAGCCTGCTTCAATTAGAAATTCTGATAAGCCCCTTGGATAGTGGGAAGGTAGACGTGGTTTGTGACTGAATGAATTATACATTGCCACTGTCATGTGTCAACACAACTGTGATTTCCACACAACTTGCATCTTCTACATCAAAGTGTCTTGTCAGGGTGAAAAAGTATCAAAGAGAGTGGGAAAGTATTTGAAAATGTGAACAAGATGAAAGTTACATTTGATAAAAGCAAATACTGTCACTGTTACTGTCTCTATACAACTGTGTCTGTAGCTGAAGGATTACCTGTACTGAGAGGAGTTATTAAACTGGATCAGCCGAGGATTGAGCTTCTGTATGAGAATTCTGATGATGTTCATGAACAGCATAAAATTGACCTGTTGATAAAAAAAGAAAGAATGCAAAAATTACGAAACATGTTCAGCTTTAATGGGATAAAGCCTTGACGGGTACTGTGCCAAATGTCACTTAGAACAACGTGATTATTGAATGTCCTGGCAACAATATGGGCAGCCGTGTGTAATTGACTAGGACTGGTGTGAGGGCAGTGTTTAGCACTCTATTCTAAGGAGCACAAAATACGTTTTTATAAATAATTTCTCAGACATCATCTCTAAAAGGAAAGTAAACAAATCATCTGCATTAGAATCGGTAAGCTGTTAGGTGCATAAGAGGCAATCTTTTTGTTTGTTTCAGCACAATGGGAGCATTTACCGCTATAGACACAACAATTGGTCCCTTGATGATCCACCAATAGGGCGAGTCCTCGTTGATGTCCCAACATCTATATAGGAAGACATTTTGAAACGTGAGTCTGCAGAAGAATTGAACTGACTCTAGAATAAAACTCATAACAAACAACAAACATTGGTGAATTAATAGTATTTGTTTAACAGGTTAATTAAATGAGAAATCTACCCTCACCTTCCCTCTTAAGGGAATATTTCTTTATCAAAAACCTAAACTTTTTATCATAAAATCCTTTTAGGAAAATGCTATGTGGTGGCTCTAACCGCTGCAGCCCATTGATTACAATGTTAGTCATTAAGTCTGTTGTAATATGCTGTACAGTAAGTAACTGCACATGTGGAGATGGAAGTGGGAGTATACACACTCTGTGTCCTCAAAGTACACCCTGGATACAATCCACAGGATGATGAAGAGCACAGGCACACCTGTGGAAAGGCAGAAAATCAAAACTGATGTCAGTGAGATACAATCAATACACACTGAGTTGGTTGTATCATAATTAGTCAGTAACCAGTGTGTGAACACTTTTCCAATATCTGAATTGATCTATTCTGCAAGAGCTCATAGTGAATGGAGGCTTTGTGCACTACACATCTATATTCATTCTTGGCAAGTGAAGTGGCAGTGACCCCATTCATTTAATCATACAAGTTTTTAAGAAATCAACTTGAACAATTTTTGAAAAAACGTTCAACCCACAAACATAATCTAATACATTAGTAGTGACTGCCGCAGGGATGTAAACTTTAATTCAGTTTGTTTGGTAATTACAGTTGATGCCACTGAGCCAGGAGAGTTTCTGGCTCTATCACAATAATAAGTGGGGGACGTTGGCCGATGGCAGACTGTCTGCTTCTTGTTGTCCCTAAAGACAGCGGTGAATCTCCTTTAAAATACAGACCTGTAATAAATATCTAACGGTTCAGCTCAACAGGGTTGAAATCAGTCATTTTGAGGATATTAAGATTTCTCCAAAATATGTGTTTCACTGTTGAGAAACCCAAAATACACCTACCACTCACAATGAGAGGGGTATTCGTGATCTATTTTGGCACTGTGTTTGGATTTTAAAAAAAAGCATGTTCTTGGAAGTAAATTCTTCAGTGAGTGACCATATGGAGACAAAGTTTTAAATTTTAAACTGAATCTTCTGATCCGACTTTCATAATACAGTGGGATGATGATTTTGGTGTCCTACACTCATTTGTAGATTGACAAATAAAGAAACCTGTGATGTGAATTGAAAAAGCTTTCTAAATAAAAAGTTAGGTTGCAAACCACCTTTAAGTTAGATGGAAACTACAAATCACACTGTGCAAGCATTTGTGCACTTCAAGACAAAATAACACTCTCTGAAGCATCAAATTATAGGGCAGTGATAAAACACATCTATTTTATTCTCTTCCACAGGGCTAGGCAGATATATAGCTAAAGCTACCGAGCGAGTCGTACAACAACGGCAGAGAAAGTGCAACCAAAATTTCCACATCCACACATACATACTTGCACTGCTAAACAAAGCAAGAAAAGAAAGACAGACCCTTCACCATAATTATTATTTTTAAACCATGAAAAAGTCCAAAAATACCAAAATGTCAAAACTACTCAAATGTAACCAAAATAACAATAACTGATGGTCTGGCAAAAATTTAAAAAAGCCTAACCTGAAGGGGTTTATCCAACGTTTACCTACCATGGCTTTCATTACTTTTTCTGAAGTTTCTCACCTTCAGCCAACCGAGGTGAAAACGTAGGTATATGTAAAAGTCCCCTCATTTTATAATCCTTGCATCTATCACCTACTAATGTTAAAGAGGCACAGGACTTTTCTTCTCAGTCTGGAGCAAGTATCATATAGGATAGTGTATATTGAATTGTATTGGAACCAAACTGCAGCTCAGCATAACAAATGTCAGGCAAACTGCATGTCAAGGTTTCTCACCCCATCCCAGCAGGCTGAAGCCCCAGAGGCATCGACGGCTGTGATAGAAAGACGAAAGCAGCAGGGAATTGAGGTAGAGCGCCTCCACCAGGAGCCAGAAAAAATTGGCCATTACACAATAGTGACAGAAGACAACAGAGGCCTTACAGGCAAACTGTGCAGGAGGAACAGGAAAGGAAAGAAGGACAAAAAGTGAATCGTAAGAGGGGTTATGAGAGAAGAGGTGCACAGACACATATGTGATTAGAGTGATGCATAAATATGAGAACAAGGAAATCTGCCCATAATAATTTCATATTACAATCATGAACCTCTTGTCCTCAATGCCATTATCTTACTGTTGAAAGGGTGCAGTGGTTGGTGTCATCACTTGAGAAGAGAATAGCATCCTTTATGAAAACCGCCACAGCTTTCAGGATAAATGTGATGAAGAGCTGGATGTGAATGAAGTTCCTGGCACAACGCAACCTCCTGTTGAGGTAACATACAGTACATGTGATAAATATACTACAGTGTTGCTTATGCACCAAAAACATCAGATATAATGTCAAATATAAGTTAAGTTTTACAAGACATTGTTACACATTATCTAATAGCTGTAATGGCTTGGTTTACATGGTTTGTGACTGGCATGGTGTCAGTTTAGGGCAAACAAGTGAGAAAGAAAAAAAATGCAGAAGGTAAACCAAACCTCTTAGCAACGAAAATAAAATTATAAAAAATGTACAGTTATGAGGAACAGAACAATATACTATAAGAATTTAAAAAAAGAGATGGAAGTAATGGTACTGTAATATCATTTCTAGGTGACCATCATTTCATAATAAACAGACTAGATTTATGAAACCGCACACCAACTGAGCAGAGAAAAAAACAAACCATTAATTAAGAGGTTTTGTGTTTTCACACGGTCCTATTTCTTTTCATCCAGTGAACCAAAGAGCTGGGTGGGCGGGGGTAAGGAACCCCTTGACATTGTGTCAATCAGTTGCTAAGTGGACTATAGGACCAGTTATGTCCACTCCATGTGGACCTAACCAGCCCTCTCATATGGGATTATGAGAGGGGAAATTATGTCATTCATCAACACCTTGTCAGCTAATTTCATGGCTGTTTTGTTTGCATTTTATTTTGGGTTTCAGCGATTCTGTTATACAAACTCATTGTAGAGAGTTTGTATAACAGCTTCACTCCTCTTCCTTAAAGTAACATCCAACATTTTGGGAAACATTCTTATTTGAGTTATTGATTAGATTGGCCTGTTAGCTAGTGGCCACACACAACCTTAACTTAACTCTGTACATACTTAAATAGCAAGATATAATATGTTTATTAGTAAAAAAAAAAAAAAATAGAGGTGTGGGCTGGCAGGCTTTTTGAACTTTGGACTAGCTGTTTCCTCCTGCTGTCAGTCTTTATGCTAAACTAAGCTAATCACCTGCTGGCTCTTGCTTCATATTTAGCATACAGAAATTGAAGTGGTATCAATCTTCTCTTCTAAGTCTTGACAAGAAAATTATAAATATTTCCCAAAATGTCAAACTATTCCTAAATAAACTTAGCATTAGGGCATCATTTGTGTGGCAATGTGCCAAAGCAACAAAAAAGTCAAAACATGTATGAGTATCACATTTCAAACAGCACAGGACCTAGACAAAGGCCCAAAACTGGTGAGAGTCGGCTAAATAAAGGCTTTTTACAACACCCAGGACTAAGAGTGTCTTGGAATCATGTTTTTATGTTTACACTGGACAACCAATATTATTGCAATATGATCTGTTCCTACCTAAAGAGCAACAGGATCAACACAGCAACAGCCAGCACCGCTAGAGAGCTGCTGTAGCCGATGGTGTATATCAGCTTCACTGTGGCAAAGTACGATTGCTCTGTCTGAAAGCAAGATGAGAAAAAAAGATTTTTTGTAAGCTTTTCAAAAGGCTGTCAGACTTCAAAATGAATGTAATGTCTCCAAATTGCTAAATTGCAGACAAGCTTGAGACTCAACTGCATTGAGGAGATGACTGTGGTATAACTGCAAGAAAGCCTTTTCTATATTTTGAGGCTGACTGGACTAAGCAGACAGAATTAACCTAAAAAAGTACACGTAAAAGCTATTTAATTACAGTAACATCAGACTTTATAATTAGTGACTTTCCACCCTTTCTATTGGAAGACTTAAAGGGTTCTTTTTTAACTCAAGACAAAAGATGGTCTGTAAAGAACCAAAAGTAGTTTCTACATAGTTATCCTCTAAAAACACTATTCAGTATACGATCAGGCACCATTCTCTCTGAAACAAGATAATGTCAGCTATTACCTGATAGGTGACGTGTGATTCACTTCCTGCCTAGCAAAAGTATCAGTAGCACCTAGTGACATTATTTTCTACTCTCCTGCTACTACTACTACTACTACTACTACTACTACTACTCTAACAAAATACTAATATATATATATATTATAAAATCTCTAATAAAAAGTAGGTATATGGACAGCAGTTTCACTTCATTACAGTCTGACAGACTGCACGAAAAGAAATTTGTATCGTAGTATACGTGGGTAGGGGTCAACCTGTTGCTTCCCATCCTGTTTCAAATTCTCTTCCTCTGGAGTTCCCCATTCCCCAGTCTGACCTCTTTATCTGCCTCGCCATAGTAACTCACCTCAGGAATGTCATCATCCACACTACAGGCAATGTCGTACGGTGGAAATAGTCTGGACCAACCTCTGCTGGTGCAGTTACGGCTCACTGAACCTGAGGTGAAAGGCCATGAGATCAAAAAGTCAACTATGATACGATAGTCTTCAGATTAGATCCACTAATGTGTCAAAAGACAGCGATATTCACATAAATGTTTGGTGTTTTATGATGTTGGCGTGGCTCTTCGGATGGCAATCCACGTTCTGTCCACCAGTGTGGTGAATGAAATATGTCAACAATAAATATTATATATTGTCATAATATTTGGTACAGATATCTATGGTTCCCAGAGGATGTATTCTAATGATTTTGGTGATTCCTTAACTTTTCTTTTAGCGCCACCAGCAGGTCAAAGTTTTCACTTTTCCTGTGAAATACACATCAGTAAAACATCTACTGGACATGGTCATGTTTCCCTCAGGATTAATTGTAATAATTTAGGCAATTTCTTAATTTTTCATCTAGTCTGCATCTAAACCTAACACTAAACTAACACACTAAACTAAGATGGTCAACGTGATTTACATTATACCTGCAGAACATCATTATGTTAGCATTGTCATTGGAACAAAAGCCTGTTTGACCGACAGCCCGTTATTCCGAAAACAAAAAAGCCCACTGCTCCAAAGCTGCTCCAAAGTTTTTCCAAAAATACATACTCTACTCTACCTTTCTTAATATCTGACTGTATTTGAACATGTAGGAAATGATTAAAAGTCAGGTACAATAATAAACATGTGATTAACATTGTGAAACAGTCGTAGTTTTGTTGGGTTTAAGAATCAAAACTACTTGGTTAGGTTTAGCTAAGTTACATACATCATAAATTGGTGATACCAGAGTGTGGTTCTCAAAACAACAGGCCTTCAGAGCAATGGCCGTTTGTTTTTGGGCTTTTGGACAAATGGGCTTTTGGTCTAATGGGACATATTTCAGACTATTGGGGTTTCGAAATAATGGGTCATCATAAAGATGGCATGGCACCATTGTGAGAAGCAAGCATGAGAAATTATGAATTTCCGACATTGTAAAGAAAAACTGTGAACTGGAAATTTTCGATTTCACTGAAAGCAATTATATATCTGACTAGGAGTTTATGGAAGTGCCTAAAAACCAAACAAAAGTAGATTAAACCCAAATTTAACTGATTTATTGTAATACTTTGTATAGCCTTACAGGTCCACTAGCATGACTGTAGACTCTTATTCTTGTTTAGACACTGTTATTTATCCTCACAAACACATAAGGCCAAGGTACTTCTTGTTTGCTCATTTTGTAAATCATTTGTATGGGTTTCACAACCTGCAAACACGCCCAAATTTACTTGTTACGAAAAAACTAATTTGATTGCATTCTCCTGTGACAATCTAGCAAGCCTGAGCACTGAGGGCTGGCTGGAGTCCAATTCAACATAAAAAATAAGTAAATAAATGAACAAATAAATTAATAAATAAATAAACTTTACTTTGTGAAATTATCAGGATGAAAAACACCCTTTACTTTTCATCAGAATAATTTATAATTTAATTTATAATTTTGACCCACGGGTGAACATCATTGTCTTAGAATAAAACACCCTACACGCCACCTCTTTCACAGTGTGATCTTTTAGGCACCTGTGTTGTTTCTGAAGAGGGAGAAGACTGCAGGACAAGGTCTGTGGACTGTTTCCCCCACGACTGCATGAGGCCAGCAGACAACTGCATCCCAGAATGGCTGACAAACTTTTAGGAGGAGAAAGAGGGTTAAAAATAAAGGTAAGTGTTTCTCAAGGTAGTTAATCAGAAGATTCCTATTCCATGAACACATTTATATGCACAGTCATACATCGGGGCCTGTAATGCACACAGTTTAAATATATACTCATGGAGGTACAGTAGAGGTAAATGGGGTGTATCATGCACAGTAGCCACAACAACATTCTTCAAAGCCATAACACGCCTCTGTTTAAATTGTATTAAGACAAGAATGAGGAAGTACTGTAAATCCCCAACCAAGACCTTTATCTTGAGCTAGATTACACACATAAATCCTTATGTAACTATCCTTAACGGTCTCCTCTACAGATGCATCACAATGATAGATCACCCTGTGCGTTTTTTTATTCTGCAGTTGGGACGCCATCAAGAATCTGCCCTGACATCTGATGATTCTCTGTGAGGCATTTATTCCAGCTTAGACTCTTATTCTTAATGTGAACTTGTGGTATATTTCATATTGTAACTACAACCACGTACGAATGTATATGAGTTACTGCTGCAGGGTGATTTTAAAATGGAAAACACACCTTCTGAGCTTCTGTTGCCTTGCTCTTTAATGTACTGAAGGCAGTTACGCTTCTCTTTCTCCAGCTGAAATATGAACTCACATTCAGGGTGCAGGCTCGACAAAGCCTAGAGGTAGGGAAGAAGTAAGGAAGAAAAGGAGAAGAGAAGGACGGAATGGGCTATTAGATATATACAGACATTCAAGAAAAAGAACAAAATGACCACTCAGTCTGTAATTGCATGACAAAGGCATTTCATGTGTCTGAAAAAAATGCATGGCAGTTTTTTAAAGGCCGGTGACTCATTTTGCCTTTATGCCCTACCTTTAGCAGGAAATGCTTTCCCACTAAAACACTTGGCTAACCTTTTGGAAAAAAATGCACCTATGGCATTAAGCAAAATTATCTTTCACTATAGCACACACAGGGGACACTAGGAAAATTCATTAAATGAGTTTGTCCCTAAGGACAGAGATGATTGTCATGGACTCTGACAATTCCGCACTCCATCCATTTAATGCGGCTCAGAGATTCTTCTGTTTGTCTGCCCCTACATATCCCTCCGTTTCCTGATGTCAAATAAAAAGAGAATAAGTGGATTTGCATTTGACTGACATTTATCTCAGTCTTAAATAAATAAGAATATCTTGTTTCTGGGAAAGAAATGGAATGATGTAAGGTGGATGCTGAAGGGTAACGTAGGAAGCGGATGGAGGAAGTATACACCAAAAGAGGATAGGATTTTCAAGACTCTGTGGTAATTATTACTTTAAGCTGTACTTCAAAACTGATTGAACAATTTGACATTTTAGTTTAGTAACTTTAGAAAACATGTTTAATAAGCTTATGATATTAAGTTGAACCAACAACTGTTTGGTCACACTGATGAACTTTTAAATTTTCTCAGCTTGAAGAGTCAGCTCTTCGATTCATACGACAAGCTTACGACTACTCCTCGGTCTGTACCAGTGAGTAGTTGCTGTATAAAAGAGGGTATAAAGAGGTTATAAGGTCACATAATACAGCTTCAGTGAGAATGCATAAACATTCCTGTGCTGTGCCAGGACAGAATGTAATTTGCTTTTGAACACTGAGGTTTATGCGCCAGATGTCGTTGCTGACAATGAGAGCAGTAGAGACAGAAGGATTCATTTTAAGGAAGCATTTCTTACTAAGGGTTTAATGCACAGTATGGAAATGACTATGTAATGTTTGTGTCTGGCAGAATGTCCATTGTTGGTGAGGGGTTTCCAGATAAAAGGAATTCCAAAAAAAAAGGGGGCAAAAATGGGCCCGAACTGCATTTAAAACATCCAATGCTGTTCCGTAGTCTGGTGTTAGACTCTCAGTGAGCATCACACAGTCCATTTCATTAGATCCCATTGTGCTTTGTATGTAAAGGGGTTGGTGAAGCCGTGATTAGTATAGGACACCACGTAATGGAGTCTAGACGGTGGTGGTTGTGGCAGTGGTGATGAAGGAATGAAGAGAATGCTGAAGATCTGGATGTGATGAGGAGTGCACTTCTGATGAGTTCAACCTGGGCACTGGATAGGATGAACTGGAGGTGAAAGGGATGACAGCTGAAAGCAACAAAGAAGAGAACAGATTTAAAGTTTGACAGCAGCAACATGATTGGCTGGAGGAGATTGTGGTAAAGTCTGATTGGATTAACTGAAAGAGTAAACGCACATAGCTGATTAGAAAGGAGAGTGAGGATTGTGAATGAATGAGGCATAATGAGAAGGTCTTCCTGACTGAACTTATGCTGAGATTCATATCTATAAAATGTCATACTTTCATTGAGCCCACATAGCAAATCAACATTATGCTGCCAGTCGCCAGCTGGGAATGTCAAAACTGAGGTGAGCCTGCATTAACATGAGAGATTAGATCTCTGTGTTTACTGAGGAGGTTGATGGTGATAGTATCTAAACTAGTCTGGGTTAAATTCAAGTGTCCTTTATTTTGATTTCATGCTGCTGGTGAACTTAAGTGATCCTGAATGTAAAGGTCAGAGCAGCAGGCTGGGTCCTGTCTTGCTAGCTTTGACAACATACAACAGTCCATGTCTTGCATGCTACTGAAGTACAGTATCTAACTTTCCTTTTACACATTTTGTTCCATGCTGATTACTGTAGCCCCCAGTTTATTGTTAGACTTTAATGATGCTGTTATTGAAACATTGCACATTCTGGCCCAGAATGTGCCACAAAAGAAGAAAAATATCTTTAAAAAATTATTATACATATTATAGAAGCTTTTAAATGTTTTTGCATGGGCTTTGAAGACAGAATTGTCTAGTTACAGTGCCTATAGTGAAAGGCACAATGTGATATCAGCAGAGATGAGAGAAGTGTGTGTCAAAAAGAAGAGATGAGCAAATGCAGACAAAAGCAAGACCAAAGGAGAAAAAAGGAGGTACTTACAGGCAGCCATGTAATCATGACGCGCCTCCATTTCCAAAATTACTCAAAATTTTTGAGAATGTTTTGCATTTTGTTTTCCCAATGCTACGTAATTTTGAGGCTGCTGTTTGAGTCTCTCCCCTTGTTTTTGAAAATGCATATTCAATACAACACAGAGGACAACACAACGTGTCGCAGACACAGCCTTAAAAAAAGTAATCTCTGTTATTGATAGGCATATTGCACAGACTTTTGTCTTCATTCGGCTTAGTTCCAACTCATTTTAAAAGACTCAAGGGGAGACAAGTGCAACTCATAATGAAAAAAAGCTTCAGAGGCAAAAATCCTCTGAGACCACAAACACTCCCTCTGGAGGGCTGTGGTTTCCCCCACTCACTACTTTTTTGAGTGTCATCCAATAAGAGGCGCTGGTTGTGTGTTATAAACATTTCCATTAAAAAGATCTATCATTTCTCTGATGGGGCACACAGCAACATCTGCACCCGTACAAGCACAAACCCACCTGGAGCCATTTCATGAAATGACATGACTAAGTATGCCTTGCATAGATATAATATATAATTATAATTCAACACTGGTGACAAACTCAGGGTTGACTCTCTAGCAGTGTTGTAGCTAGGACCATCTTTGTTGAGTCCAAGACCAGACTTAGTCAAGACAGAGCCCAAAGCACAAGTTCAGACTGAGGCAAGACCAAGACAGGAGAAAATAATGCTTTAGCTATTGAGTTTGGCCAGCCAGGCACACAATTGCAAGTGACAGTGATTGGCCAATGTCAAAGCCCGTTCTAGATGGATTCTGAATTAAACCAATACCTAATTTCTGAACAAGTGCACTCAGTCAATGGTTTTGTTTTGAAGGAGGAAGTTACATTAGAAAAAAAAATTTGGCGAGACCAATGGCCAAGTCCAAGTGCAAATACCAACAAGTCTGAGACAATAGAAAAAATGTCTCAAGTCTGAGACCGGACTCGAGAACAGCACTATTTTTAAGGTTGTAGCACCATATGTGAAACGTTAAAATCACATAGGAAACTGAGAATAAAATGCGTGTAATGGCAAATGGCAAAATGTACAGATTTTAATTTAAGCAAAAGAAGATGATAGTGGATTCATGAGTTTTCCTATGAAAACAGGGATTTACTCATTTCTTTATCACACTGATAAATATTCTCATGAAGTGTCAGTTGTAGATATTAAGATATCTAATCTTCTTATTCAATCAAGCTATTTGAACAGGTGCTTTGTACAAGAAAACTGTCTGCCTTTAAGATTCTCATCAAAAGCAAAGCCAGAGCATTTGAAGAATTTAAATCCAAAAGGCTGCAAATCCAATCAGAACTTCATCAGGATATATTTGAAAATAGATGAAATAGGTGAAATTGGTCCGGACCAAAACTTTTCATTTCTATTTCTCCAACGCAATCACTGAGCCCTTTCCCCTCATTGTGTGTCTTAACTGTCAACTTGTTCGCCATCTCACCTACACACACACGCACAAATAATGGGATTCTCAGAAAAAAGCCGTCGCTTGCGTTCGTCCAGAATAACAAACCACTTTAGTGACTGTGTCAAAAAAACACCTACATAATAAACACTATACAGAAAACTAGTTGGAATTGAACACAATCCTCCTGACAGTTGTTGGACAGAAATGTTCAGAAAATGTTCCTCCCCATTGTCTTGTAGGAACAAAAATGCAAGCTCTCAACACAATCTGTCCCCACATCAATGAGGAATGGACGTGATGGAAGCAACCTAAACAAATTGCTGTCAGTCCTCTTTGTTCCTAATGCAATGCTAATAATCTAATGAGAGGTGTTATTGAGCAATTTATGCAGCAATTACTGCCTGTTCAAAGGCAGGCGAAGGATGCATTTACCTTGCCTCTTGCGAATATTCCAACAATCAGAGTTTGCGTTAAGTGTGCTTCAAGGGGGGAACCGTATAATGCAGATATAGTGGAATATTGCTCTTTGCTAAACTGGTCGTATTGTTATAATGGGAGGAACACTGCCAGAGTTAGGGCATTTATATTCAAAGCAGACAGACATATGCACTTACATGTTACCATAATGTACACTACACAAATGCAGCTAAATGGCAAACTGTATGTCAGATGTGGGTCATGTACCACACATGGCTTCCCTGTTTATATGCAAGGGGATGCTGTGAAGACATTTGGTTCTACATACGGTGTGCAGTTCAGAGGAAACGAACAAAGCTTTGAATGGCAGCGGGTGAGGAATAAAGCCAGAGTCAAGACTTATGAGCATCGAGGGTGCATGACATGCTCATGCATTTCAGCTGCATGATGAGATAGAGGGAGACACTGTTTTGCATTTAAGAGACAGAAACAGAGGTAGAACTATAGATGGAGGAGCTGCATGAGATAAGTCTGGATAATATGAGCCATGAACTAAATGCAAAGCCAAAGGCCCCTTACACTACCAGGTTAGCGTGCAGTCCGCTGTAAAAATGTTCTCTGAGAGGTGAAGCCCATTATCCACTAACTACCCAAAAAGGGGCCATTGGATTGGGCTCACTTTGCACATGTTGCCTTCTATTTTCAACCCCGAATGAGATGCACTTTAAGCTTCTGCAGCGGTACTGTGGCACAGTATAAAAATAAAAAACACGTTCAGTCAATCAGAAAAAGTACAAACACAGCCAGTCTCTGAAGTTCAGATATCGAAGGAACTGTTTGACATTTTGGCAAATATGCTAGTTACTGGAGTTGCAACATTCAATCAATTAGTTACTATTAAATTAATTGGCAACTATTTTGATATTCAATTAATTCATTAGAAAATGTCAAAATGACTGTGAAGGAAACTGAGCTGAATATTGAGGTGTGGACAAAACAAGACATTCAAGGATGTCACCAATTAGCTTTCTTGCTGAGAGTTAGATGAAAGGATTGATAGCACTCTCACATTTGTATTCTGGATTTGAAGCTGGAGCTAGCTGGTTAGCTTAGCATTTAGCAAAAAGACTGGAAACAGGGAAATAGTTAGCCTGGCTCCGTCCAAAGCTAATGAAATCTTCCTACCAGTACGACTAAAGCCCACTAGTTATCTAGTTTGTTTAATCCATAAAAATAACAAGTGTAAAAAGGACAATTTAAGGTTTTAAGGCCAGATATTAAGCTAGCTGTTGCCTTCTGTTGCTGGGTGCAACATTAGCCTCTTATCATGGAGGCATGTGTGGTATGTATCTTCTCAACAATCTCTTGGCAAAAAAGTGAATAACCAGACAAACAGTCCATCTGCTGGCTGCATGTGGGTGAATCAGGTTCATAAGATCCATATTTGGACTTTTTTACCACGCAGCCTCAAAAAATTGACCAGTTCATTTTTTTTAATCTTTCTTTTCTTTTTTGTAGGTGCAAAATTTCAATCATACCTGAACGTTCAAAAGAGACCAGCTACCATCAGTCTTGTTTTTTAGTGACTGTTTTCTTTTGAAATGTGCATGTGTGTGTGTGTTTTATGGACCCCAGGAGTTCATTATAATTCTCTGCAGTCCTGAGCAGTGAAAGAGAAAAGAATGAAGTGGAACACAGTGATGAGTGTCTGCCCTGTTCCCATTCTCTCTCTGCCACACTGATCATCAAACCACCGTTTGCCTGCTTCTCCTATTTCTATTGCGTGATGGAAATTAGCGAGGTGGCCATGTAATAATAACCTATAAAGCTGTTGATTTAAAAAAAAAGATGTGTGTGAATGGACATACGTGTGTGCAGTTTGTTGGCTGTCTTGCTTCTTCACAGTTGATTGACCGAGACAAATTGATGGTGTAGGCGGTAAATAGTCAGCAAACAAAACAAAACCAAAAAAATTTATTCATTTTCACTTTCTTGATTTCAATAAAGTGAATTCACTGTAACATATTCCAAATTGTGTGTCTTCATGTGTGCGTGGGCTCATTTCACTATGTCCATGGGGTCCAAAAACCAGGACCCTACTATATTTGTGGAGTCTGACAGTTTTTGTGTGTGAGTGATAGTCTAATGGAAATAGTTCCAGTTTTATTGAATTTAAATTTCCTTTGCTCTTCATCCCTCTTCATAAAGCTACTCTAATGTGCATGCATATATATTCCAATATTACATGTTTTATTTTTGAATGTACAAACAGAATACACATATATACTCACATACTTGCATCTCACCTGCACTACATGATAGGGCTACACGATATGGTAAAAAAAAAAACCCATGCTGTGATTATTTTGACAGATATCACAATTGCGATGTGATTAACAATTAGTGGGGATAATTATTTTTGCATCACAATTTTCATTTTCACTGAAACAAATACAAAAATCATGATGATGGGACATTTGTTGAGGTCTGTAGTACCAAAGAGATGTTTTCTTAGATTTGTAGGCCATGGCATCTCTGCAGCACTACAGTACTTAATGCTGTTTGAGCTGACGTTTTACTTTTATCAAAACAACTGCAGCTTCTACAATTTGCATATTGCACTTGGCCAAATTGCGATTTTAACAATATTTCGATTAATTGTGGTGCCCTATTTAGCTGACTCTTCTACGTAACCTGGACCAGAACTTACAGTCATCCTAATACACAGACAGATCCATCTCCATAATGTGAATTACAGAGTACAAGTAGTCTAATACTAAAATAATAGCAGGTCACATATAACAATAATGCAATAACGTGCAATAGGGCTGCAAATAATTCTTATTTTTGTCTACGAAAATCTATAAAAGCTATCAGTCTGACAGTCTAAAGGCCAAAGATATTCAGTTTATTATAATGTAAGACAAATAAAAACAATAAAAACTCTCATTTGGAAGCAAGAACCAGTAACTTATTGACTACATATATATATATATATATATATATATATATATATGTATATTTATTATATGTACAGCCTATATTTACACCCCATATGCACATATAGTACACACACACGATCCATCACACACACACACAGTAAATCTCCATTAAAATGATACATGATACACACACGGAACAATGTTAAGAATATTACTTTGAACCAATGTGAGGAAGCAAACAGCTGGACATCAGGTGCCTGCAGACAGATGCACTGTGTCCTGTTCTGATTGAAGGTAAACTGAATACCACACATCATTCATATGTTCAGTAACATACAGGTCTATGCAGAAGGAAAAGATGACACAGAATATCTGTTTCAGTTGTGTGCATTTTGTTTTGTTCAGTTTTTCTTTTCGACCAGCCTCAAATATGTGTGTAAATAAGGTGTTAATTCATCTCTCATGAATACTTCTCACAAACAGTTCTGAAAATGTCCAGTTAAAGAGAGCATCAAGTTTTTCTGCATGGCAAAAACATTCATTCATCTTTTTTTTCCCCCCACAAAGGTGAAGTTAAAGTAAATCACTCACAGTTGGAGCCAAACACAGAGTGAGAAAAATCCGTCTGATGTGGAGACAGGACATGTTGTCGCTATATCCTCCGTTCAGTCCAGCTCTCCTCAAAGAGACTGCAACACACACTCCTGCAGGACGGGATGCTGAGGCTGAGCCCCTCTCTAGGTGGAAATACAACACTTGTCAAGCATGCAACGGTAAAAACGTACCACTTCCTGTGCATATTTTCAAAATAAAAACCTAACTCACGAACTATAGGTACAAAAATGGTTCTGTAACAACATTTTTTTTCTCCACAGATTTTTATAGCCTCGCAAAGAAGTGCTTCGAATACCAACTGTCTAATTAAGCACGCGCTGCACGATTGTGAAGAGGCACGTTTCTGTTTTATTTTGAAGGTAAGAGTCAGCTCCTCGCTCGGCCGGTGAGATTTACAGCTGAGGCTGAGCGGGTGTTCGCGCCCTCACTCCTGCTGTTAGGTCAGATTCATCCCTTTGCTCTTCTGAGCCTGACTGTGTCGCCAAACACACACACACTACATCTGGTCATAGACATCAGGCTAAACGTGCACTTTACACTCTTAAAGGAGTGACAGGTGAAATACTGAGTTATTTGGCTTTGATGGAAGACATTTTTGTGCATTTTTAATTCGTAAATTTTGTGGAAAAACAGGTCTTTCAATTTTTTTTTATGTTTAATGTTTGTTTTTTTTTACATAAAATTGAATTGAAATGCATACAGGGCAATTTAATTTCAATTACACCAAAAAAAGACTAGGTCTTATAAAGTCTTATAAGATCTAGGCTTCAAGTAATCAATCAACCAGTCTTAATCCCCAGGGTGAAGTCCTCAAATAGCTTTTTTTCCCCTGTCCAATCAACAGTCCCCCAGAGTTATTTAAAAAAGAACAGCACACCTTCACATTTGAGAAACTGATCAGGAGAGCGAGCACTGTCCTGGACTTTCCTCTGGACTCCATAGAGGAAGTGGGTGAAAGGAGGATGTTAGTGAAGCCTACATCCATCATGGACAACACCTCTCACCCCCTACATGACACTGTGGGGTCCCCGAGTAGCTCCTTCAGCAGCAGACTGTTACACCCACGGTGTAAGAAGGAGAGGTTCCGAAGGTCTTTCATCCCTGCCGCTGTCAGACTCTACAACACTTGATCTATGTTATAGTTTCTGTTTTTCAAATTACCACCATACCATAGCTTTACCACTTAACCATAGTTTTTTTTATATCTGTATTTATTCATTTATTTTACGTAATTGCTGCTGTCACAAGGGAATTTCCCTGTTGTGGGATTAATAAAGTAATACAAACCATCCAATATTTGGCATTTGTGCTAGACAAATTAAAACATTCATTTTCCATTAATCAACTAATTAATCAGCTATTTTTTCAGCTCTAATAAGATCATTAACACAACAGGTTCTGACATCAGCACAATGAGGGGGGGAACAAAATCAACTAATTCACCAAGTATTATCCTGGTGGGCCATTTCTACACCTGGTGTCCAATAATGATACACAGTGAACTATTAAACCTTCCCTGAGGTAAAATACAGAGGACGTGATAGTGGTGTCTCCAGCTACAGCTGTACTGTATCAAAATAGACCTGACAGAGGAGATATTTGCCTTCATGGTTTATGGCAGAAGGCTTTTTCTGAATCATAAAAAGCTTTTGCCCTACAGACCCCCTCTACGCCCCCTCTGATTTTTCCAAATTTAGGTAGGAGGTTTTGTTAGAGAGGAAACACTTTGTGTGTTTGTGTGTTCACGTCTTCGCTCATGTCAGATTTCTGAAGGAGTGACGCAGAAATGTGTTGATCTTGTTGTTCTGATGTTTCCAAACTGTCAAACATTAAGTCACATAGATTGGTGGATGTCAGAGGCATCATCACCCTCACATTTTATTCATGTTTACTGGATGTTTGACAGGTCTATTTCAAGTTACACTGAGAATGATTCATGCAATTTACTTCTTCAAAATGATCCTTTAAAAACAGCAAGTAGAAAAAAATCTCTCCCTGTGTGAATTCTTTGAAAAACGTAATGTAAACTTGACAGACTTAATATTGCTTATAAGAATTTATAAAATAATTATCACAAAGTGCAGCTTTGTAGAGAAAATATGAGGCTTTGCATATAAATTGCACCAATTTACACCCATCAAAAAATATACAAGAGATCTGAGTGTGAAGTGCAAACAGATCCCTACAAAAGCAGCAGAGATAAGCCCTTACTTCATTAAGTAGTGAATGGTTGTGTCCCAAAGTGACCAAGCTCACTTTTTCGTTATTGCTTTGCTATTAAAAAAAACACAATAAACAGCACACGATATTCAATCCATTTGACCAGAGTGCAGTGCAGAGGATTATCTAACATATGACAAAAAGACTCAAATGAAATCCAAATTGAAAAATCATTGCAACTGATTAAATTGAAATACATGATATTGTGCATATTGTGATTTAAATGTCACTCAAATAAATTTTTTTCGGAATATTACCAATTCATACCAAGCGTCACGTTCTGTGTGGTTAAGTACAATACACGGTTACTAAAGCAAACTAATCCCTGGCAATTAGAGTTAATAGGCACTTTAAAGTACAGTAGATCATTAGCTGACAGCCATTAATATGCTTTAACTGAATGTCATTGTAATGAAACTTTAAGTCAGCCTGTGAAAGTACAGGCACTCCGCTTAATTAAATCCTCTAAACTGGATGGAGAAAGCTGGTTTGTAGGTCGGTCTCCTTGCACAGAAAGTCAGATGGTGATTTTTCTTTTCTTTTTAGTTTTCAAAAATACAAAATCAGGACATGATACCACTGGAGGTCAATTTTATGTCCCACTCCTGAGATTTGCACAAAGTGCAGTATGCTTTGTTATCAAAACAGAAACTGTATTTTTCTAGGCCAGTTACTAGTTTCTCCATTGTTTCCTTCCTGCACTGGCAAAGTGCAAACATAGTGTTCAGACAAGTCAGTTCATAAACAAGCCACGGCAAACTACTTGTCTGCACTTCCTCTCCTTCTTTTGACCATTTGATTTATATAATATTGCACAGCAGTTCAAACATTTTAAACTGGCCATGCATGATTTTGTAAATTTCAAAAATATTGGGTCTTAATAGGCAATTTTTGCAGATAAATATTTGTCGTCTGACCAACAGTCTTATCAGATTTCGTACAGATGGTGTTACTAGTATTGCAGTGATCCACGTTCCCTAATATAACAGCATAATTGGGAAAACAGAGGCGAAACTGAAATCTGAAAAAACAAAATTACAAAAAAGCCATAATTACAGGATGAAATAACTAAATTCCACATTTCTCTAACTGAGCACCTTACTAATTTAACCCTAGCTGAACTAAAGATATCTAAATTACTTGGTGTATATTTTTTTAAACACATGATAAAACTTGCATAAACATAAACCACTTTCCTCTTGTTGACAAAAATTTCACGTAGGCCACAGTTAAAACACCTCAAAAGATTAACACCACAGAGTTAAATAATACAGACATTGTTTTTAAAACATAAAATACTTGGGTAAAAACAGGTTTTTGGGGGAAAAAAGAGCAAAAAAGTAAAATGAATAACAAACAGTCAATGAATTGCCATCTCTTCTTCTCCCTTGAGCTGCCACATTGACATCAGGATGTATTTGTGACATCATGCTGATGCCTCTGTGGGAGTGTGCATGATTCCGCTTCAGGGAAAGTCACTTCCATCATAGATTATGGGCTTCTCCATGGTCAGATGGTAGAAGACCTTCTTGGAGATAAAACTGTTGGAAGAAAATTTCTGATCAGAGGACAGCAATCCCATTAACTGAAACGAGACACTGAGGCAAAACAGGAAGCCTGTTTGAAGGCCAAATGCGCACGCACGCACGCACGCACACACGCACGCACGCACACATATGCCCAGTAGTGGCAGGAAATGAAGGCAAAGGCAGTAAGAGTTAAAACCACTAGGAGGAAGAATCGGGATGCGTGATGTCAGGAGTTACATACCGTGAGAAGGAGTTGTCAAAGATTAGTGTGTAGAGGCCGGGGTGTCGGACTTTCAGCTGTCCCTGAATTGTCTCTTTATGGGAACTGCAGCGAGTCAGAGGAATCAGGACCTGAGAGAAGAACAGAAACACTGGTGAGTGGTCTGAAGTGAAACACAATGTACAGGTGAAAGATTGTGCCAGAGGTTGTCTAACGGCCTCAATGTACTTCCAAAATGGACAGCTGTGGAAACAACGCCCACACAGCAGTTCTATTAGTACTACTTGGCCAGTCCACTTGGAGGATGTGTTCCACACATGGTCACAACTAATTGGAGGCACACGGATGTCCACACAGAGACTTTAGGTCATGTTCTGATGACAAAATATACGTCATGCGGACCCTTGCATACTCATGGACAAAGAAAGTATAATTCCGGCTCAACAAATCTCCCAGTCTATCTATAATTATCTAGGCTTGTGTTTACGACATTTATGATATCTTACATGACTGTTTATGTTGGACAGCAAGGATCCAACAATCATCAGCATAAACTGTAATATATAGGAAATTCCAACACACTTTGAATTAAAGGGGCAGTGTGTACGATTTAGTGGCATCTAGTGGTGTAGTTACAGATTGCAGCTGCCTCATTTTCACCGTCCGCTTCCAAGTGCGAAGGAGAAACTAAACTTATCTGCGAATTGTGCAAAAAACATGAACGGCCCTATCTACAGCCAGTGTTTGGTTTGTCCCTTCTGGGATACTGTGGAAACATGGCAGTTCAACATGGCAAACTCCATGGTAGGAGACCCGCCATCTGTAGATTAAAAAGGCTCATTCTGAGGTAACAAAAGATAACGATTCCTGTATTCAGGTGATTATATCCCAATGAAACCATACTTATGAACATTATATTCTATTTCTGACAATGGATCCTCCTAAATGTTACACACTGGACCTTTAAAATCAAATTTCAAGTCAAAAGGACATTAGGAAACATTAGGAAATAGTGGCAAGATATGGAGGGGATGGGAATATGAGGCGAAAGGTCAAAACTCATTGACAACCCCTGACATTTGAAATGCAGGGTGTTTACCTCAATCTGCTGAGCAACACTGGCAACCTGCAGTGGTTTTCCTCGGTCGGTGATATTTGAAAGATCAAGCAAATAACCCCAATCTCTGCAGGGAGCACTCACAAAAGCATGCACAGGCCAGTCTATTGTGTCTGGTAATAACGTTTGAGTTTTCACATAGCTGCAATTTCTCACAATTGAAAAGCATTCACTTCAGCCTTATGATTCACTTTAATTTGAAATTATGTAACAACCTTGCCCTTGGTTTGTGTCTTCCTTGACTTTTCCACTGGAAGACACACAACGACTGGGTCTCCGACACATTGGTCTTAGAGCATAAACATAAAAATGCAAAAAACAAGAACACCCACCTTTGACTGTTCCACCTGAGTATCACTGGATTCCCTATAAACCACACTAAAGGAGATGCTCTTAGGCTCTGAGGAAAACATCCAGCTGATGGTTGGCCCGCAGTCACCCACAACAACAGTTATCACACTGTAACAGCTGGACTTGATGAAGAGTTCCCTGGAACCATCGCCAAACTGAGTAATATCATCAATGCTGAGAGGGACAGCCATCCTGCAATGAGAGACAATTAATTTTAAGAGTGGTGTTAATGAATATCAGTTACTCACTCAGTTACACACACTAACACAACAAGTAAACCAAGGACAAGACTCACGTGACTTCTCCTGATTTGAGAAGGTTGATTTCTGAATCCTGAACAGTGGGAACATGTTCTTCAGGGTCATCGGGGGTCACATCTCCCGTGCCTCTGCAAAATCCAGAGAGACACAATGAATAATATTATTATTTTCAATGTATATAACTCTTAAATGGCGTAATGATTCATTCAGAACCAAAAGTTGTTCTTTGCTATAATGATTTAACTCCAAAAATGCTAAGTATCCTGGTGCAGCTGACACATTATGTATGCATATTCAAAGATCATACCAACGTTTTTTACAGATTTTATCCCATTTACTTTATTGTAAATTTAAGTTGAATCTATGTGGGACTTAATTCATTGTTACCTAACCTTCCTCCCAGTTATTTCACATTGTTGGTGCATAGATTCTACGATGACAGCAATGTGACAGTACTTCTGCACATGTACATTTCTGTAGACTTTGGTATGGTAATGGTAACACATGAATGCGTTAGTCTCACTCCGCCACCATCACCTCTAGTACCATAAACCTGTTGCACTTCTCAGTTCTTGCAATAAGTTTTTTTTTCCCCGCTCATCCACGAAAACAAGAGGAACAAACCCTAATTACTATCTGACAACTGGAAGGGGGCAGACCATGCGTGCTGAATCCCCTCTGGGTTCTATAGAGATCCTGTGATTGGGAAATATCAGAAGGTGTTGAAACACAGAAAGCAAACAACTCAAGTTGCATCGAGTCTAGAGATTTCAGCATTCAAGCAGAATCAAGTCTGCATTTCTTGTCTTTTTTAAGAGCAGTGGTGGGACATTTACTGCATGTATGTTCTACGGAATGGGCTATGATGAGTGTCTCCAATTTACAATACTGATTTATAAAGGTCAGTATGCAGGCAGAATTGACACACTCGCTCTTTAATTTCCCCTGACCAATTCATGGTGCATTATTGAAAACATGGAACTAGTTCACTTCTCAATTTTCTACTTCCCACTATTGAAAGTTCAAGGAATTGATGTGAAAACAACATGAAACCTAAAAGAAAGCCTAATTACCTAGCTGCTTTAAGAACAAAACAAGATTTGAAAATGTTTTACATTTCTCATAAAACCATTATATTTTTTGTATTTTAAATCATCCAGCACTATATAGTTTGTATATTTTCACTTCCTACATACTGTGTGCAGTTGTCACTGTTCTTATAGCAATAATTGACCACGGAAGCTTGGATGCTGATGTGAGGATGTGTGTTACCCAAAGCACTTATGTCTTTAAAACTCTGCAATTTCAGGAGCTCAGCACTAAGCGGTGGTATCTTGTGTTGTGACTGTCTGACCTTCAACTGAGGAGACCAAATGGACAGAGTCACATAATGGCTCAGAAATAAGGTCTCAACCCCATCCCTCTCTGTCCCCATATAAACTCACATATCCAGTGCTCCTGGAGGCCGTCTGTCTTGTTCTCCCTCAAAGGAGCCTCCTGTGGTCTGGGAGGTGGTATCACTGTCATAGACGCCATTCACTTCCTCTTCTGTGATTATGTCATAAGCTCCATCATCCGATCTGTTGCTGGGGTCTGAAACTGGAAGGAACAAAAATGTATGAATTTAACTATTGGAATAATGTGCTACTACCTAGTCTTCTCATTACACAGTAAACACAGTAAACTTAGCCCCTACAAAAGCAGATATAAGATATGCAGCTTTAAAATAAAAGCAAAACACCTTATTCTCTGAACAGAAATGTCACCGTCTTCCTCTTTTGTTTATTGAATAAGAATTCAATGGCAATGGTTTCTGTCCTTGTTCCTCAATATGACAAAGTCAGTCTTTTCACTTCTGCTTCCCAGTTAATTTACAGTAAGAAGAACAGGTGGCTGGAGAACGACAGTAATAAATGTTTGGGCCAAGTGTCCAGTTGTCAAGTTAGTGTTTTTCTCCCCATCTTGCCTCTCACCTGTTACCCTGGGAGTGGGTTTATATGGGGCTGGTTCAGGAGGTGGCTGAGGTCCAACTCCAGGTGGAGGAGGCTGAGTGTCTGAAGGACTCAGCTCTCCCACTGTAAACCTTTCCACCACTGCACTGTGTTGGGTGTAACAGTCCCTGCAGCAGCGCTCCTTCTTCGCACTATGCTTGGTCATCACAAAGTTGTTGCTGCAGTAGTAGCAGAAGATGCGACCACAAAGCCTAGAAAATGATGAATGTATGAAAAAATAAAGGAGATTTCATCCATATTAGACCTATGTATATTAACCTTTGTTAATAAGACATATTTTTGACGTCTTGCATTTTGAGAAAGCCCCTGTACCAACTTAAAGCCCACCTGCAGTGATGTTTGCGCAGAAACCAGGTGAACTGGCCCTGGCATCCGAGGCAGTTAGTGGCCTCCACTAACCACCAGCGCTCCTCTGCTCGCAGTTTCTGCTCAAACTCTAGAGCGTCTGACTTCTGCCACAGAGCATCTTTGTCCCTGATGTAATGCACAAAAAAGACAAATGCATAGAGGTTTAGTGTCATTCTGCGCTGCTTTAACAAATTTTGGCCTGCGACCGAATTTAAAGTGTTTAAAATGTTTCCTTCACATGGATGAACTGTTCAACTGCTCAATATTTCAAAACTGCTCTGGAGGCATACTGAAGCTGGCTGTACTGTAAAATAAACTTCACTAACCTTATGATGTTGTCTGTGGTTTACCTGTTATGTTTCCCACTTTATGATCTTTGACAACTGAACAAATTTAGCATGTTGTGTACTTGAACTGAACTGTAATTTTTTTAACATGTTCCCGAAATAATGCCAGTGAGAAGAACAATGAAGGCACGAATAATACAAAAGTAGAAATAACAAAAATCATGTGGGCACATCCCAGAGGAGTTGACTGAATCACTGTATTTGCGTTTCATCCCTTGCAGAGTATGAAAGCTTTTGAGGCAACCGTGGTTCCTCAACCCAGTGAAAAAGATGCATAAAAGGCTGTTGTTCTATTCAGTTGCCTCTCTCTACCACTTCACCTCTCATGTTGGCCTCTCAGTATTACTTTTCCTGGCGTCTTCTCTGTCAAAGTCTCTCTGTCAGACCTGTTCTCAGTCTATTATCTCAGCATTCAAAGAAGCCTTTTCCCCTGCACCTCAAACCTAATTTCCCCCCATCAACGTCAAGTATAACAACACCAGAGAACTGCTCTTACTGGAAGAACTAATTCCAAATATAGACTCCCTAGTGGGACTATCAAAGAGCAGGCAGCAACCAAACATAACAAGGTGTAGACATCCAAGGATAAAATGAACTTTAACCCTTTTCTTCATTAAGAAATGAAATGCCTGTTGCAATAGACAGCCTTGACGCTGACAGCTGTACTAGAGACAGGGCATACCTTATAAGCTCGATGAGCCGCTCTTCAAGGTTTGTCTTGGTTCTGTTGAGGTCATCGATCTCTGCAGTCATCTTCAGGCACTGGCTTTGTTTGTCAGCTTCTGCTGTTTTGAGTTTCTGCTCCAATTCCTCGCTGACCTTCTGCATAGCCACGTGTGCTTCTTCAGCACTGATGGGAATAGGTGTGAGGTAGATTAGTCAGTAGCTTTTTTTTTCATCAAAAGATGAAATTCACAGGTATTACTGGTACATAAACGCACCTGGTTACGGCATCTCTCAGTTGCTGAATCTCGCTCTCACCCTCACGAATGGTTGCTTCGGTCTTTGTGATGTGAGCATCCTTCTCGCCAGTTAGCTGCAAGTACTCCTTATTCAAAGCCTTTATAAAACACACACATAAAAATACCCGTCATTTTGTTTCCATAGTTTAAACACTTCTTAAATTGGTCTCAGTACTGTTGAATGAATTCAATACATTTCAAGTGCTGTGCTACAAAAAAATATTTCTGCTGGTGCATTTTGCAATAGAGAACATACTGAAACATGTAATTGAGTAAAATCTGATAACAGCTTTTGGAGTAACCCAACTTTAATTAAATCGTATTTAATCATATTATATATATATATATCTGTAAACACATCGAACCATAGAGCAAAACATTAACTATTATCTCAAAGCAATTTCATTGAGGTAATGATTGGATTAGGATCAGTACACTACAGTGATTTCGCATCTATTCAACCTTCTGTAATCAAAGAAAACTGCTCAAGCAATCAAGGTGTCTCATTATAAAAAACTGAGATCTGAAAAAAACATTTCACATAATCATCTACTGTTAATGAGTGCTAAACAAATAATCTGCCTGTTATTATGTCCCATGTGGTTTGTGGCTTCCTTTTTTCCATTCCTTCAGAAAATCCACTAATGATAAAGGTGTTGGTGCCTGCTCCAGGGTATGTACATATAGGATGTTGCTCGCGAGCTATCTACAGTCTTCTCTTAATCATGTATCATATTTTTAGACTTGAAAGTACATCACACATTTTTTTTTTTAACACATTTAACACTATGTTACAGAACACATTCTACCACCATGTATGTACTTATGTAACCGTGACATCACTGTATTTAATGCTTGAAAGACACAGACCTCTAGTTCAGACACTTTGGCCTGCAAGCTGGACACATTCTTCTGCTCCTCCTGCAGCTGGGCCTTCACCTTGTCCAGCTGCTCATTCACATTCTGAAATGTAAAAGTAACAAGTAATAGGAAAATGAAAATAAGAAGAGTGCTCACCATGCTAGCACCACTGTGAGACTGTACTGAGCTAAATATGCTTACAATGACAATACTAACATGCTGATGATCAGATTTTTACCAAATTCACCCACTTAACTGCTAATTAACACAAAGTACAACTGAGGCTGATGGGAATGACATTAGTTTCAATCTCAAGTATATGGTCATTTGAAATTTAAAATTAAAATTTTGACTGGTGGCACTAGCTGAAAAGTCCGGGATCACCAAAGTTATCAGGTTTAATCCTCTGGGCACCATGAATGTTTGAACAAAATTTCTTCAATCCAGCCTATTCTTGTTAAGATATTTTGGGCTGGACCAAAGCGGTGGACTGCCATGCCAAGAGGTAACTGATTTGGATATTCTGACACACATTACCCCATTTACACCTCGCATTAAATTGCAATCTTTATTTGGACACGTTATGTGTATAGGGGAACGCATTGGGATCAGTTTCAGCTGGGCCACATTTTGAGGTGGTCAGTCTGGCATTGTGAGCGGATCTCAGCCAAATGCAAATGCAATCCTTACAGCACGACCACATTCTTAAGACACAAATCAGCCCAACCAGTTCAAAGGTCCCCTTACTACACTTCTGTTTGCTATCTCAAGCAAGCATTGTAAAAGGTACAAATAGTAGACTTCCCTCACAAAAAATGATTTAGAAATGATGACGTCCATTCGTGGCATTGCTTGCCTTGGTCTGGGACACAGCAAGACTATTGACAAGTCAGCCAGTGCTATCTCACTAATTTGCATATTCAGTGTGGGAACAATCGAGATAAGAAAACCGCATTTTATTACGAGTTTAAATGCAAAGTACGGTTGTCATGTTATGTCATGTTAATCCCAGGTGTAAATGGGGCCAATAAACTAAGAACTGCAGTGCGAAGAATCAGTAGAATCAAAATGAGTGTAATACGAGACATGATTAATAGATTCTGACTCACCTTCACCTGGACCTGATAATTCATGCTTTCTGAACTCATTTGGAACTTGACAGCCTCCACCTCCTCTCGGCTAGAGTCCTTAGTGTTCTTCATTTGGGACTTGGCCTTTTCCAGCTGCTCCTGGAGCTCCTTGATAGTCTCTGGAAGTTCCTCCTTCTGTGTCAGCTCTTCTCTTAGTTTGGTATTCTCCAGCCGTAGTTCTGCCATGCTATCTACTATTCGCTCAACCTCTTTCTCCAGCTCTTCGATCCTGGCAGTGTCGCCTTCCCAATGCTCTCTGGCCTCCTCCTTCTCTGCACCTAGCTTACAGATGGTCATCCCCAGCTCCGCCATCTCTGTGTTTGCCCTGTGTAGACCCTCACGTATCTCGCTGTTCTCTGAGGTAAGTCTGTCATTTTCTGCCTTGAGGGTGGACAACTCTTCTCGGATGGCAGCCGCAGAGATAGCCAATTCGGCATGGGCAGCTACTTCTCTATCACGCTGTTCAATCAGCGCCTCTTCTTTCTTTTTGCACTCCATTAGCTCTGTTATATGCCTCTGATTCAGTGCCTCTGTCTGGGCTTTAAGCTGCTCGGTCAGAGTCCTGAACTCATCCCTTTGGGCCTCCGTCACCTCCAGCTGTGCTTGTGATTTTAACTTTTCCTCCTCAGACCTCTTTACCTGCACCTTGAGATCCAGGATATCTGCCTGGAGCCTGGACACGTCTTTCATGCTCACCTCCAACTGGCCCTCAACCATAGTCAGTTTGCTTGTCACCTCCTGGCTCTCCTTTGCTTGGACCGCACTCCTCTCCAGCTGAGATTTCTCCATTTCCTGCTTCTGAGACGTAACCCTTTCAATCACTTCTGTCTGTTTAGCACAGGTTGCTTCTGCAGCAGCTTTGGCAATCTCCAGCTCCTTCTCCCTGGCCTCCAGAGAGTTTAACCTGGACTGCAGCTCAACAAGGTTCTTCTCTTTACTGTCTAACTGGGCCTCTTTGGCTTGGAGCTGTTCTTGAAGGCTTGCTTCATTCTTGTGTGAAGCTCCTAAGTTCTTCTCCAACTCTCCAATTTGCCCGTGAACACTCTTCAGGTCAGCTTGCATGCGGCTGAGAGCTGCTTTCACTGTGTCCTGCTCCTCTCTCAGACTATGGTTCTCTTGCTCCAGCCGCTTTGATGTGGCGTCTGACAGCTGTGCAGCCATGGTGGCTCGCTGCAGACTCTCATCCAGCTTGCGGTTCTCCTCACGCAGGTGCTTCTCTTTTTCATCCACTGTCATCTTGGTATCATCGAGCTGGCCTCGAAGCTGTTTCTCAGAAGCCCGTAGAGCTGCTAATTCAGCTTCAAGAACTGCTCTGTTGTCTGCCATCTCCTTCTTCAGCTCCTTATTTTTCTTCACCGTAGTCAGCAGTTTCTCATTTAGTTCCATTAGATTGCCGCATTGCGTCTTGTACTCTTCTATCTTCGTGGCTTGTTCTTTGACGTTACCCTCCAGCTCAACAAGGTTAGTGGTCAGTTTTTCCGTCTCTTTGGTCAGGCGTTGGTTCTTGGCTTCTAGCTGTTGTAGTGTCTTACAGCTTGAGGTAAGCTCTGTCTCTTTCCTCTTTAGCTGCTCCTTTAGAGCAGTGACTTCTGCTTCTAAAGACTCTTTTAAGCCGCCAACATTCTTCTGCATTTCATCTTTATCTTGGCGTGCCATGCTCTTCACCTCCTCCAACTCTTTCTCCTTCTCCTCTAGAGATCTTTGGAGGTCCTGCAGCTGCATTTGTAGATTGCTTGCCTCCTTTTCTCTCACTGTCAAGGCCCCCTGCAGCTTATCAAGGGCACTGCACTGTTCCTCCACTTTCGCCTCCAACTTGGTCTTCTCCTCAGACGCAGATGCAACTAATGCTCCGAGTTGTGTTTCACCATCCTTTGCAGCTGCCTCCTTGACTCTCAACTCCTCCTCTAGCCTCTCTGCTTGTCTCTTCTTTTCCTCTACCTCAGCTACAGCTTCCATCTTCCCTCTCTCTGCTTCTTTCAATCTGTCCAGCAACTCGTGTATCTTTTGAGCTGAATCAAAGTAACTGGCTGCCTGCTGGCCTTTCTCATTCAGAACCCCGTCCAACTTGGCCAGAAGCTCTATGTTCTTTCCCTCAGCAGCTGCCAGTTTTTCCTGAAGCAGTTGTTGTTCAGCCTCCCTGGCTTTTTCCCCATTTCTGAGTGCTTCCACCTCTCTAGACAGAACCTCCTCGCTTCTCTGTAGAGCCTTGAGTTTTCCCTGCAAGCCCTGCTGCTGCTCTTGGGCAGCAAGGGAAACATCCAGCTGCCTCTGGAGCGCCTCAACTACCCCCCTGAGCTCAGTAGCCTCCTCGCCCAGCTGCTGCACCTTATCTAGGAGCTCTCGCTGCTTTAGCTCTGACTGGTCCAGCTCCAAGCGAAGGTCTTCAACTGTGCTGGTATCTTCAGTGCAGGCAGGCAGAGACTCATTTAGGTCATTTAGCAGACCCTGACCATAGTCAGGGCTAGATGGGAACTCAGGTGCTTGCTGGATGGTTGTGAGGGAAACCAAAGGAGAAGGGAAGGAACAGAGGTAGAGTGATGAATATTCTACAGTTCTGAAAAATGACAGGATGTTATTTGAGATGTATGTCAGTTACCTGGGAGTAGTTGCTGGCAAGACTGTTAATACTGGAACTGCGACTGGGTGGTTTCCACATGTGGCCAGGTGAGTTTGCACTTCCCAGTGTCCTCCTGTTGATTAGAAGAGAAATGTTAGCTGTATTCAGACACACCTGTTTCTTTTAGCTTTTATCTGCTCTGCATGTTATGTTGATGATATGCTTTGTTACCTTGCAAAAGTGGGCCAGGAGGCATCAAGATCATGACCTCTGGAAGCCACATCAAACTGGACCTCATTGAGTTCATACAGGTGACTAATTATGTCAACACTAAGGTGGGGCTTCAGGAAGGGGCTTCTTGCATAGTACCAGTCACTACGGGAAGAGAAATTAAGGAGAAGTTACAGTAGGAAACAAAACAATTGGAAACAATCATAGTGGTTGAAAAGGGAAGTTTTGATTAATATTTTGACTCTTGACTAGAAATTATCTAAACCAGTAAATTCAGAAATTTCTCAAAAACAAGCCACGTTGCATAGCTTAGAGAGTAAATAGTTTATTACTGACAGCTGTTTGACTCTTTAAGATTAAGATTTTTCCTTGTAATGGTGTATTTTTCAGCTTGGTACAACACGTACCCATTCTGAACTAAGTAAGTCAACTTAATTCTTCTTAGTTAGACTGTTGTTCATATTCAACTACTAAACTTCAGAAGCACTAGTCCCATTTAAAAGGAAGGGAAATGATGAAGTAAAACACCACAACGTAACACCAACATTCGGTTTTTGAAAGTGCAAATAAGGAAGTGACATATACATCAGTTTCCATTTTTCAGTTTGTCTTGCACTTCAACAAAAGCCATCCATTCTTCATATATAAAAGACGAGTTTTACCTGGTGACTCTCTGGTTCATCAGGCACTGCTGCAGGGTGTCAGCCAATCGCTGATGTACGAGGGAGTAACGGATAAACGCTCGCCCTTTCCCCAGAGATGTTTTCAGCTATCAAAGCAAAAGATATGGTTTAACACAGAGCTTTTAACCAATGTTGACTTCATACGCATTACACTTAACTAATCTATATCGTTTTAATTCTATAAAATTAAAAAGAAAAAATTATTTCTCATTCTCAATAACAACAACAACAAAATTCTTCACACCTCAGCGATGGATTTGACAAAGCGGATCCCATCATTGGCTCCTTTGATCTTAGCCAAACAGTCATTGAAGTAATCCCAATAATCCTTCTTTGTACCAAGAAATGTGGTCTTCTCCTTCTGGTCAAACTGAAATATAGATATAAGATATATAGATATATATAGATATATAGATATAGTTGCAACAAAGAACCTGTTAAACGTGGATTTTCTTAGGCCTGTGTTTAATTTAGAAATCATTAATTATTTATTTATTCACATGTTCGTTGAGTAATTTGGATTCACTGCGTCATGTGTGGCAATATAAGCAATATCACACCTGTAGCAGGTACTCCAGTTTGTAGGAGAATTTGTGCAGGTTGGTACTGTCATCAGTGATTGGCTCCCCACTTTCCCTGTACTCCCTTGCAAGCTCTGCAACAGCCTCTGAAATTCACATAGTTCAAAAATGGGATGATGATTCAAACTGGATTCATACAAACAGGTGGATGGTAGATTCCCGGTGGAAAACACATTTAAAAGGCAAAAGACACATGCTTCTTAAAGATACACACATAATATAAAAATGTGTTTTAGGCTAAAAGAAACTTGAACAGCTAGTCTTCATTGAGAAAGAAGCAGGAAGGCATCCTGTTGTTATCCTCTTAGAAATTACCAAAAGTCACATGGCTTAAAAAGAAATAAAAAGAAATACAAAACTATACACTGTATGGCTGTAATATTTTCACATCTTTGTTGGTGCATTTTGGTTACACATTCACACACAAATACACCCTACATTTTTTTTTAAACCCCACCCTCTCCAAGCACAGCTAGTCTGAAAATCAACCACTTGCCTCGTATCCATCGCAAAAACTGGAAGGACACCTGTGATGGGTGCACCCTCAGTACGCACTTTCTGTCTCGTTGCATGCTGACAGAAGCTTCCACCACACCCTTACTATGGGAATGTGTGGTCGGATGCACGTTTTCCCAAATGATTTGATGAGCAGGAGAGGTCAGGTAGTTCCAGGTGTAAAGACTGTACTCAGACTTGACACTGAAACTAAGGTCATGACATGATGGAAAACCTTTCTATCTCTCCTTTCTCCTCTTTTCAGTCACACTATGTCAGCCAACAACTGCCTGCAGCCAATCTATTCACACACACTCACACGAACAGGCGCACACACATAAAGCTGGCGTACCATGCAGATCTCGGATAATCCTCTGGAGTTGGCTCTCCCCGACAGTAGCCCCAACAGCCATGGCCCCACTGCTCTCTCCCTGGCAACCAGGGGTCACAGGGTCACATCCAGTCTGCTGAATCAGAGAATCAGAAGCAGTCAGGAACAAAAGATTGACATGAATGCTCCAACATACTGTACTCTCTTGTGGCCAATCATGGGCACACGTGATACACATAGAGATGCTACACATTAATGAGAGTTCCCATAATGAGTACATTGCTGAATTCTGTGCAGAAAATGTACAGGCCTGAAAGTTAGTCTGTCAGTGATAAAATGGTCTGTCACATATACAATGTGATCTGATACTGTATAATCTGTAGAATAAACCATTAAAAAATGATGGCACTTTATACATTCTGAAGTTCTGACAACCAGGTACTGTTCAACTGTGACCTTTTATTCGTATCAGTCAAACTATGCATCTGTTTTGGTAACATTCGATGACACACTCCTAAACACATAAAAATAGTTACATTCTTATATAACTACAACAACAAAGTCCATTAATAATTTACTGAGGGTAGTATAAAGAGGAACGTAAATTCCAGAGTTTTTGAATTGAAGAGTAATGATCCCAAGGCCAAAAGAGGGGAATTGCATAACACTTAAATCACTGTCGGAGCAACAAAAGAGTCATTAGGTAAGGAAAAATACCTAATGGTTCTTGCAGAATACTGGTTAAAACTAGACTAACCCACTCTTATCATTTATGACTTACTACTTGTTATTATTTAAGAAAAATGCACTATAATAACGCAGAACCCAAAGAAAAGAGACATGTTACAAGATGTACAATTCCCTTGCTTTTACAAAACCACACAGTGAAATTCATCACATTAAACAGTATATTAGATTATAAGTCTGTATGTGACATGTACAGAAGAAGCTTGTGGACCCAATACACCATCTGTGCAACAGGACCCCATTACCAAAGAGAACATTTCCACCCTAATGTTCATAAAACGCCATCACTACAAGTTCTGGCAACAAAAATGACCAGTTAAGTTCAGTAATACCTCTCTGACACAGTGTTTATTATAACATACACTGAGGTAGTACTGCACGTATTACTGGCCATTGTGTAAGTGTTACTGCTGTCCTGTAACCTCCTCCTGTTGGTTAGCTATGAGGAACTAGACAAAGCACACAATGAGTATGCTAAATAACACCTATGACATTAAGAAAGTGTCTATACTGTGGCGGAGTGAGACCAGCCACAACCTACATGTTAATACACAGGCATTAACTCTGTAGTAACGTTATTAAAACAACTTTATGATTTGACGGACGTTAGACTGGCTAACGGCTAACTAGGTTAACGTTTGTTGGGGTTTTTAGCCTAAACAGTTTGAAAAAAACACCAAGAATAGTTTTATAACACTTACTATCAGCTCTTACAGCGCTAACATTACCTTTCTAACATCGAAGACGAAGGACAAGAGCTCTTTTTTGTGTGTGTTTTTGTAGCTGTCTCAGTGACGTTATATTTAGCTTTGACACGGTGATCCTTTGACATTTTGAAAATAACCTTGACATCACCGATAAGCGATAACTTGCATCATCTAACGTGTTTCTAGATAGTTGCTGGTGAAATAATATGAAAAGAATAATAACTTTGACATACTTTTACAGATATGGCTCAAGTCCATAACAACCCAGCTCGTTTGTGTGTAACGTTACATACGAACTTGTTTAAAGTGACGTGATTGACACTGTGCCGTCCAATGACACAGCGACATGTAGCCAACGGTGCAATGGCTACGTGGTTGGTAGGCGGGACTCTGAAACTGCATAGTTTGGTTGTCACAGCAGAGTAAACAGAGGTGTCATGTGATCAACAACATACATTTAATACTTGCCACACTTTTCATTTAGGGTCTAATGAAAAGATGCTTTTGGTTGCAATAATGTGGAATGTAAGAGCCAGTGTTTTCAAAGCTTGATCCATACTAGGGACGAAAACGTCCGGACACCTCAGCCTCTGCTCCATTCATTCATTTTTTTTGTACCTGAACATTAAGGAAGTGCAACTCTAAATTGCTGGAGTACCCCTTTAAAGTCCAATTTCCAAAGTCCGATTACAATTACAACAACACATATACTCGTACTATCCTATTCTCGTGGTATCCAGCCATGATGGCAGGTTTCATTTTACAGATTCTGAAATTTATGTTGAAGAAATAGTCCCTATTAAAACTAAATGGCTGGATAGGCTACCAGTAGAGCTAAGTTTGTTTGTTTGTTTGTTTGTTTGTTTGTCTGTTTCTTTATACCAAACAAATAACTTAACTCAAGGTCCATTTATTAGATCTCTTTTCAACCCCATCTCCTTGCCTCCATCAGAGGATGAAGTTTCCCGCATTGTCATGGAAATTGTCAGTTGTCCGAAGGTAAGGGACCCTGGTCATGTGATAACAGGTGGTCACAAATGGTGGTTCGGTTATACAACTGAGCGAACTCCATCTGCTGATGAGGACCATGATATGTGGCTGAAAGCTCTATAGGAAGTCTACAGGGCCTTATTCACATCTGTGGGCCAAATATACAGCCACAACCACAGATCCAACTAAAGGGTGTAGCCAGTGTGGTGAAATAGGAAGTAGGAACAGAAAAGAACCTGGTCACAACATCATTAAAGCTGCTTATTTTTGAGCTCTCATTTGACAGAAGGTGTCACAACAGATCAGTCCCATCAAACGAGAGGTAAGACATTTTTTTGCTTTACAGTGCTATTATGCTCTTACAAAAGGAGTTCCTACTATATGAAGCCTGGCACATCAACAAATTGCCACAAAATTCTAATTATTTGAAATTGAAGTGCTTATTGGGCTTCCTGACAAAATAAAAAATATAATTTACTTGTATGATTTTTTCTGTATCATATTTGATAACTCATTATACTAATCCTGTATTCCTTTTCTAGGATCCAGTTTAACAGCAATGAATTACTCTTCTGAGAACTCTACTGAGACCATTTATGATGAGGACTATGACGATGAAGTCTGTGATAAAGGCAATGTGGTCAAATTTGGATCCATTGCCGTTCCCGTTTTCTTCTCTTTTGTGATCATACTGAGCCTCACGGGAAACATCCTCGTCCTTGTAATCCTGGCTTTGTATGAAAACCTCAAGTCTCTCACCAACATTTTCATCCTAAACCTGGCCATCTCTGACCTCGTCTTCACCACCGGTCTTCCATTCTGGGCAAGTTACCACATCTGGGGATGGTTGTTTTCAGAGATCCTCTGCAAAATAGTGACTTTCGTCTTCTTCACTGGGTTTTACAGCAGCATCCTCTTCCTGACCATCATGACCATCTACAGGTATCTGGCCGTGGTCCACCCTCTCTCTGACCTAAGCACACAGAAACTCAGCACCGGGGTTTTTGTGTCTGTCCTATTGTGGATGATCAGCATTGGAGCAGCCATGCCCTCCCTTCTCTACAGCTCTCTCGTCCAAATCCACCACAAGGATAAATACTCCATGGGCTGTGAATATCCAGCTACCCTGTGGAAAAACATTGGTATCTCCCAACAGAATATTTTCTTCTTGGTTGCTTTTGCAGTGATGGCTTTCTGCTACATTCAAATACTGTGTAGAATCTCAAAATCAAGATCCCACACAAAGAACAGAGCAGTTAAGTTAGTCTTCTCTATCGTGGCCGTGTTCTTCTTCGGCTGGGTGCCGTACAACGTGGTCATTTTTCTGAAGATCTTGGCTGACAATGTGGTTGCACCGTTTCATACCTGCAAAGCAAGTATCCAGCTTGACTATGCATTCTATGTGTGCCGGCTCATTGCTTTCTCCCACTGCTGCTTGAACCCTGTTTTTTATGCATTTGTTGGTGTGAAGTTTAGGAGTCATTTGAAGTCAATGCTGCATCGAATGTTCATCCGCACAAGTCCAGCGGAAGAACAGCAGTCGAGAATGCAAGCCTTTTCACGTGGATCAATGTACTAGTTGCTGTTTGTGTATAATTTCCATCCATTTAGTACTGCACTACTGAGTTGGAAAAAATACATATGATCTCAGCAAAAATATAGATACTGGTTCAATTCTGACTTTTGCTGTGTATTGCTGCGTGTGTGTCTGTGTTAAACCTTTGTCATAATATGCAGCATGTATGGGATGCGACTGGAAATGTTACATACAGTTATTTAATGGCACTTTAAAAGGAGGCCATGTCACTCATGGGCATGTAAAAATATTTGTAATTTAGTCACAGTGGAAGGTGAGCCATTGTAGCAAATAAGTTCACAGAGCAAAATGATTTATTATTCATTTAAAATTATACTTACTCTCACTTTTGTCAGGCGTGGTTTTCACTTACTGTAATTATGAATTTATTCTGTTCATTTCATACAATGTGTCATTGCATACAACGGTTAAAAAGTGTTTTCAAGAAATTCTCAATTTACAGTTTACAGGTAGATTAGTGTAAATAAAATGTGATGTAAAATAATGTCAAACATTAAAAATAAAAACTACAATGACTTTTTTAAACTGTTTTTCTTATTATGAGCATATGAGTAAAAGTGCATCTCTACCATTAACAGCAAATTTGTATTTTCAGTCTGCATTAATTTGTAAGTATTTAAGAGAAATAAAAGACACCTTTTCATTAGATATCTCTAGACAAGAGCAATGTGTAAAACCTGACTGATGAAACATTTTACATATGACATCAATTTAAACATGAAAAACAACAAATAAATAATTAAAAGTCATACGAAATGACAAAAAGTAATATAATATGTAATGCAATCTTTGTAGAACTAAGTCCTGCTCATCTGTTTTTTACGCCATGCACCCTCTGCAGGTGGTATAGCACCAACCATTGCTGACTCACTTCAATCTGGAAAGTCCCTTTGGACAGAGGAACCCCAGTGATCAGAGCGATCATTATTATGCTTACATCTGATTCATTATTAACAATGTTAGCACTACAAAAATGTCAGAATGGCCAAAAATAATCATACAGATATAATACTGTGAACAGTTAAATAAATTGTAATAACATTACATTTTGCCAAATGTTATACTTCATTAAATTATTATTATTAATGCATAATGTGAAAGCTGGATTGTAATGTTGTAGTTGGTTGAGGTGGAGCTTATTTTAAACTATTTTGTATAAGACTGCAACTAATCATTTCCATAATAGATTATTATTTCCTTCATTAATCCACTGATTGTTTAGTTTGTAAAAATCCTGAAAACAGTGAGAAATGCTGTCGCAATTACCCAGAACTCAAACTGACACATTCACGCTGCTTGTTCTGTTCAACCAATAGTCCAGACCTTAAAAAGCAAATCCTCACATTTGTGTAGCTGGAACCCTTAAATGTTTTGCATGAAAAATTATTTAAACGATTAACAAATAGTTCCTAGTCGACAAACAATTTCAGCTGTACTTGAATTCACTGTTGGGTAATCTATAACTTCTTATTTTATGAGTTCTTTGTATGTTTTATGTGCAAATCTTAATTTGTAAAGCTGTCAGATAGTTATAGTGGAGTAAAAAGTACAATATTTCCCTCTGAAATATAAAGTTGAAGAGAAAATTACAGTATAGTAGTATAGTACCTCAAATTTGTAAATTTGTACTCAAAATTGACCCGTTTTGACATTTGACAGCAGTAAAAATACCCTACATGTCATTCGTTTAACCTGAAATTTGATGACTTTTCCTAAAGTGACCCAAAATACACATATTTTAAAATGTTATACATTTGCACAGGTGCTACAAATTTTTGTACATTGATGCTGCTCTGAGTCAAATTTGACCCGGATCTAGTGAGATGGATCTGTGTATTTTTATGGGACAGTGGTGACAGAGTTGGGGGGGGGCTTGACATTGTCACAATAACTGCTCGCCCAGGTTCCCGCAGGGGCAGGCCCCTGCTGGTCTTGGGGGGCCATGGGGGAACCTTGAAACAGTGAAATAGTAAAACAGCATAGGAGTGGTCATATATGGTGCACATAAGAAACAACGGTCATACAGAGGTCAGAGGGTGCCTTGACACAGAGACTTGCACCTGCACCTGTAGCTGCACTGTAACAATATAATCTAAAAATAGACAAATTAGAATCAAATCAATATTAATGTAAGATAGGCTATTTACATATTCTAAATAGATCTGTAGTTCAAAATATGGTATAGACACCTTTTAATGAGGACTTTGTTGGACTGGGTCAAATTTGACCCGACCATACTGTGAAGGCATTGGATATGAACAGTTTGTAAGGGTTAAGTGCAGTTATTGAGTAAATGCACTTAGTTACATTTCACCACCGGAAACCAACAAATCATGAGAATGGTGTAATCAGAGCTAAAGGGAAACTGTATTTAGTTTTTCATTTAAGCTGTGTGTGTGTGTGGGCGGGTTCAGCCGTGGACTTTAATTGACCTTTCAAACTTCCTCCTCAACCCCAGTTGTTGCAGTGCTCTCTAGTACACTGCACTGTCCTGTGAGGAGGATCCCTCTCTGAAAAGATTTCTTCAGTTTTTCTTAAAGAGACTTGAACAAAACAATTTATACCATTATACAAATACATTCATTTTAAGGTAAGAGAAAAAAGTTTTTACTATCAGTGTATATTTAGTTATTTGACACTGAGGTCTTAAATATCTATAAACCAAATTTTAACAGTGAGATAGATCTCAAAAAATGTTTGCTGTTTATTTTAGGCCTAATTTTGTTCAAATTATTCCTTTTTTAGACACATTTCATATTTTGAGTGATTCTGTATTTTGAGTGGGAGTCCTTGTATTGGGTCTGTATTCCAGCAAACTGCATTCGCAGTCAAACAATGTTTGTAAGATTAAAGAGCTGACTTGAATCTAAGGCCGTTTTTATACATATGGGTGAAAAAAGTGGGAACTGTAGCTCTGCTGTTGTCGTACTATGCGGATGTGAACACCCTTAAACACCCTTAAACACCATTAAAGCAATGTACCGGAGCATACTTACTACAGCAATAAACTACAAAGATAATTACGGTACCATACGTTGAATATCACTGTTAAAGTGTTTCAGGTCAATGTTATTAATCCCCAGGGACTGCATGTTTATGGAGAAGGTTGAAAGACATTGTTTTATTCACTCATGGCATTGCACACTTGTTTTACAGATGTGTGTGTGGATATTGATTGGCCTTTGCATCATCACAAAGGTGCATGGGTATTCAGACGGTGATTTCCCACAGTCGTGTGACTCACTGTTACCTGAGCATCGAAGGTCAGGGGTGAATATTCTTCCTCAGAACACTAAACCGCCCTATAAGGTCACTTACAAACCTGGCAATAATGGAGAGCCTATTACAGGTACAGATAATATTGGATCCCTTTTCTTTAAAGCTTCTTTACTTCTTCCAATCTTGGACATTTACTAAGTGAAACGTTATTATTTCTGTCCCTCCACCATTTTCCGCCATTATACAGTTTCTCTCGAAAGCAACCCAGGACATAAGTTTAGCGGATTTATGTTGGAGGCTCGAGAGACACAGAGGGTGGACGAAGGCCCTCCTGTTGGAAGATTTATCTCGCTTCAGCCTGATACTCGGCTACTGACGTGCAGTCTCTCAGCAGTAAGTAACCATGCAATTTCATCATTATTAGAGGTAGTAAATGCATTGAATTGATTAACTGAATGCTCATACTCCAAGACTACTTGAATTAACTAATTTAAAAGAACTTGAAGTACAAATTCAAGCTATGCTTTCGTATGGATGTGACTTTTTTGTCTCGTTTTTGTCTCTCTCCTCAGGACTCAGCTGTTAGTAACAGATACAGTGCAGGAAAGACTTTGATCAGAGTCAACTGGACAGCGGAGGGAGCAGAGCTAGACATCACTTTCAGGTATAAAGTTCAAGAATAAATAAATGTATTTAATATTACAATGTGGAGCACCTTTGTCATCATACCTTTCAGAGCCACATTTGTTGAGTCTTATGCAAAATTCTGGGAACGAGTGGATAGGAAAGTCACTATACAAACCACGACACCACCACCAACTACCCAACCAAGTACTGCCGAGCCAAGTACTGCGAAGCCAAGTACTGCGAACCCAAGTACTGTGAAGCCAAGTACTGCCAAGCCAAGTACTGCAGAGTTAAGCACGACCAATTCATCCCCTGTTACTACAAGCATTTCATCCAGTACAACACAGAACACTCAACGACCCGACGCATTAGGCCTAAAGGTAAGGTAAGAGGTAAAGATGGACACCAAGGTGGATTTAATGGAGGTTTTTTGACATTGTGCAGAAATCTATGCATGAATATATAAACTTTAACTGCTGTTTTAATCAACTCCTCATTGTTTCTCTTGATTTATCTTCAGCGAGAAGGTACTGTGCAAATGTCTCTCGACATTCTTTTTGTTGGAGTGAAAATGGTACGTTGTTCATAAACTCGAGACACCCAGAAAATGCTCTCACACAACATTCCTACCAACGCTGTAGCATGGTGAGACACTGTTGTAAAAAATAAAATGTATATATTTCTATATTCACTATCTCTCTTCAGGAGCTGCCTAATATAATCACAATCACAATCACCAACAGCCTCTTTTCTCGTGGTCTAATTAAGGTAAGGCATGAGGTGAGGGGCGTGCGTTGTCATAGTAACTGTTTCTTGTGTCATTTTCTGTGAATCCCTCGTGCGTAGGTAGATAAGTTTAATCTTTAATAGCAGACCCCGCCACTAATGATAAAAACTACTGGCTATAGAGAGGAAGAAATAAAATGTTAACAGTAGCTTACATCTAACTAATGATAGTCCTTTGCATTTTATGTTCATTGTTTGCACAAGTTCATATATATTTTTTCTGTTTTCAATGTAAGTTTATGTTTTTCAACATAAAAAGCCAATAGCCTTTGTAGGTGCAGTTAGTATCCTGTGCTTGTGTATGTGTGCCTTTGAAAACAAACACAAAATGTATATTAATGATTCAGATTCATTAAGATAACTGAATGTGCATTGTATTTCTGTTGTAGGTGTCAAACATATTGTGCAGTCTGCTTTCTATGGCAGTTGAAATATCGGCCCCGATTTTGTTTTGTGCGAATGATTCCTGTACAGTGAGTAGTAATAAGTGGTTTCTCTATATCTATGTCCACATTTCTGAATTGTGCTGAGGTGAAATTATTTTTAATGCACGTATATGTCTGCAATTGTACGTTTAGGTCACTCTCATTGCTCTCATGTGTGTGGTAATAGTGATTAATTTCATGGATCTGGTAATCGTCTCTCTGCCTATTGGACCCAGTCATGAACTGTAAGTTCAACTCCTTTTCTTCTCACTGAATATTGATTTTACCCTTACACCAACACTTTGTACTCAGATGTCTTGTGTATTTATTTTTTTGTTCGGTTCAAGAAAGGACATCTGTGACCTTGCTGCCAAAGTGTGTTCTGTCATCCACATGGTTTTTACAAGTAAGATTTGCCTGATTTTAATCTCTACAGTAGTACATTTTACTGCATTCATTTGGCTCTGTGAGAAGACTTGTTTAATGTGTTTTAAGCAATAGTTTGACATTTTGGGCAATACCTTTGTTCCCTCTGAAAGGCCAATTCATAGTTTGAGTTGCCACGTGGGTCCACGTGCCATAAATTTTGCTATCTGCCCAAGTCTGCCCAAATTTTGGGACTGCACAGACTGCGCTACAAGTACACCAGCATGCCCTAGAAAAGCAAACTAGATACTATTGTGCGTATGTTTGTACTGCATTCCCAATCCTACTCTCATCAAGCCAAAATCTATTTCCAACTTTTTCATGTTGCTCAGAAAAATACAATAAAGAAGTGTTTCTTCTTACTGTCAGAGGGTCACAGTGTGTCTGCTTACACATACCCCTAAATGACGCTGTCAGTATCCGTACTAGAGAATGATCAGAGCTTTAGATGGGAAGACTGATACCACTCTCACACTTGTCCAGTAAAGAAATGGCTACAGCCAGCAGCTGGTTAGCTTAGCTTAGCTTAGCTTAGCGCAAAGACTGGATGTGAGAAACAAATAGCCTGGCTCTCTCTGAAAGAAACAGAAACATCTGCCAATAAGCACGTCTAAAACAAGCTTATTAGCATGTTATACATTTTCAGCCACATAACTCCCTGTAAAACAGCAGCCCTACATTTTTACACTAGAATGAGATTTGTGGGATCTTTGGACAGAGCTTAGTTGATTCCCACTGTCTTTAAGCCAATGCAAAGCTTACTAGCCGCTGGCTATAGCTGCATTTTTACCAGACAAATGAGATAGTATAACCTAGATCATCTCAACTAACTTTCAACAAGAATTTGAATAAGCAGATTTCCCAAAATGTTGAACCATTTCTTTAAAATGACATAGAAAACCAATGTCAGAGCTCGGATCTCTTCCGATAGTTGCCATTGCTTTTGTTTATTGCTCTGATTTAATTCCCAAATCTGTTTTACACACAGTTGCTGCACTCTTTGTTGCTGTTTTGGAGATTGATGACTGCCGAAATAACAGGAAAGACTTTTGGCTTCTGAAAGTGATGACCGCTTTCACAGTGTGGATTTGCCTGTTTTTAATTTGGACCTTTGTAGTCAGTATTCATAGAAATGAGATACTGGGGAGAAACAAAACAGGTGAATTACTTGTGGTATAACACAATTTGAATATAATACTGTGCATGAAATACAGTTCGGAATCCTAATGCTGAGCAAAATTATATGGGTCTATTTTCTGTTACAGGGAGTTCAAAATGGAGAGAACAAGGAAAAAAGGTGAGAGCCTGTCCAAATGATTTGACAATTATGTATTGATAACACTTTGTATTATCTTGACAACTATAAACTAACCACCAATAATGCATTACAATAAAAATGTGTTTTTGTGCCACTACACCTCTGTATTTCAGAACAAGCTCAGTGCAGCCGAAGTGATTGTTACTGCTGTCTCAGTGATCCTCATCATGGGAACCTTGTCTTTCACTGTAACTGTCATTGCTGGGATATTTTTAGCAAAGCAGACTTGTGCATGAAGTCAAGTCACATCATTTTTATTTATATTATCCAGTATCATAAATCACAATTTTCCTCAGGGAGCTTCACAATCTGTACAACATACAACACTCTCTAAGATTCACAGCTGTTATTCTTATGTTTTGTATATTTAATTAATGTTGTAATGCATTTTAATGGTTACTGATTACATATAGTGGCTCTTGTAGAAGGCTTTAAAATGTATTTTGACAATGTGTTTCCCTGGTTGGTGCCGCATGAGCTGTAAATATTGCACTGCTGATTTCAGCTTCAAAATAAGAATAAAGCCATTTAGTGTGAAAATGCTGGACTATCTAATTTATTACATGTCATACCAGTACACGTTAGACTAAACAGACCCGGGTAATGTTCCAGTGATGATGTTCTTGATTTGCTTGTGGCCTATACATATTTTCAAAGTATACTGATGTGGCATATTTCTTTTGCAGCAACTGTCTGCTCAGTCCTTCTATGGGAAGAGGAGGCCTGGTGTGCCACAGACTGTTGTTGTGCCATCATTGACTTTGATTTGCAGCTTAAAACTGAGACTCTTTTAAAAGAACAAAAAATAAAAAATGTCTTCTTATATCCAGGGGTAACACTCCGGGGTTAAAATTTTTAATTTCCAAGTATTTCAATGAGTGCCCTATGAAGGGCTAATATAACACCTTGCTATATTTATGTATCTCCTCGTGCCAGGCACAACCAGGGATCAGTGGGGGAATATTTTAGTGGTGTGATCATGCTGTCTGTGAGTAACTGTGTGGTATGTGCTTCTTATGAAACACAAGCCATGCTTTACTGAGATACTGTAACGTAGATGGCATAAAAAGGATACCACTCAAGCACTCAGTCGTGACATACTTTTCCCTTTGTGTTTGAGGGCAAAAGTAAGTCAGTCAGATCAAACTACCATACATAAATGGATCATAAAGTATGTGTCAGTCTGCTGACTCAGCCTGTTGTTGCTTGAGCCAGGAATATCTGAGATCATGGAAAACGCTCACTATAAGGATAAAAACAACGTGTCATAGTGATCAACATGAAATGATAATAATTCAATTTTGAAAAGACATAACGTTTTAAGTTGTCTTCAGAGGTGGAAAGTAACTAAGTGCAAATACTTTGTTACAGTACAGTAGTTTTTTTTATCTAAACTTTACTTTTATTTATTTTTCTGACAACTTTTACTCTTACCCCCTACATGACATGTTTACACAAATATCTGTACTTTATACACCTTACATTTCCAAAACAGGATCTTTATTTTAGTTTTATTGCATTTAAGGGGAATTATCGATTATCATTATTATTTTTTAAATAATTCTTATTTTTAATAATAATTACAAGAGAAAACAGAAAAGACAGGGAATCTCGACCCGGTCCTTTAGAGAAACCAAGAGAGTACTTTTCCACTTTTAGTACATTTCAGAGCCTGTACTTTTTCACTCTTACTTGAGTAAATATTATATTAGTATTTATTTTATTTGAACAGGGACAGTGCACAATAAAACATTAACCCAGTATATAACAAGGAGAGATGCATTGCACCGGGTTTTTAGCAAGTTGCTATTTTCCACCCGTAGTCCCAGGGCAGGTAGATGGAACATACAATAAATTAAAAACAGTAACTAAATTCACAGTTGTGCAAAATTTCAATTACAAAGTTATGAATACACACATTCCCACATCATTAAAACAATTAAAAACAATTTACCCCCAGTATTTGTCCACAAGATGCAGCAAGATAATAATCCTTTTTGGTACTTTGATCGGCAATTCCGCTGTCTATGTCTGTCATTTATTAATGTTTGCTATTCCTGTGTGAACTTCCCTGTTAACTACTGTTTACATAAGTGCACGATTAACTTTTTATTGTTGCTGTTCAAATATATACATTCCTTTAACTTCCCACAACGAAACCCTATTTTAAATTTTATTTTACTCCCTTTTTGTTCTGGATTAGGAGACTAAAACAACTCCAATATGATGAATAAGTGGACAAATTGGATTTGATGTGTTGCAGATCACTCAAATCACTGAAACCGAACTTCCAAGCTTTTAACACAAGAGCTCACCTTATATGACCTCTAAATTAACACTTACAATAACTACTTGCGATAGAATAAAACTGATTACATTTTCGTGCTATATTTTTTTGAGTTCAAAAAGAGAAATGTCTTTCAAGCCAAACCCCTGTAAAAGACAGAAACTGGTTTGTTAATGTTAAGTGTGCAAATCAAAGTGGTTTACTGTGAAAACAAATATTCCTTTTTACAGCATGGTGTGATTCGTAAAAGGTAGTTCATTTTTATGATTCTGTTGAAGGAACCAACCCTTTGTCCGTGTTCAGGTAGATAATACGACCTGTGCCATAAGGAGGCATTAATCAGTAGCAAATTATTGACCTTGCTGTAATTACCTTGCTTTCTGTAGCATAACACTCACAATGTAGCAGCATCTTCACATTAATTCTTCCTTGTCAACAAAAGCACAGGAACTATTTTAAAGTTGAGCACCACATAGATTTAGAAAAGTTAGACACAGTATAGTGTCTGTAAATGTTCCTCTGTCATGTTATAGACAACAACTCTGCTACTTGGTCAGTTTAATCCATAAAAAGTTAATTGGTACAGAGTCCTACATCTTAACTGCTTAGCAAATGATTGAACTCCTGCCTTGTTGTATATTTATACACAACTTCCTGGTTTCAAGCCTGGATACTGTACACTTAAGCTGTCACCATAAGATTACTTATCAATAAAAGGAGGTTATAAAGTCAAACATCACTAGAGGGAAACTCTTCTCTACCACTGTTGAAGAAACTGAGCATAAACAGAGGAAGCATAACTGTGGGCTTGATGATTAACTCCAGTTATCAAAATAATCTTTATTGAAAATGTACACATATTCTTACGAGCAAAACTAAATTCATGAATGGTAAAATGAGCTGTATCACAGGAGAGAACACTTTCCTTTATGTTGAAATTAAAAATTTGTACAAATCTACATACGCAAAACCTTGTTTGGGTTGTGATGTTGCCAAGATACAGTACGCGAGTGTTTTGGTACTTTTTCCAAATACAGTCTAATCTTCTCTATATGAGTGTAAGGCACATTTTGTGACTTAATGACTAATATTTAGTCAAAATATTTTTAGAAATTCAAATCACTGAGTGAGATGCTGTATGTTTCTAGGTTGAAAACAATTTAAGTACATTTCAGTGGTTTCTTGACCATAAGTATAAAGAACTAACCTTTTTATATCCAATATATATACACAGCTATCAAAAAATACTTCAGTCTGGGAAAAAGACACCATATCACAAATATACACATTCAGAAAAAAAAACAAAGAATATAAAATATTTATCTTAATAAAAGCCAGTACTTTTGATAAAATGGATAGTTAAAGCAAAATCAAACATTTCTAGTGCAAAAATCAAACCAATCATGTACACAAGAGATTTAAAAGAAGGGACACACATCTCCATGGGGACATCGAACAGAAATATAAAATAAAGCCATCAGTTGTCTGGGAGATTTGATACAGAACAAGAAATATATCTTTCACACCTAAAACAAAGACTTAAACAGAAAATGAAAAAAAGCTGTTGAACAAAGTGCTGCCGATTGAGATTTATGATACAGAACTAGGAGAAAACCAATCAGTTAAACGGTATGTTGCATACTGTATGTTGAATATGCATTTCATACCGTACTTTGGAAGTGGAACGATGGTGAAACAAGCATGTTACATCCTAATGCAAAACCTTTACACAAAATGTAAAAACTCAGTGCTGGACATCTTGTGAGCAGTTAAACTGAACCATTAACATTGAACTTACAGCTTGAACACAGTTGCTCTGACAGAGAGAGCTTAATACACCCTTCAAACATTTTAACTCAAGTCTATACGTGAAATATAACACACATTTTACTTCTGTTTTATAGCCCCTGCACAGTGTCAAGAAGGATCAGGCTGGTCCAAAGTAGCATCCTGACTTCCTCTTTGATGGCAGCTGAGCTAATCAGCATCCATTCTGCTCTACCTTCGTCTCAGCCACAACAGGCAAAGTAAGATGGGAAATGCGGCTCCACAGTCCACTGAACTTGTCAACGTCCATCTTATTGTAAGCGGCTGGGTTGCTGGAGGCCACCAGCCTTTTGCTGACACAGTCGTGCACCTTCTCCTCCACCTCCTTCAGACTCTGGTCAAGCCTGATCTCCTCTTGAGGCAGGAGCACAGTAAACAACAAGAACACGCGCTTGTATGCTGCGTTCTCGTGGTCGCAGTAGCGATAAAAAATGAGGGTAGAGCCCGGAGGCAGCTCCTCAAAGCGGTGAATGACGGCCACGGGTTTGTCTCCTTCAAAGGCAGCTTGCAACTGGCTGTCAATGTCCAGCTTCACCTCATCGCTGTCCTGGCTGGCTTTGCTGGCTCCATCGATGTGGAGGACGGAGGCGTTGAGGGCAGACGAGTAGGATGATGCCAGCCCCTGAGCCAGGCAGCGCAGCGTCTGCTCTGCACTTAAGCCAGCAGTGAAGATCAGACTGACTGGCTCTGTGGGATGGGATGTATTGAGGTGCTTCTCCAGGTGGATCTTGCTCCTCTTCCACAAGTCAGGCCGCTGACTGGGGAACTGAGCCTCAAGAAGAGACAGGTACTCTGCAAACTTTTCTGGCTTCACAGCTCTGGATGGATGCTCTCTGCCATCTGCAGCCCTCTGGAGTACAGGAATGATCTTGTACGCCAGCAAGACAGCAGACGAACTGAGCAGCAGCAGGAGAACCAAACGCCAGAAACACCACATGTATCCTAACAGGACACAAGACAACATATCAACAGTAGCACAGTAAATAATGCAGAACTAGTATCTTTGGGTGAGATGATGATGTAATAAAATAACTGTGGCTTACCTCTAGAGGAACGTCCTGAGCTTTTCTTGATATCAGCAGTTTTCTTTATCACTTTTAAAAGAAAAAAATTTCATTAAGTCAATGTTAAAAATGTCTACTTAACATGTTGCTAAGCACTGTAATATTCAGCTGAAGCTGCAATACCTTGTTTTTTGCGTGGAACAGTTTCTTTTTGTGTTGGAATGTTATTCACACGTTGTCGTGTTGTGTAGGATTTCTCTGAGGCTGGATACACGCCTGGGACACGGTGGTTAACAGTCGGTACACCTAAATATGAAGCAGAATTTTTCTACATTGATTGATTCCATTTTTCAGAGGCGTAAATGCATTGAACAAGTGCTCAATTCAATTTTGTTGACTAAACTCTGGCTAAATAGAAATGTCTACATTACCAGAGCTCTTGGCTTTGGCCTCCATCGTCCTCTTGTACTCGTCCATGCTGGTGACCTTAGGAACGTGCACATCATGTCTCGTTGCTGGTGATCTGATTTGTGCGACAGACTTGGTGGAGGTAACAGATCCTGTCGTTGACGGTGTTACTGAAAACAAAACAGGTAAGATTAGGACGACTGAATTATCCTCTCTTAATGTAATATGCAGAATGAACTTGTGTTTTTCATACCTCTCACAGGTTCATTCATAGTATGACAGGATCGCCAGCATTCACTGAGCACAACACGAGGGGATAAATTCACATCTCCAAGGGCATCTGATTTATACAGAGGGAAAACCTTTATGAAATAGGTGCTGCGTACACCTACAAATACGATGCGTTTGTCATTTGATAGCTGCATGCATTCTAAAACACACACACACACACACACACACACACTTGACATTTTCTCCCAAATATAATCAACAGGTGGTGAGCCCTAACTGAGATCTGAATTAAAAAGACTATAGCTAATTAATTCAATAAAGTCACTCTGGCTAGTACTTAAAACAATTAATTGATTAGCTGATCATATGAGGAAAATGTGTGCACATGAATAGATTATGAAGCCAGTCAGAAGTTGCAGCTCTAACCGTGGCATATGTTTGGTTGATGAGTGCCATGAGAGGAGTCCTGCTTAATAATATCCATTTCTTGGTGTTCCGTTTTCACCAGATCTTCAGCTGGTTCTTGGACATCCATCTCATTATTCTCATCACCCCCGCCGCCAACGTCTCCTCCGGTCTCCGGTCGACTCTTCTTGCTGGGGGACTCTGTTAAGGGGGAAATTAAATTCTTTTCACCATTTTTACACCACCTTTAAAAGATCAGACCGAGGGTTGACTGTTAACTGGAGCATCCCACCTTCATCCTCTGAACCAGTCTCCTCATCTCTGGAACCATTGACAACTGAAAGAGGAGCTTTTTTATCTAACCCTCTTCTGGTCCTCTTTAAGGGACCCCTGGGAGTCGGCTCGAAACTCAACACTAAGGAAGAAGCAGAAAGAAACAAGAAACGTTACAGCGAGCGAGTGTAGAGAAGCTAGTTAACGTTAACGTAAAGCTCACTGGCTCAGCCTACACCGATAAAGTCAGCCAACGTCGGACTGTTAATCAGAAATGTAAGAGATTGTGTTGTTAAACTTTGAGTAAGCTGAGGTCAGCTAGCTTCGAAGGCTAAGCTAGCTAATCGTCAACAGTCCCTTTGCTTACCTTTACCTGACGACTGTCGTGTCGACCGTCTCAAGGGGCGAGCCGCCATATTGTCAGACTCCCGGGAATCCATTTCTGATTAGCTACAACGCGCGCCACGCCAAAAATACAAATTAAACAATACGACGACACATCGTGTTCACGAACAGACGAGACTTCCTTGCTTCATTGTTAGGGGAAACATTTCGTGACGGGACGCCGTTGATGACCGGAAATAAGTTCCGCCACATTCAGTTACCTAGGAAACACGGACAGTGCCCAACGTTCCGCCCAGCGTTCCGCGAACCGTCAGTTGGGCAGACGCTAAGTAACGTCACAGAGATAAGGAACATTATGTTGGTCAAACTCCACGGCGACGTGATCACGGTACACTTGGTAAGGATTAGTGATTAGTAACCTCTTAAATATAGGTAAATTAAGTTACACGACGGCAGTTCGTACAGACTAAAGCCATGTACCGTTGTTGTTTTGCTAACTGTTGGCTAAAGTAGCACCTCTCAGCCGGCTAGCCTAGCTAACTCGTCTGTTGTTGTTGCTGTTAATGTGCTAACGTTAGTTAGCTGGGTAGCTAACGGACAGTTTGTGTATGGTGGGTGCCATTAGCTTCGTTCCCGGTAAGCAGGTTTTACTAGCTGTTCTACTAACTACTAATGTTAAGGTGATATAACGTTTGCTAACTAAGCTTGCATCTTACACGGTCTGCTCGTTTACCCCCAAATACGGGAAACATCGAAACAGTTTCACTAATCAAAACCCTCTCATTTGATCTGTGTCAAATCATTATTAATTCAAAACGTGGGGAGTTAAGACTGATTCAAAGATTAATAAAAGACTGCCTTTCAGCCTACCTACTGGTAACCGGTTTTACAACATTTCTTTGATTACCCCAAGATCATTTTTTTTACTTGTACTTGATCATTTCCATCTTGATTGTTTGTTTGTGACTGATTCTCAGTCTTAAACTGTACTGTAATCGGAAGGTAGAGTGCTTGGTACACTTGTATTCTGCAATAAAGAAAACAAAAATGTGCTCCTGTGTTGGTATAAAAACAAATGGTATATACCATTTTCTTCCTGCAGCTTTGAACCATCCAATGAACCATCTTGAGTAAAGTGCCCCCATTCAAAGACATGACAGAGCATAACCCCCATGACCAGCATACAGCAGGTACTGAAGCATCTTTAAAGATCAGATATTAGTTATATAAGACTAGTATATTTACTTTGCATTTACAGCAGTGGTTTAAATGTATCTAATATGTCAGTATTTACCTTTTTATCAGGGGCCAAGGAAGAAGAAACAGAATCAACAAATATGGATCATGTCTCAGCAAGTGATGAGAGCAAACAGGAAAATACTGATAGTGATCAGGATGTAAAGCAGCAACACTCAGAAGGTAAAATATTCAACAAGGTCAATAGAAATCCACCAAATGTGTGTGTGCATCTGCAGCACTAATTAAACATGCTCTCTGTGTCACCTAACAAGATTCAGCTTCATCATCTGCATCCACAAACAGAGAGACTAAAAGTGACAATGATGAAGACGTGGAGCTGGCTGAGGGTAAGAGTAACTAGATAGAATAATATCAGTGATTCATTTCCATCAAATAGTTTCTCATAGACAAACATTAAACCATGAATCCACTGTATATATGTAGTGTGTTGTTGTAGGTAAATGTGACACAGGATGTTTTGTCCCTCACACACCAAAAAGTTGTTACATTTTGCTGTACTGTTTGTTAGTCTGGTTATTTATTTTGTATTAATGTATTATAAATGAACATGTTAAAGAAATGTATGTAGAAGAAAAAGCTAATGGTTTTGATTCCAGATCTGGAATAGAAATAAAAAAAATTAAATATATTCCTTAGAAATTGAAAATTAAATCTTAGTCTTTCAGTCAAACTATAACTTAGATTACACTTAATTTCTGTGTTTACTGCAAATGGGGATTTAGCTGAAGAGAGGGTGGTACCTCTTACAGAAGGATCCTCTTCTCCAGATGAGGCCAGCACTGAGGAGGACAACAGCACCTCACCTCAGACTAATGACGGACATCATGGTGATTACAACAGAGAAACAGTGACAAATAGGCAGCCTTCCATGATAGGTAAAGAGATTTCCAGTGAGTGTTCCTATCAAAGTGTTATAACAAGTGATTCAGACATTATTCATTATTTTCCCGCTTCTTTATGAGCCAGGTCCATTACATAATTGTATACACTGGGGGAGACTTGTATATTTTCAAACATTTACAGCAGTGGTATTCATCTTTCATTTACTTTTTTTATCAGGTGTCATGGAAAAACAAACACAGTCAGCAAATATGGATCATGTCTCAGCAAGTGATGAGAAAAAACGGAAAGAGACTGATATTACTCCGATTGTAAAGCAGCAACTCTCAGGAGGTAAAATATTCAAGCAAGGTCAATAGTTATCCATTCAGTGTATCTTTACCAAATGTGTGTGTGCATCTACAGCATTAATCAAACATGCTCTCTGTGTCACCTAACAAGACTCAGCTTCATCCACAAACAGAGCGACTGAAAGCAACAACGGTGAAGACGTGGAGCTGGCTGAGGTTAAAAGTGAGTGAATAGATTAATAACAGTGATTCCTTTCTATTAAATATTCCATAAACCATGAATATACTGTATAAATGTAGTGTGTTCTTGTAGATAAATGTGACACAGGATGTCTTGTCTCTGCACTTTCCCCGAGTTGTTACATTTTGCTGTGCTCCCTACAGTAGTTTGTTATCTATCTTGTTATCTATTTTGTAATACGCCACTTACAGAAGGATCCTCTTCTCCAGATAAAGCCAGCACACGGACTGAGGAGAACGACAGCACGCCACCTCCCACTGATGACGCAAGTCATGGTGATTACAACAGAGAAACGGCGAGAAATAAACAGCGGACCGTGATAGGTGAAGAGATTTCCAGTGAGTGTTTCTATCAAAGTGTTTTGACATTCAGACATTATTATTCATTATGTTCACACTTTTTGAGCCAGGTCAGTTATATTTCACTCACTTTGGAAAAACATGCTACAGACCTCTAACAAGTGTCATTTGTCTCAGTTTTAAGTAAATTACAGCAACTAATAATTGTTTCAATGTACACATGGGCATGTGAGTATTATTTAAAGACAGACTTAAAAATTGTGAACCTATCCTAATATTGTGAGATTAAAAACAGTTTTTGCTCTGGACCTTTATTAAACCCCACTTAAAATGTAACTGTAGTGACACTTTTTCTTGGCGTTAAACTATTATATTTTTATCAGGAGAATATCACGCTGGGGAGAAAAAAGCACCAGAAGCACCTACTCCACCAACCCTGCGTGACAGAAAGAAGGACAAAGTAGATGGACCCAACGATAGACTTAAGACAGAAACCCCAGGCACTAACACCACAAAGGGTGAGTCTGAAATTTCAGTGATTGCAGAATTTCCTTTTCCTTTAGCCCCCGCTGTGGGGTGCTGAGCTTCTGGATTTTCATAGTTTGTTCATTGGTGGGAAGTCAGTGAGGGAGCATGAACATGTATCTGCACAAATGACTTCCTGTGGTTGGGGTGTCTGTTTAGTTTAGTCTGTTCTAACTATCATTTTTTTCTCACATTGATCAGATGGTGGAAGCGACCTGGATATACACACCATTGGCCCTACTACTCAGGAGTCTACTGAACATGCAGATCCAGTGGTGACTGGGATTACTGGAGGTAATCTTGTTACTTTTTCTTCACATTTTATCTTTTTAGTGTCACGGTGATCACTAGCAAAGCAAATTATTGAAGGAACCCTTTTAAATCAAATGACAACAAAGACCTTACTGTCAGTGATCATTATGAAAATGTTCTAGTTTCAAGTTCTTTAACAACGTATGTGGTGTAATACTTGAGACACAGTTAGTTATAAATAATTTGTGAATTGCGTATAGAGTACTGGTTGAGACAACACATGTGCCTTCTCTCCGTAGGATGTGCAAGATACCTGATAGCAGTGGTTATAGTGGTCGTTGTTGCCATCCTGGTGCAGCATCTCCTCCAACCCGAGGCTCCACCCGAGAAAAAGGATGTGCGGAAAATCGACATCTTCCTCAGGCAGATGGATAAATTAAATACTCAGTTCCCTAACCAGCGTGCTGAGCTATGGAAAAGGAGCAGGATCCACCTGCTGAGGCACCTCCAGACGGCCCAGCCCACAGAGCCCGTCAGTCTGATCCTGACTGCAGGCGTCGGAGCCCAGCGGACATTGCGCTGCCTGGCTCAGGGCCTGGCCTCCGCCTTCTCTTCTGCCCTCAACGCCTCCGTCCTCCACATCGATGGAGCCGGCAAAGCCAGCCAGGACAGCGACCAGGTCAAACTGGACATTGACAGCAAGTTACAGGGAGCTTTCGAAGGAGACAAACCCGTGGCCGTCATTCACCGCTTTGAGGAGCTACCTCCAGGCTCTACCCTCATTTTTTACCGCTACTGCGACCACGAGAACGCCGCCTACAAGAAGACTTGTCTGATATTCACAGTACTGCTGGAGGAGCAAGAAGAGATTTCTGCCAAGAGTCGTTTGAGTACTGTGGAAGAGATGGTGGATGACCACCTTCAGAAGAAGTTCCTTTCTGACGGCCACCCTGTATCTTTTGACAGGATGGACCTCGACAAGTACGGTGGACTCTGGAGCCGCATTTCCCACCTCATCCTGCCAGTGGCAGCAGAGGAAAGGATGGAGCATGAAGGATGCTAGGGGACATGAATAATCACTGTTGTTTGAACTTTTGGTCTAAGCACTTCTGTCTATCTGTCAGCTTTCTCCCTGGGTGTCATTCTGAGGCTACTAGCAGCATTAAAGGACCAGTGTGTAGGATTTAGTGGCATTTGGCGGTGAAGTTGCAGATCTCAACTAACGGACCACTTCTCATGTCTGTATATGACCACCTGGGAATGCAAACACCCTGTGAAGTGTGTAGGTGAAACTACGGTGGCCGTGAAACTCCCCCCCAAAAAAAGCATATCTAGAGCCAGTGTTTGGTTTGTCCGTTCTGGGTTACTGTAGAAACATGGTGGTTAAACAATGCGGCCTGCATGGAAGATGACCCCTGGCATCTGTAGCTCAGATTGGCTCATTCTATAAATATTATATTCCATTCCTGCTAATAGATTCTCCTCAATATTACACACTGGGCCTTCAAAGACCCAGAGGTTTCTTACATATACCATATATTGAAGGTCACTTAAGATGAAGACATCAAGTAGAAATAAGACACTTAAGATTAAGATTATACAATGGGATATTTGTAAAGATGTATGTCAAAATTCATAATGAAAAAAATGTTTGACAAAAGGCTGTGGTGCTTTTTGTTTTAGTACTTTTAATCAAATTTGATTTTAGACAACTTGCAAAATGAAAAGCGATTGAACGGGGTTTGTGGATTTTACTGTATAATGTGCAATGTTGATGGTAACTGCTGCAATTTGTGTAAATTTCAAAAGTTATTTAATGTAAGACTTGATTGTTCTCCTATGGATAATGATCACAAAGAGCTACTGGGCAGTGGTATTCTTTTTGGTATCTCAACACAGGGTTTATGGTTTTTATGACAAATGTCACAACTCTCAAACCTACACGGCACCACGTGCCTTAACTGAACTTCCCATGCTCCATTTTCTATACACATATTCACATATCACATTACAGGAAGAAGTTTTATGAAGATAAGTGCATAAATTGAATGTGCCTTAAAGTAAAAATAAACAAGTTAATTCCAATGCTGTATTTGTTGTCATGTGACTAAACACTGCTGCAGCTAGAGGGCAGCAAAACCACAGCGGGACTGACTCAAACCAAATCCACATGCATCAGGCTGCTACTTTCTATTTAACCTCCTAATGAGCTTTAGGACCTTCCATTGGACGTCGAATCTCAAAGAAAATCCAACATTAGACTGAAGCTCTGAGCGAATATTTTACTCCTGACTAATATTAATGTGCTGCACATCATGTTTGAGAAAGCGTCTGAAGCAGGTCAACTCCTCCTCGCCAGTGTGCGCAGAGATCCGCCTCCTGTGCGCGCTCTTCAGCTGCAGATGCCGGCTGCTCTCTCACCGACTGCACGCTTTCTCTGCACAAAACCAGCCCGCCTTCACTGACAATGAAAAACATCACATCGCGCTATAAAGCTTAATCTCGCTCTCTGATGACTTTTCTGGATACCCCTCACTAGTTTTTTGGAGCCAGAAGCAGGCTATGATATTTTCTTGGCAGCTTAACTAACTGGTGACAGGCTGTGCCTGCCAGCATACTTGCAACATTATTTCTCTTTTCGGCGCTCTGTGAGCCTCACAACATGTATAAGTTATGTATTGTCATCGCAGTGTGCTGTGCGTATTTTCCACGGGGCTCTGCAGCGCCAAAGACCTGGGGAGAAGATCCTAGGTCACAACTTGAGAGCAATACAGAGGAAAGTGACAGGCTGCAGGAGGAGATAGATGGGCAGGAGAGCATCCTCTCTAAGGTAGGAGGAAATATCCCTTTATTGTTTTATGGACATTTTACCATTTCCTGCGTCAAAATTCAAACGTTTTTGATTGAGCGTGGTGCAAAATACATCCGTCCTCTTCTCTTTGTAGCTGCTGGGTGATTATGACAAAGTGAAAGCCCTCTCGGAAGGCTCTGACTGTCGGTGTAAATGTGTTGTCAGACCCCTGAGCAGGAGCGCCTGCCGGCGGATAGAAGAAGGGAGCGCCGCTGTGCAGGACTTCTACACTGTGGAGACCATCACATCTGGACCAGAGTGCAAGTGCGCCTGCATCGCTCCTCCGTCAGCAGTCAACCCCTGCGAGGGAGAGTTCAGGCTGAAAAAACTTAGGGAAGCTGGAAAAGAGAATGTCAAGGTGAAGTGTCATCCTGTCCGTTTTCCGTGCGTACTAGAGCCTCCAATAGCCCCCATGCGCCTGAGCCAAGAGGCGAACGGCTGCTGTCTTGCTCGCCTGTTGATTTCTAGAGAGTCCTGGATCACTGGGAGTATGAATATCACGTTTTTATCAAATTCAGGGAAGCGTAGCCCCACATTTTACCCCATAACCAGAAACTCTGGGTTTGGATGGGCTGGGGATAGGCCTATTTTACGCATGGCATGTCTTGAATTGGTAAAACCCTTTTGACGGAATCCACTTGATCATTCTAGCTGTCCACCATCCTTGAGCTGCTGGAGGGCTCCTTCTATGGCATGGACCTACTGAAGCTGCACTCTGTTACCAATAAGCTCCTGGATCGCATGGAACACATTGAGAAGGTATTTAATTTGATTGATTTATTTTGCAAAGATGAGCGCAAGTGTGTTGGTAATAACATAAGCACGAACTGGTGGTAGAAGGTGTGTTTGTATTGGTGGCTTCTACGTTCAGTGGGTCCAACAAAACACACTCTTTGAGCCAGTTTTCACTTTTATTAGAGGCTGAACCTGGAAGGAGTGATCAGACTCTCTTTCACATGTGGAAGTTCATCGGGTTGAGGATCCCCTTCTTCAGAAAAATGTAGCTCACAAAAAACTTTTTAGTCTTTTTTTCTATTGGTACATTAACACATTACTTTAGAATTTTAATGACTTGTCAAAGGATGATTATTAACCAAATGTTTATTAAATTATGTATAATAGTATTTTTAGACTAAATTTGTCATCTGAAACAAAATGGCTTAAAGCTTTATAGTATTAAATATTTAATGTGAAGATGTGTTCAGTCAATAAACTATTTGCCTTTCAACAGTGAAACAGTTGTCATACCAAACTCCATCTACTTAAATAAATCATAAACATCATCATTCATAAAGTTGTCCCGCCCAAACAGGTGCACCAAAGCTAACTGCAGGGTTACGTGCCCAGACAGGGTCTACTTATCCACAATAACTGAAACCCCCTGTGTGAACGTACCATGGGTGTGTTATTAAAAACATGTTCAAAATATTCCTGCACTGACTGGATTTGAAGACTAGAATCTTTACATACAACACTTTTTAGGGTTCTATGTCATTATTATTAACAATTAACATTGGACCTAAAACATTAATTGGGTCACTGATCGAATGACCCTTGATAATAGTGTCACATACAACATACTGTGCCTACACAATGTCAGAAAGCTGTGGTGCAAACTGTCAGGGCAATAGCTCCATGTGCTTCCGAAATGACCCTTTTCACAGCTGCAGTTAATAAAATAAATGCGTAAATCAAGTGTATCCATTATTGATTTTATTAGTTTCAGCTGTGTCCACGTATGACACATGAAAAGATCAGTTAGTGAGCAAAGATGCTCATTGTATTTTAAAGTGCATTCTAGGAAGGGATGAGCATAAGTCCTACCCACAGAAGGCATTTTGACAAGCCACAGTAAGAAAAGCTCAGGTGAAAATAAAATTAATGATGGCTGAATTCCATTTAGCTGTTTCAGCGTCCTGGTATTGTGCCTGCTGCCTCACTGCCACCACTTACTGGGATACTTGAATAGAATGCAGTGATCTTCAATCTTATTACTAACACCTGTTTTTTTCCTACGATGACAAGTGAAACTCTGCCTATTAATGACTCAAGATAGTCGGCGCTCCACTTCCTCCTGTTAGTGATTATGACTGCTGATGATTGCAGCCTATTTTCCACAGGAACATGCACGGTATTTCTGTTAATATCTCGGTATGTCCATGACTGCATGAAGGTTGTGTCTCTGAACAACACCACTGATGAGGTGAAACCCCAGGAGAGCCCTCCCATCAAAGCAGATGTGACTGAAAGCCCACCCACCACTCCCCCCGACCGGCATCAGGACAAGAAGGAACTCGGTGAGGTCAGCGGAGCCGCAGTGTATCGAAACCCAGAGGTAAGTAATTATTTGGCTGTAGTGCCATGACATAACACATACTGTAGGTGTAGTACGTTGTATTTACTGGGTAATTATTGATGCAAAAGGGTAATTCCCTTTCATTGCCAAGCAGTACCAGCGTTATTTATGCTTTTGAAGGTAGTTAACACTTGAAAACCACGTACAAATAAAATTGTAACAAGTATGTTATAGAATAACTGTCACAATAAGATACTTAATTGTTATTTTACAACACAGGGTTGTATAATGAAATTCAGGTTGTAGTTAATTTAGTATATATAAACAAAAGTATATAGATACAAAAATTAATTATTAAGTCATAAAAAGAAAACAATTTTACATGATTGAGTGCTGAGGATGAATTAAGCACTAATTACAGCTAGCATCATTATGTAAGATAACAAATTATACAGGAATTCGTAGTATTTACCAGATAATTAAATAACACATACTAATCCAGCAAAGTACATGGATCCTAACTGTAAATAATTACAAGTTGCTAGTAACTATTATAGTACACCTGCCTAGTTCATACACATTTCATATGATATTTATTACTACATGTATTCCTTGATTTCAGAGGGTAAAAACATTCAAGAAGCTATTATTACTGCTTATTAACTTATAGATACTAAATAATTACTGTACCTGTTACCCATGTGAAGTAATAACTTTTGTAAGCCAATAATTTCACCAAAAATATAGAGTAAATACTGAGTAAACAGTGCCACCGCAATTTTTTTTATTCAACATTCAACTTGTATCACTTACTGTGATGTGAATATTGAGTAAATACACGTGTTAATGGTAAGAGTTTAAGATTCTATCGTGCATCCATTAACATTGTAACATTTTATGACAAATCCCGATATTGTACATTTAAATCAGTTGTGAAGTGACTGAATAAACTGAATTTAGGAAAGAAACACGCATAAAAGAAGTGATTGGATTCACATGCTGCTGCTCAGAATGGTGAAACATTATTAATGGTGTTCTGTGTTGCTTCAAAACAAAATAAACAATTATGTGTTCTTTCCACAAAGTCCTTCATAAAATCATCATCTCCATGATTAATGAAAAAAGAAAAAAGTTATCGTGGTAATCGGAAGGTTTGGCAGACCCAGTGGACAATAGCAGACCTCAGACCAGTGACTGTACCACTGGGCCCTGATCCACAACAACTTTAATACAAACTGGAGGGCCCGTCCAACAGTGCTGGGTGGACCTGGGCTTCATATGCAAGTGATTCACAAAGTTAATATGTTTCGCAAGAGCGCTTGTAAGAAGCATAAAACAAGGTTAACAAAGAGAAATGAAACTAGAATGAAACAAAATTAAATACAATTTTTGACTAAAGGTTTCCTCTATATTAAAGCATAATTCAGGTTTATTGCAACTTGGGTCACACTTGGGTCAGTAATCCATCAGTAATAATAACTAATACTTTAATAGTTGAGATCTGTGAATGCCAATACCTTCAAAGAAACTGGTAATAATATAGCCAAACTGTTGCTTTACAGTCCATCTTTTTAGACTGATGGTCTGACTGCTCGTTTCTTGCTCTATTTGTTGTATACAGAAGCTCAGTAAACAAAGAAATTAAGTCATATATCCTTGGGGGAAAAAAATTGTCACTTGTTTGATGTCCACCAGTAGATTGGTTGTATAATTTCCTGTTAGTACTAAATAGTAAATTGCGATTATTTGCCAAAAAAGGTGCATTGTCAACATTGTAGTATTAGTATATGTAATAAGATAAGAGATAAGATAGACTTTATTGATCCCACACTAGGGAAATTCACTTACAGCAGCTCAAGATATAACACAACAGATAAGAAAAAAGAAATACACATTAAATAACAAAATAAAATAGAAAAATACAAGATATCAAGAAAAAAATAGTGACACTTGTTTATGCATTTGCCTCATAGAGGTTTTGTGTTATCTGTCCATTAACAGGAAAAGTATGAGGAGAAGTTTATTGGGGAAAATCCAATCTTCCTGCAAACAGATGGTTCTACTCAGACCATTGAGGTCAAACCTGAGGTGACTCCCAAAAACGTGGCTAACAAGGAAGCTTCTCAGGGGTCGAAGACTGGCCCCAACGGAATGATCATCAGAGGAATGACTTTTTATAAATCTGAACCAGATCCGATGGTGGCTGATGACGGGGAGCCTGGAGAGAACTGTAAGTGCAAACCCTCAGTCAGCTTTCATAGTATGGGTTCACTCTGGTAGCTCACCTGATAGAGTCTCTTACTGCAGCAACCCAGGTTTGATTCCTGTCTAACTTGAGCTAAAGATATTCCTTCGACTTCAAAATACCTTCAACTTTTCCTTATACATCCAATCTGCATACCATGAAACCGGATGAGTGGTTTGGATGGATAATCACATTACATAAGACGCCTGTCAGGGCCATCTGTGAGCTGCTCTGTCTGGCCACTGCAAAAATGTACAGTTACAAATGGGTTTATATCCTGTGGCTTCTACTGTTTGTTTGCGCTTCAATGGATTAGTTCAGAGACAGCTTACTTTACAATTTTGATGGTATTGGATAATTGGCGCTCAGATTATTTGACCAGATCTTTGCCTTTCCCTTTTGTAGTGTTTGAGTACCATGGATTCAGTGGGGATGGCCCAGTTAACCTCTTCATTGAGGAAAATCTTCTACAACACAGAGCCCCTCGACCAAGATCAGTTCGACCAAAGACAAGAGGTCAATCGCACGATTCTAAAAAGACGATCCCAACAACAACACCGAAAGAAACCGAGCCTGCCTCAGAAACTCATGATGAGTTAATCAGTGCCAATGGAACCACATCAGATGTACAGAGTGACACATCAGTCATGTTTGGACCGACCACTACCACACAAAACAACAGGAGCACAGAGACTGCGCCGCTGACTAGTCAAAGAGTCACTGCTGGAACCACTAAATTGCCAATCCCTTTGATGGCTGAACGAGCCGTCACTGACAAGGAAACAACCGAAACTGCAACGAACACACCCCAACCCCCTGAAACTACAGCCACAGCGGAAATATTACGAGCTTTCACAACAAGAAATATCCCAACCACTGTGATGGGAACCGCAACCCTGCAGGTGAAAGACCAAACGCAAACCATACCTGGCAGCACTGCAGCTCTTTCAAGCACACTTGCACCAACCCCAGCCACAGATGCTTCAACTACCAGCCCGCCTTCCACTGTGACCATGACAACTTATGCTGCCCTGACCTCAGCACCTATACACCCCACAGAAGATTCCACAACAGCTACCTCCACGCAGGCTGCTAGCACAACACCAGAAGAAGAAACTGAATCTGCCTTCTTTTCAGGCTCGACTTTGCCTCCTACCACACAGGGAGTGATCCCCTTGACTCCCCACACTTCTCTGCCTTTCACCACACCTGTACCTGCCTCTTCTTCAACCACCACCACCACTACTACTACCACCACCACTACCAGACAGGCTGCTCAAGTCAAACGAAAATACAAAATCAGTTGGGAGGAGGAAGAGGGAGAGAAGAAACACAGAGAGTTAGATGAGCCAATGCAAAGGCAGGAGGAATTTACTTCTAGAAAACCCGGTAAGTTGAGTTTATATGTTGAATGGAATGGGAAGACCGATATGTTTGTCAAGTTGAAATTTTAAAATAAAAATAAGGTTTTGTAATTAGTTAATTAAATGTAATACAGTGTGTTACTTTCAGTGCTAATGTCTGCATGCTAACATGTTGAGATATTTCAGTCAGAACCAGTGGTGTGTGGTGTGTGGTGTGCTAGAGTGACTGAAAAACACCTTAGAAAGAGCTTATAGGAGCTTACCAAACATATTGCCAGAAAAGAAAATACAAACTTTGTAATTCTGTGCTTTTGTGGCAACCTCATCCTTTCCGTGATTCAGGCTGGTTAAAACAAATGCCTCTAATTATTTTCAGACTCTTTGACGCAGGTCTGGATGATGTTAAATTGCTTTGAAATCCTCACTCATGGCTCTGACTCTTTCACAGGGGAGTGTAAGGACACTTTGGCAACAATCTCAGAGCCAGTAACTCACAACACCTATGGCAGGAATGAAGGAGCATGGATGAAGGACCCGAAGTCTGGGTCTGACAAAATTTATGTCACAAATTTCTATTATGGGAATAACCTCCTGGAGTTCCGGAGCCTGGAGGTTTTCAAAGCAGGTAAGAGCCAGTAGTCCACGCTTTCACTACATTCGTCTTTATTATCCCTTTGCTTTGATGTAACGTCATGCCCCTCCACTCTTCTTTATCCTTTCTAGGCCGTTTTACCAACTCATACAAGCTTCCTTACAACTGGATTGGCACAGGCCATGTGGTCTACGATGGGGCTTTCTACTACAACCGTGCCTTCTCCCGAGACATCATCAAGTATGACCTGCGTCAGCGTCATGTGGCCGCCTGGACCATGCTGCATGATGCTCTAGTGGAGGAGACATCGTCACCTTGGGAGTGGCGCAGCCACTCTGACGTCAACTTTGCCGTAGACGAGAGTGGCCTGTGGATCATCTACCCGGCAATGGATGATGAGGGCTTCCTACAAGAAGTGATTGTTATGAGTCAGCTCAACCCCTCAGACCTCAGCATGCAGAGGGAGACCACCTGGAGAACCGGGCTCAAGAGAAACCACTACGGAAACTGCTTCATCGTGTGCGGCGTCTTGTACGCTGTTGACAGCTACAACCAAAAGGACGCCAACTTGGAATACGCCTTCGACACGCACACAAACACTCAGATGATTCCCAGAATGCCCTTCACCAACAACTACACCTACACCACGCAGATTGACTACAATCCCAAAGAGGGTGTTTTGTATGCGTGGGACAACGGACACCAAGTCACATATAACATTAAGTTTGCCTATGTAGACCCTTAGCAGGGGTTTGACAGTAGTTATTTTAAAAAAGGTAATTCTATGCTTTGAATGGATTGTAGATCAGTCCACATGGCCTTTGGTATGGAGACAAATGGGGGCCAAATGTACAAATGTACTTCAGTATATTGAGACTAAATTGTTTTGTGCTTAGCAAGATTTATTTTTTTTCCTTTTTACCTGAAATGAAACAATGAGCCTGATTCCTCAGTCAACACGTCAAGTTGTACTGTATATATTGTAATACTGTAAAAAACAACCCTATGAGATAAATGAATGTGGAAATAATAAGTTCATGACTTGGATCAAAATACTCTTTTAACAACTCACATAAAAGAACCAGTTCATGGAAGCATACTCTTTGAACATATTATGTGGACAAATTACATATTTCTGTTTTATAGACATTATTTTGTATTCAATTTTTCTTTGCATCATATGCCACAGGTCCTCTGCATGGTAATATTGCTGGTATTGCTGTTGACCTTTGTCTTGTGAAAGCACTTACTCCATATGAGACTGTTCTGAGGAGACTACAATAAAGTTCAGAAACACTTACAGAAAATGTCTTTGTTGTTTGGCTAATCAAAGTTAAAGTGGCTTTAATTACAACTTGTTAATTGGTGTTAATTCATCAGACTAAGAATAGATGACAAAAAAGTGTAGAAAGAAAAAACAGAAATACAGAGAATGAATGTTCAAATCTATAATTAACTGTTACTGGATGTCGATAACAGTCCAAATAAATCACACAAAGGTATAGTTAAAGAAAGTCCAGTGTTTATTTTGGTTTATGCACAAAAAACTAAATCTAAAACGTTTTTAATTGTACTCTTGCTGTGTCTTTACAGTAAGCACTGTTGGGATGCAGTGAAAACATTGCGGTGAGTCAAATATAATCTTGATACCAAAAGGGAAAAGAAATACACACAGACGGTTGGCTTAAGAAAAGACAAGCAAAGGGTGGTTATTTTTGTTTTAAATTTTTACGGGCATCTGTTAAGCTGAAACATAACCATCTGTACAATCATGTTGCTAAAAGAAATGCACTCACACACAGAAGAATAGTCTGTTGTTTTAACAACCAAAACTGTCCGTATATGCAAAAAGTTCCTAAATCTGATTATATATAATTTCTTATTTCATATCAATTTTACAATTATAGGTAGTCAAAACAGAGTTACAGACACATTAATATAAGGCATTTAAAGCCAGAACTGATCTTCCCAGATTCTGCATTTATAGTGCAAATGTTTACAACAAATTACTAAAAACAGATATCACAACTCCATCACACAGTTTAAAAAAAAAGAATTTCCAGTAGGTTGTATTTTAATATAGACTAATGTGCACCAAATAAAAGTGCAATTTAGTCGGACGGAGATGTCAGGACTCAAACTTTTTCACCAGTGGTCAAATGTCAAACATTGTCCTTCCTAGCCTTTAGCTTTTTAACAGTTAAATTAGGGGTTTTAAATTTGATGAAGATACATTTTTCTGGGATAATCTCAGAATGCCCACCAAGGGCACTGTAAAGTAAAGAAATCTCCCAGTGCTAACATTTACTGTATGTTTCCTTCTAATCCACCATTTATTATTGTATATACAATATCTAATTTAGTTTTCTGTATTTGATTATTAGATTAAAAAGTCCCCACAAAGCATAATCAGACAGATATAGAAAATAAAAACCAATACATATTGACAAAATTAAGCATTACTGTTGTACAATAATACAAATAAATATGTATCTGAATCTGAGAAGCACAGTGCAAAGACCCAAAAATGAAAAAACTGAAATTCTTCATCAACACAATGCTAAAAACAGAGCACCTGAAATTAATGGAAACCAGCCAAAAACATAGTGGTTAGCCTGCTAGCTTTCACAGATCACCTGACTTCCTGAGTTTAGTGAATGCCTCTATTGCTGCATGTTATCAATCTGTCATCTCTTACTTAAACTTAATACAATTTCATTTATTTAGAGAGGCAAACAAATTACAAATGCGTGAGAGAGACAATTACAGTTCTCCATCTTGTAGAGACCCAAACAAAGAATTTGTTGTGCTTCTAAACATTGATATCGCAAATAGATTCTTCTGTTTTTAATTATGCAAGTTCCCTGTGCGATTATTATTATTTTCTGTTTTCTCCTCTGGCTTTGGAACTTGTCCCGAAATTAAGAACCAAAAAAGAAAGACTTGAACAGAGCTGCTACGGGGTAAAAGTATTTGTGTTATGACGGGGTGACTCAGGGTTCAATGCTCTGCCCCCTGCCATAAGCAATTACTCTTATGTGGGGCGTCCTGGGTTACAGGGAGAAGTCAGTCTTGCCACACAAGGAGCTAGCGTCTGCTCAGACCCCATTACAGACTACCTCCGGATATCAGTCCTAATAAAGAATGTGGCTGACTGGCGCTGACAGTTTGCGCTCACTCTGGATTGTAATGACTGGATTTCATTCAAATCTAAATCACAATCATGCAGTCAGCGAGAGAACACCAGATTTAAAATATACTTCATCACAAAAAAAGTGTCAACGAAGGTCTTATGTTTGTCTTCATGGATTCTGAGGAAGTTTCTGAGGAGTTCCAAATAATACAGGTGCTGCTGGCGGTCTTAAGCGGACCCCATTAGCACACCGACAGGAGGCGCGGCCTGGTTGTCAGTTGGGGAGTGCTGGTAAAACGTGTCTGTGCGGTTGACCCTCAGCAAAGGTGGGATGGTGGAGGACCTGATGTGGAGGATCCTGGTGTCCGTTACTTCACAGTCAATCTGCATCATCACCTCATAGTCTTTGTCTCTTATGATGCTGTCTGTAAACGCAGGGAGAAAAAAAAGCAGAAGCTTAGTTCTTGATCCATCAATAAATGCATAAATAAAGTTACTGGAGATTAAATTCACCATCAGCAAAAGATTTAATCAGCTCAAGATAATGTTCACAAAACTGCCTTAATCCTCATTATTATTATTGGCAGTCTTTTCCTCTTTGGGAGTGTAAAGGAGAAATGTTTGAGGCAGTTGGGGGGCTGAGAACCTCACAAGTAGGGATGGAGGCCGGGTTACAGATGGAGTCCAGAGGTGAGTCACATACTGGATTTCTCCTTCATAGAGATAAACAAAACAGCTCTAAACAAGAAGAGGACATGTAAATCTGAGAAGAAAAAAGAAGAAACTCTGGCAAGAGTGTGGGCGAGAGAAAGTGAGAGAGAGAGAGGGATCACTGATGATGAGTCAGGATCCTTTAAAGCTTCTCATTGAGTTCAGAGAAGAAAAGCAGAAACTCTGGCAAGAGCGAGGGACAAGAGTGATCAATGCTGAGGAGTCAGGCTATTGTGTTTGACAAAACCCCAACACACCACAGATGGTGTACAGTACATTGATAAACACAAAGCTCGTTATCAAAGATAAATACATTTTCATAAGGTCATCCTGATGTTTGACCTACCAAGTAATTACTCTGGCTTTATCTTGGGAAATTCAAGTTTGGAAAAAAATGCTTGACCTAGGTGGTGGTGTGGTTCGTGGTTTGTGGTCTCCCACAGCCTAACTTTGCTCAGCCTTGGGGAAGAAGATCCTTTAAAGTGGACACGCTTGTGAAATTCTTTGCTAGAAAAAGCCATTAACAACATGTTGAGGGATCCCTTGTGTATTTACATTTAGAGACAACTTAAAGACTCGTGGCTTCCTTTGTATGTCAGCGAGAGAGTCAAGATGATAACAACATTCCCCATATGGAGCGCACAGTTTTAGTGCACTCATATATGACCCAGAAATGGAGCTGTAGGTGTCTTTAAAATGCCTGAGAGCGCTGGAAGTTGTTTAAAAGCTGTCGTATTTTTCCAAACACCTGTGCAAGACATCAGCTTCTTCTGTCTCTCTGCAGGATTTCCATGCACATACACTTAAGAGTTTATCAGATCGAACAGTCCTAATACAATAGCCTCTTCTGAAGCCGGAAGACTCCATGGATGTTCATATCATTAGATGGTTAGTAGACGTAACGCTGAGTATGACTTCATCTGCTGCTTAACATCCTCTTTTGGACCTGCAGTGAAACTGGAACTTTTCAAATGGCTACAGTGTTTGAACAGACATCTCTGGAAATCATCCTCTGGGTTAGGATTTTGCTCTTTGTCACGCTATGACTATCTCAAATTAGGCTTCAGCCTGAAGCAGAGCTGGAAAACGTATTCTCTGTGCATCTCCATATAGCTTGATGAGATCACAACTGAGTTTTTCCTCCTTGGTTCAAGGTCTTGTCATTACTACTCAGTCGAGCCTGTGGATTCTGTTCAGTTCAAAATAAACTGCTCTGACTTTTCCGCCACTTAGCTAATTTCATTCCAATAAGAAGTCCAACAGATAGGCAGCACAAAGTGGAAACGTGTCACATGCATTATCCAAACACACGAGGAGGATGAATATAATGGAAATCCTGCAAATTAGGATGGATGTATAGAAAAAATTTGATTTAAAAAATGCACAGAAGAACAAAGCAAGAAGTCATAAAAATATTTCAAAATAACTAATGAGCTGCTTTATAAAAAACTGAGCAGAGATGCATCAGTGGGCAAGAGGCAGCAGTCCTGGGTAGTGAAAGCACCCTGTGGGTTTGTGAGCTTGCCAGTCCTTTCAAGGTTAGCTTTATTTAATTTTGTAATTTTATTTTTTGCAATTTTAAAGTCAGTGTACCTTGACCTTTCTCCAGAAGCACACAGAAAAAGAAGAGAACAGACACTGCTTTGTGTTACAGCCCACATAGCTTGCACTCATAATTACTTCATCAATTACTGATCAAGTGATAATCCCTTTAACTATAAGGTGACCAACTGAAGAACATACAAAGTGAACCTACTAAATCTGTAAATCAGCCGTTCCAGTGGGCTACTTTACAGTTTTCCTGTGTACTTACGACTCAACTACATTACAGTACATTACTGTACGAAACTCATATTGCAATTATTTGACAGATATTGCGACAAGATTCAAGATTATATGGTCACAAATTTAATTTTCTTTTTTTATCACAATGTAAAATTATTTGTGGCTTGTAAACAAACATGTTTTCTCTGAAAAACAAGATTTGTAGGCCAGGGAATCTATTTCATTATGATGCTGTTTTGTTTAACATTTCACCTTTATCAAAAGATTTCAGCTTCTGCGATTTGGATATTGCTATACTGCATTTTCAATAATATTTCATTTAATTGTATACCTCCAATGCTAATCTAAAATTATTAAGTATTCTTCAATAACAAAATCTGTACACTAAAATTAATCTGTCTCTCATAAATATTAAAGATGCACAAATGAATATTTCATATAAACAATGGATCAACTAACTATATGTAATGTGAAAGGGGTGGCTCTTAGTAACAAACTCACATGGAATTTCTGCTCGACTCAGCCGCTCCAAACAGCCAGCACCAAACGGCAAACAGGCAAGTTAATAGAAAAGCTGGTGAGCATAACAGAGAATTTAGCAGCTAAAGAGACAGTTATTTACCTTAGGAGATGATGGAGACCAAAACAGAGATAAAAGAAAAGTGAATATTGGACATCAACCAGGTTTTAAGTCTTTGAATATGAATATTGCCATGTGTCTGCTGGATGTGTACACAGGCAACTGTTTACTAACATGTACGCCATATCAGCTTTAAGTTGTTACCTTCCTCTGTTAACCCTTAATGAGATTACTATACGCCTTCATTATTTCGTAAGTACCCAATAATTACTAAATAATTACACTGTAATTTGTGGGCCACAATCGAAACCATTATTCAAAGTGAAGACTCACATTTAATTCCCTGCACTGATTACATCCACCTTTCACCAAATTAGCGAAATGTCTAAATTGTATTCAGCCAACTGCTTGAAAAGCCTGAACACTCAAGCAGGAAACAGCCACAAGCCCCAACTTCAAACAGCAGCGCTTTGAAGAAGCTGCCAAATCTACCATCCTGCTCTGCGTGGTCTCCTTCCCCCTTTTACTAGTGCCATCTGGAGATGTTCCAGAAAGCTTCAGCGACACAGTGAGCCGGTGTGTGCTGATAAAACCCCTATGTCTGGCAACGACGCATCTGACGAAACATGAGAGTGCATCTCGGGAGGATGGTGGCTGCCAGACTGGCACAAACTCTGAGGATACGTTCATGAGGGAAGCTTTTGTTAATATCAGAAAGGAAGCAATTCATCAGCAAGTATAATCACAAAATCACAAGACATGATTTGGGTCAATAAAAATAAATGTGGGTCTAATAGGATGTCCATAAGGCAAAAACATATATGCAACCTAACAATACAGGCATCATTCAGAGAATTTCGATTCATAAAATTCCGCCAATACGTTCATCTTTTATTTATTTAATTTTTTTATATGAACAGTGAGGATGCTCTATAAGAGAATGCACAAGCCAATGTTAATAATGTTATGTTTTACCAATAGAAAACCATTAGAATTACCATTACCAAACGATGAATGTCTGAACTGAATTTCAAGGCAATCCATACGATAGTGGTGAGAAATCTCACTGAAAAACAACAATGTTCAACCTCACAGTGGTGCTAGAGGGAAAATCATGGGATCCCCGAAGTCGGTAGGATTCATCGTCCGGGGACAATGAACGTCTGTACAAACTTTCACTGCAATCTATGGAATATTTGTGGAGATAATTCAGTCTGTACCAAAGTCATGGGTCGACAACAGAGGAACCATGCAGTTAGAATGGCTTATAACAAGCTTTAAGTCACTGATGCAAGAAGAGGAATCACTTGCACAACTTGGAATTTATTTTACAAGGATGGCAAGGGTTAAACATTTGGGTTGTTGAGAGTGCACTCCTCTTCAGAGCCCTGGTGAGGGTGTTTGTTTAGATTAGAGGAGTAGGAAAATCTGACCCCCAAACTCTTTCAGTGGTGTGGAGCTCTACCTTGAGCCCCCAGTGAAAGCTGCCCTTTAGCTACAGTGCACATGTACAATCTCAGAGATGTAAAAATAGACCACACTCAATCCACCTGTAAATGATGTCATGTCCAAAACATTCCTCTCCTCCAAACATGTCGCTTCCACTTGATTGAGCTACTTTCAAACTCAAAGGCTCATTAAATAAACACATCCTTCAGTCCTTATGGGGAGCCACTGCTCAGCTACATACATTTTCGGAGACGATCAAGGACGTCAAGGTCAAGTAACTTTAACAGAGCCCCTGAACCGTGGACACGCAGCGAGACAGAAACACAAGACGGCTTACATCAAAGTCTCTACGTTCGAAGTTCAGTTATTGACAAAGACAGACCAAACGCTCACTCCAGATTAACCGAGTCTATCCACCTCCTCCAGATGAAAACCATTTAGTGACTGGAGAAGGAAGGCATTCCTAAAGGAGAGCAGCAACAGGGAGCTGGAAAGAATTATCTTCCACTGTGGAGCAATTGTGCTCGAGAAAGAGGACAGTGTTTCTGCTTTGCTAAGGGTCTCGCCCAGCTAAATATGTACATTTGCACTTAATCACTTCAGAGTTTCAAAGACAGCATAAATCTGAAATGCTACTTGAAGGCTGTCATCTGTGTGACACATGGGGCTTTACATATTGAGAGAAGGAGGACCACGCGAGTGTTGTGCTACTAGACAATCAACAGCAACCCTTATTCTATGTCAGCCTCTGTTGGTTTGCTGTTTAACTACAGTCTTTGCTGTCCGGTCTACGAGGAATTCCCAAGAGGAGCAGTAGTGGCATCTGAGACTGAAGCTACTGTATGTGCATCTGTGCTAACATAGAACTGGTGTTAGTCCTCGCTCTAAAAAGATACCACATGATCAGCCAACATATTAGATGTAAAACACGCTGACGCCAGAAACAAGCAGGAAAAGACTTTTGGTACAAAGCACAAAATAACACAATGTTTTTAATGTGTGGTCAACGTCAGGCATCCATGAAAGATCATGCAAATCGAAGACCCTGTTTCTTGAAGTAACAAGAATCTTTCCAGACCCGATATCTCTCCCTGAATGCCACCTTTGTTTGGCCATTTCAACAATTAGCTGAAAAGGAGGTCTTGGATTTCACTATTTACTGCCATTTCAATGGGCCATCTGACCAGCACGGACCTTAACATTCCTCCCTGACAAGACCAACCAAGAACAATGTTTACCTTCATCAATCTTCATCTCTAACTGCCCTTTCAGAAAAAAAAGAATCTTATTTCCCAATGGCCATGTCTTCCCTGCTGAGTACTGACTCACCCCTCTCAGAGCTGGTTGAATCACTAATCAAATCTGTTTCTGGTGCTTTGCCACACACAAGAGAGGGAGGCAACAGAAGAATAAGATGTGGAGATATCTGATATAAAGGCAAGGTTAACAGCCAACAACAACAGGCTGTTTTCCTCACACCCTACAAAAGCACAATCCCTCTTAAGTAGGTCTCCTTTCAGTTCACTGAAAATCAAGCCATCTGATAATTAAGTCTGCAATATTTGGACAGAAGACTTCTTTCCACTCAAATCTCTGATGTCCTGACTTTGACATACTGTATCGATAACCCAGCAGATCTAAGGACCATGGAGAAAAGCTATGATGAGCTCATGGAAATCAGAAACATGTGTATGCTCAAATTATTCATGAAAAACAATTTGGCAACAAATACACCAATTGAAATCCAAGATTTTTGCCAGTAAAGTGCTCAGATACTGAGGCGTACCTCATGTATACCAGTGTTAAAATGTTTTGGATGGGTTTGTTTTTGAGGGCAGGTGATCAAATAAATGGGTGATTGCTCCTCAAATGGCCTGGTGGAAATCCCCCCCCCACCCAAAACCAAAAACCAAGAGCACTCTGATTGCCACCCACTCTGACAAGCTGTGGACAGCAATTGTTTTCTTTAAGAGGAAATGAAGAAGTCTAGATGAGCCATGTCCCTGCTCTATACTCTAAAGGGGATCTGTACTTTGATTTTTCATCACTATCGTGCAGCCATCTTGTACGGCAATGACAGTCAAACCAAAGTGCTTACATTTTCACTTATAAGAGCTCAAGGACCAAAAACTGGCTAAAACTCACATTTAGCAGGAGGGAGAGGGCACATAATAACACTACGAGAAGGTGGACTATATCTCATTATTATTTATCAGAAAAGTGAAGTGTAAAACCCCAAACATACATAATCACACAAACAGAGCGCAGTTGTAACACTCTTTGTTTTGTTAGGTTGCTTTATACTATATAACCCTTCTGGTCCTATAAAATATACTATATAAAAACTTTTTTTTTATAGGTGATGGAAGTCAATAATTCAAACAATGTATTTAAGTAGTGAAAGATGTGGTCAGATTGTGTTTTTAGTCTGGCATAAGGAATTTTTAAATGCTAATAATATATTTTTGATATAATTTTAGTACATATACTACACAACAAAGTCTCGGACTAGGCCTGAAATCTAAATAGAAAAATCAATGCCAAAAGGAAATGATCACATTGAAGCTGGTCTTTTAACATTTGTGTCTGTGTGTGGTTTGGTCAGTGGCTGTACAGACACTTAACAGCATTGCTAAATGCAACAGAGAGTATAATCAGAGGCTGAAGGGCATGACAGAAACCACAAAGGTCTCAGAAGGAGGGCGAGAGCAAAGACTTTCTACTAACAAGATGCCAGATGTCAAAGAAACATTTTGGCAAAGAAAACCTATAAAGGAACATTAAATTAACTTAAACAGGCAACACACATTCTTGATCCAACAAGGTAGATTTTGGAAAACAAGCACAGATGAAAAAAGGATCAGTATCACCTTAATAGGCTTTAAAAGAAAAGTGCTCTATTTTTGTCCGAGGACGTTTTTTCTAACAAGTGTCTTAGGTCACAAGTAATGCATTCTTGTGGGTAGACGTGTTTCTGAATCTGCACCCAGCTTGCCTCTCATCTGTTACATTGTGCTGAGTGACTGAACTTGCCAACTGTTGTGTCTGTGCTGCACTACATACCATTTATGTTCATGGCTGGTAACACCACAGACATCTTGGGTCGACTCCCTTTGTTGTGGCTGGTGGCAGGAAGTAGAAGATGGTCCTGAGAACAAAGAAGAGAAGGTCATCAAATGGAAAACACAACTAATTTGGAAGCAAATAAAATGGTTGGATGCATGCGTTTGCCAGTTGTTGATCAAGAATTGTAGCACAGTTTCTAACTCAGAGAAGATCTACTGAAGGACTTTAACATGAACAACTTGAGGCCATCAATGATGCAATCTCCTCTCCTCTGGGAGATTAAAAGGTCCAAGCATGATCAATCAGTGCCTTTCTAGTCACAAAACTCCTCAAACTGAATTACATTTTTTTTCAATTTTCTGCTCCATCATCTTAAAACCACTTTAATTTCAATACTGTCATCTCAAGCAATTGAAGCATTTCTTGCATTTGCTAAACCACTAGAAGTCTGAGATCAAAACTGAATTAACCAGCAAAGTACTTCCGTTACTGGAGCTATTAAAAACAGCTTTTGTGCAACTCATTAAACAATGAGAGGGAAGGTTTTAATCTGAGCACATCTTCTCAAAAGGAGTTGTGGTGGAGAGGAATGTTAATTTGCAAACACATGTGACTCACACACACAGTAATGATGGTGTTAAGATGTAGCTCCACCATCAGATTCAAAAGCTATGATTTAAATCATTTAATAAACATTTAATAAATACATCTATTGCACATTATTTGCACATTGTCACACTCCATATCTTCAATTTGAAGCACAGGCTTTCTCTTATAAATTTCTCAAGGCCAATAGATGACCCTTTTGACATCATCAGTGTTATTTTTTTCAAACTTTGAAAAGCTCCTACTAAGTACTACTGATTATGAGTAAACTGTAAACTTCATGTGTAGAATTGGTTGAGTTCCCTTTAGGAAGAGTTGAATGAGTTGGTCTCCCATCAGCTGCACAACTGGAGCTTTTTGTGGCTTTCCAACTACCATGAGAGCAAGAAAACCATGAAAAACTGGTTAACTCTATCATACTTGGCTTGCAAAACTCAGCCTGGGTGAAATGAAAAATGAGGGGTGTTAAGGTGATGACAGACGGGAGTATGGTATGAGGTTGGGAAAGGGATTGCAGCGAGAAGATATGAAGGAGCAATGTGGAGGTTGGTGGGATACGAGGAGACATACCAATGTGTGTGAAAGACTTGTGTAAATGCGAAAAAAGAGGATGTTAAGAAAAACTGAGCATATAAGGAAAGCTTTCAGTTGTCATTGTTGTAAATAGAGCTAAGGAGCAATCTTGTGTACTCTCACTGGTAGTGTTTAAGAATAAATGGTTTGGCGTGATATATGGTCCCGGCACTGTAAAGACCTGAGGAAAAGTGAGCCACCAAAGGGAATACAAAATGTGAAAAATAAATGAGAAGGTGCCATGACTGTGTTTGGAGGGTGGCAGGAAAACACCAATCACATTACTGCTCATCATCAGGGGACCGACAAGCTTGTCAAGCACACATAACAGCTGCAGCTGCCATGACAACAGGTGAAATTTCCTTGAACCTTATTGGACACGGTCCACATTGAAAGCAGCCAGTGTTTCCACCACCTCACCTCAATGCACTCTTATATAAAGCCGCAGGTGCTAAAACAACACGAGAAGCGAAGCAAGACCGCAAAATGACGGTAGAGTAAGAGCAGTTACATATTTTGGTCTTGTTATGTTTTCCATCACCTCACTTCACACTCAAACAAAGCCACAGGTGGTAATGTATAAAGTAACCTTGACCTAAGCATGGCCATCTCAGAGGATGCAGCATACTGTACAGAGTGACCTCAACTGCTAGTGAGGGCAAGAACAGACCATGATGAAGAGGGACTCTTGCCTAGAGGGACAAGAGTCAAAATTGGTGGTGATTGGCTGTATAATCTAAACAAATTCCAAATTTAATCCAGAGCTTTGGCAGTCTTGTAACAAGATCATACTGACTGGAACAAAAAAACAAAAGCACACCCGTGTTTGCCGACACATACACACACCCTGAAACCCAGGAAACAAAATACAGGCAAATAAACTGACTGAGAAAAGCTGACAAAGGTCTGTAAGAATTATAAAGAGCACACTGAATAACAGGTCTGTAATATATGCTCTGTGTTTTACTGTTTAGTGCTTCTTAAAGTGTTTTTGTCATACCCAATAATGATTCTTTGATTACTCTGACCTTTCCTGTTTATCAGAACCAGGAGTCCACCCTAGCACTAAATTATAAAAATCGCACTGAAAAAGAGCAGGCGTGTAGTAAAGGAAATTGTGATATTTTCCTTTGGTTTGAAATTAGTAAAATGAAAGGAAGATAAATAGAGAAATTTCGAATTATAATATAATAAACATATTTATAAAAAAAAAAAAAAAAAAAAGTCTTAAGTGTTTTGGACTGTAAGTCAAGTAGAAGACATTGCATTAGGCTTTTAGACATTAAGATGGGCATTTTCCATTATTTTCTAATATTTCTAGACCAAACAGTTAATAAAATTGATAATATAATCATTAGTTGCAGCCCTACATCTTAATGTCAAAATAATCAAATCTTTAAAATAATTAAAAGCCTATTTTCCCCTAGTGGTTATTGTACTCAATTGTGATTACACAGAAAAGGTTATTATTAATCCAGTGTGTAACATTTAGCAGGATCTATTGGCAGTAATGGAATATAATATTCATAGGTGTGTTTTTATTAGTGTATAATATATACTGGATAAAGTAATGGTTGTGTTTTTGTTACCTTAGAATGAGACGTTTTTATCTACAGACACTGCAGGTTGCATTCCTTGGAGTTCACCATGTTGAACTGCCATGTTTCTACAGTAACCCTGAACGGACAAACCAAACACTGGTGGAAGATACGCCATTTTGCATTTTTCATGGCCACCATAGTTTCTCCTACACATTTCACAGCCCGTTCTCATTCCCAGGTCGTCAAATACAGATGCCAGCAGTATTCAGTTAGTTGCAATCTGAAACTTCACCACTTTTTCAACATTTGGAAAAGTCAATATGCCTGGCTCATTTATTACAACAGATCATCAAAGAATCAAACCACATTAATTACTATATACTGTATTATTAATATTACATTTTTCAATCTGAGAAACAAATTTTAATGTTACTTTGGATGAACTACAACACTCTCATTGCTCATGTTACACATAGCTGCTAGAATCTGACAGACAGCTACTTGACCTGTAGAGGCCCTCAACTCGAGTACACCATTGTTACCATTGTCCCTGCTGTCACCATGCCAACTCAGAGCCAAACCTTTGTGACTTGCTTGGTGACAAGAGGTCTTGATCTTTGACCACATGCTTCAAAACTCCCACCCCACTGAGTAATCCTAAGGATTTAAGGGCTTAACATCACCCAAAGTATCCAGAGGTGCTGAGTGTGATACGACGTTGGGCCAGTTCTTTGGGGCAGAGTGTTTTTGGTAAGAAACATATCTTCATTTTGGAGGAAGTAAATATGTTATTTGGCAGAGCTGATGGAGATGGAGCAGCAACTTCCTATAATATTAAAACACAAACTATAAATGGGGAAAGGGCAAAATGTTTCCCCTGCAGCAAATGTGTTTTCTTTTTGTTTGGTTAGTACTTGAGGACAAAAGGATGTAAGATTAGAGACTATATTTTTTGAAAAGAAAGGAAAGCACTTAAAGAAACAAACCCAAACTCTCTGAATGTGATGTCCAAGATTAATCATATCAAGAGAGAAAATTAAAAACAGGTTCAGAGTCCCAAATGTGGAAAAATGGTCAAATGAATAAAGACCAAGTATATTAACAGTGACATATGGTCATGGCTAAAAATCTAAAACATGGTCTTGATGATTGCAGTGGAGGAAGGAAACTGGACTGAAAAGTGGTTGTTACACCCTTGTGCTGTGTATATTTTATCCCCTCCCCCATCCTCCACTTTTCTCTCAAATCAAGCCTCTATGTTGAGAAACAGACCTATTACATCTGATTTATGCCTCATAAGTTACTCTTTCTATAATTAATTTGTCGCTTTTGATGGCCAGTTTGGGCGAAGGAAATCTCACAACAGACAGAAAATGCAATGAAATCCGTGTTGAGCTGTGAAACCTTTCCATTGAAACCTCTTCTAATTTTACTTTATGTGATCAATTTAGACACTATGTCATATGATATGCGAGCTGGGGGCTGTTTCTCCTCTCAAATCATTGTGAAGGACCAGACAAGGAAAAACTTACCCTGCGGAAAGACACTACGTAGAAAGTGTCGCCACGGCGATTGATCTCAGCAAAGAAGTCGCCGTAGGTGTGATGAGGTGCGTAGTATACCTGCAGCTCACTGCCAGGATTCCTGTTGATAAACAGTAACAAAACAAAATTGAGGAACACGGAAAAACATTCAGAAATGGAGAGAAATACAGATTCAATTGATGTTTCAAAACGGACACATATACCACTGACCAAGTGCTGATAATCCATGTTTTGGTGCCAGAGAAATGTATTATACTTGGCAAATTTCATGCAGATAAAATTCTTTAACAGTTTTAATATCAGATGTTTATCAAAACACTAATATTATTTGATATGTCTGTCTGTTTAACCCCAACACAGACGCAACATTTTCTATCTTGCCGTTAGAACAATGTCATCAGAATCAAAGAATCAAGAACATCTCAGTCACCTAGAGCTGCAACTATCACTGAGTTAATCAGCTAGTCGATTAATCTGCAACTATTTGGATAATCAAATAAATGTACGAGTCATTCAAAAAATGTATCGGTTCCAGGTTCTCAAATATGAGAATGTGCTGCTTTTCCTTGTTCTACATTAGAGTAAACTGATTCCCTTAAATTAATAATCTTTGGGTCTGAGAAATTGTGATGTGTATTTTTCAATATATTCTGTCTAATCAAGAAAACAATTGTCAGAATCGATCAATAGTCTACTTCCCTTGCTTGACAACCCACTGTTTTAACACAGTGGAGGCTAAAGGAATCTGGTAGACTCTACTGCTGTGGCCAGGTCTGCATGAATGGTTGTAAAGATAATGTATACAGCAGGAAGGTCACAGACCTGAGAATGAAAACCAAAACAAAACTTTTGGAAAGGGCAACCTGCAATACGTCTGGGACCTGTGTACAAGATGTCGTGCTTGAAATGGTAATTCTTCTTGTTCGTTTTCTATTTTTATTCTAGCCAACCGGTGGCCCTGCAGAAATTTGGGCATTTCATAGCCTTCATAGCCTTACAACTGGGGGGAAAAACTGTAGGTGGCCAAAAAAACTATTGACTCCATCTGTCTGATGCAAACTATAAGGTGCAGCCCAGCAGAAAATGTTCTTATTGACTGCCAAACCTCTGCAGCAGTGTACAAAGGTCATACCTTTAAATCACTGTCATAAATTGGTCAGATTGTAAAATCTGAAGAGGGGGCAGACGCCAGTAATGTGGAAACAGAAGCAGAAATGTTATTTCCCATTACAGTTACAGTTAAAGACCCACTTTGGTCAAATACAACTTTAAAACAATGAAACATACAAGATTGTTATGTCTACAGTTGCTTTACATAATCTACTTCTGCGGATAATAAACACTCCTGTCTGCAGCTATACACAGATTACAGCTCACTGTTTTAGTTTACAACACAGTGTCGGTTTACCACACATGTAGTAATTGCCGTGTATTTGTTCTGACATCTACAGAATATTCTCTAGCTGTCAAGGCAGCTTTAAAGATCGAATAGGAATTGTTTGGAAGAAACCAATTGAAACCTGAAAAATGATTTACTTGTGTGAGTCTGACACAAATTCATTCTAACAGGCCTTTACTTACTTTTCCTCAGTAGTTTCTGTGTATTGGACCGTCACAATCTGGGCACTCTCAGCCTCCTTATTCTCTGTTTTCTGTTAGGAACAATGAGAGAGAATTAGTTATAATCTCTTTATATTTGCTTCAACTAACCATTAGAGAGAGCAGGATAAATTGTTGGCAACACCATTCAAAACATTATAGCTAACCATCATTTGATCTAGATAACAGCACACACATTCCAGTCCCAAAGATTACAATGACCGGCACTGTGAAGTTTCACATGTTAAAATATTGGGAAGACGTATGTGTCTGTGTCTGTAGGGCTAAAACAACTAAAATCAGGTGAGAAATAAACATCTACATTTGTATTTATAGTAAAATGAAGAATGGGTATATACGAACTAGGCAGCTCCTAGTGGATTAGACTTACTGTGACAGATTTTGAAAAAATGATGGAAAAACAGGGCAGGGGGCACTAATCCTACAGCTCCCCTCTAAGTGTTATGTTTACTTTCTCAGGGCTGCCGGATTAAACTCAGCCCAATAAAGAGAAATGAGAGGCAGAAAAAGGGAAGGTGTGAGAGGAGGTGAAACAGTGGTGAAAGAGAGAATTTGGTTTGCCAAAAAAAGAAACCCTTTATACTGAGAGTAATGGCCTAAAGAGTTTAGTTTGTAAGCTTTATTGCAAACACTGAACATCACGTTAAATTTTTGGACGGCCCATTAGAAATGTTTTCCTGTTTTTCAGAACATGCTCCTTACCAGAATGGTCCTGGTGGGTTTGTGATTGCCATTAGTCATGCGCCTGGATTTGGTCTGCTGCACTTCATGACGGTGGACCCAACCCGTCAACTCATGGGCCAACCTGCCAATCACAGACGTTAAGAATATTTTTTACATTTTAGGTAGGATCTGAGGGATGTTGTAGGCCATACATTTAAGAGTTCAGAACTTACTCTAAGCACTTGGTCCTGTTTACAGGGGGCTGGCAGGGGGGAGGTGGTCTGAGGAAGATGGGATCCTTCACCACCATCAAAGCCTTGTCCTCAGAGCTAAAACCCACAAGAAAAGCAGACAGAGGGTGTTAAAAAGATAAGAGATGTGATAACTTTATAAGGCTGTTCAGATGATCTCAAATCAATGTAAGAATTTCATAATAAAAATCTTTTTTAAAAATTTCCACATGCTGAGAATATGCTTTGAATGCAAACTGAGAGCCAACATGGCTGCTTGCCCTCTGACAGAGGTGAGAAACCCAGAGTGGATTGAGTAACGGGAAGCAGAACGGCACCAAAAACCCCCCCGAGCGTCAATGTGGGGACAGTTACATCCCTGCTGACTTTTATTGGTTATTAATCAGCTTTATTGATTCAAATTCTTGATACTTGGCATGTGCAGAGGTGGCAGGGCTTCAGTTGCTGAATGCTGAGAGGGGAAGTGGAGCGATTCTGAGGCGATTCGACCACATGCTGCTATAAATCCTTCCCAGAATGATCAAACATGCAGCAGAGAACAGAGCATTACCACCCTGTTGGTCACATCCACTCTGATTATGGACAAAGACAGATGAAAACAACGGCCTAACAGTCTGGGTTGTTACCATAAGGTGGGTTCACATACATTATGGATTAGCAGCAAAACGCATTGCATGACATGACTTTCCTCCTCAGACGTTGTGTGTGACTTTAATTACAACTGTTATTCCTCAGTCAATGAATGATTATGTTGCTTGAGGTGATGATGTAGACTGTCAGTGCCCACCTGCAAGGGGCTTGTTACCTAAACGACGTAATACCTCCCCCCCTGGGCCTCCCTGATCTTAGCCGACACGTCGACTATGCCTCACGTTCCCGTCTCTAACCGCTCTGGAAATGGTTCGACGAGAAAACATGTCAGACCGCAGAGGCCTGATCATAACTCTCGTGGAGGGGCCCATATTAACCTTCCCGCACACACACCTTTCCTGTTCAGTGGGACCCCAAGATTAGGTTGCATATCTCCCCCGTCATCCACCTCCCCTCTGCTGCGTTTGTTGCTGTCACCCCCTTTGTAAAGGCTAATGTGTTCCTTCCTGCCAGCGCTGGTTTAATGCTGGTGGGAAACTTGATACTACAGCTGAATGGTTTGCATTAACATGTAGCATACCCTACACAGAGATCTGACAAAACGCAGGCTGGCAATGCCACGCAGACGCTCTGACCACCTTGCAAAACATCATTTTCAGGACATGGGGGGTGCAGGTAATGTACCAAACAAGAATGTTATTTATGCAATTTACAAATGAGATTGCTGGGCCTCAATTGCATTTAAAAAAAGAAAGAAAAATATATAACCCTTTAGAAAAATAAACTGTTACTGGCAATATAAAGCTGGATGTCAAACAAGGCCTGACCCCAATTTCCCACCTTGTTACTCAAAGCACAACTGCCAGCCAACTAGCAAGGGGCCTGGACGAGTTTGAAAAGCAGCATTTGGACAGAGTTGGTAACCGGCTGGTGCACATGTTTACACGTGCGGTAATGAGCTGTACCAGCTCAGACTGAGCCCAGGCACAGGTGCATCCTGGTCCGCTGACATGGTGTTGTGTTGTGAAAGGTGTTGGGGAGGTTGAGCTCATTACCTGTCGGCAATCTCAGAGGGGCCACTGTGGAGGGGATCGGGGCCCATCACAACCTCAGTTTCTGTCTCTGGAGAGAAATTCAACAGGTGTCTGCCGCCGTGCTGCTCCGTGGAATAAATGTCGTGCTTGGAGCCACCCTGAAACAAACTGATGAAACAGAAGACAGGTGAGGTAAAATCAGGACACTCGGGACGGAGGAAACAAAATGAAAAGAAGAACTGGGCACTGGACTGAAATGACTGCCAGATTCCACGTGGCCTGCCTCCTGTGCACAGGAGGGTTTTTTTGTTTTTAGCCACAAGCAGAATCTGAACTCTGATCTAGACTGCATAAGCCAAACCACGCAGGGGCACACACACACACACACACAAAAGCAAAAATACACACCGGTATTACTACGCATTTCATTTCAAAGGGATCTGACCTCAAAAGTGAGCATATTTTACATTCCAAAGGAGAGCCCTGACACAAAACACACAGACTTTAGCTACTGTGAATATCACTCAAGTTGCAAAAGCAAACTCATTTACGGGTCCCAACTTTTTCATCTTTAAGCTCTAGAGAACAAGTCAAAGAACACATTCCCAGCACAGAGTGCACGCAGATTTTTGCAAGGCCAACAAGTCCAGCAACTAGATGATCGCATCCTTGTGGAGAAAGTTATTCTCAGGAGAAAATAAACATTTTTATAACATGAGAACAGAGAATTCATCGTTACAGTTGGAGGTGGCCTGTGAGTTTGGGTTTGTGGGATTACACAATCTCTCCATCTGTAGAGATGGGTGGAATCAGCGCTCTTTCCCCGGTGTAGTTTTATATAACTCATCTTAATTTGTCACCACCGTTAATATTACAAGCAGGGATAAGAAAAACTGCCATAAATAAATGTTAGCCTGAAATTTATTTTTACATTTGTAAGTGGTAAATGTTTACATTCTGCCCAACCCAGCAGGGTTTTAGGCTCATTCTCACATTAGTCACAAAGTCCTATAAACAACAAAGGAATGGAAGATACACACAAGAGCCACTTGGCAGGGAGGAACTATTATTCGTTGGTTTCTTTACCAACTAGATCAGTTTCAATCAGGCAAGACTGGACTGGACAGTATGAGGACAACATTATTCTGGATTGTACCACAAGATTATTACATGCAGGTGCTCAAAGCACCAGTGAATTTGTGTCATACAACATAAACACGTCTTAGCTGGGGCGCCCCGGTAGCTCACCCGGTAGAGCGTGCACATCACATACAAAAGGTCCTTACTGCAGCCGCTCAGGTTTGATTTCAACCTGCGGCCCTTTGCTGCATATCATCCCCCCTCTCTTTATCTGAAATCAAGGCAATAAAAAGCCCCAAAAACAATCTAAAACATGCTTAACATTGCTAAATTACACAAAAGATTGGGAGACAATTGATTTTCAATTTGTCAGTTGTACATTTTTAGGCCCATGTCTTAATTACTTTGTCAACAGAAATATGGGTGAAGTAAGTTTGTTGCTTCAGTGGGAAAAGTTCTGCAATGTTTTCAATAAACATTTTTTGCATAATGTCTTACATGAGAAGCGTAATTCCCACAATGAGTCATGGGGCTTCCCATTTGTTTTCCTCCAGTAATCAAACACAATATGTTGCAGTTACCAGTGATCTTCTTGAGCCACAGTATCTGCCATCATCAGTGCTCTTTAGCTTTTAGTCATACAGAGATAGAGTTATTGTCACATAATAAGAGTCATATGCTCACCTCATTGGTCCAACATTAAGCACGAGGAACACCAACACCACCATTAGACACACAGCTCTCCTCTTGGGGACCTTTGCATGTAGCACTGTGTTCTGCAGGAAAAAAAAGACATTGTGTTAAATTACAAACTATGATTTATGAACAAACACTCAAGACTTGTCAAGGCAGTGGAATATTCTCATTTGTTATTGTGCACAGCCATCTTCAGTCTATGCTGTGTGGATGTATTGGCAGGGCTGTGGCGTCCGGTTTCTCACCTCACTTAGCAGGCCCTCCAGCTGTTTCTTGAGGTTGCCATTCTCAAACTTGAGCGCCTCATTCTCAGACAACGCCACATTCAGGCGAGCTTCCAGCGAGAGCAGATACTCTTTCTTCTTTTTCCGAGACAGGGATGCTGACTCGCGGTTCTTTATCATGCGCTGCTGCCTCTGGGACAACTTCGACTGGAGCGGGAAGGAGACAAAGGCAGAAAATGACATAAGAATAACATTTTGACATAGGTCATTACTCACGCCGATTTATCCATACATGGATGTATCCACTCAACACCTATCCAAACAGGAAAGAGGGGTGGTTATTGTGAGAATGCAATGAAAAACCCTGCCTGAGCCACCTGTTAGGTTGTAGATCATAGGTTCCTCTCACTGGTGTGACATCATGTTTATCTACACTTTCAAGGGCATTTGGGTAAAAATGTCCTTTCATTCATTTGACCAACCTTTTTCTGTGAAACCACCCAAACAAGCACCTAGAGGATAAGTGAGAATGCACATTTAAGGCATGCTTAGTACAGTAAATTTTAGATAAGTGTGTTATATGTTCTTATTCATGTTTACTGCTGTTGTTAGACAGTGACAGAGCTGTCAACATTTGCTCTGTCAATTGTTTCTTTCAGGATGTACAATATGTGGTACACTGAACAACAGTGAGGAACTCCTTGCAAGAAGATGTGTGAGAAGGCAGGGGAGGTTTGAAAAGGGGAACACAGGCATGAGTGAGAGAAACCCCCAGTAAAAAGATGACACAGTGACAAAGTAAAAACCAGGAATGACTTTGTTATTCTCACCAGAACACAATGGCCCTTGATGGTCCAGTTTGATGGTCCACGGTGATAGAGTAATAAATAAACATGTTCAAGATGCGTCGCGAGGTAAATGACACCTCTGCAACAAATCATGACTTTAACGTCGCCCAGAACAGCCCTAAAGTGTACACAATTAAGCTTCTGCTTGACAATATTTACACTGACAACCTACGAGAGGTCTAGAGGTCACTCGCGATGCCTCTGTTCTATATGTGAAGAAATATGTGTTTACAGAGGCTGTCACGCTTTGAGGAATGGGTTCACATCTGAGACACATAAACACAGAGGCCCTATATATATTATAGGTCTGTGTGAAAAAAAACAACAAAACAAGTTCAGCCGTAGTCGTTCTCAGTTGCTGTAATTAGTATCTTAGACACATGTAAATAAATAGACAATATTTAGAATTTTGTGTTTGTTTATTTAAAGTTTGATTAACAAAATGATACAAACCCCTGAAATGACAAGCAAAAAAACTAAAACAATAATAACAATAATAAACAATGGGATTTCTTCGACTCAAAGCCAGTGAGATGAGAACTGAATATAAAGTTCTGCATGCTAATTCAAGAAGTGCATATCTTTACATGACCCATCGCAAATTAACACAACCCATGGCTGTGGTTAGTAACACCTTCACTGACCATCCAGTCCCTAGCTACCCCTCTACTGCCCTTCTTCAAACACAAACACAAGGGTAAGCCTCTAAGATCCTGGACCTAATAGCCCCGCTGGTGATTAAGTTATTTGGATCCCTGTATTTGTGTTCTGTCTCCTGAGAAACCCCTCTGTCTCCCAGCCCAGATCTGGGAGCCGTGCCACTAACCCGAGCCTGGGAACGCTGCAAGTAAGCAGTTACCAGGGAGTGGAGAGCAGGGGGAACTTCACATCGGCACCAAAATGAGGCTGAGGAGGAAAATGTGGGGTAGGGGGCAAAATAAAGTGGCATTTCACAATCGCAATCTCACTTGAATGGGTGGAAACACATCAACTGGTTCAAACTCAGACTATTAAAGCGCTGATGAGAAAAGTCTGTGAGAAAAAAACAGACTGCAAAGGTGCCCATGAACAACTCTTCAGTGGATGAATACAGGTGACGAGAGAAAAAACAAGAGTTGACAAGCCAACAGATCCCAGCATGCCTAACTGTCACACTGCTGTTGAGGAGTTTACTCTTTCCATTCAGCAACCAAAGGGTTACTCCAAGAGGAAGTGTGTGATGAACCATTAACCTTTCCAAATGGGAGTGGGGTTTAACAAGGTCAGGTGAAAACGTGTCCTTATTTTACTGTAGGTCATAAACACCTATAACTGAGGCATGTGTTCCACTGGTGAAAAATAAAAACTGTCAACCTGTGATGTTGAATTCTTTCTAAGAGCTATATTGTGCCGCAATTCACTTTTTTTGTGTACTCAACTTAACTGAAACTGCCACAAGGGCTGTCGGTTAAACCCGTAGGTGCAGAGCAAAAGCAAGAGAGCATGTTGTTCCAGTTTACTGATGTCTTGTGGCGGTTTTTGCATTGTGGTATTTAGCCGTCTGTTAGTGAAGAAACTTTTTTTTTTATGGCTGTAGCGATCACGAAATTCACACTTCCGTTAACATTACAGCAGGGTCTCGTTTGTAACAAAAAAGTGGAGTTTTATGTGATGTATTTACAGTAGTTTTCCTGCTGTTTAATATTGCACAAAAGCAGCTTTTACACATTATGACAAAAACAACCAGATGTGGAGACAAAAACATGAGCTTGAAGTCCAGGGAGCAGATTTTAAACACATCATATGGTCCATTCGCTGGGTGTATTCAATTAAGAACCTTGTATTAAACAACCACATACAATGTTGTTACACCCCTAGCATCTATCATAGCTTTCTCCCTGTATGAGTGTTGAATAATGAGGCAAAATAGTGAGTCAACAGAGAGGAATCCTGATGTCACATTTCAGAGAGCTGTAATGGTTTTAATCAAACTCCCTTGTAGCTATCCTGGAATTTTCTCAAGGTGTTTTTTAAATTTTTTTATTTAACTCATATGAGCACTTTAATTTAAAGACATAAAAGCCTCATCTTCTGCTTTGGAGAGAGGAGACCCCTTCCCAACCAGCATCACACAACGCTTTCCTGGGGTCCCCTCCTGTAAATCCCCCAATCCTACTAATGGGAGGATTTGTTGCAGCCTGCAATTCCAGGCTGGGCTGTTTTTTAGTCTAACCCCCCCCCACACACACACACACACACACACACACACACACACACACACACACAGAGCCAAATCCCCAGTTGTGTAGGAGCTCATTACATTACAGTGACCCAATCCCTGATAGCTGTTTACAGCTGTCACAAATGCTTCGCCCTGCACAACACCTGTCTGAAGCATGTAATCGTTAGCAGCCGTTTAACGCCCAGGCTTACTATAGCCCAAAATGCAGTACTGTAAAAAAAAAAATGAACAGTGACCCACACACACACACACACACACACACACACACACACACACACACACACACACACACACACACACACAGACATACAGTAGAAACAACATGCAGAAACACCTGGCAATAGCATGCCATCTTTAACATGCATTTTACACAACCCCCAGCCCACCATGTCCACCACTGTGCTGCAGCCAAACCACAGCGAGGTTATAAAGTGAACACAGCTGCAGCGGGTTCGAACACTCACACAGCATGACACAGATCAAGAGCTTCTCGGTGGGCCATGGAACCACTCTAAAGTCCATTTAAAGCAAGACTATGTAACTTGAAAGATTAAATGACACATTCTTTTTCTAACAAAGAAAAAGCCAAAACCATATGCATTAAAATGCATCCTTACTAACTTTAATACACTCAGGGATTTTGCTGCTACAACCTTACTTGTTCTGGTATGACCAGTAGCTTGTGGTGGCTAATGTTAACAACTGACTTTTCTCTACTTGTGCAAACGTTACACTACGTTTTACCATTTACCATTTACCATTATTACCATTACAAAAGTGTCACTTGTGACTGCAGTGGCCCTCATTTAAACTCACATAGTCTCAATTTAAAAAGGCCCAGTGTCTAATATTTTAGGAGGATTTATAGGCAGAAATGGAATACAATATTCATAGATACTTTTCTATCTTCTCCATAGATTTTCTTTAGTGTATAATCACCTGGAAACAAGAATCGTTGTGTTTTTGTTCCCTTAGAATGAGCTGTTTTTATCTACAGAGAAAGCGGGTCCTCTTCCATGTATTTCGCCATGTAGAACAGCCATGTTTCTACAGTAGCCTAGAACAAACAAACCAAACACTGGCTCTAGATAGGGCCTTTCATTTTTTGCGGCCACCTTAGTTTATCCAACACACTTTGAAGGTGAGCTGTATGCAGTTGACAGCAGACTTCACCACTAGATGCACACTAGTCCTTAAAATCATCAAGTAGCTGATATAAGCAATATAAATATTTTTTCCTACCTTCACTAAAACATCTTAAAATTAACTTCCACTATTCTCTCCTGAGTAATTAATGGAGGTCTCCACTCCAAAAACATTCTATTGTCCCCCTCACTATTAATATGTACAGCCCCTCCCCTTTAATCACTATTGTAAACTTTATTGACTTGAGAGGCGCGTTTGTTCTGGCCTCTGGGGTTTGGAATTCCTCAACATTGTTCACGAGGTCTGGCATGAAAAGTGCTTCTCCAGACTTGATTATGCCCATGATAATTGGAAAAGTTCCTCTCAGGCCCTTCTCGGGGGAAACTATTTTTACAGCCAGAGGTCAACCATTACCATTCATAAAACAACAACCACTTGTAAAAAATTTCAGTTGAGGTTAATCATTAAAAAAGCCTGATGGAAAACATCATTCATGTCAAAATAAATTGAGCACACTGGTAAAATAGAACATTGTGACATCAAGTTATGACTAATATTTGTTGCTTTTATGGTTAATGCACATGGGTAGTGCCACACAGTGATTATTCCTATAAGATGATAATAGCTGAAAATTTTATGAATTATCTGTGGTCGTCACAGTGTCACCACAGAAATTCATGCAGATGATTTAGGGGATATTCCACAAATGTGACACATATGGTTCTCCCGAATGAAAAAAAGCTACCCTTACGAACAATGGTGCATTTTTGCCATTTCACTGGCACATCTGAGCTAGATGGCAAATGGGAAAACACTGTGAAAGTCCAGCTCACAAAAAAAGAACAAAACAAACAGAAGAGAAGACGGAGTGAGAACATGCTTCTCAACTCACTAAAAAGGTCAAACAAGAGCAAGTCATGCTGGGGACCGAAGCCTGAAACAACACTACAGTTGAAAGCCTCTGTATCTGTCTGACTTTGTGATGAAGGCTGACTATTCAAACTAGCAGAAACAGCGTTGGCAGTTCAGTCAAGCAACAAAAAGAAGAGAATCAGAAACACCGGCCAGCAAACTAACCGCAGGTCTCAAAATAATATCAGGCTCTCCCACCCAAAATAAGACTAGCATGAACAAAAGATGTTGAGCTTTTACTGTGAGACCAGAAGCTTGTAACATAAACAAAACATACTATAATTGAATTTTTCTTTTTACTTTTAAATCTGTGGGGCAGTCCCTCCTGCACTTAATAGTGCCTTACACGATTCCCTGCAGCCCTGTCCTGTCCTCTGCTGTCATTATACAAAAAAGATACAAGTTTGTGAGGGAGAAATACTGAAGATCATGAGGCTGTGTGTTAACTGTGCGTGTTTGTGTGTGTGTCTTCTGTTCACTGCAGCTGTCCTGACATCACCCCTGAATGCAACACACGAAACAATCCACCCTCCGTCATCCACATGGAGAGTTCCTCGTATCACACCATTTGCACTGTCTGAACGTACGTTTGTCCAATAAACCCCCACAGGTACAAACAAAGCAGAGACCAATAATGATCATCTGTGGATTGTCTGTGATTCTATGAAAACCACAGATGTTCATGGGTTATTCTAACGTCCATTAACATCATTTTAAAAATGACTATCAAGCAGAGGCCCCTCTTCTTAAAGTAAAAGTGTAACAAATAAATCTATTCAGAAAAAAACACCATTTGCATGTTTAAAACTTGGCATCACCTTATTTGAGCTTGTTGCTGTATCTTTTTCTTACTCTTAATAAGTCAACAGGAAGTATCTTTCCATTAAAAAGTGAAAATCATTAAATTCGATGTCATAGAGTTTGGCCCCAAATAAAGAAATGTTTCATCATGTATTCACTTAAGAAGACAAGTGTCATTTATGTCTTTACAGACTGATTCATGCAGTGTAAAAACATGTCCTTCAGTGTGGAAAAAAACATTCACCATCATAAAAAAAAAAAAAAAAAAAAGGATAAACTTTTTACTTCAACACTTTATGTTCAGATTTTATGCAGAAATTAAAGTTAATGGCTTGTGAAATTAAAATAAATACTAAAAATAGAGTCGTATAAGAGAGTTTATGTTGGACAGGATCCAGTCCAAGCGTGAACATGGCACAACATCATAGTTACCTAATGGACAAGTGTATGCACGCCCATGCGGCTACTCATAAGCATGCAGCTGCATGCAAGTGCACGCAGGCAGGTCCTCACATGTCCATGCACACAAACACAACTCTTGAAGGAACTATTTAGTCCCGTGAAGAGGTCTCATCTAATAAATTGGTTGGACACATTCTTAGTTAGGCAGCAAATTAAAGTGTATGACTTTAAGAAGAACCTGGGAGTGAGAATTCCTACAGATTAGAGACAGAGAAATACAAAGGAGAGAGAAAGATATTCTTCCACTGAGAGTAGGCGAATCCCAGTGGTACTAATTAGATTCATGTGTGCTTCTAAAACACACAGGCATAGACAAAATTTTGTTTGCACAAACAGATGGCCATTTAGACCTAGACCTAATCCTATAGGGCTTGTGAACATGACACTACTTAACTTTGTGTATGTACCTGTATTTACTGACTTGACTTCTCAGCAAACAAACATGTAACCTAAGAAAAACACGAGTCCCCTCAAGACCAAGCTGGGTGTAATTAAGGCAAACTCAGCAACCTGAAAACATTCTGGGACTCCTGATCAAATCACATGTCATAGTGGTGTTTAACATATATAGAAAGATGTATAAATGGCAGCATTTATGTGTGTAATCAGCTATAATGACACACACAACAAGTAATCACATACAGTAGAAAGTTGGAGAGAGCAGACTGTAGGTTCTGTACACGACCAAAAGTAAATCAGCCTTGAAAATGGAGTAGCATTAGTGCCCACTGCACGCTACATCCATCCCAAATATGTCACTATTCAACTACAACCAATCAAGAATATTAAAACATTATTTTAATTACTACCAGTTTTATTTTTGCATTTAATCCCCTATGCAGTGTTTCATTATTTGGCATGACTGCCTATAAATAAGTGGACATTAGCCAATGACACACTGAACAAAAGCAGCAGCACTAATCTGTTCTCTTCCTCATCTACGGTCCTCTGTATTAATATCTCAGTTAATATCTTATATTTGCAGTTCAATAATGTGACAGATTGGAAGACATAAGTGATAAAGCACGTGGACAGGACTCACATCATCGTCTGACGAAGGGTTTCGAAGTGTGAGGGAGACAACTGGAGGAGCAGCGACAGGGACGGGCCTGTCCTGTCTGATTGTTGGCATGGTGACCACATTGCTGGTGACGGCCTGCGGTGCCTGGATCTGTAGCACCTGGGTTGGCTGAGACAGCACTATGGGACGTCCTGAGAAAGAGACAACACAGACATTTTCAAATTACAGGTCTCAGCTATACTATAATCATATTTTTACTGTATGATTATGAGTCAGTTTGTTCTTAGTTTTGTGTTTATGTTTTTAGCCCACATGTGTTATGTCATCAATGACAAAAACATTCAAGCTAATATTCTATAGAAGCTGGAAGAAGCATCAGTCGTCGTCGTCCCCCCCCAACCCCTAGTGACCTACATTAACCCCTTGTCTTTAACAGGACTCTCTGTGTTTAAAGTACAGGTGGAAAAGATGTTTACCATCTCGACCCCTGGTCTTAAACTTCCACATTCCAAACAGGGAGGTGTGTGAGTTTTATGTGCATGAACACACATAAATGTGCACGTGCGCCCGCATTCAAAATCGATTATGGCACGAAAGAAAGAAACCAGCAGAAAACTCAACAAAACACGATAATGTCCATGTTTATACGTGTCCTGTTAATGTAGGAGCCTCCCAGAGTGTGGCCCACCCTTCCCAGTAAGACTGTGCCGGGAACCATTCCTCATACTGACCCAGCAACCTTCACCTCCAATACTAAACAGCCTGTCAGTGCTAATCTAGTAGAAGTGTTAGCCAGTCCTGCTAATGAATGTGTGTGGTGCCAACGCTGTGTCTTGTGCCCAAACTCACCATCTGTAAGAAGAATTCATGAGGATGAAAGTCAAAAGAAATTAAAAAAGCCTTGGGAACACCTGTCAGACTATTTGTTCTTTGGAAATACATGTCCGCCTAGGTCAGACTCTATAAAATGTGAACTCATCAGTAAATATCTTCCGTTTTCTTTCTTCTACTGACCTGATGTACAGGGCTCACTCCTCAGCTGTGACTATTGCACAGATCTTAAACCAAGGACACTCATAACACTGAGCAGGCTTGACTTGACTTCCATCTGGGGTCCTAAACTTGGATGTCTTGGCCCTAGCCATCTGCCATCTTGGCTTTTACCGGGCAGACAGGAAAGCCAAGCTCAAATTCAAGTCAAGAGAGGTCAGATACTCCACCCACTTGGGTCCCAGGCAATGACATAAGTATTTACATTGGCCTAGGTGCTGCTGATGTAACACCTAGAGATGACCAGATCGGTAAACCAGGCAGACTAAACCACAAAAACAACACAATACTGACTCTAATGCATGAAACCCACAAAATCACACAGCAGCGCATAAATAGTGTTTGGGTATGTGTGGGTTATAAACAAAGTTCATTGATTGTATATTCATGAGGGCTGATTCCCAGTGTTGTTTTATTCCTCAAATGTAACCCAAATTTGGACCATATTTTAATACAAAAAGGAAACATGTAGTATTCTAACATCTCATTTACTTATCATTATTAGCCCATCAAGCAGAGTAACATGGGACACTGAGGACTGAAAATCACCTGGTGAGAAAAAACTAAGGTTAAAGCACCATCTGCTGGCCAAGACACCACAATTAAATTATTGTCTAAGCAAGAAAAACAACCAAATTCATCAGAAACGACAAGCAATACAAATATCATGTCATCTCTAAATGAAAATTAATAACATTAAGAACAACACACCGCTTGCTAAGAACAACACGCTGCTTGCTTATATACCCAGTGCACTGCTCTGATGCAATGTAGTGTGATCTGAGGAAATGTGTCTCAATGTGTTGCAGTGGGAGCTCTGACCTGGAGGGGGAGCTGGTTGAATGTTGACCGGAGCTGCTTTGACCACAGGCAGCGCAGTGGTCTGCAGGGGCTGGATGATGATTGTCTTGGCCTGCAGGGGAGCTGCCGCATGAGCCAAGGGCACAGCTGTAATCAGCGGTTTGGGTTGGATGGAAACCTTCGGGCCGATCTGAATGGGCCTCTTGATTGGCTGAGCTTGTTTGACTGTATGTGGAAGGAGATGGGGGTAGGAGTGAGATAACAAAACAGGTTTTATGTGAGTACAAGGAAAGGCTGACTTTATAGTTATTTACAGTAACAGGGTATTTTTTAAGAAGCTAGTTTTTCCTTCTACAAATCTTGTTTTCTTTTTTAATGAGAGACCACTTCTATATTTCTTTGTTCGGTTGATCATATTCAAGAATTCTGCAAAGCCAGAGTGTGGTACAAAATTTCCCCTGGTTTTTGGACAAAGCGTACAAATATAGATGACAGCTGAATGAGCAGATGTGCCCATGGTGGAGGATGCCTCACCTCGTGTGGTCTGACTGGTCCTCTTTGGAGCTTTCTTAGCTGGAGGAAAGATTGCAGAAAAACCGCTGGAGTCTGAGCAGACTGAAACAGGAGAGAGCTGCGACTGCGGAGACAGGGCCTCATCCTGGATGGGGAAGCAGAGAAGACTTGTGTCTACAAGATACTGGACCTCTTTTTTAATGGACATCTGAAATGTAGTAAACTCCTGCAAGACTTGAATCATTTTGATTTCTGCTACTCAACACTGACTCAGTCTGGTATAGTCATCCAAACAGGCTACTTATGAGACCATTATGTGGGAGTAACTTTAGGATCATGATGCTTGCCTGCAGTTGTATCAGTTATCAACAAACCACAAGACGAGAACACTGTCTAATGAAATATGATTGTAGTCCTGTTTAGCAAGAGTAAAAATGTCAACTCTATATATTACAGTCCATGTACAGTAATTGCTGTGCAGTGAGATGCATCAGATAAAAGATGAATCAAGTGTCCTTGTCAATATTGTCCAAGACTGTAGCAGAAAAATGTGTCCTTGAATTCAGTCAGGGTGATTCAGTTATCAGTCAAACGTGTGCAGACGGCGTCGGGGCCAGACAAAGATGTAACCCATGTCCTTGTTTTGACATACTGCGAAAACATCTGTCTGCTAAATTATGCTAATGTGGCTGAAGTTGTCAGCACCTTTTATTTAACGAGGGGGCGGGGCACAACTCAGACTAGCAGCAAATTATTAGTGTGACAAGGTGTTTAAGGCTTTTGTTAATAAGTGTCTCAAGTGTGCATGTGTGCGTCGCTATCCAAAAGCAAAGAGCAGCTGTCAATGTCTGGACACCATCTGGATGGGAAAATGCACACCAACAGGGGCGCGTATGCAAATTCTCACAACAAATAAGAAAGGTAAAAATTTGCATTGGAAATACGAGTCGACTGTCGAAAACTGAGAAGGACAAAGAGTTGAAAACAGTAACTTACTTGTAAGGAGTATGGGGACAGGGCTTCCACAGAAGAAGGAGAGGGGACAGAGCTCAGAGTGTGGGCCGGTGACAGAGAGTCCAGGCTCATCTCGCCATCTGGATACACAAGGACAAAGACACAGAAAAATGTGTCATATATGACGGGCTTATCAGCAGCAGATAGATGTGGTTTACTATCCCTGTGCATTCCCACGCACAAACTCAACACTAACACCCTCTCTTTATCCTTTATTCATTAACATTACCTAATTAATAAGTTATATTTATATTTTTGGTCATAATTTCCCTAATTTCTTTAAGAAATATAGTACCACAAGTAACCATCATGAATAAGATAACAACAGAAAATAATAAGTAAGTAACCTTATTGTTAATTTCATTTCCTTGACAGTGGGTCAGTAGTGGTATATTACACTTAAAGCTGCATGCAGCACAACAACAACAACTGTATACATGACAATATTCTGTCAATACAATGCAAAAGCACATCAGATGGGTTAGAGCATATAAATATTAAACAGATGGACATCAGACTCTTTCTTTAGTAAAGCTCAGCTTATGTCATGTTAAAATGTAATAACCATGTTTACACAGACATCAACACGTGTTTCTGTACCTGTACAGGAGCTGTTTGTGTCCACTCCATTCCACAGCGGTATGTCGATATCAAAGTCCAGGTCTGGACCCTCACTGGCCTGAGAAACCAAACACATATATTTTAAACAATGAAGCTCATCGGAATGCAGATTGGAAACAATAAGGCAATAATGTCTGGTCAACAGTTCAAGTAATGTGCACATGCATATTTTTTTATTACATTTCTGCTGTGTCAAACACAGTGGGACACTGGGCGGAGAACTGCAAGTGTGCAAGAGGCAGTCAATAAAACTCTTGTAAAAAATCTTGCTGTTGCTTATAGTATGCCTGACACCTACACAATGCTGCTGTCTCTGTATCACATGTCCTTACATAAAATGCTGTGTTACCCATGTTAGCTATTGATGCAGCTGCATCTCTGCACCACAGGCAAATGTCTAGTTTTTCACAATTTTGCATACTTTTCACATAAGACTTTCACTTCCAGTCAATAATTCTCCTTTGCATATTGAGAGGATGAGTAACTCACATAGCCAGCATTCTCCAGGGCCTCAAGTAGCGCATCTGCATCTCCCAGGTTGTCTAGCTCATCAAACAGGCTAATATCTGTGTGACAACAAGTATACCGCACAAAACATCAGGTCAAACTGCTTTTAGACCATTATTGCACAGTTTAAGTCTAACCACCAATCATACCTTTGAATATGAAACAAAAATCCACTTTCATATACATTTTCAACAACATGAACATGAAATAAAATATAATAGCACGCAAACAAAGTGTTGTAACTGAAGCACAAGAGAGAATAACAACATTAAAGGTTAACATAACTTATTCCCATATTGGTGCATTATTTTTATTATCATCGTCATTCTTCTTGTTTACTAAATGTGTACATGTTTGTTATTTTTCCAAGGTAAAAAATCCGGTCAGATTACATTTTTGATTAATTCATTAATTATTACAAATATAAGCATTTAAGGGTGGAAAAATAAAATTTGACAGCTTGCAGCTTCTTCCAAAACAAGAGCAGCAAACTCTCTTTCCAGCAGTTATATTCACCATAAAGTGATCAATGAGTGTGTAGAGCATTCATGTGTCTGTATTAGACAAGTGTGTGTACATTGTGTGTGCAGTCATATTGCTGCTTATTATTTACATTACATCCACACTCAGCAGGTTACATCATCCACAGCCAGCTCATGCTAACTGGATGCTAGTTAGCAGCGTATGGAAACAGTACAGTACCACATCAGACCTCAGACGTATTTACATATATTTCTGAAACGGCAACTTTGTCACAAATTGCATTTTAAGGACCACCTTCACGAGTTATATCTGTTACCCTAACAAGTGTTTAAGTTAGCGACCTCTGCCTCCCTGTGTCAGACTTTCTAGAAAGTGTAGCTTACCCCACTCTCCTCCGTGGTCGATGGAGATGATGCCTGCCTCAGTGTCCATCGCAGGATATTGTTGGTGATTTTCGAAGTCTAACGTTAAGTCGGATGACATCCTCCGTTGAATTCATTAGTAGATTGTCTCAAACGAGCTGCGATCAAGCGATGGCTCATAGGACTGTTCTTCCTCAAGCTGTATGGTAGGAAACTTCCCGTTGACGCGTAAATACACGTCTGACTTTACCGAAAGTCTACGGGTGCCGCAGAGGGACATTATTGCGGAAACCGTAAAACTGTGAAGCGTAACGTAAGATGGTGATGTCTCGTCAGGCCACAGGGCGGCAGGATAGTACTGCAGGCTCTGCAGCATGGTAAGAAAGTGTGTCCCATGAGGTTGACCTCTCTGTTGGAAGGGTTTGAAATGTCACTGAGTTCATGAGAAAAGTGAGACGAGGTAATTGAATCATGCTGAAAACTGACTTAATGTAACTAAGATGGTTTGATTTTGAGATTCTAATTCAGTGACATAGGAAATTGCATGTAACTCTAACATTTTTGGAAATATTGACAGTCCAAACCTTTTCTGAATCTATTTTATTTTGCACGTATACACACGTTCCAGTTTTAAGTTCAATGTTACAGTTTACAGGAAGGCAGGAATGGAGATAAGGTTAAAAAAGCAGGGAAAACAAAGCTAGGCAAAGATACGGTAGGCTAAATATAAACGGAGAACTAATGTGCATACAAGAACATGAAAAAATAGGTTTCTGTGTATATATATAAAAACCAATAACATACAATGTCTAGATGCAAGTCAATATGTTTCTGTAAATTGTAAACAAGAATGGAAGTTTGCAATGGTGCGGAGTGCAAAGAGTGCTGGACTAAATATTGAGTGATTAATGTAGTTACTTTATGAATGTAGTTCTTTTATAGGTGGATGTGTATAGTATATGTGTATATATACAGTATACAGATGATGATGATGATGATGATGATGATATGTAGCTACATGTTAAACTATAAAAAATGTACAGTTTGTGGGTACATTGGATGTTTTAGTGTTATTTTGAGTATTTTGTTGATCCAAGAGGGCTGCGGGTCAAATCAAACCTTTAAATCCAACACTTCTAGTAATCAAGTAATTCTAGTCAAGGTCTCCCTCACATTACTGTGGACTAAAGCCCAAGTGAGGATAAGGTGTCCCCCATATTCTAAGTCAAACTAGTAAGTGGACCTTGAGTTGGGATTGTTTTGCTATTTCCAAGCTGAAGAACGAACTTTGTCGCCAACACATTTGAGAAGTCTTAAAAGTGCTGTGGGAAAAATAATAACAACTAGTGAGCTCCCTGAGCCCCAGTTCCATCTCCATGGCAACTCCACTGATGAGGACTGTGAAAGGGTCTGGAAAAGATAATCGGTGGACCTTGAGTTGGGATGTCTTGACCGTCACATGGACAGGCAGCTTTTCTGTACTCCACCACAACAATGCTCTTCTCATTCAGTGAGTCGGGCTGAACTGAAGCTCTCCACTGGACTATATATAGAGACCCAAAGGGCATCAGCAGTTCTTCTGGCTGGTTTGAGGGCCCAGGCATTTAAACCTCTTTGGTCATTCACACCCTGGTCACATGTAATTAGGACCACATAGCAGTCATGTGAGAGTTGTCACATAAATGAAGGTGAATTGACACTAAACCACATGGGAAGGGATGTCATGGTGGCAATAAGTGTCCGATAGCTTAAATGACTCAGGCTACCTGAAACTGAATGTGACCTTCCTCTGCCAAGTGATGTCCTGTTTGTATGCCTGTTCAAATAACACACATTTCCACTAGTGCGTCATACAGCGATGAGTCAGTTTCTCTATGGGTATAAAAAGCCTCAATGGGAGATGAACTGATAAATAAACTTCCACACATTTCTGACGCAACATTCTTAAAATATCTACACTTTCCAATGAATAGACTAATTGGTTTGGTAGTGTTTCTGGTGAAGGTTGGCTGTTGTCAAGGTGCTGAAAGGACAGATGGTTCTGAGGACAGTGACAGCCATAACAGTGGTGGTGTGGATTGAACGGATGGATGCCTCCATAGGGCTTATGCGTTGCTGACGTGTCAATTCTGGTGTGAATTGTACTTTAGTGTCACGACAGGGAATGTGAGCATCTGGCTGTGAACCCCTTTAAGCCTGCTTTTTGAGGATGAAGCCTGAAGTGTGATGTAGAATCAAGGTTATCCATCATAACCCTAGTTCTATGAGTAAGCAAGTGGGTACAATTTATTTATGTAGCACTGTTACAAAGCTTTACAGGGAGATAGAAAAAAAGACAGATAGCAGAAATATATAGACAAAAAAAATGAAAATATAAAATTATTATTTAAGGAAAATATATGGAAGGTGAAAACAGTTAATCCTCCACAATAGTGTATTGTGTGGCTCCGGAAGAGACAACAGCTTTAACAGAAACCCTGCATCACAAACTAGACATATATAGTTCTATTTAAAGACAGTAGTGTTGCAAGAAGTACAGGATGCAGGGTTTTTTTTATGTAAAACTCGGGATATTCAAGCCTCTGCTTCATCAATTAGGACATTAGTTTTAAAATCTGTCTTATGGAAATGCGAGACCAAGTCACTGGAGCAGCCTAACCCTTTAAATTCAGATTAGATGTGACATCAAAACAGCCTATAAAAAGAATCTCTGAATCAGTTTATGAATCATTCGAATCAGTACAGACAAATGTCAGTGCACACTGCACCTATAATTTCATCTCGTTCTTTGCATGTTCATAGAACAAAATATATAACTGACTGCATGTAACGTGAAGTCCAAAAAGTGTCTCATCTCATCAGAAAGACGTGCATATTATTTCTCCAACAGAATAATCCTTCTCTTAAAAAGCATATTCTTCGACTTTGTTTGTGACTTTTAAATGTCAGGGTAACAGTGGTGAGTGACATTGTGTGCTAAAATCAGTAATCCCTCTTGGGCATTTCAGGTCGTTGTGAGATTAACCTGAGGTGGTCTGGTTGATTCCTTTTTGGACTGGTTCAGCTCCCTTCTGAAAGATCAGGCCTCCAGTCTGTCTAAACTTATTACAGCAAGCTAAAGTCTAACATAGAGGTCAACCATCTGCCTGGAGTCTGCGCTCCACCTATAACATAAAACCTAATCACCTAATGTAAGCCTTCATATTACTACAAGTAAGTCAAGTATATTGTTTACATGCTCTTAATTGCTAACATGTCAGTGTGACTGTGAACCCTGTTGGAATCAAAGGATGCCTTATTCCTCAAAGTCAAAGATCTTAAAAATATAAGCCATAAATGTCTGCCTATATCACGTGCCCTGATGGTAATGATAATGCAACCGTGTGTGATTGGAGTGGTGTGGTAATGGCATGACCGGTGTCTTTATTTTGCGGACAGTTCAGGGCTCATCATATTGATTGTGTGTAAAGCCCCTAAGACCCAGACGCGGGCAGCAGATTATCAGGTTAACCTGATAATGTTGGCAGAACGGTTTAACAGAACATTTGCATAAAATGGAGTGGGGGGCATATTGTTGTTGCCGTTGAAGCTGCTACAATATGTCTCATCTTTTGTCTGAAGTGACATCCATGTTGATGGTTTTTTAAATTCTTTTCAAAATATCAGAGCATTTAGATCCTGGGAATCAAGTTCTCATTTGTCTCACCCTGGAATAAAAATCCTAGAGGAATGAAGCAGACTTAATATAAATATAACATGGCACTGTCTTATCGCAATACTTTAAAAAAAATACCTCAAGATTGATAAGGTTACACTATTTTTGGATGATTATTGGAGCTTTAAAGTGGTATTTACATGAACACATTTGGGGAACAATGCTATATAGTGTGAAAAAGATGACAATTGGGGAGAAATGCTTATTGTAGTCAGCTAAAACAATGTAACAAAAGAATTATACCAGTATACTATTTAACAGATTAGAGATTATTATGTTACAATAAACTAAATCAAAGGAAATATCTAGCTTCATATCATGTTATTCCAGTATACTGCCTATAGCTTTACATACTGTTTGTTAATTTATCAGCCATCAGATTATGTAGAACAAAGCAAGAACACCCAATCTGAACCTAATTTAAGATTTTAAACACTTTGGGCGGCTATCTGTCTCTTATGATGGCTAAAGATGATAAAACCTGCACAACAGAGAGTAGAGAAACCGTTGTCCACTAGAATCCAATTATCATACACACACTTTTTTTTGCTCACAAATTCTGTATGCCTGTGTGACTGCTGCAAAAACTAAAAGTCACTTTTGAAGCTACATTTTCAACAATATAAATGAGTAACAATCATATGGCCGATTACACTCAACCCACTGAGGGACAAAATGTCGTAAAACTGTCATACATCATATCAATGACCATGTCTGTGGGTTTTATTTTAATTCTGAGAACATTTATTGTGTTTTCTGCTATTTTGATTCTTGGCCTCACATTAATCTCAGTGGGTTATCATACGTAAATAAATTGAAGACCTTAAACCAAGACTTTGCTGTCATTAAGACAAAAAGCCCCATGCTGGTGATGAGACAATGTAAACCTAATTAGGCAGAAAAGAAGAGAAACAAAAGGTAAATGGTGTTATTTATGTGACACATGGCTTTTAATTAGTATTTACCACCAAAGAAATTCATATAAATTTGGCAGAGGCCTTTTAGTGTGTCAGTTTAGTGGACACTAAAGTGGATCAACAGCCTGTTTGTAGTCAAGCGTTCTTATCTACAAGATATTTTTTTTCTCTGCAGAGGAACTGAAACAGAGTTCATCTATCACTGTAGATGTTGAAATAATGTCTGGTTTTATTTTTGTGCAACTGGAATTCGTGCTGGTGTTTTTAAGAAATACTCAAATTAGCTGCATTAACTGTTTTCCTCCTGTGCATGCACTGCAGAAGAATTTGTTGGTGAACTACCAACCTAGCAGTGAAAAGGGGCGAGAGAGAGACTGTCGACGAGCTTCTTCTAAGCAAAGAGAAACCCCTTTGCAAAAGGGAGTTCGAGCTACATTTCATCTTTTGTGTCCCAGATTGATGACCTATGAGATGGATGATGTTCTGTAGTGCTGTGTGGCATTGTCTTATCCTGGCCGACACAAAGAGGGAGAACACTTATCATCTCAGCCTTATGTATGGGGCAGGGGGCAGGGGTTGTCAGAATGCTGAAGAGGGTCCAGCAGGGTGGGGGGTGGCCTCCGATAAAGCGTGATGGAGATGGGCTAATGACAGCAGAGGCAGATGGAGAAGGCCATCTCCCATGACGACGCAGCCAGAACCTCCATCCTGAAGCCAGAGAAGGACGAATACAGAAATGGAAGGAGGGAAATAGGGGAAGGGGGCCAAAAAAGAGAGGGAGCATGAAAAAAAGATCTGGTGTGTGTGTGTGTGTGTGTGTGTGTGTGTGTGTGTGCTTGGATGTATGTGTACTTAAATCCTTGCATTCATATGCTTGTGCTCTTTGTGTGAATGCAAGTGAAGTCTTGGAGTGAAACAGACGGTGTGTTGCTGTGGTCTGTGTTGGCCTTTTAGCTGCACTGAGACTTGCTAGCCCAGGTTTGTTGAGCTTGGTTTAGGATTAGGCTTTAGGACATTGTTCGGTGGGAATGGTGGTGCGAATACAAAGGGATTAGTGCAAAGGGTTGCTTCATTGACTGTGAGTTTGTATGTGTGTGTGTGTGTGTGTGTGTGTGTGTGTGTGTAGGGGATGGGGAGGGGGGCATCTGAAGTTGATGGATGGATTGGATAACCACAAAAAAAACATTTTGCTCTAATTAGACAAAAACAAAAGAAAAGTAAAAATATCAACTCTTTCCACTGAATAGACTAATTAAGTTTGGTAGTGTTTCTGATGTTACATGATAGAATAAATAGGTACAAAAACAGTTGTTTTGGGCAGCAAATATTCCTGATATCTTGATTTTATTTTCAGAAAATACTGATACCAACCTAGCATTAAACCAATGAGATGTTAAAATTTAAATTAAAAAAAATAAATAATCCAAGTATCCACCATTCATGAAAACAAAAAACACACACGTTTCCCCTTAGTTCCCACGTTCCTCTCCTAATGCACTGGATAGCCCTACCAAAAATCATCTCAATGCCTTGAACCATGTGCCACCATTAGGGACACACAAAGAGAGATCTGACAAATGGCCATTTTAACGTCCCTCTCTGACTTTAATGAATTTATACGTTATCTGGCCCTAATGGAGGCAGCGGTGGAGGGGCTGGCGCGAGGCCATAACAAATGAAAAGCTCTGATTAGTGTAGAATGAGCTGAGAAAAAAATGCCATTCATCTTGGTTAGCATCCTCCTGTGCTCCTTTATGGGTGGCTGTTACAAGGACGGTGGAGCCGGGGGTGCTTGTCCCATTAGCGGGGCAGCCCGATGGCCCGCTGAGTGGTCAGCGGTCCCGGCGTTGACGGAGCGTCTGCCCGCTCCGCAGTTCAAGACTGTGAATGCCTCAGTGCGGCTTGACTCCTGAATAACCTTCTGAGGTACCGGGAGCTTCACCCCTACATGACCCCACACTCTGAAGAGGGGTGTGGGGGGACTCCGGGGGGTACCCAGACCAGGACTCACACTAGCAATAGGTAAACAGTGGAAAGATCCCCCCAGAGAAAGACGGCAGGAGATTAAAAACTGTTGGTACGTTTGTAATTTTAAAAGCATCCAGTTACAGATTTAATACATTTAATAGACTCATAGGCAATACCTGATTATAATTTAATTAGAGCCAATAATACAGATTAACAGGGAGAATTTAGGAGGTGCAAATGTAGCTATTTAGTTAAACTGAAAGGAATATAGTAATATCATGTGGTATGACATTAAAAGTAGGTCATCAGGACCAGTATCTGATATGTGCAGATGTAGGCTATAGACTGCTCAATAATTAGAACTACAACATGCTAAAGTCTTATGGTTAAAAAAAATAATCTTATTCATAATGGCGGCCATATCATATCTCCTGGCATTACAATGTCGAGGCGTACACGTCCTTATTAGACATACTGGCTGCAGCTGTTTTTAGTGTAGAGGGAGATTCTTTCGGATTATGTAAAGAAGAAAAAAATAAAAAACCCGAAAAAAAAAAAAAAAAAACCCAGGCCGTATTCAAAAACAACACCATCTTTCTTTTTCCCGTCTTTTTGCGTCGTGATTCGGGAAAGTTACCTTTTACTGTGAAAATATTGCAACACGGTGTCACTGCAGGAGAGATGTTTCGTCATGATCGTGTTGGAGCTTGATATCGACCACTGTTGTCATTGGGAGAAGCCCTGTTTTGCCGCCCCCCCTCCCTCGCTGGGCCCCCGTGTAGAGCCGCCTTGCAGAGTTGAGTCGGGCTGGGAGAGGAATGCGCTGGGATGCGGAGCAGCACCGACTGTAGGAAATCGACGCCACAACTCGCACAGTATGGACAGTAATGATCCGTATTTACACCTCAGTAAGTACACCGCAGCGATATATTTAGAGTCCGGGCTGGTTGTTGTGTTTGTCGCGAAGCTGCTGCTTTTTGTTTTGACTTAGATGAGAGTGCGTTTCGTTCATGGCGTCTTCTCTCCGACACCGCGAGCTGTGCGCGAAAGCGTCCGCGGACTTTAACAACCGACTCCTGTCCGTGGATCCGGTTGTTAGGCTTCTCTCTTTGCCTAATTATCGTTTCGCAACTGTGCCAATTGAAAGGAAAGCTGCGGCCAATGCAAAAGTCAGGTGATCGTGGTTGTGCCGGTCAGGCAAGGTCAGAGGTTGGCACTTTAATTGCGCTTATGTAATTTATGGCGCTTGTCGCGCGTCTCTTGCTAAACAGTTTGAGACAGAAACACAATTTATTGGTCTGGGATGGCCGCCAGATCCAGAGAGAAATGCATGGAATAGCCATGAGGAATGGCGGATTTCTCCTGGTAAACAAACTTGCTCTCTGTGGTAGAACCGAGTAAGTGTGTAAGAGCCGCCCTGGTCAGCGCTGTGGCTGTACCAAGCTGAATGACTGACAGCATGATGTGATTTTGCCCTGTAAAGCTGAACTCTGGTCTGACTCGACGACTTTGCCCTTGAACCAGCTGATGGCTTTTTTTCTACTATCAGGGATTTCTGTGACAGGCTAAAATCCACAGAGACAAGGAAATGGCTTCTGTTCCCACTGTGGAGTTTGCAACATGTGGAATACATACTGTTCATATCCTGCTTAAAGTTTGTGTCAGGCCTGTGTTTGTTTATCTAACCATTTTTAAAGTAGACCCTATCTGGAGTGACATGCTCTTTCAGCCTCACTGAGTCACACACTATATGCATCATTTATCATGTGATGCTTTTTTTTCCCTCTCTCCCTGAAAGATACAGTCATTGTCAAACCGCTGTGGTAGAAACATGCCACGTGCTTCTACATCACTGTCTTGTTGGACAGAGGGAGAATAGTGAGGCATCGCAAGGAAACAAATAAAACCAGTCTTTGAAGCCCTTTTATGTTATCACAGATATCTCGGCACCATTTGGAGGGGCTGAAAATTGTTTCCATAACGAATCTGGCTCCCAGGGGAGTAAGAGAGACATCTGGATGTGAGAGCATGTAGAGGGAAGCCCACAGTGTACAGAAGTAACAGAGCAGTCCCCCCGGGCTCAGAGTCTTTCATGTTTGTCTTGAGAGACTTGCTCTGCAGACAGTATTGGCATCTTAAGATGTATGCAAATCAGGATAAAGTCAGACCAGTGTGCAGATATGTACAGCTGTTATTGATCTGTCATAATCAGACATCATGTTGTCCACTGCTAACACACAATGTTATGACACTCAAACAGTCTGTAAAACTTTTTTATTTTTTTGTCACATTTCTTCTTCACTTTATTGTACTTCATTAAAATTCTCATTGTATTTCAGGGTTTAGCCAACTCTTTATGGAGCATTTAAAAACTGCTCATCTCAAAGAATTTGATCAGTCTTGGTTGTTGGAGAGTTTTGTTGTCTCGTTGCGGTCGTACAGTAATGCTCTTGCAGCTTTTCCAACCCACAACGACGCAAATCTGGATTAAATGCTGAATATTTGTAATTTTTGTGTTAAAAAAACCGAATGAGTTGAACCCCAGATGAGGACAGTACAGTGCATTTACATTATAATCGTTGGTAGTAAATCCACCAAACTGTTTTTTGACGGAAAGACAACCACTGAAAGATAATTTAAAGGGAGAAATGTTCTGCATGTTGGCTCATAACTATGATTTATAATGTATTTTAGCATCAACAGCCAACACATCAAAACATGTATCAAAATAAGGCCATAAACACAACTCATTTCTTGAATTGGAGACCATCACTCTCAAATGAATTTGCTCCTTTTGGAGTCTGTCATCAGTGTGTAGTGGTGGTGTGTGAAGCAATTCAAAAAACTGCCCGGTGACTATGTGTGTATTGTTTCATGATCCTCTCAGCTTTTCCCAGACATGTTACGTTTCAGCGGGTTTGATGCAGGCCTGCCTCGGGGCTTCAAGTAGAATCAGCGTTTTTTTTTTTTCTCCTCTCTGCACTTCAGCATTTTTTTTTTTCCGTCAGTGGAAGTGATTCTAGACAAGCTGACGGGCACCCACTTGCTGCTTTTGACAGTGAGAATGTATTTAGCTCGCAGTTCAGGGAAGTCATGGCAGAAAGAAGAACGGGATGGGAGAGTGAAAATAAAGGGGAAGTGGAAAGGGGTGGGGGGAGGGGGGTGGAGAAAGAGGTCACCCTAGTTGATGCAAGCTCTCATCACTTGCCAGGGGTCAATGATTCACCTCCCAGTACACACACACACACACACACACACACACACACAGAAGCAGGGAGGGACACACACACCCAGTCACACACTCATGCCTAAACTTCACAGCTGCAGATATGTGGATTCCCTACATGCATAGCTTATTGTACATTAAAATGTGACCGTGGTATCATGTGACTTAAAGAATGCGGGTGGTACTATTTGACTGTGAAGTGCTGGCTGTATTAAACCTGCTCTCTAACGGCTGATCCCTGCACATAGCATTCCCCCACCCACCCTTGCAGAGTTAAATAAACCACACAGGTAGAGGGTGTGGCTCTCTGCAGGTATTTGCTCAAGTATTCTGTAGCTTGAGACCTGCAATGCATTAGCACACAACACATACAATAGGTTTATTCCCCGCCACTTTTGAGTGAGTGTTTGTATTTATGTGTCAGTGTAAAAGAGTCTGCTTGTCTTGACTGTGTGTGAGTGGGTGCTAATTGTGAGAACAGGATGAGGGAAAAGAAGGGGCGTAAGGAGGCCATTCTCTGGGCTAATTGCCAGTAATTAGTCATTAGTGAAGAAGGTCAAAGCCTTGATTTAATTCCAGCTTTAATCAAGCAAAGAACCTTGAAAGGCCCACCGGCTGCAGCTGTTGGGTTCTGAGATGTATATAGCTATTTCTTTGTTAATTATGCAGTAACAATATGGATTCCACACATTTTCCGTGCACTGAACATTATGTATTACAAATCCCTCTGATCTTAAGCATCTATCCGTGTTTGTTTTTAATTAATTCATCAATCGCAAGGCATAACATGTAAATATATGGCTACATTTTACATTAAATGTCGAATGAGCATCTGATACAGTGTATCAGGGGAAACACTGTTGGTATCACAAGTTAAAGTTGTCATTTTGTAGACTCTCTGACATCGTTTTACTGTAATATTACATTATGCATTAACATATGAGCGCTACTTTAATGTTTTAGTTGTCGGGGTGGAGCTAATTTTAACTACTTCATATACTGTTAGTACTGGTAGTTTAATCTATAATGATGTGTGTTTATACACTGATCATTGGTCTAAATGTAAAATCGTAATGTGAAAAATAACTATTAACTATAAAATATTTGTAAAATATATAAAATATTTAAAGTAAAGTCGCAAATAAAGGAGATACTCAAGGACAAACTCAAATTTGTAGTTCAGTACTTGCGTAAATTTACTTATTTAGTTACTTTCCACCACTGTGTGTAGTTAAACAAAGTACTATAATATACTCCTCAATTGAGAAATTGGTCAGCTTGATTAATCATCAACAATTTGCTGTCCACTTATGATCGCATCACGTTAGACAAATTTTAATGCTGGGTGTAAACAGGGCCAAAGATTTCTTCATGGCACTCGTACAGGAGCACAAATGGCAGCAACAGGTAACAGCTAAGTATGTTAGATCTCATCAAACCTCTCCACTGAGAAACATTAAGAACTTGCTGAAAACTGGCTTGGCTATTTTGAGCGCCATTTTAGTGCCCGGCTCCTATCTCACACCCAAAAAAGTAAGCGTGAACACATAAATACGACACACAAGCACACATTGATGTTAGGAAATAACATTATTTTTCTGCTCTTTTCCCTCCTTTCTTCAACTGCCTTGCTCTACAAATGTCCTCTAGCCAAGTGTGTGGCATGATAATGTTTTTCCTGTTGTCAGTAATCACTGCTAGCAAGGAGAGGAGGACATGAAGAGAAAAAACGTCTCCTCTTGAGGTCAGTTTAGTGGCGCAAACTGGCTGATTTATTGCCTCCCCGTTTCTCAGTCAACCCTATAAAAGACTTACAATGAGTATACTTGATGACAAAATGGTGATTAGATTATGAGAATTTCAGATTAAATGTGTGTACCCTAAATTTAGGGTTCCCAATTATCCTCCTCCGACGTCTTCATTGTCCACAATACATCTATGAATGCTAATTATGGCTCACAGGGTTAATTTGGCGTGTTTTATGTGGGCCAGGACACACTATTATAACACGCCATGCATTTAAGAAGGACTGTATTATTTTGGTTTCTCCCTGTGGGATTTGTTAAGTCTGAAAGAGAGACAAGTGTCTCTTCTCCTTCTCCGTCTTCCCTTCTTGTGTCGGGCTGCCGAAGTCTCTTGCCAGGTTACTGTCACTGTGGGGATCTGGTTACTGGTAGCTATCCTTCAAGCACTGTATAGACATTTGATCCAGACTCATGCAGGTGCACAGCACAAGAAAACTCTGTTGAGTCATGTAAGTAAAATAGATACACACATGCCGGGTAGGGCGTATCAAGTTTTTAGTGCTATCTTTCAATGCAAATGTCTTTCAAAAGCTTGAAGGGTAGAACCGGGTGAACATTTGATAGTGTGGCAGGATAAATTAAAAGGAGCAGCTGCAGACTAAAATCAGTGCCAATTTCGCATTTATTGGCTAGGGCTATTTTCTGGTAATAATGATATGACATACTTCCATGGCCAAGAATGCATGCTGCCTCTGTCATTTGTGAGCAAACTTAACTCCTACTTTTGGAAGGTTGATTTTATTGTTTTACTAAAACCATTTTTTGAAAGACTGTTCTGATAGATGATGTCTTAAAAGGGTCTGAAGACTGAATCCATCCCTGCATGGGTTTTGTAGTTTATTTAGGTTCCCTTAGGGTTTGTCGTGTATTGTTTCAGATTGCCTTTAAGGTATATTTTTGGCCTGTATTTGCATCTGGTTTTTCGCTTTGCTTTGTGTTTGCTTGACCATCCTAGAGCTCCAAAAAAGACAATTCCTGACTTCCTGGAATGCTATAACACTTGTTAAACACACAAACATACTAACAGTGTGCACACAGGCAACTCCACATGCCACAACAGTACCGTTGCATTCTGGCACTGTTATTTCTTGGCATTAAAGGCAATTCCAGGTGTTTTGAAGGAGTTAGAAGAGAGAATTTTTTAGCCTCCGGCTACTTCTTGTCACTTCCTTTTTCAACGCTCACATCCCACCTACATTTTAGACAGAAAGTCTGTGAGTAATACTGAAGAAAAAGGGAACAAAATGAAGAAATCTTTGGGAAACAAAATGTCACTGACACATAAAAAACCTCTGTGGACTACAGGAACATCAGGGTTGTACTGTCTTCTCATTCTCTCCAGTCTTGATCCCTTTTAAAAGGGAGTAATTGGAAACTTTTGATTTGTACTCTTAAGTGTGACCCTCTGTAACCACCCTCCCTCTCAAGACCCCGCCCACCACCCTCCCTACCATTCCAGACACACTGTTATGCCACTACCACAGGTGTCTCTGTACAGATACCAACACCGAGAGAGAGAGAGACACCAGATGAGTGGGCGGTAGGAGAGCTGATTTGTGCAGCAGTCGGGCAGCAAACAGTTCCTGTGGGATTGATCTCCGGGGAAGGATAATCTGGGTAATCCTATAACCGGCGCTGGTGGACTCCGCCTCTCTTTATTTTCTCTACCCCCCTACCCCATTTCCACGTTGACCCCTCCGTTCCTGTTGTGTCCTGATTGATTTTTTGGAGTATCCACATCATTTTTTTAGTTTGTCACAGAACCAGCATTTAAGTCTGAGTTCTGGTCCTGAGTGACTGGCGTCCTGCCAGTGCCATACTTGCACCCGAAGGCATGTGGCACCCTGTGGCATCACCTGCAGCTGGTGGCAGCCATGGGAGGGAGATAGGTTATGGCCACTGTGAGTAGCCCGGTTTGTCTTGCCTGTGTGTGTGTGTGTGTCTGTTTTTGTAAATATACACAGATCAGAATCAGCCCTGGGATTGTATGTGGTGGAAGATGTTGCCTGTTATCTGCACCACCGTTGCACTAAAAGCTAGCAGATGCATTACGGTAATGCCTCTAATCTCTGTGCACGCTTTGAACAAGTTGTTTTGAATGTATTTTCCCAGCAGTATTCATCTATGAAACTTCTTTGCATGTGATGTTTTCCATATGGATTATGTATGAGTCTCACTGTGAAACATTTCTTACATTGTTCGGAGAACTATATTTTTCTAGGGATTTGATCTGTAAATCCAGATTTCATGATCTTATTGGCCCCCAACAGCTCAGTTCCTGCCTTTAAAATCATTGGATAATTTTAACCAGTTGTGACAGATACAAGGCCTTGCTGTTGCACGTTGCAATCGAAAGCTTGTGACTCACTTGAGGCCTCAGATGTGGTCAGCGGGGATGCCACTCAAGTTAAAGGGACGCTTCCAGCTCTCATTGCTGTGTCCTTCGCTATCTGTTTATCTCTCGACACTTGTCCCTTTGTATTAGCCCTCTCCATCCTGCTTTCTCTCTCTGTTTTTGTCTGCTGTCTGTCACCCTGCATCCTTCCATCAACGCTTGCTGTGATGAGGGATTTTTTCTTTTCCTCCTTCCTGTGTTTGAAGAGGTGTGGGAGGTGTTGATGTAAGTTGACTTCCACACATATTGCAGTCAGCCTATTAACTAGCTCACTGTATGTACATGTGTAATATGTAAATAGTAGAGCACTGATTCTTTTCTTTAGTGTCCTTCGGAAAAAACATGTGACACTCCTGTTTTCAACTGTAGTTCCTTTGTGGGTTGAAGTAAGAGTAGAGAATAGTGGGCAAACTTCAGAGATGTGCTAATCCGCGCATTTACATGATGCCATGATGATTAAAACCATAATACTCATAATAACACAGCAGTAATGTTGATGGAAAAATGGATGGCCTGTATTGAATCTTAGAAATAATTAATTAAAACAACTGGACTGTGGTTAAGTAAAAGCTAGAAGATCATATTTGAGGTTGTGCATGTTTTCACATTAACTCTTGCCATTTTAAAAATTCCAGAGAATTGATACTTGAACTGCAGCCAAAACGTATAGCATTCAAGAGCTATGTTATTAGAAATTAAACCTGGTTAGAGTTAAATAATTAAATTTTTGATCTATTCCAAGCAAATTCTCAACCTCTATGAGTTTATTCAGCATACAGTTTGTAGTTATTCAGGTAAAACATGCAAAGCTACCAGTCCTTTTAGGACCTTTTAGCAGCACCATGGCTCTAGGGACTCCAGTGTTGGTCAGTCGATATACCACTTTGTTCCAGGCTGAAATATCTAAAAAACTCTTGCATGGATTACTATGATATTATGCACAGATAGTCATTGTATTAATTTGAGCAACGTTACAGTCTCCTCATCACTCCACAATGATGTGGTCGTCCACTAATCAGAAGGTTGGTGGTTCGATCACCAGCTTCCCCGCTGCATGTCGAAGCGTCCTTGGGTCTTGCGTCTGTCACCAGTGTGTAAATGGGTGAATGTGACATGTAGTGTAAAGCGCTTTGAGTGGTCAGAAGACTAAACTTGAGTCCATTTAGCATTAATTTATTAACTTTTCCACCTCAGCAGAGCGTAAAAACATTTTTGCATTATTTACTTCTGCCTTTCCTCTGGGATCAGAAAACAGTTTTTATGCACAAATTAATACATAGATGAAAATGAATATATTGACAGTTTTTCCTTTTTTTCTTTTAATCTTTAATCTCGCATTTTCTTTCTTAGATATTTTTCAGATGCCAAATTACCCCAAAACTAACCTTAAATGCAGCTATAGTACTAGGCTGGTTGTGTCTGTGTCTGGCTGTCTTTCTAGGATCTGTTCACAGGTCCAGGGTCAGGTCGCCCTGGTCACACTCACTGGGTCACAGCATGAGACGAGTGGCTTAGTGCGTATTGTGTGTATGCGTGAGTGTGTGTTTTCATAGGGCATACCCATCTCTCTCTAGTCCTCTTTAACAGCAAGAGAATACATCTAGGAACTAATTTGAGTTACCTCATCGGACAGAGCCACTAGGGCAGATGCTTCAGTTTGCACTGGGCCTTTCAGTCCACCTGTTTGTTTATTGTCCAGGACTGCTTGGTCAGCCTGTTCTGTCCATGCAAGCGGACTTGTGTTATCTCTTGTTGTTTAAGCTCCAAACTTTTTTATCACTCGCAAAACAATCTTTATCTCGTCCCTGTCTCAGCCCTGGCCTCCTTATCGATCTTTTGCCTGGCAAGTTTGCAGTGTTTGTGGATGTGAGGACATGGCGGTAACTGCCTTCAAATGGGAAATACAGTACATTGTGTACTTTATGTTTGTTAGCTTGACTTGACTTCTGTTCATTTGAAGCTTTGCTTTAGGGAAACTACAGAGATAGGCGATAGAAAGAAAGGGAGCAGAATTAATTTCTCTTTTTTTCACGGAAATTGTGTGTGAGTTCACGACAGGGCAGAATTTAGGGTCAGAGAAGTTCACTCAGCTCAAGCGCTTGTGTTGTCACAGCCGTATGCCTTTATTGGAAAAACCTTTTCCTTCCTTTCTTAATGTTTTCAACAAGAGATGAATGATATACAACTACAGCATCTGTTCTTTAAACTTATATTATGGGCTATATTAATTAGATTATTATTTTAATATAATAGGTGTCTTTGAAGCAGTTTCAGACAGTTAGTTGTTTATGTAACAGTAGAGAATATATTAATTTTCTCTCACTAATAACCATTTCTATGTCCTAAATCACAGCTGTGCAAAAAAATTCAGGGGCTTTTCTCAATTGATCTAATATTCTCAGCCAGGCGGAGAGATTAGGCGCGTGTGGCAGTGGGATCATGTGAGCGTCGAGGAGAGAAGCCATTGCCGGAACGGGACAATGCCCTCCCCCATCCACCCATCGTCCCCTTTCATCCGTCCATCCATTGCTCCCTTCCTTCCTATCTGGCTCTGTCCCTCTCTCCGTCCCCTCCTCCTCGGCCTCCCACCTTCTTGACAGCTGGCCTGCTGAGCTGCAGATACTTACCCGAGGATAAGAGGATTTACTGACACAATTGATCAGACATCAACCTCATTTAGCAAAGAAATGAATGTTTAAAGGGTGGTGATTTTGTGCTAGTGTGTGTGGAAGATCTGTCTGTTTTTTCTCTTTTAATGTGAAACTTGATGAGCGCGTGTGCTCGCGAGGAGTGTGTGTGTCAGACAAGGGGTCTGTGGCTGGTGCTCATGAGCTCGATTGGTAGTGAAGAGATTTCTTAATTACATGTCTGCTGTATCTAATGAGCTCCGCAGGCTGTCTGTCTGATTACTTTAGGATGCGTTCTGCTCTCTGTCATATGGCCACAGCGCTGTCAGCCACAAATACGAGCATGAGAGCATGCAGTCGTACTTTACATACACACACAAGACACACACGAAGCAGGTATTAACAGATCGATGCACATGCTGAGGATCTGTCTTTATAGTGACTAATCCGATAGATATTGAGGCTTGTGTTGTTTTTCCAGAGTGGATCTGCTGCTCCCATCCCTGTCACGTATCCCTACCACTACCCACTCCCCCCACCATATACTCTCAGTGCTGGTCTGCTCTCCAGACAGGAGATATTATTAGTTAGTGGGCCATGGGCTTATTGAATTACAACACAGTGGAGTGCTCCATCCAGCCACTACCCAGTAATTAACAGTGAGGGATTTAGAGGGTTTGTGGTCTGTGATGTTTCTTTGAACCTGTTGATCGTTAGACCAGTGGGATACATTTGTGGCTTTGGTTGTTCTCAGTACAAATGTGAAAATAAAATGTGGTTGTCCTACATGAATGATCATCTAATGTTTGATGGTGGTGATGGTATTGTTGACACTGGAGCTGTTTCTGATTATTTGCTTATATTGTGATATAAGAGATATTGATAAGCATTGTTTTTAACCGGCTGCAATCCTGTGACGCTCCTTTTGAGCATATAAAGTGAAAAATACTCTTATAAAGACTGATATGCACTAATCCTAGTTCATATAGGACTGCAACTATTATTATTTTCATTATCAATTCTTTCAGCAATTATTTATTTGACTAATGTTTTACTGCTTTGTATTTAAAATACCAGGGACTAGTAAAAATACTGATCACAATTTTCCAACTTCAGATTGCTTGTTTTGTCTGACCAACCTCAAATTTTCTGTTCCTCAATAGTTTTAGCACTAGCTCACAGTATGTCTTATACTAGGGGTTTAAGAAATATCTGTTCTGGTTGCATGATGGAACTTGTTTTCACTCAGATATTGAATACTGTATATACTGTTAGTCACACACCAATCTTAATATTTGATTTTTTAAAGTCACAATATATTGCATTGCTTACAGTATCAAAATGTATCACAATATACTGAATCGTAACCCCTGTATCGTAATGCAAATCGCATTGCCAGATTCTAGCCAATTCACAATCATGCACTACCATTTTGTCCAGTGTGATAGTAATATATATGTAATTATATTATTACTTATTTATTTTATATGATGGTTATAATGGTTTTATATTAGGCATGAACAATACACTGAATTTAGTACAATTATCTATCTAATGTCTTACCGCACGTTTTTTACTCAACTTGTCTGAATCCTATAACCTTATACTCAAAATAGCTACAAAATCTAACAAAGCAATGAGCCCACATTTCAGTCCAGAATCTTTTACTGGTCGTACTATGATTGATCACGACAAAGAGATATCAGAGGTGAGCCATGAAGGAAAATTACTGTGACAATTTATCATATTGTCCATCCTCAGATTAAAACTCTACTGTTTAAATGGCATTGTGTTGTTTGTAGGATTTACATGCACTAATTTCTGAGAATGATCTGTGGGCTACGGCAGATAGGATAGATAGACTCTTTTGAACTTGGTTCAGGAGTTTGGCAACAGGCGACCTTTGATTTGCGGCGCCAGCGGTCAAAGGTGCCCTTCACTGCTCTGTCTGTTTGTTTGCTCCCAAATAGATGCTTGTGTTGTTGCAGCACTGTATAGGTTTTAACAGATACTATCAGGAACTAAATCTAACTAAATCTGTGTGGATTCTGCGAGTTGCTTGTGATGAGTTTTTGTAGGCTGTCTATAAACAGCCTTCCAGTGCTTGCTAATGTCTTTCTCTGCTGTACAACGTGTGTTAGGCCTGTACATTCCAGAGGCTTCTTTGTAGAGGTGATTTACATAGAATGGAGATGGAACAGCCGGTTGAGGCGGGTCATTCGAGGATAGGCCCCTTTGAGCCGCTCTGGGCCGATTTATGCTTCCTCCACTGAACATGTTGGCCTCCTTACAAACACACACAGACACACAAACACACACTCCCTTCACAAAGCATGCTCAGCTCGCCGGCCATTCCCTTTTAGGCATCCCACCAGCTGAAGGTCCATGTGCTTTTGTGCTCCCCACAAATACTCTCAGGTCTGAACAAAACAAAGTCATCTTTGGTTTTGTCTCAAACATGCAGGTTATGTTTTAGAGTGTTTCAGTGTGCGGTTGAATGGAAATTTGCACTTCATCAAGACAGGGGTCAAATAGGTTTCAAATAGGACTGGATCTGATGAATATTTGTCATTATTGATTGACCTGTTTGTTTGTTTTTTATTGATTAATCTACGAAAAGGTAAAAGTGAGTCCAAAATCCAAATATTTTCAACTTGCATTTCTATAAAACATCAGGCAGAAAAGCATAAAATAAATGCATGATTGGGACCAGAGTTCTGGTTAAGGATGTTGCTTTGCTTGTTTTTCCTGATTTCAAGCTTGAGAAAGAGAGAAAGTGTAGACGCAATGCAAAAGGCAAGAATGTAAGCGTTGGGTTCAAGTTTAGCTTCAAACAATCAATAACAGAGGTTTGTCTGAGGTCCAAATGTTGTTCTGCATCATATCAACAATGTAAAAATTAGGTGTAGGTCCTTGCCTTCAAGTTGCTGCTTATCTACCCCACCAATCTGTCTTTATACTGTTTCAAATCTCTCTATAGTCATATAGAGAGACCTTTATCTTGACATCTTTGGCCTAGGCAATTAGAGTACTTATTGGTCTTGATGTTCACAAGAGCACGTTGTCAAATTGTTGGCTGGAGTAATGATAGCTCCGTTACAATATCTTATACGCAGCACTTCTAGAATAGAATAGATCTTTACGAGCCCCAAAGGGAATTTGTCATGCAACTAAAGAGAGGGGTCAGTGCACAAAATCAGACACAGCACATGCTGTACAGTGCTCTCCCATTACATAAGCTCATTATTTAGGTTAATCTGCACTCCAAAAAGTTGGGTATACACTCCCGACATTGAAGAATTTAAATCTAGTACTCTAGTACTCTTTTTTCCTATTACAGGCCGTAGCATGTAGTTTCAAGAGTTTGCTGCTTTTATATTGTATTTTACTGTAATATGTCTTGTGTATCCACTTAGCTGTGTGGGAGAGAGAGGGAGGCCCCAATACATATTTGCCTGCCAGGGATCACTCATGGAGGGCTGGAGAAAGTGGGCGACTGAAAAAGGGGGTGGAGGCTATAGTCTCAGCGCTAAACAGGAAGTTGCACAACATCTGTTCCTTGGCATTCAGAGAGGGAGTGAATGGCCAGCTGTGTGTTTCAAAGTGTGTCTTCATGCAAAAGGTCCTGCATCCAGGCAGACAATGTGACATTCCTCTCTGTTTCCCAACTCCTTGAATTCTGAAATCAACTGTCTGACATTACTCAAAGTTTCCATTTCTTTTAAATAGAGCTTACAGTATGTTTCACATATGCAGTGGAGAAGAAACTAATGCAGGCTTCATCGCTGCCAGAGGTTAAGTATCAGAGCAACATTTCAAAATGATTGGAAAGTATTTAGCAAGTAGTTTTTCAAACACCCTGCAAACTATAGTCTCTTTAGCAAAGTTAAAAGCAAAAAACAGTCCAAACTCTATTTGTGAATATTGTAAACATACGAGAGGTTCTTGTGACAAATACTGCCTGTGGGCGAGTAGAACTAACCCTTCCTGTATTCCATATGTAGTAAAAGTAAAAAAATAAATTAAAAAAAGCTACAATGATAAACAAGAATGACAACAGGATATGTGAAAGTCAAATAAAGAAGCGAATACAAAAGACTATAGGAAAGTCATACAAGGTCATATTTTCACCCTATATGTACTGATCATGGTATGTCTAGGCATTACACATGTCATTACTATCATAGGACATATCATAAGAGAGTTCAGTTCACCACCCCAAAAAAAGTATTAGCCAAACAGGAGCAGCAGGAAGGGAAGCACTCAGGATGCACCGAGACCGGGTCCAATACTGCGCTCATGTATTTGTAAATGTAGTGAGAAAACGTCTTTGCGGCAGAGTGACCTTACGTAACCTCTCATTAGTTGAGCAGGTAGACGGAGGAAAAGCAGTGTCAGCTGTTTTGACATATTTTCAACTTTTACAACAAAAGTACCAACATTTAATTTGTTACAATCAGGAGGTGAGGAACATATGATGAAAAAGGTGTTTTCAACATCATTGTTAGAACTATAATGGTATTATTAGAGGCCCAGTGTGTAACAATTAGGAGGATCTACTGGCAGAAATTGACTATAATATTCATGGGAATGTTTTCATTAGTGTATAATCACCTGAAAATAAGAATTGTTGTGTTTTCGTTACCTTTCTCTTTACCAGTTAAAATGTAGAAACTTTGCAACGTGGAAAAGTACATTTAAACTAGATGTGAAACTAGGAAAACTAGTTTTTCTTGCTAGTGTCCAGCACTCATCACTACCTACAACATACACTGACAAATGTAATAGTACAAATAGGAATGTGTAATGACGACAAATACATATAGAGTTGAGGCTGAGAATTAGTTTGTTTGTATTACTTTATTAATCCCACAACGTGGAATTTCCCGTGTGACAGCAGCAATTACATGAAATAAATAAATACAGATATAAAAAAACTATGGTTAAGTGGTAAAGCTATGGTATGGTGGTAATTTGAAAAACAGAAACTATAACATAGATCAAGTGTTGTAGAGTCTGACAGCGGCAGGGATGAAAGACCTTCGGAACCTCTCCTTCTTACACCGTGGGTGTAACAGTCTGCTGCTGAAGGAGCTACTCAGGGACCCCACAGTGTCATGTAGGGGGTGAGAGGTGTTGTCCATGATGGATGTCAGCTTCACTAACATCCTCCTTTCACCCACTTCCTCTATGGAGTCCAGAGGAAAGTCCAGGACAGAGCTCGCTCTCCTGATCAGTTTATTGAGTCTCTTCCTGTCCCTGTCCGTACTGCCCCCCTCTCCAGCAGACCACAGAGTCATAAAAAGTATTGAGGAGAGCCCTGCTTACTCAGTCTCCTCAGCAGGTGGAGGCGAATCTGGCCCTTCTTGTAGAGAGCATGGGTGTTGTCAGTCCAGTCCAGTTTTTTATTGAGGTGAACATCCCGGAATTAGTGAAGTGGACTTTTGATTATAGATCATTTCACTGAAGTCTGTAAGAGTGAGTCTTCAGACAGTGTTTAAAGAAAGGTCACTGAGGTCTTTGGCCCCTTAGGAAGGTCTATTCCTAGATCTAGCTTCCATGCAGAGCTGGAGCGTCGTTCTTTCAGATTTTTGAGCAAAATAAATAGGGAACTCGTGCTGTTGTTTAAATCATGTGAGGTTAAATGATCAAAGCAGCTTGGAGCCAGACTAAAACAGGATCAATAAAATCGTGTTTGGTTATTTACATGTTTAGCAATTTTCCATGTGTGTTGGCTCATTAGTGAGACCCACTTCTCTTGGGTTGTTGTGGAACAGTGAATCTTTGCTAATTTAAAATTGATTTTCTATGGGAAAGGGAGTGCATTATTGTCCATGAGAAAATATATTTCCTAACAAATTGAGCTGCTATACAAAATTATGTTTGAAAATATGTATTTTTTATGTTAATCAAGATGATGGATTCAACGTTTTAATGGATTCTCCTAAAGAAAAGGTCTTTTGACTTCTGTGATGTAGCCTTCAGCAACAAAACAAAAGCAATCTCTAGGCACCCTGTTGAGCTTTGAGGTAGAAAATGAAGAGAAAATGATTAAATTTTTTGGCATCTTTTAAGAAACCAAAACACAGGTGCTGTTCATTGCATGTGTATCACGCCACTACCCACCTTTACACACATAAACAGAGAATTGTGACATTTAACTAAGAACAGTGGCATTGGGCCCAGTGTCACACTGTGTATGAGTGTGTGTGTGTGTGTGTGTGTGTGTGTGTGTGTGTGTGTGTGTGTGTGTGTGTGTGTGTGTGTGTGTGTGTGTGTTAGTGTGAGTGAGTGTTTAAAGGTGGGGGGATGGTGCACTGACACACAAGCTGAAGCTTTTGAATTTTCTGTGCGCTCAGATTAGTCCAAATATTTTTGTGCATATAGTGGCATGTCACTCTTCATCAGTAACATTTTACTCAAAAATAACCCAGTTTAATTCATCTGTTTGAGTCATTGACATTAGCCCAAAGAGGTTATGCGTATTGTTTCTGTCTGTATCTCAACAAGCCGTGCCAGCCTGTGGCGTTTACTCCCTGTGTGTGAAGTACATGTTGACCCTAACATGTGCATACTGTATGTGTATGTTGGTATTTGCATTTTGCGTAGATGATGAATGAATGTCCTCACAGCTACAGCACATGCATGAAATTACACACCACGCCCTGTTATCCAGATGATTGACAGCTTTTCTAAGTAGGTCATCTATGTAAATGTCAGCCTGTCAGTTTACATCAATAGATGCAAAGCAAAGTCAGCACCCTGTGACCAAAGTCAGGCGGGCTTCACTCTCTGTGGCCATATTTACACAACACTGACTGCATAAAGACATATTGCACTGTTAGTCAAAAATATATTCTCAGAATCACAGGCTTTTTTGATCCATTCATGTAGTACTTAACATCATTTACATAGATTTCTAGCTTGTTGCGCTGGTCCTAACCAGCCAAACCACCATGCAATGTCAATTAAGCAATAGGATTTATTAGCTGTAGCCTTATATTTTAAAGCTTGTTCGTATTATTTTCTTACATGATAAACAAAGTTCCCAGTTCAACAGGTAATTCATTCAAACTTACAGATATTTTTATGTTTGCATATGTTTGTAAATGTGATTGGACAAAATATTGGACATACCTTCCAACCCAAACCACACAAACACAAAACCACCACTAACTACAGTACGGCCTTAAAATATATTTTCTGTGGGGTTTTGCATTTGAATGTGTAGGTGTCCCTAATCAACTGGTACCTCAGTGTTTTTCTCCTCCCTCAATCTTTTTAACACACCCTTTCTTCTCTCTACAGACTCTACAGGGCCAATGAGCACAGCCCACACTCACCACTCTCACATGGGTGGCATGGTGGGCCACCCATCAGTCATCAGCAGCTCCAGGCCCTTACCGTCCCCCATGTCCAACCTGGGCTCGCCAATGAATGGCCTGGCCTCGCCCTACCCCGTCATCACATCTTCTCTCGGCTCGCCTTCTGTATCGCTGCCGTCCACACCCAACATGAACTTTGGACCACTCAGCAGTCCACAGGTGAACAAATGTGTGGGTGTTTTGATGGTCTTTAGATAGCAGTGGGCATTGTCTTAATAGGCTGTCTTAATAGGTTTAGGTTCAAATTATGATGTTTGGTGCATTCCAGGTGTAATAAAAAACATGGCTTCACCTTGCCTTTTCCTCAGGTACCTAGTCAGTTGGTGAAAAACATGCAATATCCAGAAAGACATTTGGAAACAGGGTTTGTGTGTTTAAATTACAGACAAGTCAACTCAACATTAAACTTCTATTCATTGCTGCACTCTCTCAAGCTAACAAATTCATCCACAGAGGTTTATATTCCTTCAAATGACTAATTTTGGCAAGGTCCATCTGCGTTAAACTATCTTGTTCTTTGGTTAGTCATGTGACTCTAATTCTTGGAATCTCTGACAGCGGACAGGAGGTTGAAGGTTAGCCATATCGAATGTGTTTGGCTGGCAAACTTTGGCTTTGCTCTCTCTCCCTACCCTTCTGCTGACCTTTAAACTTCTCGCCCTAAAGGTCATCCTTGAGTTCTGTGTTACTGCTGTCATGCGAGGGGACTTAAGACGCACTCCAACTATTAGCCCTTTAATGGATTACTGAGAGAAAGGAGAAAAGGGAAAAAGAGCAGCCTCCATTTTCTTTGGATTTCTTTGCTCTTCCTCACCATTTCTCCTATTTTTTTGTCTTCTCCTGCCACTTTTCTCTGCTGGCTTTAGTCTCTTTCATAGTTCTTTCTCGGTTATTATGCCAAGGTTGTTCATGATCCTATAAATAAATAAAAACAGAAACACCCATATGACTGCCCTTTTTACTGTCTGGCACAAATGACTATGAGAGAAAGGCCTGGTGGTGCGTAGTCTTCTGAATGAACTACAAACCCCACAAGGCTCAGAGCTTTGATGATCGGCACATAAAGAGACACACACAGAGGCTGGATCGAGGCCAGTGCTGCAGGGCACAGCAGACAATGATATACATTGGTTCAATCCCAGTATGGATCTGTGCCTTTAGGGACAGTTGGGGTTGATACGATTCTGTGGTGTAACTTATCTTTTCACTGCTCTGAACTGGTGACCAAGCCGCCATCAGGTCATTGTGTCATGTGACATCTCACACTATTTTCATGGGTGAACTGAAGTTCATGAGCAGTGCTGGGCTGAATTCAATATTTTATTTGTGCCATCCATTCTAGTGAGATTTAGGTTTTCTACTATCATCTCATTTTTATCATCCCTTTTAAAGGCCCGATCAGTATTTCCTGATAATATAAATTACATGTTTATCATGTACAAGTATAGAAATGAAAAGTTTGATTCCGTATTTTGTAAAACATTCATAACTCAGTAATATAATATAATATAATATAGTTATGTTGTAGTGTTTAGGGCTGCAAATAAATATATATATATATATATATATATATATATATATATGTATTCTTTTTTTTCATTACTGAAAAAAATGGCCATCACGATTTCCCAAAGCCCAAGCTGACATATACAAACTGTTTGTTCAATCTGACCTACAACCCAAAGATATATCAAGAAATAAGTTTTGTGGCTCTTTTTCTTGCTCAGAAAAAAAAAAAAAAATCACTTTAACTATTAAACTATTATGAGAAAAGTCCCTGCTTAATTCTCTGTCAAGCAACTACTTGATTCGTTGACAGATTCTGTTTAAAAAGCTGTTAATTTTAGTGATGAGACACATGTCTGGCCCATTAAAGACCCAAGTAAACCTTACATGTGTAAAGCAGTGTGTTCTTCATACCATGTGTTATATAACTAATGTATGATGCATCAATAATCCATACACAGTGCTTTTAGCCATTTTCTTCAGCAGTATGTTTTCTGTATTAAGCAGCATGTACAGTATGTATGAACAACTGTTTGAATTCACCACAAGACTTATTTTTTCAAATCACACGTATAAAATTAATTATTTGTTAAAACTAAACCGTGCACTGAAGAGGAGTAGCTGCCCACTATTGGCTCACATAAGCATGTACACAGGGGGCTGAATGTTCATTTAAGTGACAGTCTGCCTTTGGGGCATCTACAGTGGGAAAAGGTGGTGGTGGTGTAGAGAACTAGTGAGCTCAGGGAAGACTGAAAGACAGAAAAATCTGTTGTATATTCTCCTGTAAGGTCACAGGCCTGAGTTCAGTCTGCCATTTAGAGGATATTCAGAGGAGAGTGCATACTGTAAATAAGTGATAGGAAGAGCCTGAGGTGACTGTGGGAAAGATGTCCTGTATGTCACGCTGCATCAAATATATAGGACAGGAGGGCATATGTAGGTCAGCCTTGTTGTTTCCACTTGGAGTGCAGATGTTTGCACCTAAACAACTAAACAAACAAAAATGTGTAGCACAAATATGCATCCCGCTAGGCGCTCATCGGCAAGAGAGGGTCAAAGGGCACAAGGATGATAAGAGGGAGAGAGAGAGAGAGAGAGAGAGAGAGAGAGAGATGTAGAAGTCAAAAGAAAGCAGGACTAACATCTCCAATATGTTCCACCCCTCTGAGTTATAGGGAGCGCCAATTATTGTAACCTCAGTGGGTTGTTCACACCTTTACATCTCATGGGGCTGCTTGAGCTCACATATGAGATATGTCTCATGGCATCAGAGCCACTTTAATTAAGGTCTGAATTGTTGTGGATCCACCTAGGATGCTATTATAAGAAGCTGATAATTAATGAAAACTGAAATTTGAACTGGTGAAACAAGTTGTGTGTTGATAAGAAATCTCAGTGTCTGAGCAACAAAATTTCACTCTTCTCAGAAAGTGGTAGAAGCTGCGAGCGCCCTCTGCTGTTTGTACATGAGAACTGCACTTCTGCACACGTCACTCCTCTCATAGGCCTCCCCCTGTCAACAAACATTAAAAAACCTGTATGACAAGCCTCAGACAGATGCCTTAGCCCCACCCACTGACCGAGCATGTGATCGCATCCGAGTCACTTTCACAATGAAGTGTGTGGGTGGGGAGAAAAAAGTGGGTAAGCGGAAGACACAGTGAGAAAATAGAGGGAGGGGGGAGAGTGTCATGAGACGGGCTAACACTTTTCACTTTTACTTCCCCTCTGCTTCCTCCCTGCTCTGTTCTGCTCGTTCAGTTCTGCCCACCTCAGCTTCAACTCTTTGTCTCTGTTCTCTCTTCTGTCTTCCTGTTATCCTCAGATGAATTCTATGAACAGTGTTAGCAGCTCAGAGGACATCAAGCCTCCACCAGGCCTACAGAATCTGGGAAACATCAACTACCAGTGTACAAGCCCGGGGGGAATGTCAAAGCACATCTGCTCCATTTGCGGGGACCGCTCCTCAGGTAATGTTAGAGGGTGAAGATGGTGGAGAGGCATGGGCAAACACATTTACACTCCCACTCACCACAAACATCGCCATGCAGACTGACTGATAAAAACATAACAAAGAGATTGATTTGAAGGTTACTTGCCTGGCATTTTGTCAGATTCAGTAGTGCATATGTTGATTTACTCATTGCTAATTTAGACGGTAAAACTCTGAGTGAGCAAGTGAGCTCAGCAATAACTGAAAGTTATTGACATTGCATCACCGCTGCAGAAAGCTGCAAGTCAGGAAAGAGAATGCAAATGGAGAAAAAAGGCATCTTCAGATTTATTACAACATCTATAAAGAGAGGCTTTGTATTATAATTCTGAAATAAATACAGCTAGCCAGGTATTTTTCTCTAGCATCAACAGGAATATCAACAAATCTCATGCCTTGTTTGCCACTGTTGAGAAGCTGACTAATCCCCCAACAAGGTTAGCTGCTGACTTACTATCTCTCAAAGGGTTATGAGGTTGTATCTTCCTTTAGTGAAAACAGATTGAAAATATCAGAATGGCCAATTCCTCCATGTCAAAACAATGTGAACAGACCACTGCTGCAGCAGCAGCACAGAAACAGTTTAGCTGGACTGTCAACATCCACTGGTATCAATACACAAACTCTGGAGGATATAGTGTAGCATCTTAGTTCATCCACCTGCTGTTTTGATACACTGCCAACTAGGCTTTTCAATGTGTTTTCAGTTGCTTGGAAATGGATGTGCCCTTCTATCTGGAATTTTTCCAAAATCACTAAAAAACACTGCAGTTGTTAGACCCCTTCTAAAGAAAGGCATCCTGGATCCTTCAATACTGAATAAATATGGACCGATCTTTAATCTTACCTTTATTGGAGGTTTTTGAAAGCTTCTGATACAACTTACCTACCTTTTTAAATGTAAATTACCTTTTGGACAGAGTTTAGTCTGGCTTCAGACCACATCACAGCACTGAGACTGCACTCATAAAGGTGTTACATGATATTCGTCTCAGTACTGATTCAGGCTGCTTGATCTTAAGGCAGCCTTTGATACTAGGACAATAAAACGCTTGTTGACAGACTGGAAAAGTAGGTGGGATAATCTGGTATAGTCCTCAGTTGGTTCAAATCATATCTTGAAGGCAGGGCCGATGTTGTTGCCATGGGTGATCATAAATCTGAGCGGATCATCATGACACGTGGAGTCCCCCAGGATTTTGTTCCTGGGCCGCTATTTGTCAACCTGTACGGCTCTCTCTAAGTAAAATCATACATGACAGTAATGTTGCGTTCTCGAAGTGACTTCAAGTGGTCTCTTAGACTCATTCTCAATATTTAGAGCAAGTAAACAACTTGATGCAATGTGCTACTATGTGGCCCACAGATTGAACCAACTTGCTGATGATCTTAACCCCCACCCTAGCATCTTTCAAATCTAAATTCAAATCTTTCTCTACTGCACTTTTATTTCCTCTGTTGCATTTGGGGCTACTTTATACTGCACTTTAACTGCACAATGTATTTCTGGTCTATTCTATTTGTATTTTATTTAATTTATGTTTTCTATTTCATTTGTTCTGTTTCTCAAAATCTTAAGTCATTCTCTCTTAATGCATTTTAGTACAGTTTTTATTGCTTATTGTTTTTGAATGTCATGCGAATGATTTTCTTTGGCTGGGTAAAGCATTTTGAATACTTCTAGTGCTTGAAAGTTGCTCTACATTATAAATAAAGCTGCCTTGCCTTGCTGTGCATTTGTGTAGTTGCTAAAATCTTTATTTGTTGTCAAGGTATTTACAAAAGTTTACATGTTAACCCTTTATGTACTTGGAGATATAGGCCTATTGCTGGCACAAAGCAGTACTGATGCTGTGGACTCTTTTTCCACAGGGAAGCACTACGGTGTGTACAGCTGTGAGGGATGTAAAGGCTTCTTCAAGAGGACCGTCCGGAAAGATCTTACCTACACATGTCGAGACAGCAAGGAGTGCCTGATTGACAAGCGCCAGCGAAACCGCTGCCAATACTGTCGCTACCAGAAGTGCCTGGCCATGGGCATGAAGAGAGAAGGTGTGTGTGCAGGTGTGAGACGCTTAAGGATAGTTCTGATGCTGTAGGCTTGTGTTCTGTGATATCTTCGATCCCACAAACCCATTATTACAAATGCATGCTGTGGGGATAAGAATTGTTAAAGCCTGCAGAAATGTATTTAAAATTCTAGTCAAGAATAATACTACAAAAAATACTAATCATGTCAGGCTAAACTCCATGGAAATATGTACAACCTGATGCAGTGTCTTGGATTTGAATAAGTATAGTAGTTTCAGTAATGCTGAAAAGACAGATACTAAAATGATCAGGGATCAGTAAAACTATTTCAAGAACCAGTATGTAGGATTTAGTGGCATCTAGCAGTGTAGTTGCAGATTTAAATCAACTTGTCTCGCCCTCTCATTCCAAGTATGTAGCAGAAACTATGGTGGCTGTGAAATTCGCCAAAAAAATAATTCAATTATCCGTTTAAGTCATTTTTCAAGCAAAATGCCAAACATACTCTGGTTGCAGCCTCTTTATTGTGAGTCTGTGTTTCTTTTCTTTGTGAGAATAAACTGAATGTCTTTAGATCTTAGACTGTTGGTTTTGAAAGAAAGAACATCTTGAAATTTAGGGAATGGGTTTGGGAATTTTTTACAATTTTTCCGACATTTTACAGTCTGCTGTTCATAGTCAAACTGTAGAGCTGAGATTCTCTTACTGTTGTCCAGCGCAGAGTTGAAATTTGTGATATTACGGTTTTGCTGATCTAGTACAGGACAATAAGTATGGGGTGTTTGACCTTAAGTGTATGTGTTTGTGTGTGTGGGTGTGTGTGCAGCGGTGCAGGAAGAGAGGCAACGTGGGAAAGAGCGGGGGGAAAGCGAGGTGGAATCTACCAGCAGTTTCAATGAGGAAATGCCTGTGGACAAGATCCTGGATGCTGAGCTGGCTGTGGAGCCCAAAACAGAGACGTACAGTGACGGCAGCCCCAGCAACTCAGTAAGAATCACAGACACTGACCTTGATTTGGCCAAGCGCATGAACTATTAATCACTGTTTTTTATCATGAGGCTGAGGTGGCACCTAACAGATGGGGGAACCACCGTATGATAAAAATGTGCTGCTGAGTAAAGAAGCTCTCTGCTATAGTGAAGCTGAATGATGGAATATGATCAATCCAAGTGAAAGTCAGAAAAAGATGCTTGCTTATATTTGAATGTTTGAGATTAGTAACCAAATCAAAGATAAATAACACAAGCTGTGTAGGTTTTGGGACTGAATCCAGACTCAAAGTGTTTCTCCGTAACTGAATCAAGCTACTGTTTGTGCGCTGTTCACATAATCTGCTGACAGTTGTTCTGAAGTCTGTTTTTGTTTTATTGCAGTACTTGACTTGAGAATAATCTGAACCTACAGGAGCCTCAGTAGCTCCTCTCCTTCGACTTTGAAAAAAACAATTTGGAAATTTTCATTTATCATTTATCAGGCCAAGTAATTCTTGAAAGTAAAAAAAAAGCATGACACACTAAATAAAAAACCTTTTTGTTACATCTGACCTGGTGGTTTTCAGCTCTCTCTATATATATTTCCTCAATAGCGGGGCCTACTAATCTCGAGTCCCTCTAGCAAGGCTATCTGTGGATTCCAAATCCAAAAAAAGAAAAGTCTCGGAGGAAAATGATAAATTTAATAGTGCATGGACAGATTTGTTTGCTTTCACTACTGTACCAAAGCTGCTGAGGCGTGAACTGCAGGGAGAAATTTAAATTATAACGCTCAAATATGTTTTGCGGTTCCCAGCAGATTTAGTTTTTCTGTTATTTGTTTTTTCCCAAATATGGCTCTTTTGATAGTAATGATTGCTGACCCCTTATGCAATCCCGAAACTAACTAACAGTTAAGTAGGCACTGGGTTTTCCCAATTTTTAGGTGCATCTGTACAATCTCATGCAGTCCAATACAACAGCTCCAAGCTGTTTAACTCTGGTGTCTTTCTTAGTCTTTCTGTCCCTTTGTGCATGTAAACTTCAAGACGTTTACCTCAAGAAGAAATTGTTGGTTAACCAAGCACCCAAAGATATCCGCAGCTCCACCTGCTGTTAGAAAAGCCACTGAAGGAGTTTACCAGCACAATTAATATTTTGTTATTGCAATCTTCTTCTTGTTCCTCTCCAGACCAACGACCCAGTCACCAATATATGTCAAGCAGCAGACAAGCAGCTTTTCACCTTGGTGGAGTGGGCCAAAAGGATCCCGCACTTCTCCGAACTCCCCCTCGATGACCAGGTCATCCTATTACGAGCAGGTAGAAACACACACACACACTCCCATCCATGCAGCAGGAGATACAAAATCAAAAAACATGAAATACAAAAAGAAACAACATCTTATGGTGGTGTAATGTTTCCTTCAGGGCAGTTATTCATCCCCAGGCAGGCAGTCTATTTAAGTCTTTTACATTTGCTCAACACATTTTTGCCATCTAGTTTAATGGAGCAGTGAAACCAAATATAACTGGACTATTTGCCAAGTCCCAACAGTGCGGTTTGCAGCCGCACCGGTGCTGACCTCTGCTGGTGAGAGTTTTAACACACAGGCCTGAATGAGGAAGTAAAAAAAAACACAGACACGAGAAGAATATTTGTAGCTTTAGAAATTCATGTCATATATAATTTATACAAACGTGAGAAGGACTTTAAGGAAGGGATGAAAGGATGGAGAAGTCACAGATGTTTGTTTGTTGCATCCAGGCTGGAACGAGCTCCTTATCGCCTCATTCTCGCATCGCTCAGTCACGGTAAAAGATGGGATCCTGTTGGCGACGGGGCTCCACGTACATAGAAGCAGCGCCCACAGTGCTGGAGTGGGTTCCATCTTTGATAGGTGGGTAGCATTCAAAGACAAGGCAATAGTTACTGTTGTCACACCTAAAATATGAAATAATGTAATAGTCACACTGCTTTAGAACAAGGCTTATTTGCCCTCCTATCTAAAAAGTCTGGTAGTGCTGTCTATCATCGAGATGGTGAAATTGCAAGTTAAATTTGAGAAGTTTGTATTAATCAGCCAACCTCAAACCACTGCAAATATACAACATTATTTTGTGGTCTGAGGTGAGAAAATGTTTGCCAAATGTCTGTATAGGCTACTGCGGCCTTTTGTGGTGTCACATAAATGGAATACTAACTCTTGCAAAATATTTAAAGACTCCCTCTAGACATATTCAGACACATGCAGTGTTGTCTGCTTGGAATAATAATGTGTGTTTGATTTATTTTATTTTTTTCACAAAAAAGTTACTGCTTCTGCTTCATTAGAAATTACAGAATCTATCAATATGAACATTTTCTGGAGTTTTCCAGTTTTCCTGCTCCTACTTCATTGTAAAGTCCATTCTCAGTGTATGTGCATTGATGGCTTCAAGTTTCTACAACACACTTGTAGAAGTTGCGTACTGGACCAGGACTGACTTACACACTATTTGGGATTTTAAAATCAGATTTTCAATGAGCACAGAGAAACTTTCCACTTTCAGCAGATGAATGTGGAAACATCCTTCTAGTGTCAAACTCTGCACATACAGCATTCTGCACAGTGAAGATCAACCATCCAACTGTGGGAAGATACAAGAGTAGTGGGGCTTTAACAAGAAATGGGGAGAAAGTATATATTTTGTGTTTTGGGTCCATTAACCTTCATTGTCAACACTCTCTAATGTTATTCATTTGATCTCCCGCAGAGTCCTGACAGAGTTGGTATCCAAAATGAAAGATATGCAGATGGATAAGACAGAGCTCGGCTGCCTGCGAGCCATCGTCCTCTTCAACCCAGGTCAGCTCAGCCTCCATTTTTCCAGTAAAGACACCGTGGCTTTGAGATATTGTGGCTTTAATGTTTTATCAGTTTAATGTTTGGCCTGATTGTGAGTATGTGTTTGTTTCAGATGCAAAAGGTCTTTCAAACCCACCAGAGGTTGAGGGGCTGAGGGAAAAGGTTTATGCCTCATTGGAATCGTACACAAAACAGAAATACCCAGACCAGCCTGGCAGGTAGGAAATGCATACCATTACAGCCTCAATCAATATCAAATACCATTATTTAATTGCTGCCTTGTGTTGCACAGTACAGTGAAGTGTGCAGATTACATTACCGAACAGCTCTTACATAACTTAAACAGTTACATTTAAAGGGAGTGCATGTTGTTGAGGAGTTGCAATTGATTATTTTTATTTACTGTTGGGAGCTAAGTAAGATCAACAGGTGAGATAAGAGCTTTCAATTTCAATTTAATGCTGTGGACACTTAAAGTTATAATTGATAGCACAACAGAAATGAGAATAACATAAGATATAAAATATTACCCTATTGGAAAAAAATATTGATAATGTTATGTAAAAGCACTGTATTAAAAGTCAACTTTTTGCATTCAAAATTAACATTAGTAAATTAAACTTAAAGTAAAAGTCAATTTCAGGAGGAGGAGTGTTAAACTACAGATGCTTTTAGATGTATGCAGCATTTTTTTAAGTTAAGTTGTAGGTGGTACTAGGTCTGACTAAATACACTGTTTCATAATATGCAAATCAAACAGTGAAATGCAAATGCATAAATCTTGATAAAAAAAAAGTAACTAGTAACTACAATTGTAGTAGTAAATATATTTTAATCAAGAATGATAGAATATTGTAACCAAAGTTGTGATACAGTTTTATAGATGTTTGAATGGTAAACATGATGATGATTTTCTACATAATAGGAAATGATGATAGCACTTTTTTCTCCTTTTCATACCTTCCGGCAGGTTTGCCAAGCTGCTCCTCCGCCTGCCCGCCCTGCGCTCCATCGGCCTCAAGTGTCTGGAGCATCTGTTCTTCTTCAAGCTGATCGGGGACACGCCTATCGACACCTTTCTGATGGAGATGCTGGAGGCTCCGCATCAGATCACATGACACCAGTCCCCCCCTTCCCCCTGTATATACTCCCACGTTGTCAGCAATATGAAGATGGAATAAAAAAAGACTTGATTCAAACTGTAAAACAGCATATTTTGTACCTAGCAAAACATTGTAATTAAAATTGAACAAAAAGTATTTTGAGGTTGTGGGGCCGGGTGGAGTCGTGAGACGGAGGATCGAGTACACTGTCAAAATGAATTCTAATAGAATTGTTAACAGATTACTTTTGTAAATAGATAATTTCAGGTGTCCGTTTTAAAAGCAACCCAATGCAATTTGAAAAAGAATCATATTTTATTCAAAGAGGAATTGTATAAAAAAAAGAAACCATCCTTGAATTTCTTAAAACACATTTGAGAATTCTTACAGAATAAAGTTATTTAAAAATGTATCTGAAACGTGTTGTCTTATTTTGACTCATTGTATAATATAATATAAAACTGCACCACAGTTAGAGCTAGATGGATCTGAGTGTTTGAGGCCAGTGCAAATATTGTTTAATTGACTGATATTTCAGATATGTCAGTACCCTGCAAGTTTTACTGTTCCGATTCCTTTAAACTAGGATACATCACTGTATGATGTGGTAAATCCATCACATTGCGATTATTTTGACAGATATTGTGACTGCAATGATTCACAATTATAGCAGGAATTATAATTTTTGCATCACAAATTTAATTTTCACTGAAAACACTATTAAAACCATGATGATGGTGAAATGATTTAGAGTCTGTACCAAACAAACAAAAAGCAAAATATTTGTAGGCCAGGGAACCTCAGCAGCACTGCAGTACTTTATAATACAATACTGTTTTGTCTCACATTTTACCTTTATCAAAGAAATTGCAACTTCTGCTATTTGATCATACTGTGATTTTGATTAATTATGCAGCCTTACTTTAAAATCCAAATATTGTTGACAATCTGAAACATATTTTTTATTATGTGACCCTGAAACAACACAAAGGAATTTCTTTAATACAGTAATATATTTTAATGCCATCAACTCATTTTCTCATCACATTTTCTTTGTATTATTTCACAGACAAAAGCAGCCCGGAAATACTGAGTTGAATATATACTCTGAGTGAAAGCCTGTGTTACAGGCTCTCTTTTAATGAAACAACTGTTGTCCCTTCTGTATATTTCCAGCCGTTGGCCACCAGATGGCGTCCACAGAGTGTAAACAGGACCACACAGATGCTGCTTTATAGCATGTTTGACATCCATCTGTCTGAGCAGATTCCTGTATCCTCCTCTTCATGGTTCCAGTAAAGCCTTACCCCTCAGCACCAAGATCTGGAATGGTGTAAAGACTTTAAAATAACAAAATATGGAACATAGTGGAGTCCGATAAATCCAACATGCCGATATATTGGTTTATATTATCACAGATATATCTCAACAGTGTGTCGGCTGACTATAACAAGACATTGCAGTACTGTACAGAAATACCAAAGATATGTTTGAGGTGTTATAGAAAGATTGAAAATAATGTGCTGTGTTGTATATGTTCATACATATGTCCTTTAAGAAAATGCATATGACCAAATATTAAAACTGTCAACTATCAATATCGTATCAGCCTGAAAATAAAGTCCAACATATCTGAGCTTCTTAGAAAGTAAGTCTTGATTTATAGCACCTCTAAAATTGTATTTAAAATATCTATCTATCTATCTATCTATTTATCTATCTATCTATCTATCTATCTATCTATCTATCTATCTATCATACAACAATCAAGAATCTTTGACAAATCCCTTCTTAATGACCTTTTAACCTGCTCTGTACTTCCTGAACACTATGACTTATTAGTTTATTATGAAAAAAAAGACAGAAAAAGAAACCTTTCATGAGCGTCTCTGGTAACTTTGAAGCATTCAACGTGGGGACAGACAGACAGACAGACAGACAGAGGGGGGGGAGTGAAGAGCGAGAGGGGGAGAGAGAGGTAACCGGCACCTGCACGTGGAGGAAGTCTCTCTCTCTCTCTCCCTCTCTCTCTCTCTCCTTCCCGTTCACCCCTAATAGGATAATTGATAGATAGCCTAAATAGTCAATAACAGTGGACTCAGAGAGGTTGTCGGAAGCTCTGAGGAGAAACTTTGCAGCTTTCTGCTCCGAGCAGCAAGTTGCAGCAGGACTCTGAGCGCCGGAGATGCTCTGAGGAGAACTGGGAGTTGATAACCAAAAATACTTTTCTACCGACCTTTGTACAGGTATGAGCTTTTTGAACTTAAATAACTGTCTTTAAATTGTTATTTTAAAATATTTATTTTCCCTCAATTAACTTTTGGTCAAAAATATATTTCACAATGTTTCAGAGGATTGCGATGGTGGATCGACCGGCATTAAGCTTAGGTGGGTAAAACTTGATGACATAATTGCATTAATCAACTTTACTGAGTAAGATTTAGAATTCATTTCACTTGTGGTATTTGGTTTTTAGCACTGCTATTTGCACATGGTCATCAAACGAACTTAATAGCCTATTTGGTCAATTTAAACGGTCAAAAACAATTAAAAACAATTGACTTCTCAGTGGGATATCCACTTTTTAATAAACAAACTGCGTATTTAACTACTTTTGCCTCACATTATAACGAGGTAAAGTCGCATTTTGATGCCCCCCCCTCCATCAAACCTTGTTCAGCCAAATTAGCCCAATATTTCAGCTGCGTCCTGCTGATTGGAAAAGTGTCCTAATTAAAGGATTTCCCCATCATTGCAGATATGGATCAGAGGGCAGTGTGTGCCGGATGCCACCAGCTGATCAGAGACAGATTCCTGCTCAGAGTCACTGACGGCCTCTGGCATGAGCAGTGTGTGCGGTGCGCAGCGTGCGGGGACGCGCTCACCAACTCCTGCTTTCTGCGGGACCGCAAACTTTACTGCAAGCGGGACTATGCTGAGTGAGTGCTGATAACTCTTCCTTATTGTTTGTTTTCTCCTGATGTTACAGTTGAAATCATAAAAAGGTTAAGCATACATATAACCTTCCTTCTATCACTTTTAAACCATGGCTTCTGCTTCAGATTTTCCAGGATTATGACATCTGATCTTACAATGCCACTATTTCTCAGAGAAATAATACATAATGCACGTAGAAATACAATTGAATTTGAGTTTAGAAAAATGTGGCTTTTTCAAGAGCTACCAATATCATGCCAGTTTTTCTCCATGATGTAAAGTCATTTGAATTCAAGGATTTTAAGCTTGGTACTATATATATATATATATATATATATATATATATATATATATATATAAATTCATTTTCATTGTGATAATAATTTCTGCAAAAAAGTATGTAATATACAAAAATATCACATTTTAGCTGCACTCCATTCTTGTTTAAATACAAGATAGTTCTACAGTATATTCTAGTTTTTTCTAGTCCCGTTCCTGCACTTTTAGATTTGGCACATGCATATACATTGCAAATATACTTCAAATATCATAGTTCATGTTATAGCAAAAAAAACATCTAAATGTGTTTTACAAATTTAGGCAAACCTTTATTTTTATTACAGGCTGTTCATTTTATTTTGTCTTATCTCATTCATTTAATTCTATTTTTTGGCACGGGGTCCAAAAATTATTGTGTGTTATTAGCCAGTTTTTACAACAGAACCCTTGTCCAGATCTGACCTTGACTAAGAGTGTGTGTGTGTGTGTGTGTGTGTGTGTGTGTGTGTGTGTGTGTGTCCATATGAGAGAGAAAGGACCAGAGAGAAAGCAAGACAGTGGGGAAACAAGTAATTTCTCTTCATAGTAACTTTAACATATCTATTCTAACTTAGTACATACTGTGTTATGTGGTACATTTTAAATTTTATGGTAAAAGCATTGTGTTCTCAGTGTGTTTTGTGTATGTATGCACATATGTAGTTTGTGTATGTGCATATATGGTGTAAGTTGACTTCCAGGGAACTTGGCAGAGTGCACTAAGAGAAGAAGGTGACTGTAGGTGGAAGGGGTGGCGAGGGAGGGAGCTGGAATGTGAGAACACTATTGCATAGTGTACATCCACACACACACACACACACACACACACACACACACACAAAACAACACGATCACACCTTCACACACGTACAGCACACAACCAGGGGTAGAGCTCAACTGACACATTGTCAAAATGTGTTAAAATTTCGAGGCCCATTGGCGTGGCAACTGCAAGCTGGGGACAACATATGGTCTAGCCCCCCCCCCAAAAAAAAAACAACCCCTCCCACCATCATCACCCATCGCCCGATCCACTGCCACTGTCTCATCCCCTCCTTCTTGTTTGGAGGACCAAAACATGCTCTCACCTAACAAGAGCCAAGACGAAAAGTGAACACCCTAACAGGCAGCAGCTCACATTATTTCTGAACGATTTAGTGACGGCCTTTCTGCCAAGCAGGAAGGGAAACAAGAAATGTTGCACTCATTGGTCAAAAATGCTCTCCGCTATCATCTTCCCAGCTAAATTACACTGTAGTGGTATTGGAGGCCTGTTTACCTTTGCAGGCAGAGTATTTGTTAGCGAAGCATTTAAAACATGCCGTTTTTATGAAAATGGATAGATGGAAATCAGAGTGGATTCTTGTAAATTGCTTCGTGTGATTAGTGGAGATCATTTGGCTGAAGCACAGAGAAAAGAGCAGGACTGAGAAGTAATTAGGAGAGTAGAGCCATATGTCAGAAGGTCTGGTGCATCCCTATAAGAGAGACGGTGAGGCTGGTGTGAACTTATTTCGGGGGACAGTGCGCTCCACGAGCCTTGGCGTTATGTGCCGTGGCATCTGGAAAGCTCTGCTCACAGCAGCCCCTGTGTCGAGCGATGGGATAACGCCCAGCCGACCGTGAGATATCTGACCTGACCAATTAGCAGGAGGCCTGGTGCCAGAGCTCTGCCTCCGAGGTCTCACGTCTCCACCTCCCCATTCGTCCTGTCTTTGGTGTGGCACCCTATAACACATGAGCACCACTTTTGTCCACGATGAGGGGCTTTAAAATGTGTTCCTCTCGCGGTGCAAACTGTGTTCTACTCCCTACCCTTCCTTTTATCCAGGACTAGTGTGAAGCCAGCTCGTAAGTGACAATTATTCCATACTGTGACAACATTTGTCTCTTACCACATGCTGTATTTTCTGTCTGAATTTTGCCTTGTTTGTCCCTTTGCTCGCGTGACACATCAGTGCCAGACAGACCACAAGGTTTAGCCTGTTTACGGAGGCTGAAAGACAATAAGGCCAGTATTTGAATTCCCTCAACAGAGCAGTTTATATTTCTCTTCACTCCAGGTTCACCAGTGCCTGCTTTTATTACTGCATCTAAAAGTTGGTGCATAACTAGTAGCAGAATGGTGAATTATTTTATATATTAAGATAAAAGTATAGATTTCATGGCATCAAACAAAAAAATGGGCTACAAAACTAACTAAAACACATCAGGATAATAAAACATACAAATAAAATAATAAAATAACCAAGAACATGAACAAAAAGTATTCACACTGGCACCTGGAGGCACCCTGGGAAGTTGATCTTTTTTAGATACTTGTACATGTAACAGATAAAAAAAACAGATGTGTGTTCCTACAGTATCTAGATAAAAGGGCAGTTCTTTGCATCCTACAGAATATTATATCTGTTAAGCTTAAACAGATATATTGTCATCCAGAACAGATTAAATAATTGTTTAGGTTCCAGTGTTGTTTGTGTCATGGATTTTCAGGCTGTTTGACAACAGTTGGAATACATATGTATCAATTACTGGAGCAGTGTAACTCATGCAGTGCAGCACCAGAATGTAAAAATGAGGGAAAATGTGATTTAAAACATTAATAATTGAGTCAGTAATTTCCACTGTGGTTTCACATCATGATGTCCTGTGGCAGAATTTGTTTTAACTCCATGATTTTATTTTGTCTTTATAGCTTAACACGTTAATGTGAGCTGAAGTCTTATTAGTCCACAGACCAACTCACCTCATTGTTTGTGCCTTTAGCAACATTTACAAAAAACACTGACAATCATGGGATTGGCATAAATTCCAGAGATAACCTCTGGAGAGTTTCTAAATTAATCATTAGTTGATCTTGATGCTTTTATGGATAAATTTTCTTTTGGCCATCCTTTGTAAATTAATATATTAGTCTTAATAGTTCTTGTATGATGAAAATAACAATAATGAAAGTCTGCTTTCTTCCATGGCAGCGTCTTTATATATTTTTTGATATATTATTAGGTTTATTTGTAAAAAAAGAAATACTAATTTCAAAGACAAAACAACACATCAGAAGACTGTCCCAGATATTAAAGAATATTACTGACATAATTGCATTGTCCATAGAATTTATTTGTTTGCTTGACCCATATCGGCCACACAAGACACACAATACATAACACACACTGTACTGTAATTTAATGACGCCGTATGCAAATTTTTGCCTGACAATGTGATGTTTAGGGTGGTCAGATTGTCAGCAGATTTAGATTGGCTAAACGGTTCAGTGGACAGGTGGACTGGACATCAGATTGGTCGTCAGATCAGCGGTGTGACTGGCGGTGCACTTGACCCGCAGATCTGTATCTGATACACGCTCTCTCTTGGTGTGTGTGTGTTCAGCAAAAGGATCCAGGTTAACCTGATCCAGAAACAGGATCTGTCTCTCTGCATGTCCACTAGACCAGCAGTCTGTTTGCCTGATCGCCAAAGGTCAGCACTGAAGTCAGGGCAAGAACAATGAGAGGGGAGGGCTTTGCTCTGGAGCTTGTGTGTGCGATTTTGCTAAACACTCATCTTATTATACAGTGCATCTACCTTGAGAGTGCCTGACCCTGGCCATGTCAGTGTGGATGAGTGCAGCAGGATTTTGCTGACTTATTTCTCTGTAATGATCTTGTCACTAATTGCCACGTCTAAATCCAGCGTGACTGAGTGTTCCCGCTCTCCTTGCTGGGCCGCTGGGCCAATCATGTCAACGGAAACTCTGAAATATTAAACACCTTGAGCTTCTCCATAAGTATTGGAGGTACTCTTACCTTTGCATTAACAACGCTTAAGAAAACTGGGTATAGTAAGACGAACTTGGCAAGGCGTGTAGGTAATGGAAAAGCGATTCTTGAAACATGAATGATCTCACATCATTAATGCCCATAGTTTCTTCTCCACTGAGCACTAGCATTAGCATCACTTTGAGAGATTAAATCAAGTACTTTGCTGCATCATAGAAACATTCCGGGTATTTCCTCCGCCACACTTCCTTTGAAAATGTTTTCCTCGATGCATCTTGTGTTGCCACAGGAATGCACATACCACAGACGGTATGTTGGCCATATTAAAGCGCATACCATTGAGGCCGTGGAGCAGACGACTCGGATGGGTCAAGCAGCCCGCCTGACCCTCCTGAGCTGCTGGGAATGGGCTTTACCGTTTCCCTAGCGACCCCACAGCAACAGTGAGAGGTCCCAGCAATGTTTGGCTTTAGGATGTTGCAGCTCCAGACCTTTTGACAGGGATGTCTCAACCTGGGTGTTTGCTTTATGTTTAGTCTGAGTTTCTGTTTGTTTGTAAATATTGTGCTAAATTTCCATTTTAGATATGTTTAAAAGGAAGTCAAATGCTTTATTTGTTTCACTTAAAAGTGAATCTGAAATCTTTATTTTAGGTGAATTTTACTGAAACCGCCTATTGCTAAAATGTGTGCTTATGTTCACTTTTATACCAGAATGGCTTTGGGCATAAAAATGCCAATCAGGGGGAAATAATTAAACATTTTTGTGGTATGTTATTTATTTGTCTGGATGGTGCAAATGCTGTGGATCTTTTCCCTTAAAACCACAATTATAACTAGACCAAATTAAATTATTGATTAAAGAAAAATAAGTTTAGCTTCAGGTTTTTCTGATGAAACAGAAATGATAGCTGTGGTTTATTATTTCTCTTCCACACACATAGGTGGCCAATGCAAGATAAATACTAAAAGGTTAATATAACTCTGGAAAGTAATATTTTCCATTTGTCCATGAGTAGTTGCACATTGATCAAACATGATTCAAGTTACATTATTCCTTTTTTTCCAGACAGCTACAAAGTGGACAAAAAAAAATCTTTGATTGAATCAGTGATGTATTTAGGCTCTCCTTATGAGCCACATAAAGTATTTTTATGTGAAAAGAAAAAGGTGGGAAAAATGCTGTCACTTTCTCATGCCTCTGGGCTGACTGGTCTGGTGACCCAGTCAGGTCTGGAGACAAACACCAGCTCTAGAATGATGACGCATCATCCTGTGTGACAGACCCAAAATGCCGCGGTGTCAGCCAGCGGACAATGGTCCTGCTGCTTGGGGGCTGGCTCTGTCTTTGTCCCGCTCTGGTTAAGCAGACTTAAGGATAATTCCGCGGATAATTCATGGGACCGGCGGCTCAGCCTCTCCCACCGGGAGATCTGATTCCCCCCCTCTGCCTGGAGCCATGGCCTGCCGAGAGCTTTTCTCCTGCCTCCCCAGGAGCACAGCCTCGGACACGGCAGCCGGAGCCACGGCAACAGTCTCTGAGGCTAAGCCCACCAGTCCTGGTTGCCAGGCGCTAAGATGCACACCCGCCACGCTAAGAGTATGTGCCTGAGTGGTCGGGGCAGGAGAAGGAGGAGGAGAGGGGAGAAGTCAGGTTGGCAGTTGTTTTGAGTGACAGCTCGACTCAGCAACATTCCCCAAGTCAACCAAGCATTTTCTTTTCTCATGGAGTCCCATCTTACTGAGGTGTGAAGGGTCCTCAAGTGTCTCAGCTTATACTCAAGCTCAGCCAAACAAAAGCGTTACTCTCTTATTTACTGAGCTCTCACAATTTCTCACAATTTCCTCCCTTGTTTCACCCCCCGTCCTCCTATCCCTCTCTCTAGATTGTTTGCAGTGCGTTGTGGGGGCTGTGCGGAGGCCATCTCTCCCACAGAGCTGGTGATGCGTGCAGGGGCCGCTGTGTTCCACCTGCGCTGCTTCACCTGCAGCGTCTGTTCCTGCCGCCTGCAGACTGGAGACCGCTGCGTCCTCAGGGAGGGACAGCTACTGTGTGCCAGAGAGGACTACCACCAGTGTCTGGCCAGCCCGACCTCCTCCGACACAGGTACAGGCTGTGTACAGTGTGTGTGTGCGTGTGTGTTTGTATATGTCACTCTTTGTTCCTGATTTTTATTAATTTGTGTATCCTTTGCCGTTTTGTACAATTAACAATAGATTTGTGACAGTTTTAAAGTAAGACTTGAGTTTGTTGTGTCTAGCACTGGGTCAAAATAACCAGATATCTCTAACCGTATAGTTTCTGGCAACTTAGCATTAAATAGACAGTATGACATTGTGCCACATTTTGATCTAACACCAACTTTTATTTTAATGTTTATGACTATGACTAAAATTACTGCTGGCTACTACTTTTCCATCTACTCATTAAGAAATTATGAGTATCAAGTGGTCCATTTTATCAGTCTAGGTTGTTAAAAAGCATTCTGGAAAAATAAAAGGGAAATACAAACTGAAGCTAAGGTCGGGGGAATGTGTAGATAAATTAAACCAAAACAAAATAACAGATTAGTGTATAAATGATGCATTGAACCTCTCAGATTGATGGCATGAATTTTCCTTTTTTGTCTCTCAACATTACTTTTGTTAACCCGAATGCCTTGTAGGTGAATAAACATTTACTTTTCAATCATGTCTGCCTACTAGGTAAAAGTGATGAGGAAGAAGAAGAGGAGGTGGAATCTGGGAGGGTTACAGGCCGACGAGTTAGATCAGAAGACCTGGAGAGCAAACGTCCCAAAAGACCACGCACTATACTGACCACTCAACAAAGACGGACCTTCAAAGCCTCATTTGAGGTCTCATCCAAGCCTTGCCGAAAGGTACAGTGTTTATTCTGTGTTCACCCAGTAGTCTGGACTCCATAGTTTCTGTTCTGGATATGACATTGCACAACGTATGTTTGTATAGAGGGAGTCTATATTGTTGTTTTGAAGACAAACCCTAACCTTAGAAATAAGCATCAAACAGTGTTATAGTATAGCATAGTTGTTTTATGTAGTTTTGTTTAATGACGAGATCCTCAAAGTAGAGTAGTCTACCTCAGAATATGAACAGAAAACCATTGTATCGTGTAATCATGCTTCTCGCAAAGACCAAAGAAATAACTCCTCATTTCAAAATTATAGAAGTTAGCCCAGAATTAGTGGCAGGATTTCAGCTATCTACTGCATATAGTAGTGCTGTACATTACAGACATAACTTCCAAAAAAAAATAATCCAAAAGTCAAATCAATTAGGAGTAATTTCTTATCTTCTATAATTATATATTATATATTTCATAAAGGTTTTATCTTTTCCTCCTTGTTTGAGGCGGATTGGTGATTCAGATTTTTTAACCTTCAAGTGACCTCTTCTCTGTTTCTATTTTCCTATTTTTTACCCTCCCTTTCTTACTTTCTCCCTCCCCCTGAATCTTGATCCAAGGTAAGGGAGACCTTGGCAGCAGAGACTGGTCTGAGCGTCCGGGTTGTGCAGGTCTGGTTCCAGAACCAAAGAGCCAAAGTAATACAAAGTACACGCACACACACAAACACACACACACACACACACACACACACACACACACACACCTACACCTACACCTACACACACACACACACACACACACACACACACACACACACACACACACAGTCATATGCGCTACTAATAAAAGGACTCTTTCTGCACTGTGTTTGTATGCCAGAGTGGAAATCAGCCTGGCTATCTCTTCATACAGGAAACTGATGACATCTCACTGCGAGATCACTGTAGATTAAACCCCATATTTCCTCACAAAGTGGGCTCATGTGTGGCTTCCCTCCACCACTGAAAGATGTCCTTTAGCTGACTGTTAATACTTTGCAATTGAGTGAACACACTCGTATGCCTGGGTGGCAGAGGGACTGTGGAGTGAGAAAAATGTTTTACATTAGGCCTGTTTGTGAGCTTTAATGTCTACCGGTGCATGTTTTTTAGATGAAGAAACTGGCCAGGAGACAGCTTCAGCAGCAGGAGCAGCAGCAGCAGACTCAGGAGCAGCGTGAGCACCCATCACATCACACAGGTATCTCACTGCTTTAAAATGTGCTCTTTTACTCCCCTATGGTATGATATCCTAAAGATAAAATATATTCTTTATAACTCATTTTCAAAGAAAGAAAACACCATATGCTCAAAGATATTTTCCAACATTTTGTAGAATATAAGCAGTTTTTTAAAGTATCTTTTAGCAGACAGAAGTGAGTAATCAACATTACAAAGGCAGGAGCAGAGGCACAAAAGCTCACAAAAAAAGACATGATTGTAAGCGACAGCAGTGAACACCAGCTCCTGTGTGTCTCCTGTGCCTCACAGCGCCCTCCCGTGGTAGTTTGACCTCTGAGATGGAGCGCCTAGGGTCCTCCTATACCCACATTCAGCAGCAGCACCAGATGGGACTCACCACACTGGAGCAGCAGGACTATGACATGGACCCCTTCAGACAGGGCCTGACCCCTCCTCAGATGCCAGGGGATCACATGCACCCCTATGGTAAAGACTTCAGTGCTGTCAAACCATGATGGATAATTACATGTTTGAAGTATTGTTCTACAAAGTTTCTGAGATTAGTAAAACTAAGAAAAAAGATTTCATAAAGACATACAATGTGTTATATATATATATATATATATATATATATATATATATATATATATATATATATATATATATCTCCATGCAATTCAATTTGTGGAGTAGCTCCAATTTCATTCAATTTTCTTTTCGGCTGTCCAAAATAATATCATAAGTAATGATATATCGTGGGTGAACAAAGTAAGGAATGTAACAGTAAAATGACATATTAGAATATAATGTAAGACAACAAAATCACCAACCATGACCAGAATCAACCCCTTATTAAAATGGAACATGATATTCTTTACAAAGATAGTGTGTAGTGCAGGGTTTTTGTATTGTATTTTATTATATCGTCAGTTGTTTCTGTTATTTTGTATAATGCAAAAGTCCTTTAGAGCTCAAGTTATAACAAATTATAACAAATTATATTTTTACTTAAAGGGGGTACTTAAGCAGTTTAGTGTTGCAAAATTGGTTAAATGTAGTAAAACAGAGGTGGAGATATCAGTCCTACATTTCCCAAAATGCAACTTGAAAGTGCCAAACTGTTTTCACAGGCTTAATAGTACTCCTAGTAATGAATAAGCTGAACTTCATGAGTAAAATCAGTCCCACTTTCAACCAACCAATGTTCAGATTACAGCCTAACTATCCAGTGATTAATGATGTTGTGTCTTTTTTAGGTTTCAAGGGTCTGTACAGTGATATGGACAGGGACCCTTTGTGTCATGTAGCTGACAGCGACTGCCTGTCCCTGGGTGACTCTTCTCTGCTCACCCCTATTGACCGCCTCTACTCCATGCAGGACTCTTACTTCACCTCCTGAGGGTGAAATCGGACTTGGTGAGAAGCGGTGCGTCTCCCTCACTCAGCCCCGTTCTGTGGTCTCATCATTTATCTGTGCACAAGGTAGTTGAAGAAGTGGTTGCAAAATTACCGCCAAGGGGACATGGGTACACTGTGATACCATGCAATATACCATGTGCACCTCCATATAAACACGATTACACTACTGCCTCTTATGCTTTACAATCCCACTGTACAACACAGGCTCCTGTGTAGGCATGATACCTCTCTCACTATGTTTGAATGTTAGATCATGAGATTATATCTGCATCTACTAATGTAAATAGCTGTTTTTGGGTGTGCATTTGTATTTATTCTCACAATGTGTGTATGCTGTTCATCTTGAATGAATCAACAATGATCAATAAATAATGGTTATGATACAGTGAATGTCCAGTATAAAATGAGTGGCGTAGTGAGTATGAAGCACAGGCTGATTTATTATGAAGATGGGGTATTCATGCTGAGGGTTAGAGCCGGGTCAGTCCATCCTCGGTGCTTATCAGTCCAATCTAGGTGACAGGTCAGCAAGGCATCTTCCCCTGGCTGTTGGGTGGATCATCAGATTGTAAAAAGCGGGGCTATGACAGCTGTATGGGTCAGTGGCAGGTAAGCATCACATCCACGCCGCCATCATCAACGCTCACATTGTGCTCCTCGCGGTCAAAGGCCCTTGCTGCATTTTTCTGCCTTTTCCTTCCTCCAGTCGTAGAGGACGGGAGGTGGGGGGGACCACCCAGGCACTGTGCCCAGCTGGAATGCACCAATCCTGGGGAGGAAGGCTGAGAAACCCCTGGGAGGGGGCTCCAGACAACGGAGGGGCTGAAAGCTGTGTCAGGGGAGAATGCCTAGGGTGACACAGAGATATGAAGACCCACTGTATGGAGTGCCTCCTTGCCCCAGCCATGAACCCTCTCCTGGACCATCTCATATTTCCCACTATGAAATCAGACCTTGCAGAGCACAGAGCGCAAGTCAATGGTCAGGAACAATCTAACTGTCTGTCACCGTGGTATGCTATTGCCAGCCAGAGCTAAAGAAGTGTGCAGCAGGGTATACTGAGTGTGTTTCTTTGAGTCTGCCTTTGTATCTGTGTCTGTATCTGCTCTAAGTGTCTGCTGGCATGTGGATGTGTGCATGCTCATGTGTTGGGAGGAACAACACTCTTTGTTGTTGGGACTAAAGTATCATAATGCATTTCCTTGTATCTTTAGAGGTAGATGAAGGGAGAAAAGCCAGACTTAAATATCAGGGAAGGAAGCCAAGGTGGTCACCTGCGGGGCCTTTTCCCTTCTTGTGCGCGAGTCTGTGTGCAGTTGGCACGCATATATGGTTGCCAGCAGCAGTGGGTGGGATGAGAAAAATAATCAAACCGTGATCATACGGTCACAGCAGGTAGCAATAACCTCATTATTATTCTGACGGTAGCCAAACAGTTTCCTGTCAACAGTTCGGTTATTTATTGCACCCTCCATGCCAACCACAGGCCACAAACCCTCTGTCTTTTAACCGCTATAATTGGCTTCATGCTGTTGCAGCGCCAAGACAGATGCACACACTTTGCTGATGGTATTCCATTGGCCATTTGCTGCTCATATTAAAAGTCTGGTGGTATACTATTGGCACAGATACACAAGGAATATTCTATACAGTAGATACAGCCATACAGTCGATATTTCATCATTCAGACAATGCATTCAAACCTACATTGTTAAATTAGTCTCAGTTCAAATGCAATATACTGTAGTTACTGTGGGGGTAGTGAATTGCCCCTAAATATGGGATCACTGCCCAGTGTGACACATTGAGTTGAGACTGATAATAGATCACCTCCTCACCACTCAGTGGCAGGAGATTTCTGGCCACTAAATGTGCTAAATTGACACTTTGTGGCAGTTTGGCAATCTCAGAGGTTTTCTGCCACTTCCCCAGTTGACCCTACAGTATTAGTTCCTATGGGGGAGGTCAAATGTGGGTAAACTGTGCTGCTAGGGAGGGCACCAGCAAGACAGAGTCACCCCATACTACACCAAATGACACTGAACATTGTTGAAAGATTGCCAACATTGATCACATGCTTAATGTGCAATATGGGTGTCTAAAATAAAATAAAAGGTGACGATTCAAGGTTTGTTGATATGAAGATTTGTTTATTGAAAATTAAGCATTATACAAGCAGCAGAAAAAAACTCCACACAAATGTTACTTTATGTAATATATCATGCATCAATTGTGTATCATGATTTGGGTTCTTTAAAAACAAAAGGTGAAGGTTTTCATGTAAAATGTGGATTATTATTTGATATGATTGAAGTTCTAATCCTTCTGTAATCTTTTGGTACCAGTATCACACAATAGGAATCTTCATATATTAATAGCAAGCATTACGCTGCAGTGTTTGAAATGATTTGCTGCAAAAATCAAGCTTTAAAAAACAAACAAAAAAAAAAAAATCAAAATTCAAAAGCTGGATTCTCTCTGGCTCCCCATGCTGGTGCATCAGACCTAACCTTATTTCCTGTAAAGATCAGAAATAAGGATCAATCATATACTGTGAGTTCTACAACATGCTGTATGTGTGAAACCGTACAGCATCATCACAGTAGGTCTCACCTTTTTTCTTAAATCGTGTCATAATCAACAAAGCAAGTCCTATCAGGGCGAGTGGCACAACAACAGAAGCTGCTCCTACACCAGCATACATCAGCATGGCAGTCCCCAACGGCATACCATTGACTGGAACACATAAAGATCACAGTAAATACAGGGTTTTTTTTACTGCAGGTTTTTTGGTCAGCACATCAATCATCATTTTTTAAATTTCCATACCTACAGCCTTCTCCTCTAGTGCCACCAGCAGGTTCACATTTGTGGTTTTAAGTTAAAAAAAATGGATTGCCATGACATTTTCTACACACATTCATGTCACCCTCAACACTATTTTCCTCTAGGGCCACCATCAGGTTAAGATTTATGTCCAATAAGTTGGTTAACATACTAAATTAAGATGGTGAACATGGTAAACGTTATACCTGATTAATATCACCATGTTGGCATCATCATTATGAGCATGTTAGCATGCTGACCAAAATAATTTGTACCTGTGCAGTTAGGCAGACGGTCACTCCAAAACCCAGTGGAGGAGCAATACAGCACCTCTGTGCCATTCAGGGAGAATCCCTCCCCACAGGTGAAAAGACACTTGGAGCCAAAGCTGAAGTTCCCCAGAGGATGGGAGCAGTTCACGAACAGGGGCAAATACATGCCATGAATGGCCTCGCACTGTATAGCTGAGATGTGAAAAGGACAAAAATTGTAATTACTTACAACAATGAGTTATTTGAATCCCAGAACAGCAAGGCAAAACTTAGTTTAAAGTAATGCTGGGCACTCACGCTGGCAGGTGGGTAGATCCTGACTCCAGTGGCCTGAGTTGTTGCATGTCATACTTGATGTTCCTCTTAGCCTGAAACCCTTATTACATTCAATGTCACAGTGGGAGCCATAGCTGAAAGGGGAGTATGGATGGCCGCAGTTCATCCTTCCATGTTGTGGAGGCTTGGCCAGTAGGGGGCATGGGTGTGCTGTAGATAAAATTTACCAAAACGTATACTCATCAGCTTCAGACCAAATAATCTTCTGAAACAAAGTGGCATAAAGAGGGATTTCCTTCAAGACTATTGACTATTCAATAACTATTGATTCAAGACGTGACAAGTTAATGATATAGCTGTTGTGTTGATTATCATATGAATGAATGGGCACATGAAAATCCCCATTCTAAATCAGTATACATCAATGTGCATGCTGCAAGAGGGAATATATGTCAAGTGCAGCCCCCTCATATTATGATTTATTACCCAGACAATGGGGTATTTCTCTGCTCCACATGCCCAGAGAGGTGCACTGAGTGTCAGGAGTGCCATTCAGGATGAAACCCTCCATACAGGTTGATGTGCACTCAGAACCAAAACTGAACTCCCCATGAGGATTGGAGCAGGCTAAGGTGCTATGAGAGGATACGTTCAGAGTGGGACATCTCTTAGCTGGAAGAGAAACCAAGAGGGACAGAGATATTTAAAAGCTTGGTAAAGAGGTACAGTCATGCCTTCTAAACCATGAAAATACGAGTTTTTCTGTAGATTACGATCAACATGTTATGATACAGAGACTGCTTTTACCCAAGCAACGTGGGATGTCTGTGCTCCACTGGCTCTCAGAAGTGCACTCTGTGTCAGCTATCCCATTCAGGACAAATCCCTCCTCACAGGTTGATGTGCACCGGGAACCAAAACTGAACGCTTCATGAGGATCAGAGCAGGATAAAGAACCATGAGAGGTAGAGTTCAGAGTGGGACATCTTTTAGCTGGAGGGGATCAGACAAAGGGAGAGACAAAGATATTTAATATTACTTTCAAGACATCTAAATCATAATTTAGAGCTTTATGAGGTTAAGTGGCATTAAAACAATATTACAAGCGTTTATGTTGATTACAATCAACAGATAATGATACAGACATCTAGGATTGTTTTACCCAAGCAAAGTGGGATGTCTGCGCTCCATGTGCCCAGAGAAGTGCATTCCGTGTCTGCCATCCCATTCCGGAGAAAGCCCTCCTCACATGTTATATTACACCGAGAACCAAAACTGAACTCTCCATGAGGATTAGAGCAGACTAAGGAGCCATGAGAGGGGGAGCTCAGAGTGGGACATCTCTTCGCTGGAGTGCAACAATGAGAAACCAATAAGTGCTATACATGGTAAAGATGTACATTCAAGCAATTTAAGCCATAAAAATTAAGAGTTCCTCTGTTGACTGTGTGAACAAAAAACGATACAGACATTTACACTTTATTTCTTTTTTTTTTACCCAAGCAACGTGGGATGTCTCTGCTCCACGTGCCCTCAGAGGTGCACTCTGTGTCAGCCACCCCATTCAGGACAAATCCCTCCTCACAGGTTGATGTGCACCGGGAACCAAAACTGAACGCTTCATGAGGATCAGAGCAGGATAAAGAACCATGAGAGGTAGAGTTCAGAGTGGGACATCTTTTAGCTGGAGGGGATCAGACAAAGGGAGAGACAAAGATATTTAATATTACTTTCAAGACATCTAAATCATTAAATTTAGATTTTTTTTCTTGGGATTATAATCACCAGATTATGATATTAAAATGTGTACTTTACCCAAGCAACGTGGGATGTCTGTGCTCCACGTGCCCAGAGAGGTGCAGTCCGTGTCTGCCGTCCCATTTAGGATGAAACCCTCCTCACATATTGATGTGCAGTGAGAACCAAAACTGAACTCGGCATGAGGATCAGAGCAGGCTAAGGAGCCATGAGAGGGAGAGCTCAGTGTCGGACATCTTTTAGCTGGAAGGGAACACACAGAGTGAGGGACCAACAAAAATGTCAGAACTTGTGATAAAGTGACAACAAAAAGAAATTATAACTACAGGTTATAATACAGAGTCTTTATTATTATTATTATTATTATTATTATTATTATTATTATTATTATTATTATTATTATTATTATCATTATTATTATTTTACCCAGGCAAGATGGTATATCTGCACTCCACATGCCCATGGAGTTGCACTCAGTGCTAGCTGTCCCATTCAGTACAAAGCCCTCATCACAGGTTGTTGTGCACCGAGAACCGAAACTGAAGGAACCATTTGGGTCAAAACAGGACATGGAGCCATGAGTGGAATTTATTGGATCACATCTCTTAGCTTGAAGAAAAACAGAAACCCGGGAGAGATCAGCTACACACACAATAAACATACAGAATAATAAAACAGTGTTGAATGCTCACTTTAAGATGCAGCAGTGAGAAGAACAGAGAACAGTTTGGCATTTATTCTGATTATATTTCATACTTATTTATCCTTCAGCAATTGGTCATCTGTGGTCATACCTTGGCAAACAGGAAGCGCATGACTCCAGTTGCCCAGTGAAGAACATTTGGTCATGTTGGCACCAATCAGTTTGAAACCTTCTTCACACTGCAAGGCGCATGTTGAGCCATAGCTGTACACTCCTAGAGGGTCCTGGCATTGCATGGAGACATGGGGTGGAGCCTTTAAACTGTTGCACTGTACCACTAGAGAGGAAGAAACAATATTACTCATCAGAACACTGTATGATTTTCTGTATCTTGTTTTCTAGGGAGCCATGACATCATTTCTGTGACCCACCTTTGCATGTAGGTGTGGGTTTGTCCCATTGCCCTGAGGCCAGACAGATGAGTGCGTCGTCTCCACTCAGGTAGAAGCCTTCCTGGCAGGTGAAGTTACACTGTGAGCGAAAGGAGAAAGGCTCCAGAGCGTCCACACAGGTCATGTTGCCGGTAACAGGAAAGAAAATGGGGGAGCACTTTTTCACTGTGGTGGGATATAGATATCAATCACGCACAGTCCACTCAATGGAAATCGTTCTTATGAAATACATCAGTTTGCAGCACTATGTATTATGAATCGACTTTTATAAACATAGCATGAGTATGATTTGGGGGCATGAATAACCATGCTGACATAATTTACAGTCAAGGGAAACAGCAGCAGCCATCGACATTAAATATTGTTTTCCCAATGCAAGTACAAATGAGTGTGAGGTAAAGTGATAACAGCTGTGACCTGAATCTGGTATGCTGTACTGTCTGGACAGGATGTGTGACTACACATTCAGGCCAAGAATTAGTAAAAGGTGGCCACAAATCTATTAACAGGGGTTAAATATTACAGAAAGGTAAGTAAATGAAAAGTATTTTGCAAGAAATATTCAGACAGAAAATAAAAATAGTTTCTTAATTCTTAATTCAACAAGGACCATGCATAAAAACATTAATCTCAAAATGAGATGAGATCATTTATGCCTGATTAAGCTACTTTACCTGTACATGCTGGGACACTGTCTGTCCACTGGCCTGTGTGGTCACAATGTATCTGCTCTTGTCCACTAAGCTCAAAGCCTTCATCACACCTGACCTTACAGGTGGAGTTGTAGCTGTAGGGTGCAATGGGGTGGCTGCAGTTCATACTACCTGCACTGATGTTGGTGTGGTTCAGAACTGGACACTGTTCAACTAAGATAAACAGGGTGAAATGTTTTCCTTGTAACTCTGACATCTGAAATAACAATTGTTTTGATATTGTTGATATCAAGTTGCCATACCTTGACACAGAGGAACAGGGTGGTTCCAGTGTCCACTGGCTTGGCATAGCAGTTGTGGCGCACCCACTAACTGAAAGCCAAGTTCACAGTGGAAATGGCAGGAAGAGTTGAAACGATTGGACCCATAGGGATAGAAACAGTTGTGAGAACCTTGTTCTGGGTGAAGCAGGGGTTTGCATTCGATTGCTGAAGAAAAAGCAAAGAAATATATATAATTTAACCCCTCACAAAAACAGGTCTTGGCTGGTTTAAATATATTATTTTTTTGCTCACCCTCTTCACAGTGTAAGCCCAGGAAACCAGGATGGCACTGGCAGGTGTAGTTCCCTATGGTCTCAACACAATCTGCATGGATACTGCAGGAATCCTGTCTACAAGAGGCTACGGAGAGAGAACTCACATGCTATAATAGGTTTACAAGAGTCAGTAAATGTGTCCATTGAACAAAATAAAGAGTGGTTTACCACTGTAGCAGATTGTTCCCTTCTTCTTGCGACAGTTCTCATTGTTCCACTTGGCTGTGTCTTTATCCCTCTTAATGTACATCTCCACACAGTCCTGACCCGATAGGTTGTCTGGCTCCCCTGGTGCCCAATTCTGATTCTCCTCGGGCACCTTCTCACCGCTTCGATCCCAGACCCACCCTATATCCACTTTCCGAACTCCAATCCAGTAATATTTTGGGTGAAACTGTAGCAGATTGTTGATGAAGTCATTCTCCTCCTGGTTCTCTATGGCCACCATGCCTGTGAAGTGCTGCTTGCACCACTGGTTGGCATCAAACCATCTTCGGTTTGGACTGTTGCTGTAGTTGTAGGTCCATGCCTGCACTCCTCCTCTGCTGTTCAGGTCTAAGATTAGGTATAAGGACAATGTGACAAAACTGAATTAGTGAAGCAAGAAAAGAAAGGAGTTTGAAAGAAATTGTACCTACAAGATTATGCAAACCTACCTTGAGCAAATACAATGAATGCAGCTATCAGCACCCTATGATGCATGCTTTGTCTAGTATCAACTGATTCTTGAGGCATCTGAAATAAAAAGATATTTTATTCTTCATAATTGCATGAGTCATGCATTAATGAATGTACAACACTTTCACTGATATTTCACAGGTCTTACCATTTGATCTGTCATCAGTCACTCATTCTTATTGTTGCATTTACTCTGCTTTGCTGACGATCAGTGGCAAAACGGAATTAATTGTCCTTCAAGGAATGAGTCAATGACAAATTTTGAAATATCACTTTGGCCGTAACTTCCTTTCAGGAAGGGCACCACTCCACCACCCATAACACTCTGGGAACACACACACCCAGACACACATACACCAGTACTCATAAAAACTCATTATTCACCAAAATCCATTTTATTCAATTAAATGTATCTTTAACAAACATATCACAGAATGCAACTGTAATGTTATTAAATGAGTTTACATATGCATGACCTGATAATAAACCATCATATACAATTTCATATCCATGCAGTATTTCCACATTAAGCTTTAACTTACTAATATTAAACTACGCAACACCACTGAACAACATTTTTTTTTAACTAGTGTGCCCACATTACTAAACTTATTTCTATATCTACTGCTCTTAAATTTAATTTAAATTAATGCAATAAACTTTTAAACTCTTATACAGTGCATGGCCTAAGCACCCACTTAAAAGATTATAATGCTATGTGTACATTTGTTAATGTATTATTAAGATGTAACAAACAGAACAGGCAGAAATGGCATACTATTGGCTTCTGTGCAAGGAAGTTAAGACAGAGAAAGTTTCCCTAAATTTCAATATAAAAGTGGATGTGTGAAGAAGTGATGTTCAATGTATATACAGTGCAATTGATTAGAAAAATGCTCAAGAAACACTCCAATGTATTTTTAAGTTGGCTGCTGGGCCATAGTTAGTCACTCCAGACAGTATATTAAACAAAACACTTAGCTAACTGATTATCCTATCATACAGCCTGCATAGCTGATGACCGCTTAGGTTTACTTATAAACAATATACTAAACATAATATGAATAACTGGGTAATTAGAACTATTTAAATATGACATAAATGAGGTTCAAGTTGTCTTTCATGCATGTGCTTCACTGGATGGACTCGTCACTTCTTCAGGCTGTCTGTGAGGGACAAGCAGAATAACATTAAAGGGACACTGACTGAATGATTTACTAAATTAAAACAGTCACAGTAAAATATTTTAACAATATACCGAACAGAAAAAATATACTTTTTAAACTGCATGAAACTGTAACATTTTATTAAATAAACTTTTAAAATATTATTTGTGCATAAATGGGTGGAGCTGCTTTAGAAAAGTACATTTCAACACTAACCTTCCTTGGGCAAGTTTCTTTCCTGTGAGAAATTAACAGACAAACACTGTTAATGTCTGTTGCAATAACATTGCGTTGCATTACTATTTCTATGAAATGTAATTGAGAAACACTGACTTTTTCTGCGTTTCATCCAGCAAAAACAGATGCAGCAGAAAGCAGAGACGGCTCCACACCCAGCCACAGCCATCAGAGCCTGTTTATAGCCTGAGAAAATAAAATAATTGTCATTTTTCCTGAAATACTTGACAGTGTAGTACTGCTCCTGCCCAATATAATGACCTTTAATAATTGATTCAAAGCAGAAAAGGTTTGCACAGAAACATCAGAGAAACAACTATGGTGTATTTATTCTTTCATTAAAATATATTTAAATAATACTTTAAAAACACAGTTCATGACTTCTTACACATACTTGCACACCAAGGTCTTGGACCGCTCCAGACCCTGTTGACCCCACAGGTAACAACTGGCGAGCCTATCATCAGGAAGCTTGCATAGCATTTAAACTGACAGGTTGAGTTGAATGTCTGGTTTCCTCCCGAGCAGCTAAGGTATCCGTTATCAGGCCGAGACAGAGGGGGACATTCCACAGCTAGGGGCACAAACAGGTTAAGCTTTACTAGGGATACAGTTATGTAATGTCTTATGCTAGCTCTCTATTGTGAATAAGCCATTTTTAGTGCACATACATGCTGATGCAAGTCATTTGATCAGTATTTTGAATAATCCTCAGCCTGACCTCAGGAAACAGAGGAAACAGATGCAGGGCTTATAATGACAATGTTAAAAGTCTGTCAAAAAATTAAATTTAAATTCTGTGAAATATGCAGAGGATATTCTGTGGAAGGAGATAGTTGAATCCATCAGAATGTGAGTTTGTGATAAGATATTGAATAAACTACAGTCTGACACTGTGTGACACCTGACCTTGCTGACCACAGTAGTTTTCCTTCCTCCTTTCCATTTCCTTGGAGTCGTGTTTGTGTCTATCCTATCCAGTCCAATACTCACTCATCTTTTAACTTTATATTTGGTCTCTGCAAACTCTTGAGGGAAAAATATGTCTCTGTAGTGCTAAATGCTGCACTATGCTCGTCAATAGTTGCAAACTTTGTCTGTTTGCAGGACTTAAACCAAAACCAGTTTGCAAAACCCTGCCAAGAATTTTCAGTGTCAAATCTGCTGCCTTTATCATTGTAAACTGTTAAATTACAGCAACCAAAGACTGTTTCGATGTACATATGGGCATGTGAGAATTGTTTTACCCAGGCAAGATGGTATATCTGCACTCCACATGCCCAAGGAGTTGCACTCAGTGCTAGCTGTCCCATTCAGTACAAAGCCCTCATCACAGGTTGTTGTGCACCGAGAACCGAAACTGAAGGAACCATTTGGGTCAGAACAGGACATGGAGCCATGAGTGGAATTTATTGGATCACATCTCTTAGCTTGAAGACAAACAGAAACCAGGGAGAGATCAGCTACACACACAATAAACATACAGAATAATAAAACAGAGTTGAATGCTCACTTTAAGATGCCGCAATGAGAACCGACTGTTTGGCATTTATTTTGATTAGAGTTCATACAATTAGTCCTCACCAGTTTGGCACCTGTCTCCCTCAAAGCCAGGTTCACAGAGGCAGGTCGTGTTTTTTATGGTCTCCTGGCATCTTCCTCTGCTACATGATGTTGTATTACATTGGGCTGTTAAGAAAAATGCAATACTTAAACAAACTACTAATTTTGAAACTCTAATAACCTTGAAAAAACAAGCAGCTTTACATACCTCTGTAACAAACAGGAAATTTTTTGTTAGCACATTTCTCGTCGTTCCACTTCCCTCTATTTTTTCCGTCATTCAAGTAGATTTCCACGCAAAACTCTGTTTCATCGTTGTTGTTGGGCTCGTTTTCTGCCCACGACTGATTACCAATCCACGTGCTGTTATTCCCAACCCAGGTCCAAGTTTCATTCTTGTGTTTTTTTGTGATACCGATCCAATAATATGGACTACCAGTTTTGTTTGGCAGGAATGAGACCAGATAGTTATTCTCTTCCTGGCTTTGGATGACCACCATTTCTGTGTACTTGTCCCGGCAGAACTTTCGGGCCTCGGTCCAGTTCATGGTGGTGTTTGAGTAATGATATGTCCAACCCAAGGTCATCTCAGCCAAGGTGCTACCTAATAAGAAAAGGTTAAGGACAACTCCAGTGTGATATTTCATCATCAGTTGTTAAAGAGCTCATGAGCAGTGTTACATCTCACATCAGGAGATACCAGCAGTTATATTTTTTTAAAATTAATACTCACCAAGCAGGAGGATTAATGTCCACTTCATTTTCAGTGAGTGACCTACAAACACCCGTTGTCTGTCCAAAAAACAAATAATCAGAAGACTTGCTTACTTACCCAGAATTAATATTTTAATATATAAACAATGTATTTTCTAAATTGTAAAAAACTTGCTACGTATTTCAAATCCTTCTAATCTTATCAAACATAAAACATTATTCCACAGCAGCACAGTAAGTGAATGTTAGTTTGCTGCAAGTAGGGACCAGTTTCAAGCTTTTATATTTCTCTTAGGCTATTCAGCCAAACATTATCATATAATACCTGGATGTTTACTGTGCAAAGTGAATGAATGTGATGACAGAATGACCTTTTGGGAAATTCCACCTGTTCCTGGTAAAAGTAGGGTCAGAGGCAGATTTTTCAGCCATGCATAGAAAAAACATATCTATAAACAGGAAGCAATAAACACATAAATTAACCAAAAGCACAGTTAGGGTCACCATTGAGTCTTGGAGTTCCCCCAAAAATGTATAATGGGGCAACGTTTTCCATTTCTTGCAATTAACTGCATGTTGCTGGTCCCTGCTTTTTTCTGGTGATCCTTTACAAACTTTACAAACTACAATTTATACAAACTGGTTAGCCTACTGTACACTGCACCATGGAATGAAACCTTTCCCTTGTTACTAGAATAAACATATGTCAGTATCCTAGATGACAGTTTTTAGTGACACTACATCTTTGCATTCTGACATGCTGTGAATTCAAGTTTTTAACAGCATCAAATTACAGAGAGACGGAGGGCCCACGCTGTCTGATGTTAGATATCAGATTTTGGTTCTGCTGAAGTGCTGACATAGAATATTTTGATGAAACAAACAATTGTGTGTAGAACATATTACCCCAGCAGTAGCCTTTCCCTTCCATGCGTCTCACTGTTATTTAACTATTCACCTCTGACTCTACCATTGTAATGGAGGTCACAGAAACAAATGAGAGGTCTGTACTGTATTTGGAAAAATTTTATTTTTGAACATCTGAAAAAACACACGATGTACTGCAATGTCAGCATAAATGTCCCAGTTCAAAGTGTGGGAACAAGTTGGTGCGTGTGTGGAGCTTAAGCCTGAACCTCAGTGTACCAGTGTAGTGACATGACTAACAACATACAGTGGGTACAGAAAGTATTCAGACCCCTTTAAATTTTTCACTCTTTGTTTTATTGCAGCCATTTGCTAAAATCAAAAAAGTTCATTTTATTTCTCATTAATGTACACTCAGCACCCCATCTTGACAGAAAAAAACAGAAATGTAGACATTTTTGCAAATTTATTAAAAAAGAAAAACTGAAATATCACATGGTCATAAGTATTCAGACCCTTTGCTGTGACACTCATATTTAACTCACATGCTGTCCATTTCTTCTGATCCTCCTTGAGATGGTCCTGCTCCTTCATTGGAGTCTAGCTGTGTTTAATTAAACTGATTGGACTTGATTAGGAAAGGCACACACCTGTCTATATAAGACCTTACAGCTTACAGTGCATGTCAGAGCAAATGAGAATCATGAGGTCGAAGGAACTGCCCAAGGAGCTCAGAGACAGAATTGTGGCAAGGCACAGATCTGGCCAAGGTTACAAAAGAATTTCTGCAGCACTCAAGGTTCCTAAGAGCACAGTGGCCTCCATAATCCTTAAATGGAAGAAGTTTGGGACGACCAGAACTCTTCCTAGACCTGGCCGTCCAGCCAAACTGAGCAATCGTGGGAGAAGAGCCTTGTTGAGAGAGGTAAAGAAGAACCCAAAGATCACTGTGGCTGAGCTCCAGAGATGCAGTAGGGAGATGGGAGAAAGTTCCACAAAGTCAACTATCACTGCAGCCCTCCCCCAGTCGGGGCTTTATGGCAGAGTGGCCCGACGGAAGCCTCTCCTCAGTGCAAGACATATGAAAGCCCGCATAGAGTTTGCCAAAAAACACATGGACTCCCAGACTATGAGAAATAAGATTCTCTGGTCTGAGACCAAGATTGAACTTTTTGGCGTTAATTCTAAGCGGTATGTGTGGAGAAAACCAGGCACTGCTCATCACCTGCCCAATACAATCCCAACAGTGAAACATGGTGGTGGCAGTATCAGGCTATGGGGATGTTTTTCAGCTGCAGGGACAGGACGACTGGTTGCAATTGAAGGAAAGATGAATGCGGCCAAGTACAGAGATATCCTGGAAGAAAACCTCTTCCAGAGTGCTCAGGACCTCAGACTTGGCCGAAGGTTCACCTTCCAACAAGACAATAACCCTAAGCACACAGCTAAAATAACAAAGGAGTGGCTTCGGAACAACTCTGTGACCATTCTTGACTGGCCCAGCCAGAGCCCTGACCTAAACCCAATTGAGCATCTCTGGAGAGATCTGAAAATGGCTGTCCACCAACGTTCAGCATCCAACCTGATAGAACTGGAGAGGATCTGCAAGGAAGAATGGCAGAGGATCCCCAAATCCAGGTGTGAAAAACTTGTTGCATCATTCCCAAGAAGACTCATGGCTGTAGTAGCTCAAAAGTGTGCTTCTACTCAATACTGAGCAAAGGGTCTGAATACTTATGACCATGTGATATTTCAGTTTTTCTTTTTTAATAAATTTGCAAAAATTTCTAGATTTCTGTTTTTTTCTGTCAAGATGGGGTGCTGTGTGTTCATTAATGAGAAATAAAATGAACTTTTTTGATTTTAGCAAATGGCTGCAACGAAACAAAGAGTGAAAAATTTAAAGGGGTCTGAATACTTTCTGTACCCACTGTATATATATTTTTAATTGACAGTTGATATTCATCATGATATTGGAAGATGCATAAAAAGACCAAAAGTAAATGACGGCTTGAAGTTTTATTATGAATGAATAAACATCAGCACAGCTTTAAAAATACAGAAATATGAATAAACAAATGCAATAAATAGTACATAAATACAGAAATCAATTTAGTGACATTATTCACAGTTTTGCAATGACGTGGCAATCCATCCACAAGGTTATGTAACATTTACAATAACTTGAATAGAGTCACCTTTCCAGCATGCTCATAAAGCTATAGAACAACATGTTCAATATAAAACTCCCCTGGGGAGGAAATACAAGTCTGAACAACATTACGGAGTAAATTGTGAAATTCAATGATAAAATTCAACAAACTAGAATACAACAATCAAATGCAAAAGTCTGAAGAAACCATTCCTCTTACTATTGATACAGCTGATATATTGGTTTGTCCTGTTAACAAGTTATATACTAATGTATGTTTTTCATATTGTTCACATTACTATGACTGCTAATTCACATACAGTTATGTTAAAGATATATATAGTTGTCCTTAGTTGTCTCTGAAGTATATGATTGTGCTCTATATGAGGCTGTCACTGCTGTTTTTGTAGACCTGTGGAGGGGCCTCTATGTCAGAGTTGCTGTAAGAAAAGACAAAAGCAGAAGATGAGCACTGATATTCAACAAAAAAAAAAAAGCAAATGTGTTATGTAAGAGAGATGAATGCTTGTCTAACCTGTTCAGCTCAAACTTGGTGGCTTTCTTTTTCAGTCGTTTCAGCATCCACATAGCCACAGACAGACCAGATAATGACAGAGCGCCCCCTCCTGCCAAACCAGAAGCAATGGCAGTAATCTGAGATGGGGCAGCTGTGGAAACATAACCAAAAGTTAATCATCTGAACTTTTAAACTCAAACATGTATTTTAATCTTGTATTGTATTTATATTTCACCTAAAACTTTATCATTATTTTTGTTTTACCTTGGCAGGTGGGTTTCTCTTCCGTCCAATTGCCATGATGGTCACAGGTCAGCAGCTCATGTCCTTCTAACGAATAATCTTGATTGCATGTAAAGGAGCACTGTGAGTTGTACACCGGGTCTCTATCTGCTCTATCTGAGCAGTTGATATGACCGTTTTCAGGAGCCTCAAGCAAAGGGCATCTCACAGCTGTGTGAAAAGATAGTGAGAATATAGATGTTAACCGTCAGATATTAATAGAAAACATAAATTTTTTGTGACACAACACTAACATACTACCTCAAAACCTACAAATAAAGTAGGTATCACAAATAGTGCAGGTGAAATGGGCATGTGTGTACCTGTGCAGGTTGGTGGTGTAGAGCTCCACTGGCCCGGATTTGCACACTCCATGATGTGTGCACCTTGCAGCTCATGGCCTTCTTCACAGCGAAAATTGCAGACCATACCAAGTGGATGGGGGGTGGCAGTAGGTGAAGAAGTGCTGCAGCTAATCTGGACATTTGTTGGAATCTCAAGAGCAGGACATCCTATTGCTAAAAAATACAAAATAAAAAAATTATGAAATGTCACAACAAAAAATCTGATTACAAATAGACTGTGAAAATGTAGTAAGCAAGTAGTGTTGTGAGCATAGATGTATGTCTTCAATACCTTTGCAGGTAGGTATGGCTTCACTCCACTGTCCGTCCTCAGAACACTTAATGATGCGTGCTCCATGTAGTTCAAAGCCTGCTTCACAGCTGCACCTGCAGTCGGCGTTTGGTCGCAAATCAGTCAAAGGTTGGCTGCACTGGGAAATCAGGTGAGCTTCTCCGTCTGGGTTCTGGCAAGTGATAGCTAATACAAAGAAAATAAGTTTTAAAAAATGTTTTTCACAAAAGTACAAAACAAGAAAGCTCTTCTTAAATAGAAGGTGGTTGGAATAGACTTGCACCCTCACCTTCACAGCGAGGCATTTTCTCGCTCCACTCTGCAGACGTGCATGTCACACTGCTCGGGCCCACTAGGCGGTAGCCGGCGGCACAGCTGAAGCTGCAGGTGTTTCCGTAGCTGAACCTCATGCCTGCATCGTCTCCACAGCTGGCAACACCATTCTGTAGCTCCTGGAGAGCGGGGCACTGGACAGCTGTAAATCAGAGAGAGGGACAGAAGAGGTCAACAGTAGCCTTTTTAAAAAGACCCATCAAATCAGCTTTTCCCGCATAATACGCAAACACAAATTAACGTTAATATAATGGATACTATAAAATCTTACAAGGTGGAAACATAAAAATGTGGGCGTACCTTCACAAGACGGTTGTGAGGAATTCCAAATTCCTGACGCTTCACATTGGAGAGTGTTAGATGGGGAACCAGTGAGAACAAAGCCTTCATCACAGGTGAACACACAGGTGGACTGGTAGCTGGCGGAGCCCAGAGGATCTGAGCACTTAATGGACCCTCTTGCTGGACTAGACAGCTCCTGACACTTAACCACTGTGGACCATAAAAAACACATTACAGGAGGCTCCATCACTGTGATAGTAAGTTACTTGAAATCAAATTAATTTAAGTCAGTATCACATCACTTCTTTTATTCATATTTTGCAGATTTGCAATACACCTCAACTCACGTTCACATGTAGGAGGCTGCTCTGACCACTCTTTCGAGGCAGTGCAGGTCAGCTGTCTTGGGTTACTCAGCTGGTATCCCTTCTCGCAGGAATACTGGCACAAGGAGTCGTAGGAGAAGTCGCCATACTTATGAGTGCAATTTACACTTCCTTTATATGGAGGGGTCTCCACCTCCTCTTTGTTGCACTTAACAACTGCCAACAATGAAAACAAGACACAGTTAGATATCAGGTCCTAGGTGTAAGTGACTTAAAGTAATGTAAGCTTGAAAGAAGCACAATATCAGTGTTTTTTCTTACCTTGCTCACACTTCTCTCCATAGAAGCCTTCAAAGCAAGCGCACCTGTGGCTGTTGATGGTTTCTACACATTCTCCATAGAGGCACAAGTCATTCTTACAGGCAGCTGGGGGAAAGAAGAAGTGCTTTTATTCAGCTTGCATAAAATATAATAACTGTCAAAACATCATAAATACATAATTTAATATAGTGAAATAAAGATATTCCCTAATAAACAAGAATACCAAAACTAAGGCAGCTAAAATAACACATATATATATATATATATATATATCCTAATCCATAACTTTTGCTCACCTGTGTAGCACAGAGCGGTCTTCGGCTTCGTACACCTCTCATCATTCCACTTGCCTGGTTGTAACTCCCTTTTAATGTACATCTCCACACAATCCTCATTCACCCCCGTACTTTGACCACTTTTGCCATTGTTTGGTTCGCCCTTTGCCCAGTTGGTTGCTTCTTCTGTCAGAGCCTTGTTGGTCCCTACCCAGGTCCAGGTGTTATTTATCTTGCGGATCCCAATCCAGTAGTAGGTTCGTTTTCTGGGCAGCCAGCTGTTGAGATGTGCAATCTCCTCCTGGTTCTGGATAGCCACCATGTCTGTGTAGTGGTCCTTACACCAGACTCTAGCTTGCTGCCAAGTCATGGTGTTGTTGGAGTAGAAGTAGGACCAGCACTCTACACTAGTCCACATGCACAGCACTGAGGATGGAGCACAAAGACACATTTAGATGGCATGGTAATAAGGATGATTTTTTTTTTTTCATATCTAGAAAAAAAGGTTCTGTTAGCATTAGATTTACATACTTGAACAAAGAAAGGTCAAGCTGATCCATGAGGCAGATGTCTTAGAACCACGGGTCTGAAGTATTTCAAAGCAGAACTGTAAAAATCAAGGAAAAAAATATGAATTAAGATAAACTGGATCCTACGTGCATCTCTGATCACAAGCAAACAGTAAAATTTGCACTTAAGCATGCATTTAAATCTATACCTCTACACTCACCATTTTAGTGATATGTGTGATAGCCTACAGAAGACCCTTGTAAGGATGAGTGTTGAGTTTTGGATGAGAGGTGCCTTTTATATGGTTGGTCAGCCTAGTTTAGTTTCCTGGAAACTCACCCCAGTCACGCTTTTCACTGGAAATCCCCACGCCCCCACCACTGCAGCCCCTTCCCACCGTCCTTGGAAAAAATTTCCCTCCCTCTATCTCACTTTGAAAAAAAAAAAATCCTTTGTTTTAAGTTTTTTTTTTTTTTTATTATTATTCATATAATTTGTGTGAAAAGGAATAGTGGAAAGAAAGCAAAAGTACTACAATTATAAGGAAGAAAGGGAAAGGGAAATATTGTTACTTTTACTTTTTACACTACACAACAAATACTACAATATACAAATAATTAATGAATTAATCTGAATTCAGTTAAATAGAATTTTTATCCAAAACATGATGAACTTATAAGATATTATGTCTTTGTTTTTAGATTGAACTACTCAGCAATATATAAAGTAGTTAGAAGTAGATCTGGTTCAGCCAGCTAGTACATTTAAATGCTGTTTACATTAATGTATAACTTTTAATAATTTGATTATATAAATTATATAATAATGTTAGACATTGAAAGGTGCCATTTTGCATTTACTTTTATAGAATTAGATCGTAATACTTCTGCACTTTGATTTAAATACAATTTTCAATGACTTTTACTTGTAATGAGTATTTTAGTTCTATTAGTACTTTTACTTAAGTAAAGGATCTAAATACTTGCCTAAATGGGCAGATGTACTGATAATGTACTAATGTGCCTAAAAATGTTGCAAATTATCTCACATAGGATTGACAAAGTAAAGCACGCCATAAGAAAGTGACAAGGTTTCCTGCTGAAAGCATGATAGCGCACATACTGATGCATGTATTACAGTGAAAGGTGACTAAGAAGGAAATTGTGGTTTTGGAAGCTGTGAACTCCTGTGAGCTGATAAGACTCTTATTTGGATTAGAACCTTTTAAGGATTTTTGCCCAAATGAAAGTGTTATCTTGGCAGCTCTAATGAGACCCTTTGTGTATGTAAAGCAATCTGGAGTAGTCTAAACTTCATGAGTGTGCATGTTGATTCATTGGTAAATATTAGTAATAGTACAATGTGCGCCAGTGGACAATCCATAGACTGGAACATGCTTTTCACAGTTAAAAATAAGTGAATTGACATGTCCTGTCAAAGAATGTACACATCAAAAGAAGAAATAGGGAACAAAACAATGCAATGGCATTTAACTAACACTTTACTGGTATTTTTTACGAGTGTCCAGGGACGGGAAATGTGCAGTGCATGAGCAGAGGCGCCTGCTGGCTGCCTGAGTTTGTAGAAGTGACAGTCTATATCCTTCCTGTCTGGAGAGTAGCCACTGTTGCTTGACACCTCTTAACCTCTAGCCCTTCCCCTAAAATGATTATATAAACTACCTAATTAGCTCATACAGAACAAAACCCAAGGGAGAAACTTAATTTCAGCTTTGATAAGAGAATCAGATGCGTATATAGATTTGTGCTCTCATCACAGTGAGCTGATTGTGGAATGGTCTTTATGCGAGACCCCTAGATCTATTCTTGCATTTCATCATGCATTAAGTACAGTGGGCTAGGGCAAAGAAACACTTAATGTGGTATCACCACAACTATGACATTAATGTAACTGTTATAGACTACTATATGCGTATATAACAATACAATGACTGTTACTGCATTTTGATTGCCCTTTGTTTTAACTACAGTTAATAACTATAGATAACATTTCAGGAGAAAAAGTAACATGTTTAGTCACCATAAATCACAGAAAATCAAAAGATTTAACTACACTGTCTACATTTGGCTTGATAAAGCAGGAAACTCCATCCCGAAAAAAGGTTTGTGACTGTCTCACGCACTTCTGAGATTTTATGGCTCCAAATTAAAAGCTGCAGGATGGTTAAAAATTGTAAAATTCATCCGCACACACACACACACACACACACACACACACACACATATATATATATATATATATATATATATATATATATATATATATATATATATATATGTATATACACACACACACACACACACACAGAGAGAGAAAACGTCCATCCTGCTGCCTGCTGAAGTGTTGTTTTGAACCAAAAACTGCATCCCAAACACCAGCTTCGGCTCTGACCTCTGACCTTCCACAGACACAGGAAAATCATCAACGGAAATTACATATCAAGTAGAAAGATAAAAGAAAATGTCTCCTGGGTGAAAAATGGGCCAACATTACCCACATTGTTGGTCTCTTCCCTTTCCACTGAATTTTGCTTAATGGCTCCACTGGTGCCAATCAACAGGATACCGGCTCCACAATCTCTGGGATTTGACAACTGTAAAATTCAAACAGTTCCCTCTTACTTCCATAGCGGGTCCCCAGCGTGCAGCTTTGTCGTCAATCATGCCTACAGCTTGCGAATGGCCTGTCTCTTTAAGACAGGAAATAGACGTCCCGGTTCAGATATAGGCATTTGTAAGGACGCACCATGTTGTCTGTCGTCGCTAGACCTCTGAGCAAAGCAGTCACTGGTGCCTTGAGTAAAGCTACGGTCGCAATGGCAGACGCTCTGGCTAAAGTCCCCGATGTGGAGATTGATCCAGAGGGAACCTATAAGTACATACTGGTCAGAGTGAAAGTCAAAGATGGCGATGTGCATAAAGACATAGTACGAGGCACAAAAAATGCAGAGTATCACAGTAAGTTCATTACTGTAGTTTGCTGCCGAGGTCCGTTTTAGTGCGTCAGTTCAGCTCGATATAACGCAGATGACTTAGGACAGTAATGTTGGTGCAGCATGGACTCATTTGACCCATGGTGCAACCTGCAGACGTGCATAAGTACTGCAAAGGCAATGCTTGCCAACCTTGTACCCTGTATTGTTTATTGCAAATATTGGAGGCAACAGCTTTAGAGGATTAGATGTGAGACTAATAATAAATTGCTCAACTTTCTAATTGCTTAAAATGTTTGTTTTTTTTTTTACTTCACTGTAACTAAACCACATTCTATGTTTTGACTGATGGAATGATTTGTATTATTTCCAGATCATATATTTGAGAAGGTCAGTCCAGCTATGGAGGCCCTGGGGATGGAGTGTAAATGCCTTGGTGGAGGGAAGATAGAGCACAACAGCCAAGAGAAAAAACTAAGGGTGTTTGGAGAATCAACTGTAAGTTCATTTGACTGGAAATGCATTCAAAGAAATGGAATCAAATACTCAGTAATATTTTAACCTGATCATGCAAATGCTTTCTCATTCATTTGCAGGCATTTGGTAAAGCAGACCATTCTGTGTCTGCAGAGAAGTTGAAGAGTGCCTTCAGTGACTATGAGATCACCTGGTCTGATGACAAAAAATAGGGTAGAAGAAAAGTGTAAACTTATTTAAAATGAGATGTGTCTTTATTTGTTAATACAAAAACTACATCATAATTGACCCTTCTGTACAACCATCATTTCATTCAAATACATCATTCTGCATTTAACTGCTTGTGTCTGATTCTGTGAAAACTGACTCCTTAAAAAAATATTTACACAAAGCTCTGCAGATGTTTTTTTTTTTTTTTTTTTAATTTAAAAATAATTTTGCCCTTAAACGGGATGTAGTATGAATTAGGATAGAATGATTCTTTATTTATTGTTGTTTGATTTACTTACAGAATTGAAGGCAGGTTGCCAAGCGTGAAGTCCATAGAGGAAGGGGAGAGTCTGTTGGAATCACTAACATATCCTGTTACTTTGAGGGAAAGTTTCTTGTTTAAATAACCAGAAAAAGATAAGAGAGGCTTTCATTTGTCGTCACGGGTATATGCTTTCATTTTTGTGTAATGCTAAACAATGATAAACTTCAAACTAAATTCCACAGTGCTTAACAAACAATATAAAATATTTAAAAAAAAGTTACAGAGGGATAAAATGGCCTGAGTGGAGACATACTTACAATTAATACACTTTTCCTCTCTTTTCATCTACATTTAGAATTCAAAACTTTTTTTCGTCTCTTTATGCATTATTTAAAACTAAAGTGAAAAGGTCAGGGGATCGCCAAAGTATCATCCTCTGGGGACCACGAATGTCTGTATAAAATGTCACAGTAATGCAATTAAGGTTGTCGTAGTATGTCAGTCTGTCAAAGTATAGCCGACCCATTGAGCATTTATTTGTAAAACGCAAATCCCACCAGAAAAAAAGAAGAAAAAACACTCTGGGTGTTCCTAATATGTTGGACACTTTCATCACTATGTGTGATCTATCCTGAAAGCAAGAAAACCAAAGTTCTACTCTGTATTGTTAGGAAGTGATGATACAGAGGCTACATTTTTAAAGGGCTGTCTTGATAGAATATCCAGTTTTGTCCTTCCTTTGGTCTTGTAAATCTATGTTATTCTATTAACCACACAATTAGTTACTTTATTCCTGTGAGATTCCATTATCTATATTACAAGAGTCTACATCCTTTTCCGCTGGACTTTCCCACAAGACTTTATTTTGAATGGTCCATGTTGTATTTCAGCAGTGGAGCACATTCTCGCCATCACTTTCCTTTTTTGTTTCTGACTCACCATTTACTGGTGGAAAAAACCCTAGAGGAAGATTAGCACATAACTCTGCAGACTGCATGAACAGAAATAACTGCTGTTGACACCGAAGAGAGCTCCTTTTACTTTAAACCCCATCAGTGGCCTTAACATAGACACCAATAGTGTGCCAGTTACCGTGTGACCTCAAAAAAAAAAAAAAAAAAAACCATCTTCCTTTTCATCCCAAATCCCGGAGCAGTTTCCTCTAAACTGATAACCTTTCTATTATCTACAAACAGGGAGGTCAGCACAGGAGGGAGAAATATTAGACTGTGTTAGAGTCACCGCTCTTCTTGGGAAATGCTTTAAATGTTACAGTAAAGGTTTAATGAAATTTCACATAAAACCAAACCGTAATCAGTCTGTGTCGTCATGTAATGGTTATAAAGGCAATTTCTATAATCCAGTTAGATGCCTTTGTCATAATCTTTACAATCCCATAGAACCTAACCCACACATTTTCTTTTATTTGTTTGAAATTACCTTTTATTGTACATTGTGTATTACTTTCGAAATACTCACATAATACATACTTTGGAAAATTAAAATGTATCTGATTTTTTGAAGATCTGTTGGTTCAGTTCAGATCTTTATTGTCCCTCAAGAGGAAATGTGATTTACAGTAGAGGTGATAGATTAGATTCATTTTAATTAATTCTAATCTATCTCATCTATTCTTTCAATTTTGTCTTACACAATATTTCTTATGTTATTATGATATTTTCTTATATTATGATGATGAAAATAACAGTTTACAATTGGAGAAGACAGACACAGTCCATCCTAAGATCAAGTGTCTGTGTTGTGGTGCACTTGGTCAAAATGCTGAAACACAGGAGATGCTGAACTTTGTCCTTCTTGTGGACAGGGCAAGAGAAAATAATTTTCTTTGGGAAGCAATAACAAATCTGAAACATGCTTTTAATGATCGATCTTGCAATAGCCAAACTACTGTATTTATTTTTTTGTATCAAAACCTGTTTTTTTATGTTGAGATTAAAAAAAATGAACTGGATGAATGAATCAGTTGTGTCTGATTGCTAAATCTGATTCAGTTTGAGGGGAAAATACCATATGTTTTCATATTTCCTTCCACGTGTACATAAACTGCAAGCAGTATTGCAATACACAGTATGTGTATAGAGATAAGCATCAATGTGGAGTCCTGTTTTATAAACAAGAAGTAGTCCCTTCCTGCAGCGACTGCAACTAACACCTCAGGCTGTTGGGAAACAAAGGTGTAGTCAAAGCGTGATAGTACTTCAGTGCTCAAGATCTTATCAGTGAAACAATAGCTCACCAGACACTGATTTTATGGAGTCAGTCAGGTCACAGCCAACTGAAATTCCAGGCTCCTAAAGGATAAATATCACCCCTTAACTGATTTAAATACAATATGAAAATCCCCAGTCATTGTCTGCCTATCTGCATGGTACCAGTAAGTATTAAAAATACCCTATATAAAATATGTATACTGTGTGTGGCAATTCATGAAATTGTGATTTCAAAATATTTATCCATTCTGTGCATCATTTTCCATTGGGTCACAATGGATTATGCAGTCTGTAGTGAATTTTTTTTTTTAAACGATGTATTTTGCTCAGTTTGAGAGGATGGATAAATAAATGACCTTGATCCTTGATAGAAAGGGACAGAACCAAAACCCATACAGGTCTTCACATATCCTAAAGACCCTCTACCTGCCTCAGTTGGCTATGTAAGCTTGACAAATCATTATAAAGTCATTATATGGATATATTTTGGTATATATTTCAATTAAATATATTAGACAAAATCAGTGTCAGTCCTTTTTATTACTTTTGTGTATTTGATCCTCATGAAAGTGTGACTGTTATGCCTCCTCATGTTCATTAATTAAGCCCAACTTTACTTTTAAACTCTTGTTGTTAAATTCTAAAGACACAAATAATAAAAACATATCTGTAATTGTAAGACCAACTCCTTTTTAAAAAAAAAAATAAATAAATAAATAAATATATATATATATATATATATATATATATATATATATATATATATATATATATATACGATAAGGAGATAACATGGTGACCATTATACTGTACTTTTGTGTGTTTTAACTGAACCCAGATTTGATTTTAATGCTTGACTTTTTATAATGGAGATCAACATTAGAATAAATCAACATGACAGAAATATCAAATTGTTGATGAATGCACTATATAGTGTTTGATAAATGTTCTGTCAGGAATGTTTCACATTGTGACTCTGCCCTGGAATTTATATTTTAATCATCAGTTTTCTTTAAGCAATGCCCTTTATTTTTTAATTACTATTCAACTGACACTTAATTAGTTACATACAATAGAAAATTTACTTTTTACAGGTAAATATTTATAGTATTAGTACGCATTTTAGGCTTGATTCCATACAAAATATGTACTTAATGTAATATGTATCACCTTTAATTTGATACCCGCAGCTTTATAGTGATAGTTGTTATTTTCAGCGCTTTGCAGCCGTTGAGTCCTCTGATTGGTTGAAAGTTTTGGCGTCTAACATCTCAACCAATCACAGTAAGGGTAGATGAGCCGCTTTGCTCCCAACGTCACATCCGACTCGGTCCAACGGCGCGCGGTACAGATCAACAAACTCCTCTTTTTCTGTTTAGTGGTTCACAAAAATGGTGGCGTTAAGAGAAACAAAGTCGTAGCAACGTCTGTGTGATTTTATGCTTCTGAAACAGAAGACACAGTGTAGCTTTTATGGTAAGAAGATAATATACATATTATCCACATTAACATTAACTACCACGCTAAAGTTAAATGTAAACGTTAGCTTTAGCAAAACACATTGACGTTAGCCTCGGCGACTTCTTAGTAACATCTGCTTTTTTAGACGAAAATACTGATTACGCTATCGTGCCAAACTGAGTCAGCTTGAGTGACTAACTCGGTGCCATTGTTGTAAAACTTTCTGTTTGGACAGTTGTCCTGACCTCTCCCGGCGACTGCTGTGATCATGTCCCAAACCAACACTTCTCTTCTGGACGAGGTGGTGCAGTGGAGTCAGGAAACCTGCCGCCAGGAGCTGAAGTCTGTCCTGCCTCAACTCACCATATCCTCTCAACTCACTCAGTTTCATTTCTGTGATACCATGGTTCATAGTTTCATACAAATGGTCCAGTGATATCAAACAAAAGCACAACATTTTGGAAAACATGGAATAAATAATACAGACTTTGGGAGTAGGTCTATCGTTTAAAATGCATATTATCTATAGAATTTATTTTTTAATGAGGCGGAGGCAATATGCCTGTTATTATGAATAATATTGAACACCAGTAGCTTCAAACCCTTTCAAGATGATATAGTATTGTCTTGGTCAAGCTGGGCACACGTTTGCGGTTTGCTTAAGCTATTCTATCATCATATTTTTTGCACTATTATTACAATCCTGATGTATTTGGTACACTTTATATAGGGGAAATTAATTTGCTTTAATGCTGTGGTTTTCCTTGACTGTTTGCACTCTTTGCATCACAAGTCTGAGAGTTGGGACGATCATATACGTAAGTTTCTTCATTGCACAATTTCCAATGGCAAACTGCTTACTTTGTGCCGTCAGTACTGTTTGTGATCCAAGTATGAACAGTCTTAAAAACATAACATCCCTACAGGTATACTGAAGATAATTACGGAAATGTTCCTCCCTCATGTTGCTTTGTCAGAGCTGGAGGCTGAGTGCTTCTCCAAGATCTTACCAAAGGTAAACAACATGACGAATGCATATTGTCTTTAGGACCTTTTATGTCAATACCTTCACAAGGATTTCTTAAATAACAGAGTTGCTGCAGGTCCTGGGAAATTTTCTAAACTTAGGGCCAATAAATATCTAAAACAGCATAATATTTAGTTATTTAAAACTTAATAACATTTTCGATATTAATGTCAGTTTTCAAAGTCAGCAATATTTGCCACAGTAAATCATTCCTTTGAGGGATTTGTTTTGTTGTGATTGTATGATTTGTTAATAGAATAAATTGCTGTCTTGCAACCACTTTGTTGACATCTTCCCTTAAAGTCCATTGATTAGTCTGTGTGAATGTCTTTATCCTTATCTGCCACGAATGTCTGCAGGCGGTGACAATGTTTGACAGCATGATGAAAGAAATCTTGGACCAAGTTGGAGGGCTATCCAGTCAAAATACTGAGCTGTGTTCCTTACTAAGAAATATTCTGCAGGTACTGTTATTATGGCTGATTTAGTTTTCACATTGCAAGGCTGTGTATTTCAAAATGGTACAATTAGTAGCTTACAGGTTTATGATATATATGATACATATACAGTATTTCTGAAAAACACTCACTTCACTCCTGACCAATATGTTGTTAATATGCTGTTTTCAGGCAATGATGCAGATAATTGATGCTCTGTCCACATGTGTGCGTCACGTTGGCACATTTGAGGAAGCACCTGACTTAGAAGCCATCCGCTCGTTACCAACTTGTATCCTGAAAGTCCTGAGGGAAACCTTTCAGCACTGCAAGGTTGGTCTGTTTGGTTCATGACTGGCTGATGATATTTATTTATTTAAGTTTATCTCTGAGCAGAGGTCCCTTTCAATCTGTATTTCGTGTTTTTTGCGTAATAAATTATGCTGTGCAATGCTTACTATACTATTGAATATTTTAAAAGAACTCCGCAGGTCATTTGCACCTCCTTCTCATTTTTCTTGTTCCTGTAATTACAATCTTTATTACCAGAAGTATTATGTGAGGTGTCAACAGCTCAAGCTACTCATTAACTGGAATATGATGAAATGATGCGATGATAAGCATCGTGCAGCAGGAAAAGCGACCACTTAAGGATGTTTTTGGTGAAAGAAAAAAAAAAAAAAGATTATAATCAGTTTAAGCATACTCTACATGTTGTCCTCAGGACAGTGAGGTGGTTTACTGTGGCCGTCTGTCCCTGGTGGCTGACCTGCTGCAGGGACTTTTCAAGGAGGCCTACACCCTCCAGAAGGGTCTTTTGGAGCTGCTCGACAGGATCTCCCTCGAAAGCAGCGCCTCAGAGGAGGAGGTCTCTGATATTGTAACAGGTGTGTGTTTCTGTGTTTATTATGCTCATATCCAGCTCTATTCTTAGTCTGAGTGCGAGAGTAGGTTTGCATGATTCACTTTTCAAAAACATCCTTATTTATCTTATACTGGCCCTTCATGCAGCCCCTCATTTCATCCTCTGTCTAAACCCCCGTCACTGAGTCAGCAGTCAGTGCTTATTAAGACCACTTCGTCCTCTAGCTTGTGTGCTCTCAATGGCATGACAGCTACAGTACCTTAGCGTGGGAAATATATATATTATTATTAGTAGTAAATATTGGGTCACTGAATTTGATGAATTTACTGTACAGTAAATATAATAAACATTGTTCTTTACAGTATAAGAAGACACTGGAAACATAGCATTCAGAGCAGTCTGAATCTCATAGGAATTACTTTAACATACGTATATACCTCATTATTTGACATTCTGTTCTTGTTTAATATCAAAATCAGACATTGTAATATTATATATATGACAGAAGCATCCCATCCATTGTTGTACTTAGACCTTCAATGCACTCTCTCAATTCACTGAAGTTATTTTTCATCTTCCTCAGTGATTCACAGCCTGCTGGATATCTGCTCTATTATCTCCAACCTGGACATAGCACTGCATGCAAACACATGGAAATTCCTCATCAAGTCAGTACAGCAAACATTCATGTTGACACTAGATGAATCACTTTGTTATAGGAGTTCAGCATTTAGTTGTTAATTTGATTACTGAGTGACTAATTTTAAAAGGTCATTACTCCATTCAGACAGAGTTTGAAGTACCAGTCATTGGTGGAGGAACATCTGCATCACGGTGACATCAGCAGCAGCTTGTACGACAACCTGTTGGCCTCCTTCCACAACTGTGTGGAGCTGGCCGAACAGATGAAACATGCTGGTCTGCAGGTAGGAAAGGGCTGACTGGTAGAAGGAAAAGATAAAACATGTTTCATTTAAAGCTTTTTAAAAACTTCTTACAGTTTTACATATGTAGGGCTATTGAATGAGTATATTTTATCATTATCTTTTACCTGTAAGGTTTATTTTTCTGCACTGTTGCCTATGTATCAGATAATTAGTTTATTAGTGTACACTCAAAGTTAGACTTGATCTTTGTCACCTTCTTCTGTTAAATGCTTTTTTGTTCTTTTTAAAGGAGGCAACACAAAGCCCAGAATACAAGCTGTTCCAGAAAAGTGCAAAGATGTGTAGATTTTTTGCCAACACTTTGGTTCATTACATAAAGGTACTAAAAATGCAACCCTCTTGACTTTATAAAACTTTGACCCATCATTATACCTGTTGTTACATTTTTCATTTTCTACTTCAGAACACAAAGCAGCTGAACTTACATCCCATCATTCCTTGTCCTTTGAACAGGAATTCAAATGTTTTCTGACAAAGTATTGTAGCTGCTTTCACCAACTCTACCTCCAGATCATCAGGTATGTGTGGTTTGGCTGTGGTTTTAGGAAGCAAATTCAGACTACATTCCCTACAGGCTACAATATCCTTTTGAGTTGACAGTTATTAAGTTGTACAGAAACATACATTCTGATGTCTTTCAGTAAGTTTCCTCCCAGCATGTGTGCTCTAGCACTGACCTCGGCTCTGTCTGAGGAGCTGAATGCAGGAGCTTTGGTTCCTATGGAGGCCCTCCTGCTCCAGCTGTTGCCTTTAAGGCCCTTTGCTGAAGCTGTCCTCCAGCAGAACCTGCGTGAGTTTAAAGCTTTTATTCACAAATACTGTGGCAGGATTGATTGATGCTTTACTGTCTCCAAGTTTTATGGTTTTAACAGTTTTATAAGCTTTTCAGTGATTAGGTGTGTACCAATTCATTTCCCCATTCCAATTCCATAAAGTATACAGTATGTACAAGTAATGTGCACTATTTTGTGAGTGTTATTCAATAAACAGTTTATTTAGGTGTTTATTATAATTGTAACAGAAAATAAGTGAGGTCATGTGGCTTTGGAACAGTACTACCAATTTAAAGTTTAAAAAAGTGAAAGGCATTGTTAGTAAATTATATTCTACATGTTTTTGTTATTTCTTTTTTAAACTCTTACTAAAGGTGTTCTGGGAGTTGCGCTTTCAGTTCTGTGACACAATGGTGTCCATATCCTATTTCAAACACCGGTTAATTTTCATTTTTACCTTTAAATAAATTGGTCAATAAAGCAACACCCAATGTAAGCCACATTAAAACATTTTGTGATTTTATTTTTCTTTTTTCCTCACAATAATATACTATATTTAATTCTGACAGTATAGTGTACACTTCATCTCTTCATATTCCCATTGTTAGCCTACTACCTCATCAACACTGGTATTGTAGGAATACACAAATCGCACCTGTAAATCAGGTGAATTGGATCACTAATATCATATATAGTATGCAGTTGGACAGTCTCATGGATTGCCACAAACAGTTTGAAGAGCCTTTAGGACACATGCTTGCTGCTTTACCTCCAAAACGTCCAATCAACTAAATTTGTGGTGAAAGTGTTCTTTTCGTATTTTTTAGTAAAATGTTTACTGTTCTCATTCAAAAGAATGTTGGCATCATGTTTCTAGCTGCGGACTGACACTGAAATATTCAACGAATTACCCATGTCTTGTTTGTCTGCAGTGTTAAGTCCTCAGCATGAGCTTCCTCAGTGTCTTTTGCTAGTAAATGTCCTGGGTCAGCTTTACTCCCAACCAGAGGAGGTGCTGCAGCTTTGGTACACTGGCAGCCAGTTCTCAGAAGACACACCCAGGTAATAAATAGGGGTCTCGTTGTTGTCATCAGCTGATGTTTTTTTTAAACATTTGTTTTTAATACAGGGACCAGCACTTAACTTGTTGTCAGGCTGGCACCCAGATATTACCTTTTGGTTACCAAAGTAGCAGGAATATTGTTTATTGATGTGGATGAATTGAATTTATTTTATTTATTTATTTATTTATTTATTTTTTGGGTCCACATTTTTAATTTAATTTAATTTAATTTAATTTTTCCTATTTTACATTGAATAAAGTATTGGAGATAGTGAGATAGAACATTTCACACTGAAATATTAGGTGTGCAAAATATTTAGGATTAATTACAATATTAATTCAATCTTTTCTTCATAAATATATATACAAAATTAAAATGTGTTAGTGTTAAAATATACACTGAGACATTGAAAAGTATGTAAACATGTATGTATCATCCAGTAGTCCTAAAAAAGATTATACTATTTCATTATGAATTTAAGCTAATGTGTAAATGTGTCTAAAATGCTTCTTAAGTTTTTTCTTTTTCTATCCCCTCTGTCTCCAGGCTTCCTCTCTACCAGGCCTTGTTCACTGTTTTCAGGCGATGCTATACTGAGCGTCAGGTTCCGGTGCTGTTGCCAGGAGTGATGATGAAGGGTCAGGCCCAGGTCCAGGTCACCCTGTACCACCACATCTGTGTGCAGCTTTGTGCCAGTGTGGCTGCACTTCCCCCAGTGTACTTCCCAATGCTGGTGAGATCTACACACATAACTGCATGCACTGTATCATATCAGTTGAAATAGTAATAATGTTAAGACGATGTTCCATCATTTATGTTTTGGTTCAGGCATCATCTCTCTACCTACTCCTCTCACTGGATGCAAAAGTTTGTTCATTTTTATGTGCTAGAAAGAAGGGATAGGAATTTTGTTTGACAAACAATGAGAGTTAGGGAGTGATTCAGACAGTGACTTAACTCTGTCTGGTTGTTGTTTTGTGGGGGTTGTTAAGTTTTTACTTAATTACAGTCTTACTAAATGAGTGATGAAGTTACACTCTTGGTCGGTTGCTATTGGCCGTTGCTCTTTTAAAATTAATAAGTGCGAGTCTTAAGATAAGTATTGATCTTGCAACTGCAACATATGATATGCTACTTCAGTACACCTTAAGAACAAATAATACTGGGATCACTACAGAAATTTCCAGATGAACATTTAAAATCCAGAAATTCACATTTCAGACCATACATGGTTCAGCCATATATTATGTTTTAACCTAGTCTTGTTGTATCTTGAGGTGACATATATTCAATTCAATTCAATTCAATTTTATTTGTATAGCGCCAATTATATGTCCTGTCATTGTGTTTTATCTTCCAACCTCTGGAATGAAGTTTGTGCATCTTCTTTAAAAGAAAATTGTAATAGTAATAATAGCAGTAGATAAAAACCCAGCAACACTCCAGTAGCGTCTTAACAGAAACTTCTTGCATTTTATCGACCAGAAGAAGCGGATTGGCAGGCATTCTTGCAGACAATCAAGAATGTTTAAAACAGTGTTTATGTGTGGGTGTGGTGTTTGAAACTGTGAGGCCTGACCGTCTCACAGCAGGGTTATGATGAAACGTGCCAAGGACCTCAGCCTCATCTCTACATGGATGCCTGCCACAAGTTTGACTTTATCACTTTTACTAATGATAACTGGTGGTTTCTTAGGCCAGTAAAAACGATATGCAGTAGTATTGGAACGCCTTCGGGAATCTCTTGGGTGAATTTCTTCAAACAACATCCGCTTGGACTCAAGGATAAACTGATTAGAGTTCAGCAGTCAAAGGGCAAGGTCACTTTGACCTTGCATTAAAAAAACAATTTGGCCATAACTTAAGAACTGATTATTATATTTCATAATTGGTTGGACAATTAATTGGTGACACTTGTGATTTGTGAGGTTTTTAGCCGTAAATTGAGAATTCATTGTCAGTTTCCAGATTTCACAAGTTGACTGAGATGAGATGTTTTGTAAACAATAATGCGCACAGTACGGCTTTCATCTTTCCTTCTCATCCATTCTGCCTTTCGCTTTCTGCCTCATTCTGAATATCAAGCATCATCAGAATCACAAACTGCAAAAACAACGTATTATAGCATGCCTAACTGATTGTGACCCTGTGATTGAGCTCATAGAGAGGCTTTGCATCTAAAAATGCCAGGAGTAAACAAAAGCGCCACATTTTGTATAGCTGTACTTTGGGTCTGATTAACAGTAAATTCATCAAATTTGGTCCATATTGGCTTGTGAGGATTAACTGAGGGGCTGCATAAAGGGCCAGTTTGAGTTAAATAAGTGTGAATTATGCGAAGTCTAGTGATGTGCCAGAATTAAAACAAATGGCTGGAAATCCCATGTAAGTTGTTTATTTACTTTCGATATCTAATCACATTCTGGCCATTAGCTGTGTTCTGATGCAGGATTTCCCGGTATTCAATACAAGTTTATGCTTTCACTTTCATTATTCGGTTACACTTTGCTTTTTTTGGCATCCTGTTTTCTCCGTTTACTCCCAAATCCTCCTCTCCCTCCTCCTATCACTCTCTGACTTCCCTTTCTTTGTCTCCCTTTCTCAGGAACGTTGTTTGGTCAGTGCTGTACTGCAGGCTGATACTCAGACAGCTCTACTGGCAACCGATGTGTGGTGCTTTACAGCCCGGTGAGAGTGTGTTCACATTTAACATTTGCATAAAAAAGTTCACACTACAGATGTATTTGGATCAGGGCAATCTTTTCATGCTACAATATATCACAAACCCTACATTTCAGGCACTTTTAGACTTATTACAGCTACTCTGTAACCAAAGTCTTGTAAGCATTTCTTACACATTTTTTTCTGTACTATATTGAATCCACTGCTGATTTTGTCTTCTCTGCTTACAGGTATGGGACAGCAGAACTTTGTCTACATCATGTCGTCCTCGTTGCTCAGCTGGTGGGTAGAGCTCAGGACAATACATGGAAATACAAAAGACATGCTCAGTAGACCTTCATATTGTTGACTTGTTATATTTTGCAGTTTACAGTATCTCATCCAAACTTTAAAAAATGTTGGCTCTCGCCATCTTTGATAGTCACCACAAGGTCATTGACGTTTCTTCATGTCTGACCTCTTCCTGTGCTCTTTCTAAAATAACTCCAAATCCCCTTAATCTCTCTGTAGGGTTATTTATTAGTATGGGGTCCTCACTGCTTTCACTGGCACCCCAACAGAGGTGACAATTGGTGTTGTTGGACCTTGGGGCCATCTTTTCATAACCTGTTACATCATGTCATCCAATTGCACTGGATCCCACTCATGTCCATACACGTCCCCCCCTTCAAGGTTTTCACCTTCCTTCCACCCTGATGCCCTGGTGATTTTACTCCTCCTGAGCCTTCACACTGACACTCACACTGTTCCTCACCTCCTCTCTGCTTCTGCCTCTTCTCCTACAGGTGAAAGCTTGCACCACTGAGTGTTACCAGTTGTTCCACCTGGGCCTGCTGCTCAAACGCATGGTTTTCCTCATGACACCAAACCACCAGGTTAGAAACCCTGAGAACTGATGTGTCAATGCACATCTAAACAGTTTTGAATTGAAGTTAACTCAAAAACAGAATACCCACAGACACATACAACCTGTATATGGAGAGGATCAGAAAAAGGTGGGGCACAGTGAGTAAACAAAACACCAAAATAAGGTGGAATAATCAAGTAGAATTAAAAAGAAATTAGCTATTGAAATAGACCACAGTTCCACATTGAACATTTACATTACCTGCAAATCAGAGTCCTGCACGGGTCCAGTTTTGCATACCCGCATCCGCCTGCACCCACAGAGCTCAGAACTGGAACTGACTTTAATATAAAAGACCTGCGATCCAAAGAGTCATATTTTTATTTGCGCAATTATTAGTGTTACATGTAGAAACATGAATTCAAATCATAATTAACCATTAAGCTGAATCAATCATCAACTTACTCCACACGATCAGCTGATTCGGCTTGATGATATTTAACTGATTCTATGTTAATACTACTGTTGTTAGGAATAGTAAATTATATTAAATAAATAAGCCACACTACAAACATCAGGCTTTAAATAGACCCGGTGATTGGTATCGGCCGTTCCGAGCACCCTTAGGCCATAGTATATGATAATGTTTATGCTCATGTACCATTCAGTGACCCCTTCTGTCTTCATTTACTGGGTTTACTCCTTTTATTTGTTAGAAAATGGTTATTCTAGAGTCTAGGACTCTTTCTGGTTTTGCATGATGCTTGTTGGTTGTGTCTATATAATTACAAACAACCCATTAAACCCTACAAGGGTATAACCTTCATATCAGGTGATTTTTGATGATTTCCAGATGGAGTTGGTGTCACGTTTCCCACCTTCTGATGTGGAAAACCTTCCAGTGTGGCGACATGTCCTCCTCAGAGCTCTTTCTCATGATGCCCGTCACCGTGTAGAGACAGACATCACTGGCCTGGTTCAAAAAGCTCTGACTGATTGGCAGACTGGAGGGCACAAACTAGGACAAGTGAACAAAGTGGTGAGGACAGCCTCAGATAGGATTTGTAGCAGAGGGTGTAACCATCTGACTCAAGTAATTGTCAGTGCTTTTTTTGGTAATGTCACTTTTTGTTGAAGAAAAAACAAGCAAATTTCTAAGTGGAGAAGATCTCATACTTACTTGTGTAATCTCTACATACACGTTATTTCAGATTGTGATCTAAAAAAGGGGCAGTACAAACATCAAGGGCAAGTCGCAGCATAGTTTCTGTCATTGTGCACTTAAGAGAGTGGTTGAATGACAAATGACCTCAACAATTGATTTCAAGAGGGAGATAAGTATGTTCCCATCGTTGGAAACAGAAAACACAGATAAGATTGTTATTAGTGACCTCTCTCCTTTGATGTTCTCTGTGTATTGAAGTGAGAGCCAAACTTTTCTCATTGCGGATGAAACCACTTTCTCATCCTTTTGACATTGTGTGTTTATCCTTGCCCTTTGTGATTTGTCTCTTTGAAAGCATATTTGAACTAAAATGACCAGATGGATACATTTGACAGAATATAATGCCCACTAGTTAGTTCAGTGGTCAGTGGTTAATTATGATACGTAAATGATCTGACCTTTCATTCAACCTTTTAATAATTGTGACTGTAAAAAAAAAAAAAAACAATCCTCCACTTTAGGGTGTTGCAGTAAGTTTGTCCAGCTGTAATCAGTCAGATTCTTGCCAGAATGATTAAATCCAGTTTAGAAAACAATGCAAGGAAGCAGGGTCGGGAAACATTAAATGGAAAATATGCACAAATGTAGCATTTACAAAGCCCCTCCTGTGTCCAGAATGCAGTGCTGTTGTCCCTCCTAGCGGTGGTTCAGGGGCAGTCATCTTCTGAGGAACAATGTGTGTTGTCGGCAATGAGGATAATCACACAGCTCTGGTTACGAATGAGTCCAGACCAGGTTAGAGCCAAATAAATACACACACACACACACACACACACACACACACGGAAATATGTAGTGTAAATGCAGGACAATTATCTCTGTACCTTTTCATACACCAGGTGCAGGCCCACCCTGTGCTCCAGTGTACTCTGCAGCTGCTCCTGTCAATATCAGCCGTTTTAGTGAAAAACATCGAACATCAAGTCATTCTTCAGGTATGCTGTTAGTTTTCACAGGTCACATTAAACACATGAAGAATGGAGAATACTTCGGTTGACGTGTGTGTGTGTGTGTGTGTGTGTGTGTGTGTGTGTGTGTGTGTGTGTGTGTGTGTGTGTGTGTGTGTGTGTGTGTGTGTGTGTGTGTGTGTGTGTGTGTGTGTGTGTGTCTCAGGCTTTGTTGTGTGTGGATACTGTGGTGGCTCAGAAGTGTGCAGATCAGCTGCTGCTTGCTGCTCTGGAGTTCCTCTCCTCCCTGGGGAAGATCTTTGTACCTCCTGACAGCCAGGTAATGAAACCAGAGGGTGTTGCCTTTTAGTTCTTTGAACTCCTTACTAATGGTTTCTCAAGGACAATTATTCTACTGCTGTTCTCACTGGAAGTCACTCTTAACATATTTTACCCTGCAAGACCCTCAAGTGAGTCCATACATAACACAAACCTGTTCATGAGGTTAATTACATCTGATATTTGGTTTTATCCAACAAATATGAATCAGTTATATACAGATTGTTTCTTTTCTCTTTCACATATTCATGAATTTAATACTTTTATGTTCGTAAGTATGTTTGAAATATCACTTTGGGTTCTTGCATCTTGTGATGTGAATTTGTCAAATTTCTTTACATTTAATAGACTAAAGGAATAATCTATTATATGAAAAAAATCAGTAATAGCTGAAACTGTAGATATTTGAATTCTAAATGTATTATATTCTGAAATCTACAATGTAAATATATTCTCATATTTTCTCTTTCACATAAACTTTTTTGTCCCAAAGAATCAAATTCTGCCGAGGCTGAGCAGCCTGTTTGGAGTCCTGTTGTCTGACAGATTCTGGCTGCTGCATCAGCACGCCCTGGAGGCCTTTTCTCACTTTGCTGAGGTACAGCTGGAACTTAATATATCTTACTAATGTTTCAGATGTAATCCTGTTCATGTGATGTGTCGAAACTGTTCGTGTCATAAATGTGTCCTTTTGGTATTTAAGATTACAAACCATGAGGAGGTAATTTCCCAGAGTTTGTGTGATGAAGACACCAAGACGAGGGTGGTGAACTATCTTAGCAAGGTGAGAGATGCCAACATATTGTGATGAAAATCACCCTTAGATAAAACACATTGAAATAAACATGTCTGTTTTGTTGTAGACTGTGAATGCACAGGAAGATGCAGAGTCACGGCTACAGAGGCTTAAACTGGAAACAGCAGTTATTGAGCAACACAATGAGAAGCTGGAGAACAACAAAGAAAATGCTTCGAACAATCTGGCTGCCGACACCGTTGTAGATTCAGAGGTTAGTGGCGCCAAGTAAAACTTTATTCACAGGCTTCCTGAATATGCGTGCTCATGCACAGCTTTGCTTCACATTTATACTGTCCAAGCCACATTGAGTGGCAGCTGACCAGTACGACACGACCTCGTAGTGTACGTAGCATAATAGGAACCAGGCTATTATTAATGCCTATTTTATATATTATTCCGTTGCCATGTTATATATATTTATATTTCTTAATAAATATATAAATGTGTGGGATTTAAGTGTTTGCAATGCTAGTAGCTCAGTCTGTTTCATTTCAACAATCAAGATTTCTGTCTCGTCTGTTGTGAAATTCAATCATGTTGTGTGAGTGAGAATTTAATTCATGAAAAGATGTCTGTTTTCTCTGTACTTATTCCTCCCTCTCAGCCAAGCCCAAAGAGAGCTCGGCAGGAGACCAGTGCAGAGGAGGCGTACAGCCGCTACATCCAGACAGCTGAGAGTGCTTTGAAAGCCCTTAAGGTTCTCACGGAGGGTAAAGCCGACACTACTGCGCCACCTCCGCAGTGGCTGGAGTCCAGACTACAAGAGCTGCAGACCCTCATAACCCACATCAGTACGGCCAGACACACAACCTAGCTGTTCCAGTTTCTTTTATAGCGCCAAATTATTTACACTATGTATAGAAAAACTATTTAATCACAGTCTGGGCCTTTGGAAGTCAGTATACACTTTACTGCTGCTGGAAAGTGTCACCTTTTAAACCTGTCTGTGGTCAGTGTGTGATTGATGTTTATTAAACTTGTTTGAATACAAATCATTGCTCATTTGTTTTTATTGTGCAGTAAGACATTTGTTTTATTAAGTACCCATATTGGATAGAGGATTTTTCTGTTTCTGTTATGAAAAGTAAAGTACTTGCTGTCAGTAGCTCTAAACAACTGCAATAACTTTATAAAAGGCAAGTCTAACAAATGTCTTATAAAACAGAACAGGGTCATTTTTGATACAGTAAAATCTTTACTTCACCAGCAACCAAAAAGCTACTAATAAATTATGTAATTTCTATTTCACATTCATTCAAAGTGCAAGCGTTCTGTAAATCAAACCTAACACATTTTGGACATGTGTCTTGCCAAAGTGTATCTTGATCTTCATGCCACTAGTAAAGTTGGCACATTAAAAAAAACAAAAAAAAAATTAAAGAAGCAGATGAAAACAGGATGACTTTCACCTCTGATTAAAATCCTCATTCATCTCGAGGAGACTAGCATCAATTGGCAAACAATTAAGAATGGCTTCATTTGTCCAAGTCCAGCACCATCTGATAAGCTTCCAGTTTAAATGTCTAGGAACCAACAGAATAGGATATAAAAAGTCTCATCCCATTATCAGTTCCTTACTGCATCATAGTGTTAAATCAGAAATGGAGTAACTTTCAGGTCACAGGCTGTGAGATGGCGCAACTTGAGCATTTGAGTTTTCCAGTGGTTGAGTCTTTGGCTCCAGATGGATCAAACGTCATCACCAGGCATTTTCATCCTCCCAGTTCAGATCATCTCCATCTCCCCAGCCATCTGTTTCAGTCTTTAAGGAAGAGTAATTTTTTTTGATGAAAAAACAAACAAAGAGTATCACAGAGAGGTAAGTTGGTAAATTGAGAGAAATTCTGTCATAGATGAATATAAACAGAAAAGGTCACTTCAACATGTATTGTATATAGATGAGTAAAAAACGTTTTGGCTCATTGTTCCCTTAATTTGTATTTCTAATTTACATATTTAGGACTGCCTCCAGTCTTGTTTCACAAATGTAAGTTGTCAAAGCATTTTTACTATACTAGTATTATTACTTTTCATATAGCTTTCTAATCCTGTTTATCTTTGTAAAGTACTATATAGATTTATATTTTCAGGCCTATTAAAACTAATAAAAATGAAATGGTCCGAGAAGAACACAGTAATTTGATTAAACTTCTCACAACTCACAGGAAAAAAAGGTCAGAAACCACACATTTAATGTGTTTAAGTCTGCATTTTTGCAGCTCCTGTTCTAATAGTTCTTACACCATTTGAAAAGATTGCTGTGGAAGCCTAAAAAGTAATAAAATATAATTTACCCCCACACACACACTCACCTCAGTCAGGTTGGCAGCTGCGAACTTGGCAGTGAGCATTACATTATCGATGGATGAGTCAAGCTGCAGAGATTTTGTGTTTTCTGAAGAGGCTGTGGACAGTCCAGCATCATTCACACTGCTCTCGTCCAGTGGCAGCAGAGCCGGAGAGGACAGTTTGATGTCCGGCACCATGTCTGCAAACAAATCCAGCTCTGGGTCTTGCTCTACTTTTTTCTTCACCTTAATGGTGAACTCCTCACCCAGACCTCCTATCCCACCATTATTTTGTGGCACTGTAGTTTTGGGCTTGGGGTTCAATGGGTTGTGGGTTTTCTCCGAGTCTCTCTCTTCTTGAGCCCAGCCATCGTCCCATGAGGAAGTGGTCTTAATCTGTGTGGATGGCCGCAGTGTCGACGTCAGTTTGAGGGGTTTAGAGAAACCCTGTCTCAGTGCTTCAGGAGCATGTTTTACAGGTGTAGCAGTGCCCCCTCTGGGCAGTGACAGTATAGCTGGGTCTGATAAAGGAGCAGTAGGGGAGAGATCTGAGGTAGGTTCAGTGTCCTCAAAGTCGTCCCACGGCTCCTGTTCCACGTTCGGGTGTGAGAGTGGCAGTCTGCTGCTGACTGGATCTTCTCTCGCCGAGGCCTGAATGCGGATCTGGACTGACTGTCCATCTCTGTTCTCGCTCTCTTCAGGGTCGCTCCAGTCAGGCCAGTCTTCTACTGGGCCTTCCAGTCTGTCAGCCTGCTCCGGGCTGTATGACAGTGGCTCCATCTCACGATCTTGACGAAAACCGTTCAAAGATAGAGACATCTGTCTACTGACATCTGAAACATGTTAAAAACAGACAGAGCTTCAGGCACAAGAACATCAAACTGAATTAAAATTGACATTTAATTATGTGTATATGGGCAGGGGGTGGGGCTGAGGTCACACCTGATATTGGAGCCAGGGGGTAACTGCTTGGAGTCTTCCTACAACCGGCTAAGCTACCCAAGTCACCCAGGACCAGGCCTTCAGTCCCTGCCGGTCTGGGGAACAAATTCAAGACTTTCGAAGGCTGGGCCATCTGAGGGTGAGATCCTCCAACTATATGGACAGGCGAAGCTAAAAGAGAGAAGGAGTAACATTAGTGTCGACCAAATATTACTTTCTTTAAATCTAATCCATAACCAGTTTGCTCAATCTGATTTAATGTGCTTGATTGTGTAGTAGTTAAGGCGGTTAGACAGTTGATTATCTAAATCCAGATTTTCTAGTTTGAACTTGTACACTAAGAAAACCGGTTCTTAAGCCTTGAAGCCAACATTGAGATGTTCACTGACAGACACAAATGTGGTGAAAAGTACAACAATCCTAATGCCTGTGCTACTTCATGTCTTCAGCTTATACAAAAAACTGTAACAACTGCTGTAGTCAAAAATCACACCAGTTTGACCCTCCCTGTACTGGCTTTGATTTGGTGGCTCCAAGGTAGTTGATTGTTGTTGCTTTGGATTGGCAAAGCCTCTCTGTAATTGACAATCTAGGAATGAGACTCACCAACTATTCAGCATGACTGACCCCACCTTAAACTGACGATTTGTACTACAATGCTGTATTTTTGAATTCCTTTAAGCCTGAGCTCAAAATGGCCAAAATCTCCCATCTTATCCCACATTAGAGACTCAAAAAAGAGGTACTTAACAGCCTGAACAGTCTAAATCAGTCCAGTCTTCAATCACTTCTCAAAACATTTGTATTCTTTTTTTGATACAAGTCTAGGATTATTCTTTGTTTCCTGCCGACTAGGCTTCTGAAGAATTGAAAAGTTCACAACTGTAGGATTCAGAAACGATAGCAGAATTCGTACAATGCACATCTTTAAGAAGTACAAACACAATAGTTAAGTTTGTGTTATACATAGTTGAATATGAACATTATTGATTTAGCAGCTTTCATTGCTACTGGCATTATTAGGTCAGTGTTTCTTACTTTCCGGGGTGACCTCTGTAGACTTGGTGAAGTTGGGTGTGGTGCGTTTAAAGACCTTGGATCTCTCTCCACCAACAACCACTTTAGCCCCCAGCAAAGGTACCAACACAGCCAGACTCTGCAGTGTCATGGCAACCAGAGAATCACTGGTATCTCTCATTCCTAACAAAACCTGCAGCCAGGAACAAACAAAGAATTATTATGTAACTCTGTAACTGTAAGAGAATTGCAGAATAATAATAATAATAATAATAATAATAATAATAATAATAATAATAATAATAATAATGGACGTTGCACCTCACATGAAAGACTATTTTTATTTCAACTAACTTACAGATAAAAAAAAACAAAAAAAACACATCTTTGATTTAGGTTGTTCTGGACATCTTGTATATCAAAATCCATTTTTAGATATTAAAGGAATATTTCAACATTTTTGGAGTAAGTCAGACAAGCTGCTTCCAGTCTTTATACTAAGGTAAGCTCTTCCTGGCTCTAGCTTCATGAGTAAACATCTAGACATAGGAGTGGTATCAACTGATGAGACATCTCATTCTCAGGGAAAAAGCGAATAAGCATATATCCCAAAATGTTAAATTATTCCTTTAAACTTAGCTCAGTGTTTACCACCGATACCAAAATCCTGGTGCTATGTCAACACTCCACCTGAGGTAGGATCTGATTTTTGAGTTCATCGTGGGAGAAGAACTCAGCGTAGATGTGGATGTGAGCCAGCAACACCATCCGGACATGTTCCTCGTTGACCTTGAAGAGCTTAAGAAGTGGAGGAATCACATGTTTCCGGTAAAGGGACACCGACAGCAGGCATTCTTCACTGGAATCTGTTCACACAGAAAAAATAAAAAAACAAAATCCACTTACAGTTTCACACACAGCTACAGTGTGATCTTAAAAGATGTGAGTTATTATTAACAGCAAGAGATCCTTCTTACCGTTCTTTGGACTTAGAAGATGAGGCAGGAAGCTTTTGACAGCCATGGGTTCTGCAAACACGAGAGAGTTGAGGAGTTTGGGGACAAGGCGTGTAGCTATCAGCTCCTCAGGAAGACTCTGGACCCGGTCTAGAAGAAACCTACAAAAATAAATAAATAAATAAAAACAACACACACACACAATGAGCATGTTAAGGAGATCCAAAATAAAGCTATGTGTGAAATTATACATTATTTAATTGAGGGAATGTATAAGAAAACAATACACATGTGTTGTTCTGTTGAATAAACACCATGCACTAATTACAAAAGAGCACAATGTAGAAAAAAAGACCATAAGTAAATTGATCATAACATCTCTCACTTGAAGAATTCATTCTTTTCTTCTTCTGTCTTCAAGGTCAGGCTCTTCAGAAAATTCATCACTTCCAGAAAGTCATTCCTATTCATGGAAAAATACATAGTGTGTTCATCAGTGTGCACTGATAATAGTAACAAAAAAACAAAAGCAAGCCTGACCAGACTTACCTGAAAAAGTCATGAGTCAGCAGGGAGCTGAGTGGAGGTCGAGACAAGGGGTCAGAGTTCAGCAGGCCTGCCTGCAGGGTCTTCTTCAGACTATCAGACAGCTCCTGTGACACTGGAAACATCAGAGGAAAGAGAAGGATGAAGGAGTTTAAGTATACTACTAAAATCTGACAATATGCAACTTTACAGTTGAGGTCACCAGTAAACAACCAACACTCTACTCACCATAACCATTCAAGAGAGAGATGAGAGTCTCCACCATCATTCCGAAAGAGTAACAGTCCCGAGAGTGAGCATTTGTCTCTGGAAGCATTTTAAAGCCCTCAACCTGTCGACAACATGTCTAATGAGAACTTGCAAACAAAAGAGGAATTCCATTTTTCCATCATGACCTTTAATCTGCTTACCTGCTCTTCTGGAGGAACATAGGTGGCCTCTCTCACATTCTCAATGCTTGAGAGAAACTAAGGAGTTAAAGAAATTTGATAATCAAAACATAAAACTAATATATGAGTCTTCAAATGTCTGAATGCTGTGCTTTTAGAAAAAACAATGTACTCATAACGAGAGCACCCTTGGAGCATCCTACCTACTATTTCTCTTACCTCAGGTGTTGCTTCAGAGAACTTGCAGACAGTCTCCATCCCTCCCAGTTTCCAATGACCATCTTCACTGACAAACACAGATGAAATGCAGACGTTGTTGTGGCTCGATTTGCCCTGGTGGTTAAGGAAGACAGATTAGGAACATATCCATGCCTGTTTAACACAGACAGACAACAAACGGCCAGTGACTACAGCCAACTTGATTTTCTTTCTCTCATTCATAAAGATAATTGTGCAGGGGTCCCTTGCATCCAGAGCAACTCCTCCGTGCTTCCTTTTAGCTCACCCTCTCGTGCAGAAAGACAAGTGCCTGCAGGAGGTCATAGATGCCTGCGCAGATTTCCTCTGGGGAGAGGCTGTCCAGCAGCAGCTCCAGGGGCTGCACACGCTCCGTCACCAGGTGGATGCCGCCATCCTGCACTGAGCAGGACAGGAAGCGCAGTAGACATGGGTGCCTCAGGGTCTTCAGGTGCTGCAGGAAATGAAAGTATTTCTTTATTTCCTATAAAAAGTGAACATCCTGCAGCTGATAGAAAATCCATATGAGTAGAAACTGAGAGCCAAAACCACTTAGTTAAATAAATTAAATACAGACTGCTGACAGTGGAAGGCATAAGGACATATTTTGGTGGCATAGGTCCAATAGAAATGTAGTGTTCTTTACCAATATGAGGCAATACGTATCAGATACATGATGAAAAACTGCACAGACTCTGCTGCAATCCAATCAACATTTGCCTCTGAGAACGACTTCATTTGGACACGATATAACATTTATTTAATGTTATGTTTAATTGGCAGATTTAAAGAGGAGATAAAGTTATTTATTTGCAAGACAAACTTTTATGACAAATCGGGGTTCACCACAGCAACAGCGTTTCGGTGTCCATGTGTGCTGGCCACCAGTATAGTGCAAGTCACTCAACAATTACACCACAAATGCAGCTACTGTAAAGCAGCCGGTGTGATGTGGTGTCAGGGCGAGGCTTCAGTTTAACTACCTTGGCAGCTTTGTTGACTTTGTCTTCATTCCCCCGCCTGTGAACAAACACTGAAGCAGGCTTCCCATCCTGGAGCATGGCCGAATGCATGGTGAGTCCGGAGGGCATGGTCAGGAGGGGCTCGTCCAGGGTACAGCTCCGCACCGCGCTGCTCTCCGCACCCATGGTTGCGCTTGTTCCTGGAGGGGACAGTGGGGGACAGTGGGGGACGTAAAACATGCAACGCCAAACGTAATGATGTGGCAATAAGAGGTTGACAGTCGTTAAGCACGCAAATAGAAACACTTGCTGCAGGGTGGAGTTGACATACTGGAACCTGTTCGACTGTGTTGGATGTACCGCTGCTATCTGAGAAGTTAGCTGGTGTTGTTAGGCGCCTAGCTGGCTAACATCGGCGCTACGTTAGCCAGCTTGTCATTGTTATGCTTGTCGGCAGCACTTCCGCCTCCTAACAATCATGCCAATCGCGATGTGGCGCGAAAGTAACCGAGTGATTTTACAAACTGATGAGACTGTTAAGTTAGAAAAGCACCAGAGAAATCCTCAGACACTTCTCGGCAAATCGACGATGCTAACGTGGAGCGAGAGCTGCGCTGTAAACACGGACTCTTCCGGTAAAAGACGAAACCACAAAGCAAGGGTCGATGTGACTTTCACAAATGTTAAAAATTAATCACTGAAGCTTGTTTGCTTAACATTTTAGAAAATTGTTCTAATTACTTATTAAACTCATATCACATAAGCATACAATGCTAATTTTTCGGCTTAAATGTATGTTTTAAAATCATACACAACCAGGAATACCCCTGCCCTGAAAGCTTATGGTTGCAACCAAAGTGGTGCGAGACAACGCAGGTATGTGCGCGGAGAGGTGACTACCATATGTTGACTAAAATGAAAATAGAAACAAAATACAAAACTCAAACGTTTGTGCTGATTTACTCTTGAGAAACTTTAGTCTGTGGTCCACTGGGTGTCTCGGTTAGGGTTATCAGTCTGACAAAGTTAGGAAGCCAAACCAGCTACATGGCAGGCGACAGTTTCATGGACACCACGTTATGACTAAAGCAGGGGTGGATCTAGAGAAATAGAATAAAAAAATAATGAATAAATAGTCATGGGGTGGCAATAGGGTGTCATGGAGACTTGAGGTGGTGGCATATATCAATATTTGCTTGGAAAGTCCCAAATTAACACATTTTAACTTAAAAAAATGACATTACTGTGACACATTAGTAAAGAAATGAATTGAAATATCTAAAGGTGCCATTAGAAATCAATAAATTCTTTATTATTTCCAAATGTTCTTCGGTCTTTTATCAGCACTTAGTCTAAAATTTGGTCATAACTGATCATTAAATTATGTGTTAAAGGTTAAATGGTTGTGATGCATGCCCAGCCCAATATATGAGCACTGGAAAAATATTATAAGTGAAGAGATGAGACGTGACATCATGGGAAACATTGTCCTAATTGTGGTATTGCTTCATCAAATAAATTTTTTGTGACCCAAAAAATACCATTTACATACATTGTGGCAGATACATATCTAAGACAACAAATTTAAATATTTTGATGAATTGGCATAACATTTCTGCATCTATTCACTATGGTAATCCCATATGCAGTATAAATATACATACATTTACATTCACATAGTGACATCAAAATAAATATAATAATAAAAAGTGTAAGTAATTCGAAGAGAAAAAGAAAAGAAAAAAACACATGCAGTAGAACCTCCTATGATCCTAATTATAACATAAACCACTCTTTATCTCCTCCCTCCCATCCTATCCATCCTTTTGACTCCCACCATGGTCGGCTGGATTTCAAACAATGATGAGATTTCTTATCGGGAGGAAATAAACAATCTTGCAAGGTGGTGCACAGAAAATCTACTGCTCAAAGTCAACAAAACCAAGGAGCTGAGTGTTGATTTTAGGAAAAAAAAAACAAAGACACACTCCCCTGTTTATATCAGTGGAGCTGAGCTGGAGCAGGTTCCTGGGAATCAACATCACAGAGAACCGTACATGGTCATCTTCCATCTCCACCCTGGTTAAGAAAGCACAGAAACAACTGTATTTCTTAAGGAAACTTAAGAAAGCAAAACATCACAAACTGGCATCATGGAATGTGAACGGCCCAGGACAGGATGACAGTGCAGCGGGTGAAACGCCTATAAGATATTTGGTACTCAGCTACCCAGCATAAGTCATATTGGTGAGGTCAGGGGCCTGCAGAGCCCAAAGGATACTAAAAGACTGCACCCACCACAGCCTGTTCACCCTATTGCCATCTGAGAGAGCAGCTTCTTCCCTCAGGCAGTTGAATTCTTCCACAACAATTCATTATGCAAATTAATAATACATTTTATATTTAATCATCTTTATTTTATTTTTATGACACTGATTTTTGAGGTAGCATAAAGGTAACTATATCAAAATTTCATACAACCTTGTTGTGAATTACATTATCCTTGAATCTATGAAGTTATCATTAAAATGTTATTAATGATAATGTGGTCGAGGCAGATGACCACCCACCTAGAGCCAAAGGGTCTGTCCTAGGTTTCTGCCTCTTAACAGGCAGTTTTTCCTTGCCCCCGTCGCCAAGTGCTTGCTCATGGTGGTACTGTTGGGTCTCTGTAAATGTTATAAGGAGATCGGTCTAGCCCTGCTCCATTTGAAAAATGTCCTGAGATAACTTCTGTTATGAATTGGCGCTTTAATTGAAAACTGAATTAATAAATACTCCTGAATTGATCATCTTTATCAGTTGTGTGTGAAACAGTGGTAAAGAGACTATAGAGTATTATTTCTTGTCTACTTTTTATAGATTTATATATATGTATATGTATATACATACATATAGTATATGTCATAAATAAAGCACAGAATCTATTCATATGGTTACATCAAATATAAACACACAACAACTGAGCACAGAAATCTGTTATCTCAGTTGTATCTCACTGTTCAGAAACTGCTCTTGGTTTCCTCTTCTCTGGAGATAGCAAAACCTCATTACTAACTAAGGATAGATCTTGATTCACTAACAAGCAAAAAACAAACCTTTGTCAGAGGAAGTGACGGTTTTGACTTGATGAGAAATTGGGCTGGTTACCTTAGTAACTAACAGCTGCAAAAAACACACTCACACTCATACTGAAGTAGTGAGAGCAGGAGGCGACATGGAAGAGCTCGGTAAGACAACTCTCTGTCATGTTTTACATTGCTGATCATCCTCAAACTGATCAGTGGACAGATTATTAGATATGGAATGATTATTATAATAAGTGCTATGATTTAAAACTGATGTAGACGATAGACATAAAAAGCATTATTGATCATAGAATAAGTGTGTCACAGTGCGTATTCTGTGACTCACACCAAGTACAGTACACAAGTACACTATATGCTGTACTCATAAATGAAGTTCAGCATGTCATTATTTAAATAACTCTTTTTTAACATTGTTTTGCTATTGTGTCTTAGTTTTCTTTTGCACTATTGTACTTATTATGTATGTATTATGTACTGTATTACTAGTCATTTTAATCATGCCTTTTATTGTTTGTAACCTCTGCTGCCAGGACTCTCAAAAACTCTCTCAGACATTATGATCTCAACAGAGTATCGTGGTAAAATAAACAAATAGATTGGGCTTCACTCATCATCCAAAAGTGTATTTAAAAAAAATAGAACAATTTTCATAATTTCATTATGTTCTAAAATAAATGAGACTATGTGCAGATTTTTCTGAGATGTGAAGACAGTAAAAGACATAAACTGATCAATTGTCAATAGTACAAAAAAAGCTGAACTTTTTTTTCGTCAACAGCCATGTTTGTCTTCTTCCTCACAAAGACTTTTTTCATACAAATATCTTACCATTTTCTTAGATGTTACATCTAAGAATACAACGTGTGAGGAGAGAGTTTTTGGTGTAACATTTGTCACCAGAATCTTGCAACATTATTACAAGTTTCACTTCTGCAACATGACTGCTGTCACTTCCTGCGTGAGGAAGCTGGTTTTCTTACAGCTACCTAAAACTGATCTGCTATCACTTTGATCTGTACATCGAGATGCACTATCTACACAGAAAATATTTCCCTAGTGCAAATCACATATACTCTAGTTTAATAATAAACACCCAGAAAGTAAAATCAATCGTTGTAAAGTGTTTTAGTTGTTATGTTGTGTGAATACTGTGTATGTATGCATGCCTACATGTGAATATATGTTCACTCTGCCACAGATTTTCTTTTAGAGGAGCTGGCCCAGACTTCTGCAGGTTCACAGGGTGTCAGTGAGAACAACAGCAACAATCCAGTTGATGGAGAGGTGAAGACAAAGCCACAGAAATTACAAACTTACATCGTAACTTTCTTAATTATCACCTAGATTTCAGTTTAAGTCAGACCTTAACTTTATTCTTAAGCAACCATTTGAGAAGTTAATGTCTACATTTTGGTAAACAATGTTCTTTAACAAATCATGTGATCAGATTAACTAGAAATCTTGGTACTTCAATCACAGAAACTCCAGTATTTTTGGTTGTGTGTCCACAGACGCCAGGTGCAGTTTGTGCTGGACTTACCAAGAAAGGAAAAGGCCCAGTCTTCTCAAATGTCTACAGGTAAAGCGTAGGCTTAAGGCCCCTGCTGACTCCCATTTCACATTATCATTGTGTAAAGTATGTAGAGGAAACAGGAAATGATTTGAAATTCATTGCACAGCATGTTATGACTATAAGGTCTTCCACTTTTAAAGTATCTTAATGTGCATAACAATCTTTAGTACAAGTAGAAGTCTACATTTAACCTAATTGCAAGGCCACAATAGATATTGCTGTCAAAAGTATTCCCCTATGTCAATTTCTGCATTGATTTGTATTATTAGTACTGTTGTCTGGGGTTTTCTACAGTTCCTAATTCTTCAGACCTCAGATTATGTTCAGAGACACAGTTTTCCCTCAGTATGCATTTGTACAGAAATCACAGGGTAATTGGTGTTCTTGGAGGTTAATTTGAGATATTATGCTTTTTAATTTGCTCCTCTATGGGTTTTAGTGATCTGCCAGCTCCTGTGGCGGCTTCTCCGGACTCACCCACTAAGGAGCTGGACTCCATCTTGCAGGATCTGATGGGTTTGGGACAAGGGGTCAGTGCATTGTCTACAAGTGCATGTCTCAAAATTGTCAATATTTATCTATTTCAGTATGTCAAAGGATAAAATACTCTGTAGTTTTTCTCTTCAGTCCATATAAACTGGTGATTCATATGGTAAAAGAGAAGAGTGGATGTGAGGTTAATACTAAATATGAGTGAAATTAACCCAGTGTAACAGCAGAGGGCAGCATTGTATTAATGTCAATACCATAGCCTTAAGTAATTCAGTATAGGAGCCTTGTTACACACTGACCTTTAGAAAAATACATTAATCAAATATATATATGAAAACAATAGATTTTTGAGCTTATTTGTATTATCATTTAGGATCCAGAGTCTTCAGCGACCCCACCACCACTCACACAGAAGCAGTCTGTGAAAAGGAAAACAGAAGGAGGCCAACAGGAGAACAAGGCGAGCAGCAGCAGCGGCGGTGCAGCAGGTTCAGATGCAATGGCCTCGAACACGAGCAAGAAAACAGATACTATAGATGATCTGCTTGGTGGACTGAGCTCCGACTTGGAGAAGATTGGTGTGCGCACCACAGCCAAGGGCCACTGTGCTTCCTGCAACAAATGCGTTGTGGGAAAGGTACAGTCACATAAACAAATGAGCAGCTATTAAAATCTGTGCATTGTGGATTTAGAAACTATGATAAAAGCCTCTTCTTGTTCTCCTAGCACTTACTGTTTTGTTTCTATTCTGTAGATGATCACCGCACTGGGTGAAGTGTGGCACCCTGAACACTTTGTGTGTGTGGCATGTAAGATGGAGCTGAGCACCACAGGCTTCTTTGAGAGAGATGGACAACCATACTGTAACAAAGACTACCATCAGCTCTTCTCTCCTCGTTGTGCCTACTGCAAGGGGCCCATTGTGCAGGTAAGAGAGAACTCCCCTAGTTTGTTTACTGTGTGTTGATTATGTTAAAATAGATAATTTTTCTAACTATTCAGAACTCCACTATCACATACTTAAAGCACACACTTGCCTTTGTTTCCTGATTCATTCTCTAACTTGTTCTGTCATAAATCGCATCCATTTATTTACACAATAAGCTTTTGAAGATTGGATGATGACATACAGTAGTATGTAGTTAATTTTTCTAGACGTATCCCACATGTCATCTTAATAAATAAAGCACAAAACCATATTGGGATTCTTTAGTCTGGGATTATGCTGCAGACCAAAGTCATTCATCAAAAACTAATGCAACCTCTCCTCTGATTCACTTTATGTGGTTCACAGTCCTCGTTTTTGTGCTTCCTTACATCTGAACATGTGAGATGAGACAGACCTTACTAATTCCTAAAGGAAGTAAAAGCATGATGTAATATTTCTATGTCTGGCTGGTTTACCAGAACATCCTGACAGCTCTGGACCAGACCTGGCACCCTGAACACTTCTTCTGTACACACTGTGGAGGCCTGTTTGGAGCTGAAGGTGAGAGGCTTGTGCATTATTTTCCCCTCTCTGGAAACCACAACCTTAGCAAACGGTTGGAAATAATTGTATCCATTATCCTTCAGAATTGATCTTATACATCTTATTCCTGTCCCAGGTTTCCTAGAAAAGGATGGGAAGCCATACTGTTCCAAGGACTTCTACCACCTCTTTGCTCCCAAGTGCTCAGGCTGTGGGGAGTCAGTCAGGGAGAACTACCTGACTGCAGCCAATGGCACCTGGCATCCAGAGTGCTTCGTCTGCTCAGTGAGCCTCTTACCTCAGACCACACACACGGCTTTGGCTCACACACAAACCCAGGAATAAATGAGAAAGATACCCACACATTTGCTTTATTTGCAACATTTTGACCACAAGGCTGATGAAAACCTTATGCCTGATGAATACAGTTGCGGTTGAAATGATGCAAATAAATCAAGGAAACCATATTCCTCAGTGTGGGTATCTTTTACATTCTCTTCAAACCTCCTTCTGTACACAGCATCTGGTCAAAAACGGTTCAGTGTGCAGCTCCACTTCTGCTTTACTCAGCTACGAGCAGTTGTTAAACTTAAAATGCTCTCAGTTGAGATTTTCTGGCATAAGATAGGAGATTCAATTTTTCATGTTTTATGCCCTCTAAAGAAAATTATTCTTGACTGAAAATACAATGTTCATAAACCTGAACATGAAGTACAGAAAATACATTGCTCTTAAAATCTTCCGCACATGAATACAATTATTAAAACCAGAAACTCACATTGTTTGATATGGAGCAGTCATTATCAGCAAGGTCCCAATTTTTCCTGGCCCTTGGTAACCTAAATCGCATTCCAGAGGGCAGGAGGTCAAACACTCCATTAAGAGGATGAAGTGGACACTCAAAAGTGGTCGAGCCTTTTTAATCAATCTCCCGCTAAAAAATGAACGAGGTAGTTCATAAAATGTAGCACCTTTCATCTTTCTGGCCATTCTCACTATGCAGTGCTGCAGCCTGGTTTTATCAGCGGTACAGAGAGATTTCCATACCATGATTATTGCAACAAAACCCTCAAAAACTGAGGTTTCTCTAGAAGCATAGTCATAGCTGATCCTTTTTGCAGACTGACATTTTCATAAAAAGTCTGCTGATAATCATTAAAGCGACTTCCGACTCTAAACCATTTTAATTGAATTGTAGTCTGCATGAGAATGTTCTAAAATCCTCAAACATTTCCACAGTTTCAGCTGCATACAGTTTTAAGAAACAGTCACCAACACCAAGCAAAACAGACCTTTCTCATAGTGACATTTTGACTTGTTAAACACAGGTGTTACTAATGTCATTAGTGGATTTTTCCATTCAGGTGTTCCTGTGCCAAGACCCTGGTGTTGTGCATGCTGGCGCACTGTCATAGCTTACACATACAAATGGAACAGAGCCATTGCTAATGTTAAGAGCTACACCTGTGCTTTTACTGCTATGACAAGTCAAATTGTCTGCCAAGAGAAATGTCTGAAATCAACCTCAGAGCTACATACAGCATCCCTGCTAGATCCATTTAGTTCAAGGTCTAAGTAAGGGATAATACCTGACAAGTATTAAGCTCTAGCAGTGTAATGTTGGTCTGTTAGTCGGTTGGTCCACAGCTTTGGTCCGGACTGAAATATCTCAGCAACTATTAGATTGATTGGCATGGTATTTTATACAGACATTCATGGTCTCCAGGACTTCTTCCAGGAGATCTTCTGACTTTCCACCCATTACGACCACGAGCTCGACTTTTTATTTCTTTATTTAAATATAACAACATTTATTGGATGGTTTGCTGTTAAATTTGGTGGACTCATCCAGGGCCACCATACTTTGGTTCATGGTCAATTACCTGTGCTGTGAGTTTAGTGGTAATTAACAAATATTTTAATGCTAAACCAACACTGTGAACATGGTGAACATTATACCTGCTTCACCATACTAGCATTATCACTGAAAGCATGTTAGGACACTGTTGTGAGTATTTAGTACATAAGTAAGTACAGCCTCACAGAGCCAATAACATGGCTGTAGACTTTTAGTTAATAAGTTGTTAACAGAAACACAAGCATTAACTTTTCATAACACATTAATGGTTCATGTCAGTAATATTGCAGATTTTGTAGCTATAATTTATATTATAGCTGACCATTGCGCAGAGCGTACCACAGGGTTATAGTTAACTTCCAGGTAGCCTTTGGTTTTCATTTGTTTCTGCAGATCAAAATAAAGAGATTTTAAATTTATGGTGGAGTTAATCCATCATAGTGAACATTAATTTCACATTTTATAAAAACTATATTACAATTATATGGTACAATTGAGAGCAGGGTCTAAATTATATGATATTACATTCAAATCAATTAGTGAACCAAGGAAGCACTGGCATCCAGCATTTGAGAGTTTGCTGCCAAACAGTCATGAAACTATATCATATAACACATTATTCTTTTCATGACATCCATGTTCCCTTTTTGCTCATCTTATATGTTTGACCCTTCTCCCACTATCTTACCATCTCTAATCTTTTTTCTCTCTCTCATTCTCCCTCTTCCATCTTTTCCCACATCCATTTCCCCATGTTTCTCTTCTGTTACTGTATCCAGGACTGTCTGAAGCCCTTCACTAATGGCTGTTTCATGGAGTTGGATGGTCGACCACTCTGCTCACAGCACTTCCACTCCCGGCAGGGCACTCTGTGCGGTGGCTGTGGTGAGCCCATCACTGGCCGCTGCATCTCTGCTATGGATCGCAAGTTTCATCCTGAGCACTTTGTGTGTGCCTTCTGTCTGCGGCAGCTCAGCCAAGGCATTTTCAAGGAGCAGAAAGGGAAGCCTTACTGTTCGGCTTGCTTTGACAAACTCTTTGTGTGAGACATAAGATACATAACATGGAGCAGAGACTGCTGCATCATTGTCATTATTGAGATTTTAATTTAGCCACAATGATGTATTTAAATGAGGCAATACTATTCTTACATTAGAGTAAATTACATTACAAGATCGTGTTTGCAGATAAGCAATAAACGCTTCACTTTTTCAGTAATTCATGGCCAACTAAGCTGCCTGACATTTTAACAGATTTTTGAATTGAAGCGAAAAATGTGTGGATAAATTATTTGTAGATTTTGTTAAAATATCAAGGGAAAAATGTTAACATCGTAACATAATTACTGACATGGCTGTAAAACACAAGGAAAACACATATTTCCCCATGATAAAAATATTTTAGAAACTTTCCATTTATGTGAAGTTTGGATGGTTGTACAAGGTGTGTTGCTGACACTTTTTTTTGACACATGGCAAAATTATACAGGATTTCGTATATCATGATCACGTAAAATTTATAAACGGAGGACGAAAAACACAGAGGTGCAGTTTTAATCCGTGGTTTCCATTAAGCTATCCCTAGTTTGCCATAAGACTTGGCAGTCTAGAGATATTCTCTGGCAGTATGGGGCACTTCGTCAAGAGGCTTGTCTATGTGGCCTGATAGCTTGTATTGGCAGTGAATGGCATGAATCGGCGTGCCAACCTGAGTTTCCTCTTACTCTGACCTACCATTTGGCCCCTGGCATGCATTGGATTCAAACAACCTCCTCATTCTCCACACAGGCTCCTTTATAGATGCCTATGGAAGATTAATGAAGGTGGTGAGGTGAACAAAGGTGGTTTCAGAAGGAGCTCCCTCGCATCACTGCATTTCTTCAGCAACTGACGTTGACTGTTGAGGGATGAATCAACCACAAAGTGTTTTAGAGTAAATGTATTTTTGGTGATGTACCTTGCATGTCTGGGCCCAATTTTTTTGTCTTGTCTTACAGCAAGATGCCTTGTTCGTGCTTTTTCGGCTGACAGCATTCAAATATGTGATGTCTGCATGTCCTTGATCACACCATAAAGCACAAAGTGACAACTGATTAATTGTATTTCATACAGTACTAAAGATAGAACCTAATAGAAGGTACAAAATTAATAATTAAAGTTATGGTATAGGAAATCTCACTGAAGTAAATGATTGTGGGTGGGCAGAAAAGTAAACTAAATCACTTTATAGTATAAATCAGTTTTGTAAAGCAATGAGCATCATGGAAACGACCTGTGAAATAATAAAGGTAACCAAACTTGCTCAAATGTTCTCAGTGTTCCCCTCTGTTGGATACTGAGTTCAGATTCTTGCCCATGTCAAATTGTATCTTATCAGACATTGCCTTATCTTCAGATACACTGGCTACTTTTTGTCGGCCCTGTAGTCAGCTTTCTCCAGCTTTTCTTCAAGCTACTTAGACTTGCTGTGTGAAGTTAGTGTGTGAGTGAGAATGGAGGTTTGCATTAATCATGCTGTCATCACTGTCAGACCAGGCCTCTCATAGCCTCTACAGAATATGGACCTTGCATCACGGAATAAGTGTGAATGTATCGTGTTCGGTCAAAATCCAGGATCACAAGTGTTTAATGATCTATCGGCCTTGTGCCCAGATTCCTGCTGAACTCAAAGACATACTGTAATTTTTAATGTTAAATATGTTTAACACACCTGAGAGATTTGCATTTTGTGTACAAGAGGGAGGTGCACTTTCCAGCTTGAACCATACATATAACAACATCAACTTGATCAAATGACTTGAGTGGCGATTATGTGCAGTCTAGTATTAAAAATGTTTCTTTATGCACTATTTACTGTCACAACTGCATGCTGTAGGAGTAGACTTGCCGAAACGGTCTAATAAGTGGCTCACTCTCCTACATCAAAGAGCTGTAAACTAGGGGTTTAAATTTAGACGTTGAACGCACATGTGAACACTCATCCTAGCTGTCGGGTGTATTTACAACACCAAAGCTTTGCAAAGTCTTGAGTAGAAAAGTAGAAAACAAAAATATGATGCGGGGAAAGTAATTCTGGCATTCACAGAAAAATATGAGTGTTATTGTATGGCTGAGTGGACAGGGAGGAAAAGGGTTCTCTGGCACGTAGTAAAAATGAGAAAACATGAAATGTGAGCAGGGGTCTTTTTAAAAGGGTGGCGAATAAAGGGCCGTCTGTGGAAAGCAGAGAGAGTGTAACTCAGGTGACATTTACAGCAGTGAAACAGAGTACGAACGGTCTGGGAGCTCACTGGGCCATGATGGCAGTTCGAGCTCAATGGGGGAGGAAAAGGGAGTGAAGCATAATGGATACTGGTGACGAGGGAGGCAGGGTGAGGAGGGCAGGGGTTGAGGAGTGTACTTGCAAGAGTTACCCCTGCGTGACACTGAAACCCAACACTTACCTCCTCTCCTGTAAAATGGCTGTGTCCGCTTGGCCACCCCTGATGGGGACCGTAGAGCTGCCTGTCCAGACCTATGCAGTCCCACTGTGGGTCACGCCCGGAGCTGGTGCTGCCCTACCCAGTAAACCCAGCAGTTCACATCAGCTTTGAACCCATAACTGTCAGATAGGTCTCAGGTACAGACTCACTCATTAATCAGTACATTAGCTTGTAGAAACACTTCCATGGAAACGCCACCTGGAGACAACTCCAGTTGCAAATCAGTCTGGACAATGTGAAATCACAGCTCCAGTAGGTGCAGTTAAACATGGATGGATCAAATTACTGTAACATCATTACTAGGCATGTCCATGTATGTACTGATAAACTCAACAGGTCAATGAACTACTAGAAATATTTAAGTGAATGCAGGTACATTACTCTTAAAGGAACACAGAGCTCTAAAGAGAAACAAATGTGAATTCCTCACAAATGATTTTTAAAATGTATTTCATCTCATATGCAGTGATGTGTGTGTTATGTCAAACATAAATGGGTGGAAAACTTGAAAAATCCTGTCAGGTCATAAAATAAAATTTTGAAGGCATGTCCATTAACTTCAAAGAATCCTATTTGTTGGTAGTGCAGACAGTAAATATCATCTCAGTGTCCCATGAACAATCGTTTCACAGGAAGCATCCCAGTTCCTTGACCCAAACAAAGATGGCAACTGGATGAGTAATGCCATTTAATGGATTGTCGTCAGACCACAAAACCCTTTTGTTATTCTGTGTTCATGCATTTTTTCAAGATATTTACTTCCACTTTTATTGTAGTCACATAATTTTAGTAGCTGGAATGAACTACTTTTGTAGTGTCTTTTAGTCTTTCTTAAATTTAGCCTGACAGGTTAACAGAAGTCATCTTTGGAAACTGTTTGGAAAAAGGCAGACACTTTAAAAAAATACTTGGCAGGTCATTGGATGAACCATTTGTCTATCACTGTCTATCACAATCAGACTTTTACAAATCAGATCAACAGACCTTGTAACATAGTCAAACTCTTACTGAAGCCAGTCGGGAGAAGAGTGAAAACATATTTTCCATCGAGAGAAGCCTTCAGTGCTGTTCTTTGCTCTTTCAATAAAAAAACACTCTCCAGTTCTAAAATAACTGTCTATGCTATTTACAAGCCGCCATTGTTGTTTTCGAGCAGTCACTTCCTAATACATGTCATCACACACAAGTGTTAAACCCTTGAACCACGCCCATAGCTCATGTTGTAGCTGCCAGTAGTTCCTCAAAAGATGCTGATTGGTCCGGTACCACTGGGATTAGACACATTAGACGTGATTTGGCCGTAATTGCAGACTAAACATGAGGACACAATAAGCACCTGTCATTTCCAGTAGCCATCTTTGTTTGTGTTGTGATTCTTTGAGGATACCGTACATGTTCAAACTCATGGTGAGTTCATTGTCATCATTGCATTTAACAGCTGTTAGTGCTCCAATGTAGACTGGAAAATATGTGGAAATTGATTAATTTCAACTTGCTTGCTGAATGTATAAGCTACTTAATTACATTTTGAGAAACTGTCATACCCTCTCATAATGAAGCTGAACAGCACTGAGCTGGCAGAGGCGAGACCAGAAGGTAATTGCAACTTGAATGACCAGAAAATCCAAACATCATGTAAAGAACTCAAGTCATCTGAACTGGAAAGAGTTGGTGTGTCCGTCGTTATTGGCCAAACAAGTACATGCAAATTTCACAGCTTCCCAAAGGTGAGTCGCTATGCCTACACCGCCTGTTTAGAGGGCAAAGTCTGAGTGCAAAGGAGTGTTTCTGTGTGAGAGTTAAAATGAATGTGTTTTTAACAGCAAAGAAAAAGTGACAACTTCAACACCTCAGTAATTACTTCCACACAGAGAAAAGTTGAGCTGGAGCACAGCTCTACTTTTGGGTGTGTTTGTTTTGGCTTTCTGCTGATGCTGGGTGCAGGTATCACACCTGATTCATGACTAGCTCCTCTGTCCAAAAGGAACTTCTTGTTGTCCTTGGCCGAACAGTGAGTGCTCGTTGCTATCTCACACTCTCTCACACACTGGCAGGCATATGAATGTGCACACACACACACACACACACACACACACACACACACACACACACACACACACACACACACACACACACACAAAAACCTTGTAAATACTATTTGTGGATTTTCCTATTCATGCCATCTTAGGTTTGGTTTACTCAATCACATGCGCAGACACAAAAACATGTTAATTCAAATAGTTTCAGTTTACCCACACATTAAAATGCATACACATGCACACAAATCAGTTCAACACAATGAATGCAATCAATGGGTTTGGTGAACAGTATCACGCACACACACAGATGCAAAACACATGCAAACACATAAATATATAAATGGTATTTATGAGTTTGGGCTCTGTCTCTCTTTTCATCTCTCTGTCTCTCTTTTCATCTCTCTCTCTCTCTCTCTCTCTCTCACACACACACACACACACACACACACACACACACAAGAGAAAACTATGGTCTTCTTGGGTTTAGGGTTGACACAAAGCATATCTGTGCGAGCATCACTGCCTTCTCTGTGTGCTGGCTGATCCTTAACCAAGTGAACTTGAGGTCTCCAGTTTTATGGGTTAAATAGAGTCAGCTCTTGAGGGGGATGCTATGGGAGGTTCTCAAGACAACTTCAAAACACTTCATCTCCTCTTCCTCTGCTGCACGTCTTTGTCTCATCTCCCTTACATCTCATGCCAGGTCTCTCAGTTGGACCTCCATGCTCAACATGGAAAAACAAAGAGAAAAAGAGCATGGTGCATTTTATCCTAAATAATGGCACAGACCAAACTGGCTGGGGTTATGAGAAAGATTTATAAGACAGTAAGCTCCTTCTGTATGCTAGTCTTTAGTGTCAAGAAGATAGATGGTTTCATTATGCTGCTTCATTGTGTCCATGTGTGGGTGTATGGTACAGTGTGCCAGAGCAGTACAGTCTGCGATATGTTCGGGAAAACCATTCTTGCGATCGATGGAGCTCTTTGAGAAAGTTAAACCCTTCTAGTAATTGTTAGAACATGTCTTGAATGCAAGAATTGCAAGCCTGTAATGATTTGGCCAAGTTACTTGAGATCACAGGACATTGGATTTGGAAAGCTGAGGTTCAGACCAGGTTTTTACAAGGGTTAAAATTCGGTTATGGATGAGAATTTGACACTGGAGTGGAGGTTGAGGTTCTTCAGACTTAGATCTCCATTACTGCCCTGTATTGTTTGTGCGGTACATGGTTGACAGCTAGGGCAGCAGCTCTTGGCTCAGCCAAGGTGGCAAGGCTGAGGCTTGGACCAGGGGTCAGACACTGAGCAGAGTGGCTCTGGGACTGGGATGGGGCCAACTGGTAATATGGCTCTAATCCAAATCCACCGCCTCTGTAGCAGCCGCAGCATGGATCATTATAAGATTTGTTTTAAAGAGTGATGGTTAACCGCAATATGGCCCTGTTGCCTAAGAGCTGAATGGCCTCCTGGGTTTGGACAAGCTTGTGGAGGTTTGTTGAGGGCTAGGAAGCCCCACAAGGAGCAGACCAGGGCTGGCTGGTTGATAAATAACAGCCGCTGCAGGGGGAGCCCACAACGCCGGCCTTTAGTCAAACCTCCAACAAGCCTGAAACACTGAGAAACTTTGTGTAGAACCACACATCCACAGACACTAATGTACACACACATGCAGAGGTCTATAATTGCATCATAATGAGTTTAATAGCGAAATACACTCACACAAATTTCACCCTGGCAACTCCAATTGGGTTTTACAGTCATTTCATTAACAGGTGTCCATTTTCCAGCACCTCAGCTCTGGCATGTTTGACAGAACATCCATTTAAATTGGACTGAGAGGATTCACATTAGCAACTTGCGCCAAACCTTTGGGTCGAAGGAGACATTTTTCTAATCACTAATCCCCCAGTACTTTCTGTGACACCCTGTTCCCACTAAACGCATTAAGATGCAATCATAAGTCCTTGTCTGAGCCCTGGGCTCGTCCACAGCTATGTGATGATGGAGTTACTTCTTTGCATAAAATGATTTAGTGTGCAGTAATTCAAAACCCCAGCATCGCTTTCATCATTAAGATTACATCTTCATTTTTATAATCCTACTACTTCAGTCATTCCTGTTGCATTCATCTGTAAAAGCACAGAGCCTTTTACAGAAAGTTCTCTATGAGGACATGCTGCAATCCAAAAAACATCAAGTTCTTAAAATGTTATATTTAATCTTAAAATCTCACTGCCTTAAAAAAAGGGGTTAACTGCTAGTGGATTGAATAAATTGCATTTGATTCGAATTCAGCCAGATTTGTTTTGAAAATGTCCTTTATTTAAAAACAAAATAGACTGTCCCCTTTAATGATACATATTTTATATTTGTTAAATTGAAATAAATATATATTTTTTGAACAAACGCAATGATGTACTTCATTCATAAATCCTTTGATTTTTCAGATTTTACTTTCATTGTAGAGAGAGTTCTTCCTTAGACATTAGTGTATTTTGTTCTATTTGATATTTTCCTAACTTTATGTTTAATGGAAGTTAAAATATGTGCTTTTACGTCTGTTTTTCCTTCCTCCATACTTTGACATTGCTATATAAGCAAAAACAATATGTATTCAGAGACAGAAACCTTGTTATTTTTAACACCATTTTTTCTTTCCCCTTTTAAACCAAAACCTCACTCTCAACAACCTCTCTCTCTCTCTCTCTCTCTCTCTCTCTCTCTCTCTCTCTCTCTCTCTCTCACTTTCCCTCTCACATAATATTGTCACATAGCAACCAAAAAAGCCAAGACAAACAGGAACTCTAGGATTATTCAGTCATTTGAATCAACATCGTCTTTGCTATCCTTCCCCGAATGATGTCTGGCTTTGGAAATGTTTCCACTAAACAGTTGAGTCTCCGTCAGGGCTTACGACGGGATTAGAGCTCAAATTACTGACTCTGTGGCTCATTTACTCTCTGAATCCACAGCCTGCAAAACAAAAGTTGCATGTGGACATGTCCAGTGATATGATAATAGCATGAAATGAGAAACACATTTTAAAGAGAGAAACTCTTTCCAGCGCCGTAGACACGCTTTTATGTGTAATGTTTGATGTAACGACACTTAGGAGATGTAAAAGGCAAGCACTGAGGCAAAAGTAAAGATGTTTCAACTGAACGGACAGGAAGAATAAGAGAAGCAGTGGCAACAGTATAAGATAGCAAGCAGAAATCAACGATTTCTTTGAGAAGAAAAAATACTGAGTAGCATAGGTGGCAGTAATATAGCATTACAAGTAATACCAGTTATAGTAGTAATAGTAAGCCAACTTGTTGTCATAAATTAATTTAATTACCTTTATTACACCATTAGCATTTTAATGAGGCTGAACTGAGAACAGAATAATAAAACCAATGTCAAATGAATATTATTTTGTACTGTAAAGTGATTCATGATAGTCATCATAAAATGTTTTTTTCCTATGAGTGACCTACTTGTTAATCCAAATAAATCTTCTCCATGTAAACAGCCATTATCTCACAATATTATTTACTCTCTGAACAGTTGTATCTGATCCAATTCTTATTCAGGAAATTGTTCAGTAATTATTACTTTGATAAGAAAAATCATACAAAGACAACATAGCCAAAAAATGATCAGCGCAATTTTACTGAAGTTACAATATCTGTTCAACACAGTCACAAGGTTCTAACCACTGACTACACAACAGCACGCTCATTTTGGTCACTGTTGTTGCAAAATATTTTGTTTTGGATCGGTCTGTTTGCAGTGTGAGTGGTTTTCCTGAAGCCTGCATCACCCAACTATTGTTATCTCCCTCTTCTGTCTGCCAAACCACTTGGCTGATAACATGCTATGTCCCATTTACCATCTTCTGAGATCACTGTATGCTGCCAGGTAGATGGCTATGACCCAACTGGCTGACTCCAGTTATGACCTGCCCTAAGTGTATCCTAACACAATGTTTCACAAGCTCACTCAGTAGATGATATATTGTGATCAGGAACTCTGTGAGGCTGTACTGTGTTTACATCATGCAGTATGGGATGAATGGTAGAAATGGGAAAGATTCCTATGCTTGCAAGCATTCATGTCATCAAGAGGGTTGATGTATAGTTTAAGAGTTAATCGTGCAAGAATGTAAATACTGTGTAATGACTATATAACACCATATCCATACATGTGAGGCATCCATGTTTGATTGCTGAAAGCCAATCAAATACTTCTGTTTTATTAAGTGCCAACATCGGATATATCGGAGCTTTCAGAAAAAGCTCAGTTTCCCAGTCGTAATTGCAACTTGGAAAATGAAATGAACGTTATGTACGGGAGTCGGAAACTCATAATTCCCATTCTGATATCATGTGAACACAACATTAGACACAGTGGTGATTTGAGCTAAATGCTAACGCCAGCAAGCTGACATATTTACAGACATACTGATACCTTGTTTATCTTAGTTTAGCATGTTAGCTAACATTTGCCAATTAGCACAAAATAAGGTGGGCTGAAGTGGATGGGAATGCCATTGGTTGTAGTATTTGACCCTTTGCTGCTTATCATCTCCTGTCTCTCTCCCCCCTTTCTGTCCACCTGGAGCTGTCCTATCTAATAAAGGCAAAAGCCCCAAAATATATACATAAAAAAGAATACAAATGTAAAACATGGTTGCGCTAGAAAAAAAGTTAAAGGTTCACCGAAGTCACTGTGTTTCATTCTCTGGAGACCATGAAAGTCTGTACCAAACGGCAGGGCAATCCATCCAGTAGTTGTTGAAATATTTCAGTCTGGACCAAAATAGTGGACAGACCAGCCAACAGATTGACATTGCCACTAGCCTGGCTAGAAAGGTATGCGTGTCAGTGGTCTTACTGGTAACTGAAACAGGACTTTATCTCTCTGCTTTAGAAGGCCAGAAGAAACCACTGTGTAATGTGGGAATGTGAGTAGACAGAATATCTATAACTTTCTTACTGCATCATCTGATTTTGAGTCGCTGTAACAAAAAGTATGAAATTAAGTCTTTAGTATATCTAATTGCATGAATGCAGGGACAGGATAGTGTGTGGGTGAGTAGAGGAGAGAAAGACAAAATGGCAGCAAATAGGGGCAAGGAATGGAAAGAGAAACTCACAAGGGACAAAACTCAAACGCCACTTCACAAGAACAGTAGACTCTGTATCCTGTGTGCTCAAATTACTTTGTAAATGCTACTCTGTCAACTTCATTTGAGACCCTACAATATCAAAACAGAACACAGTTATCTCTGGGCGTGTGCAGTGTGGTGAGTGAGTGGCTGGGACATTGGCTTGGATGTGACTTTCAATCATGGTGGCGTGCTACGACCCAGTAGACTGCGCCGGGCTCAGCTCCGGCTCATAAATCAACCAACTGTCTCACTGAGTCGGCTGCAGAGTTCTGAATTCTCCAGAGTGTAATGTATGTTTTAACCCTCTGCATTCAAACTAGGCTGCTCTGCAGGGTCACTGATAGAATATCCCCTTGTAATGACTGGTGATTGTTAGCAGGAAAAGTATGGAGCAAAGCAAGAGTGAAGGTTTAACATGCTTTGCCACGCTTTACACCAACGGTATTTTCATTATGTTTTGCAAAAGATTAAAAGGGTTTAGGTATTTAATAAATGTGTAAAACTGATTCACGATTCAAATGCTGGAGGCTTTCAAAGCTCGCATACTGCAAACTTACCAATACTAACGCAATGCAATGGCTTGCCCAAAAAGGCCTACAAAAATGTTTTTCTTCCAACATTCATTGTTCCCTGACAATGCATCCTATTGATCTCCTGACCTTTCTTCTAGCACGATCCAGAGGTTCACATTTGCAGTTTTGAGCGAATGTCTCAACAGCTACCGGATGGTTTGTCATTCCATTGGTACAGACCATCGTTAGACACTCATGTCCCCCTCAGGAAGAACTGTAATAACTTGAGGTGATTTCTCAACATTTTATACACCACCATTAGGAAAATAATTTAACTTGTCATTTATGATCATACCCACAAAACTACGGACATTGCCATCAGCCTCAGCTGTACTGATTTGTGCAAATAAGCATATGCTAGCATGCTAATATGTTACACATCAGCATGTTAGTATCATTGTGAGCGTTTAGCTCAAAGCACTTCTGTGTGTAAGTACAGCCTGACAGAGCCGCTAGCGTAGCTGTCAACTTCTAGTCTCACTGAAAATACTGTATAAATTAAACCATTATTTGTTGACAAGTCACTGCACTCATTACATACATTTTGAATCAGGATTATGCAGCACATTGCTACGTACCTTTTTTTAAAAAACATTAATATACTGTACTATACAGTATATCTCAACATTTAAAACTGTAGTAAAATAACTGAACCATCCAATCCAATTTTTCTGTCCACATTAAACATATTCTCTCATAAATGTTTATGTACAAAATAAGTGAAAACGCTGGCAGGTTACAGTATACATGTGTCTATGATACAGTTTGTATATGCATCTGTATTGCTTGTACTGTATAATTTACCTCCCTGGTGGGGCATTAAAGCTCCCAGTATGCCCTCTTCCAGGACCTGAGCATCAGAGCTCAGTCAGATTCGAGCTGTAATTCATCTTCTATGAGGCCTGGTGGAGACTGGAAGCTGTCATCGTGAAGTTATTGATGGGTTGCTCTCAGGCCACAAGTAACTGAGCTACACTCTCAGGCTTGGCTTGCTAAAAGAAAGCATGTTTGGGGCGCACGGTAGCTCACCTGGTAGAGCGTGCGCCCCATGTAGGCTCAGTCTTTACCACAGGCATAGATATAAAAAGCCCCCCCAATTATTTTTTTTTAAAGGACAGCATGTTTACACTCTATAAGATGATAATATTTTGGAAACCAATCTAAGATAATGTTTAATGATCTCCTGATGCAGTAGTTAATACCAAGGTAAGTCATCGTAAGTGGTTAATAATGATATCATCATGCACACACATGGCAGCACAACAGTCAGAGCCCAAGCAGAGCTCCAGGCAAGACCATAAATAAATCTAGAAATGAAAGGAGAGGCAAAGTTGGTGTATTTTCTTTTCTCTGTCTCTTACAGTAGATTACAGTATAAACCTTGACACATGTTCAGGATCAGCTGAAGAAGCAGAAAATTACCTCCCTAGACTTTTCCTGGGCAGACTATTTGTGTATTTGTCTTTGCTTGTGTGTGTGTGTGTGTGTGTGTTTGTGTATTCAGTCATAAAGGTCAGTCTGTTTAGTGTGTTTCTGATCTTTTTGTGTGTGTTACAATTCAGTCATACAAGCCATGCTGTTTAATGTGTGTCTCTTGATGTACTATGCACAAGTGTGTGTATTTTGCCATGCTGTTTGACATGTTTCAAATATGTGTGCCTGTATGGATCTGTGTTTACATCCGTGTGTGTGTGTGTGTGTGTGCGTGTAGTAGTGTAGCTTGGTAGCGCAGCCTGCTTCTTGACAGGCTCCGGGCCTGTTGACAGCTCCTCTGCTGCCTGTCAAGCACGAAAACGGCTCTATGTGTGAGTGAAGAGTAGCTGTAGGAGCAATGCCCAGGGAGAAGAAAGACGTCTGGAGTGTGTGTACATGATGTGTGTACCTGTGTCGCTGTCTATGTGTGTCTCTGTGTTTATCAGACCGCACAGCCAGGTTGTTATTATAGAGGCAGATCTCGAAAGCTCCCACCTCCTCCTTCTCTGCCCTCTTTCTACAAGCCATTCATTCTAGACACTTGAGAAATGCCCAATAAATTATGTCTGTGCTGTATCAATACAGTCATTAATCAGAGCTAATCATCTCCCTCTCTGGCATCAACTGCTTTCCACTACATTTTCCTGTTGTGTCTTTTCTTTTAATTTTCATCTTCTTTCTATCTCTCTCTTTCTCCTCCTGTCATGTCTCATATTTAGATGAATGCATATCCACACTGACACATGAACTCAAGTCTTTGGGTTTGAGGGAGTAGACCAGCCAAGTGTTACAGAACCGCGCCATTGATCTTGAAAATAAACAGAGCCGAAAACCAAAGAAGATGTGAGGGAAAAAGACGCAGAGACTCAGAAAAGAGCAGATGATGGAGAGGAAGCATGAAATGTCATATTGTGTTACCAAAACAACATTACATGCATAGTGGAACAAAAAAAAAACCTCCTTTATTCAGCCCCTCTCTCCCACTGGCCCTGACCTCACTGCTGAAGTCCAGTATTATTAATCACAGACATCGAAGAGCTTGTGAAGGCATCATATGGTTCTCTTTGGCAGGGCAGCTGAGTCAAGATGTTTGCCCTCCTGTTCCTATTTTTGTGAGTCCACACTGAGCCAAAGGAGGCCAATACACAGGTCAGGCATTTGAAGTGTTTTTATACATCCAAACTCCAAACATGTCCTTTCGAAACAGAATCTGATTTAACACTGAGACATATTGTGCTTCGTATCTGCCGAAATGCAGGCGCACACTGTGTGGTATTTTGGACACCTGGCTTCACAGATGTGGGTAAACAAAGCTCAAGATAGCCTATGACTAAGACTACCCCCTCAAACACAGTCACATCCAGCATAGGCCACAGCAACCAGGATACCACCTCAGACAGAGATGTGCTAGACATACACCAAATAAACCATGGATAAATGCAGGATCAACACGGTCTCACTGCCACCAAAACAGAGACTGCACTGACTCAGACACAGGACCAGGCTTTGCTTTCTCTAGTCAGCCCTGTAAATTCACACTACACAAGCAAGGAAGTGCACCCTGTACGAAAACAATGTGGGCAGACAGTGGTTAAAGCATTGCTTCCCCATCTCTGTTGATCTTTAAGCATGATATCTTTTTACCGAGACGAGCTTTGATGCCATGAATTTACTATACATGTGACATAAAAGCACCTCGGACAATAAGATAATCTTCAAAGAACCTCATTAGACCAGATGACCGTCTTCAAAAGAAGGTCAAGTCCAAATCCAGGTTTTGGTCGACTTAAAGAAGAGCTCATCTGATCCTTCAGATTGGAATTCATGTGTGGTTTCTGCACACCAGTGAGGACCAGAGGCTTTGATTTAATGGTATCATAACACATGCTGTTTATACTGTGTTCCCCAGTCAACGCAAAAAGGCCTTATTTGGCACTGAAAGCCTCTGTTGAACCCCTGCTTGGATAAACCACAAACAGGACATTGACAATGAACTCCAAAAGCATTATACGGACTAACATTTGCTATACATATCATATTTCCATAATATAATGATATGAATACATCTATTGTCTGGTGCTGAGATTTGCAGCAGCATCACTGTGGTTGTTGAAATGACAAGAGGGGAAACATCATTATTCCTCCATATCTTCTTTTACCATTCGAATAGCCAAAAGTTAGATCTACTTAACAGCAGGAGGGGTCTTTTCACTCCCCCACCCACCCTGCTTTGGCTCTCAGGGGTAAATGGGGCAGAATGAGAGAGAAGGCAGTGGGGGGGGGCTTCCCAATATGGATAATACAATTACTCATAATGCCAGTGATCAGTGGGAGAGAACACAGTGCATCATGGAGTGACTTCGCCAGTCAAGCCTTTGATGTGAGAGCATCATAATATTATAAGCTCTAGAAGACAAATGCAAGATATGGATCTCTGTGAAGAGAGTCAGAAAGTGTGCGTATTTGGGTAAAAAGAGCAATAAATAGACTACATATACATAATAAATAAAGACTAGGGCCAAAACTATTGCTAGACTAAAATTTTAGGACAGGAGCAATGTTTGTGACTAATAAGACAGGCCTCCCTTACATTTAAATGAGGTAGTAGTAGTAGTGGTGGTAGTATTAGTAGTAGTAGTAGTAGTAGTGCAGTAGATGGAGGTCAGTGTGCCCCCAGTTTGGAGAAGCAAACAGGAGACCTGGAAGCAGATTCCCTTCCTTTGGCACTCCATTGTCTCCACCAATAAATTCCTTATTCCTTTGCCTAAGCCCAATTGTGCCGTGCACAGTGTATCACGTTGCATATCAGCTCCTTAGACCAGAGTTACGGTGGTTTATCGAACAGAAAACAAGTAAACTGAGCGAGTAAAAATCTGTGATGAAATACCGTTCACCTTCGAGGCAAGAGGATACTTTATGATATTCTTCTGAGTATACAGAAGAAGAGCTTGTGCAGATGGATACTGAACAGGCTGAGGAAATGTAGTGCCAAAGGAAAGGGTTCTCTGATGCCAAGGTGATGCCAAGTGGTGAAAATGTTCTTAATATAGCTTAATATAATATAGATTTGTAGGAGCACTGCTTAATTACATACATACATTATGTTGTCTTGCAGAAGCTGTGGAGATAAAACAGGGCTTAAATTTCACATTCTGTAATGATAAAGTACCCCAACACCCCTATATAAAACTGCCTCTGCTCTTACTAAACTATTAATCAATCTGATTCATGTTCCTCTTTCCTTGCTTTCATCCCAAAACAATGACATGAAAATGAGTGGGAAAAAACCCCATTTGAGACATTTCTTCCAGAAAAACAAACCTGACCATGACCCCTGTCACTTAATCTCTTCATCTTATCTTCTCCCTCCTGCTTTTGCTCATTCTGGATGATGAAGATAGACAGATAGCCATCCACTGCATGTGTCGACACGCCACAGGGGACGTCGCTGCAGAGAATATGGAGAAAATAACTTAATACTGACCTGTTGTCACTAAACATCATCTAAATCACCTTGTACTTGTCTTAGACACAAACCAAACATATATTCCTGCTAACCTCTATACCTGTCTTATGTGACTGGGCTTCAACTGATTCATTTTAAACCCCCTTCTGACATTATTTGACATATTCCACCCGCTAAAATTACCCTCCTCCTCCTCTACCACCTCCTATCCTTTCACCCCCCCCCCTCTTTCCCCAGGACGTCCGGAAAGGGAAACCACAATAACATTTCACCAGAGACTCAGTCAATATTATTCCTCAACATCTTCAAAGCGGGACAGAGGATATTGGAGCCCAAGCAAGAGATGGGTGGAGATAGTCAGGGAGTGTGTGTGTGTGTGTGTGTGTCTGTGTGTGTCTGTGTGTGTCTGTGTGTGTGTGTGTGTGTGTGTAGTCCAGCTGAGAGCAGAGACAACAGAGACAGAGAGAGTGTTCAGTGTGGCCTTCGCAGTAAGTCTTACAGCCAGTCTCTGAAGTATGGCTGCCTTAAGCTATGAACCACTCCTTCATATCCATCATACTCACATTTTCTTTGAAGCACTATCTTTCTGCCCTGGGGTCAACCATCTCTCTGTATCCTTACCTCTGTCCACACTGTACATAAGCTTAGTTCTTCCTCACACCACTAGGGGTCCCTGTGTGCATAATAAACAAAACAGTTTGCACACACTTCCAGCCTCAGTCACCGCTTCTCTGTGATACTTCATATTTCCTTTTCATGTGGTGTAGTAGCAGTGGTAGCAGTTGTAATAGAAGTAGTACCTCTATCATTACATACCAATAGACAAGTAATGATGCTGAGGCAGAGGCAGTGAGTTAATGTTGGGGTTTTGTGGCAGGAATTCTGCACAACATCAGACCGACAGGCAGCCGCGGAGCCACAAGGACAAGTAGACACAGGATCCTGCAGGGCCACAAACATTAACAAGGTCTCTTTACTCTTTCTTTTCTCTCTATCTCCCTCTTTGTTTTTTTCCTCTGTCTACCTATTTGGGGTACATACTGTATATAATGGACACATTCAAGAAGAATATGCAAAGTCAGTTAAAGTCGTGAAGAGCATCACTGTACTGGAGGGGTTCCTTTGCAGATATACTTTGTTTAACATTTTAAAACCTGCCTACCTCTCTCTCTCTCTCTCTCTCTCTCTCTCTCTCTCTCTCTCTCTAACGCCTCCCCAGATGTGCGTTCTGTAAGTGAGCGTTTCTGTGGTCTGCTAACAGAACATTAACTTTAAAGTCTTCTTTCGTCCCCCTCTATATGTGCACAATGCTGTAAGCGCTGGCCCCCGTCCAGGAATCTCCTGCAGCCAGCCGCTCATAAGCCCTCTTCTAACCGGCCAAGAATGTGAAAAGCTCCTTCAAAGAGAAACCCTCTCTGCAAGGTGTGGTTAAAGCAAGTACCTGAGTCCACAGGTGGACATATTAGAGAAGATGAAACCGCTAACTGAAATCCCACACCTGTCTCAGAGCAAGAACCACAAAGGGGAGAAAACAGAGTGGCATGGATAAAAAGATTAGATTAGATCAACATGGTTCTTTTGTGTTATTCCTTTATATGCTGCCTTCATGAATCCAAAACCAGCTGAGGCTGCGTTCAAGAAGGACATTGTACAGCTGTATAAAACAAAGAAATATTGACTTTTCAGCTTTCAGATTCTGAGAACTTGATGAATGGTGCCCAATAAAAGGGTCAAAGGGCAGCAGTGTCACAGTTTTACAACATGGGACTGTGTTACAAGACAAGCTGATCAAAGACACTCAGCAGAAACGCCCCAATCGGCCTCATCTGAGCAAAAAATACAATGAGCGTACAGGGACAGTCGGTCACTAACAAAGCTGCCCAGTAACAGAAGTGAGAACGGAGTGGTGAGAAGAGTAGTGGAGAGGAGGGGAGAACATGGCCCGAGGACAAAGAGTTGCTTGTCCAAGGTCCGTCTGCCATTGGCCTGCAGGGAGGGGCCCGGTGCCACTTGTTTGAGGGGTCTCCATGATAAATTTCCCACTACTTGACTCTGTCACACTGTCTGCCACTTGGACAATAACTGAGGTCATAGCAGAGTAGTGAAGCGTTGACATCGCGGCCTGCACAGAGAGGGGCCACTTTCTCTCAACACAAGCGTTTATTTCAGATCCGCCTGCTCCACATCATGACTAATACATCCTAAGGAGAGCGCTGGACTGAAAATAAATAAAACACTTCTCACAGTTGTCTTTACTTGGACCTGTTTATTTGTGATCATTAATCATGCGTATAAGGGCTGATGCTCTCTGCCGCAACAAGACCCTCATACAAATGTATTGCTGCAGGGTTTTCAAACAGAAACGGACAGAGATAAATGTAATCCTCCTGAAGAGGAAGCACATGACAACATATGAAATATTGTTCATTTACTTCTTTGGAATGACTCTGTTGAAAACCAAACAAAACAAAACTCTGTGTGTGCCACCTGACGCATGTTTGGTGGCAGTATCTAAATTTTTGGAAAATATCACAAAATGTCACAGCATAGTGGTGAGATTGATGCAAGAAAATAACAAGTTTAGACTAGACACTAGGCCTCCTATCTGCAGAGGAACACTGAGATGAGACTGAAAGCTTAGAAAACTGTAGTAGGTGGACCTTGAGGTTTTTTTTTTTTTTGTCTAACTATAAGACATTTTAAAAATCTCGAAGCTGCAAGAGTTGAACAAACAACTCCACAGAAAACCCTGCAGTTATGGTAAAATAAATACCACCTTAAACTGTATAATTCAATTGATTTTGATTGATTAAATTAGTTTCAATAAAGATAAATAAAATGTGATACCAGTCACTAATGTACATTCTACCATACTATATGAAATGCTGCCTTATAGCGAGGTCCAAACTCACACTGCAGGACGTTGTGCGAACATTCATTCACCACTCTGCACTTTTTTGTGGGACTTTACTCACGCAAACCTGTCATCTCTCTCTGAACCTGCGCTCCCTCCTCTTAAAAGAAGCAAGGGGTGTTGTGTGTGTGTGTGTGTGTGTGTGTGTGTGTGTGTGTGTGAGTGTATTGGGGTGGGGTAGGGGGGCTACTCAAATCGTCCCACCTCCCCCTCTCCCACTCAAGACGCTCCAAACTTTCGGAGCGCACCGCGGAAACTCTCCAAAGAGTTTTCAGCTCCTGCTCCTGGACTGCGCCGTGTTGAAGGAAACAGGAACAAAGTTTCAGAGAGAAACGACTTTAACTGCAACCGCAGAGCGCGTCGGGAATGGCGAAGGGGCGGAATGGTCCTCCAGTCGAGCGGCACATGTGAGCCAAGAGGCCACCGGTAACGTTGTTTTTTTAAATTATTTTATTTCAAAAAGAGACGGGGGGACAGGGCAGTGCGAGAAGAGAGCCTATAGGAGACACATAAAAGTCACAGAGAGAGCTGACTGTCAGAAGGGTCCTGTCACCTCGACATGATGGTCTGTCTGCCGGGATTCAGCTGGGTCTTCCTGAGCGCTCTCCTGCAAACTGTGGCACCCTGGGGCTCTCATCGACCGGACAGACCGAGGCAGTGCGACGCACCAAAGTCGGTGAGTCGTGTTGTGGCACTTTTCAAATCAGAGACACACTTTTTTTTCTACCGAGAGGACGCCTATTCGAGCCCGCATGTGATAGCCTGCATAAGGTTTTACCCTGTCTCATATGCTGGTTGTTCAGCCTACAGAAGTGAATGACACAGTTAATATGGTGACACTTGTCAAAATTACCCTCAAGTGTTATTTTAATGATAACTTCTAATTTAAACTTTAATATAGTATTTTATTGTATTATTTAGGGATGAACTTTACGGCACAATCACACCTCTTGTAGTTTATCATTTATAATAACTGTCCTCTATAATGAGGTCAAAGGTTACAGCCTTTTAAACATTTGAATACCTTTTACTATTAACTAATAAACTGAATGCAATGAGGTGAACAAATGATTAAAAGCAGGGATGAAATTGTGAATGCACAAATGAAAATGTTATGGATACTGTGTATTGCCTAATAATTAATGTATAGCATAATAATAATAATAATAATAATAATAATAATAAATAATAATGGTAGTAGTAGTAGTAATAATAATAATAATAATAATAATAATAATGTATTTTCTGTTTTAGTATTAATTTAAATTCAGTGATTAAACCCATCAGACATGTGAAGGGGTCTCATTGAACATATTCCAATAACAGATCTGGGCCTTATAAATGAAAGCAGTTGCCAACAGAAATCATTATCGCTCGCCAACTTCATGGCTGTTTATGTGACAGACGCGAGTGGGGAACACCCACGGGTGACTTGACTTCATTTGGAAAAAGTTTCCTTGACCTTTTAGACTTGATCATGTTTCAGTGCAACACACGGCCTATTAAAACACTTATCGGGCATATTGGTAAAAGTATGGATGTGGCCTGAAGCCTTACCGTGGGGAGGTGCAGCAGTGCAGAGCAGCCAGCCGTACTCAGTTCATGTGAGCCTGTCTGTCTGTCTGTCTGTCTGTCTGTCAGTCTGCCTCCCACTGTGCATCCTCAACGTGAAGGGAAAACAATTAATTACAATCCAACATCCCATCCAACACGCTTCCCCTCTGGAAAACAAATATATGATCTCAGCAACACTCACATTTTAAAACATGACACTTGGCTGTGGGTGTGCGGGTCTCATCAGGGAGTCGTTTGGAGATCACAGGGTTTTTTTGTTTGTTTCATTAGTGCATTATGTCTCCTGTATGCGGATAATGGATCTGTTGTCAGAGATCACTGAAGGCTTCGTGCTCCCTTCGCTTTATGTGATCTGTAATGCGTCAGTACAGTGGTCTCTGTTTTCTGTTAGGAGTAATTACCCCCATAAAACGGAGCCCTGCGCGTCAAGGCTCTCCAGAAAAGTCCACGCAGCTTTAGCTTTCGCCTCTCCTCAGGACACGACCGCACTTTCCATGTTGAAAAATCTTCATTTATGGGGCAGGCCTTAGCGCGCAGTTGCTAGTTAACGAACAACAAAATGCTACAAATACAAAAAAATAATAATAAAAGTTTAAGTTTCCGTGTCTGAAAAATATGATGGAGAATGCACTAATGCACCTAATGCCGTCCAAACCTTTCCCGTTAGTCCGCAGTGTCGGCTGCACCCTGCCAATGTGAAAATCGAGTTAGAAAACTTGAAACAAACTGTTTAAACATTTCAGTGTATCTGCAACGAAGAAAACGCTGCTCCGAAATTAAATATAGCACTTTCGATTTATTTAGTCAGAGCAGGAGAGAGGCTGTGCCAGAAATTACTGTATGTTCACTGTAGTTAATTGTGATGATAACAGAACATCCCACAAGAAGACTTCACTCTCTGTTGGCAGCAGTCTGAAAAGTTTTATATGACAAAGGCAGCGTTGGCAGCGTGCAATATAATTGGAACACAGGAAATCTTGATTAAATTTTAGAAGTAAACATTTTCTAAGAATAACTTTATTTTTCAGTAATGGGTTTCATCCCTCAAATGCCTGATTACACTGTGTCTCAGAAGCCAGGAGTTTGATATTGTTTATGGAAGTTAATTCTTTTTTCATATTTGAATAATGCCAACATCAAAGTCATAGCACATGCACAGCACATTTGCAGAGCGCTTAATAAGAAACATATTTTAAATGCAATATGGCCGTATGCTCGTTTACAATGACTGTGATTATTTAATTTCCACTGTGACATTGTTTTGTATAAAGATAACCGCAGTAGACAAACACTTCCTGTAATATAAACCGTAGTGGATAAAAACTGTGTTGTACTTAAGGCTGTCAGCAGCAGATCTCCCTGCCTGGTGTAAAAAAAATCACAAACAAAAGTATCACAGTGGGGTCAGAATGGAGAGCAGGTTTTCTTTCAGCTTTTGGCTTTTATGAGCTGCAGTGCAGTATATTTGCACTGCAGCCTTCAAAATGCTTCCCAGGCCCGAACAAGGCTTTGGCAACTGAGGTATGCACCTCAACAATACACGGGGGTCTGTTTACAGCCCAGAAGGCCCCTCTATAAACCCGCTGCCTTGCACCACAGCAGCAAGCCTGTGCAGCACAGTACCAAACTGACTAGACTTCATACTTCCCCTGCCGTCATCTCAAAATGGTATTTCAATCTTTAACTTGTTGACCCGCGCCTGCGAGCCAGTAAACCACAATAGAGGAAAAATGTGTCAGCTTTAGTTTTAAGGCATGTTGAATTGCTCTAACATGATGTTTCTGGTATTTTTGTTTCCTTTTGCTCTCAATATCTTTACCTCCATCTCTTATTTTCTTTCCTTCCCTCTTTCCTACGCCTCTTCTCCAGCAAAGTGACATGAACTCTTTTCTGTGGAGAATAAAGCGTACGTCCCCTCACCCACCTTCTTACCTTTTTGGTACCATCCACGTGCCCTACACTCGAGTCTGGGACTTCATCCCCGACAGGTCCAAGCAGGCTTTCCATAACAGCCGCAATGTTTTCTTTGAGCTGGACCTGACCGACCCTCTGACCATCTCCAAGCTGACTAGTTGCCAGCTGCTGCCCCACGGGGAGAACCTGCAGACCCTGTTACCTCGAGACCTGTACCGCCGCCTCAAACGCCACCTGGACTACGTCAAGCATATGATGCCCTACTGGATGACTGCTGACCAGCGTGGTCGTGGCCTGTATGCTGACTACCTGTTCAACGCCATTGCGGGAAACTGGGAGAGGAAAAGGCCCGTGTGGGTGATGCTGATGGTCAACTCGCTGACGGAGTGGGATGTTCGATCCAGGGGAACGCCTGTGCTAGACCTGTTCCTGGCTCAAGAGGCTGAGAGGGTGGGAAAGACAACAGGGGCAGTGGAACGGGTGGAGGAGCAGTGTCACCCCCTCAACGGGCTCAACTTCTCTCAGGTAAGAGGAGGAAAGAACACTCCCCCCCCTTTTTCATTTGATTCCCTGTGTGTACACAGCTGGAATACCTGGAGAAATTGCAAGGACAAGCCAGGCCTAGAGGGGGCATGTGCAAATGTAAGATTCTTCATTCTGTATCACTCACACACAGTAAAGTAGCTCTGAAAAGGAGCAGGTTGGTGTCCATAATCCACAGTACAGTGTGTGCACATACTTTGGGTGTTCCACCTTCTCTGTGGGAAAAGACAATATGAGGAGAAAAATAAGAGCGATTAAAACCTTTCTTCTGTAGACAGCTTTATGGTTATGGATGCCCCTCCAGCTCACTAAACAAATACACTCATCAGCTGAATCTGCAGAGAGGGTGTCAGGCCGAGCAATGCACATGCAGAACAGATTAGAGAAGGTGAGAAGAGCGGAGAGCTCTCTCTTTCATTAATGCAGACTGTCTGTCTGGCTCTCTGTGGTATTGCAGGGCTCGTACTGTAATCGGAGACTGTTAGATGAAAGAAATACCCTAATTACTTGATGAGCAAAACATGGGGAGTACATCCATCTTTAATTTCTTGTCTTCTTGTCTTGATGATAAAGAAATTAAGGGAACATGCATCTATTTAGGAATTATTTGGATGTCACCTAAGCTGGAGGCTGGAGACAATTTTTCAAACCGTGGGAGGTCCAACAAAAATATGTGATGTGACCCGACAGCACGAGGAAGATGCTCTGTTTTAATTTACGTTCTGATACAACCTTTGATCTGCATTAAGGAGGAAAAATATTTCAGTATGTGTATTCATGCAGTACTCAAAACCAAACACATGTGCCTTGCATGCATGGAACACCACACACGAAGGCACGCAGTAAGCACGCAAAGCTCCATACATGCACAGTGGTGGTGCAGCGCAACAGAATCTCAGAGGGCAGACGCCTCCATGTGACAGGTCGGAGGGCTCCGGGGCTAATTTGAGAGGCAGTGGGCTCCCAGCCTCTCCTCTTTCATCAGCACCTCCTAACTACGCTGTCAAAGTCGCAATCCATGGCCTGCACATGCCTGGGAGCTTTACTGCCCCTAGAAATAAGCTCAGCCAGACACGCTGTGCGTCTCAGTAATGAAGAGGAGAAGTGCTAATGCCGTTAGGAGGGCTTTGCAATTTGTGTAGTCTGTTATGTCCTGTAGATGTGTTGTTTTCTTGTTATCTCAAAGGGATTGGTGCCTGCTGTCTTTTCATCTATAAAGTAGTCTCAGTTTAACTGTCCCGAACACTGCTCTGTATTTAATTTGGCATGCACAGCAGTTGCCCCTAAAAACAACACTGTTTTTAATTACATCCTATGAGGGTTGAGTAGCAGTACAGTGTCCAACTTTAGCTTTAACGGTGTTTATGTTTCCTGAGAGCTTCTATTCGACTTTAATAGGCATAATCTATTGTTCTTTAGAGAAGAGAATAAGCAGAATGCACTGAATTTACAAGGCATGGTAATATTTTTACAAGACAGGTGTTCAAATTCAGATAAGAGTTTTATTTCCATGGAAATTCAGTCAAAATTGGATCATGGATAACTTGAATTTCACCCCACCAGAGCACAAGCACTATTAGACTTCTGAGCTTTCAACCTCATCCTTTCCAGATATGTATGAGAACAATTCAGAGCTGAACTGAAACTGACATGGAAACCATTATTCTCAATTATAATAATTTGTGATTTAATCTGAACACTGTGGTTGATTGATTCCCTCTACGCTTGACTGGAACAAGGATGAGGTCAGAAGGATGGATAGACAAAAAGTCAAAGAGACGGTGTGTGGGTGGGAGTCAAAGGAAAGAGAAGTGAGACACAGAGAGACAAAGGCAGAGATAGAGACTGACAGGAGAAAAGAAAAAGTGTATAGGCAGCAGCGGGGTTGAAAATGCAGGGTGACTGATGTGCGTCGTCTTACTCCTAACTCTAATCTGAAACATGAGCATTGCTTAGAGGGAGATCTGAGTTGGGAAAGCTTCCAAATCCTGACGGCCCACTTATTATTTGTTCGCAATAAAAGTAGTTGCTTACAATATCCTGTAACTTTGACTTCACAGAGGGGTTCTTAGAAATGTGAACGTTGGTGATTCATCATCTGTCACACTCTAGGTTTCTCATAGGCACCTGGTCCCAGTGGTCCCAGTGGTCCCAGTGCAGTGGGGCTAGCACCACTGGTAAACAGACGGTCTTCTGGCACTAGTTCTCAGAGGAAGTAGTTTTTGGATGAAAATAGTTACAGTGAATCATCCAGCAATCTTCTGAGCCCTGTTTAGACCATTGTGGTCTAACAAGAGATATGTCTGTCTGAGACCTCTCTTTAGTCTCTTTAGATCACAGAGAGGTGTGGATGTCTCTGTGAGAGGCAGCATAGAGGTTGTGGAAACAAAGGCGGATCATGGTGCATGGTTCTTCTCCAGTTCTTTGGAGGCCGATGTAGGTTGACAGCTGGGCGGTCAGGCAAGCACTAAAGTCTTACTCTGAGCACAGTGAGGAATTGACTGGCCCAGAGGATCCAAGTTGCACACAGCTTCAGGAGGTGGCTCTTATACACCCTCTTCCCTCAAGGGCGGATCAATAAATTACCATAACGACTTGTCAGGTATTATACCATCGCAAATGTATCTGTTGTCTATATAAATAATGCAAGGTGTTTTTGCGTCTACTGAAAATTAGTTGAGTAGGTCAGCATCACAATGGTGCAGTGTCTTGATGCACAGTACCACAATGACTTATTTTCACCTAGATAACGTATGGTATTATAGAGTTAAGATGAGAAGGAACAAAAATGGCTCTAACGCAAAGCTGCTTTTGGGAAACTTGAGGGCTGCTGCAGCCTGTGGGCCTCTCACACTCCCACCAAATAAACACCCATATTTATTTTCCCTGGGTCGCATTGCAGCCGAGGCCACTGGTCCATGTCGGAGAGAAATTACATCATATCGGTGGCGCCTGTCTACGGGCAGGGGTCGAGGGTCATGGCGGGAGGTGATAGTGGAGCCGTGGAGCAGCAGAGCGGTAAGGAGACTGGCAGTCTGATGGGGTCAGTCTGGGCACTGCTGAGCAGGCAGGCAGGCAGCGCCCAATCTGATAGAGTACCTGGCTCAACCTCTGACCAGGCTGAGTTTCCATCAGCTGGGGCTATTTTGTGCTATGACTTGTGCAACTGTGCGTGGCTGTTTGTGTGTGTGTGTGTGTGTGTGTGTGTGTGTGTGTGTGTGTGTGTGTGAGTGAGTGAGAGAGAGAGAGAGAGAGAGAGAGAGAGAGAGAGAGAGAGAGAGAGAGAGAGAGAGAGATGGCTGTCAGTACACCATAGTGTTTTTACCTCAGAGCTGGAGAGGGGAGCCGGTGAAGGTTTTAAGAGATGCTAGGTGACAGAATCCGGTTTCCTTCCTTTCCGTAAGGAGGGTGCCCTCCTCCTGCTGAGTGGGGGCCTGTTTACAGCCTCAGTGACAATCTGACATGTCTATTTCAATCAGTGAACCTCCTGTGCCATCCCTCTACCAGAGAAGATGTCAGGCTGAGGCTTTCTGTTGTGCTGACACTGCAGCTTCACACATGCTGCGGTCACAGTGGGGTACTTGAAGGCCTGGAGATGTGGCTAAAATATCACAACAATGTATTTCTTCATGGTAATAATAATATGAAATATGATGACATTTAGTTTTTCCAATATATGTATGAAAATATATAATGAAAAGTGGTGGTGCTAGGATAGCAACCACCGAATTTACACACAGTGGTCATAAAGTGAAACTTTTGTCTGTCTGAGCCAGAGGCATTCCCCTTAACTGTATTGAGACCCACACAGTCACTATTACTTTATATGATATTCAGTTTGATTTGTGTTTGTGTTTGGTTTTCCAATTCAGATTGGACCTCATAAAGTATATGGCCTTAGGATACAAATCAGTGATTTGAAAATTATTTAAACAGTAAAAGTGAAATACAGCACAAGGAATGTCTTTCTCCGTACAGATCCAGAGGTTCCTGGCTGTGCATGGCAGTTATTTGATGAGCATTTATGGTAAGCGGTGAATATAATATTGTGAGCCTTGAGTAGTGAATGTCTCCAAAGGCTGGGCAAGGGTTGCTAAGAGTAACAGCAGCACCGAAATCATAATAAGATTCTCATGCGTCGTATCAAATCATGCAGAATACTTTGCGTTGTGTTCTTTGGATGCTGTTCACCTAAACAGGACATCTTTAAAGGGAGGAATTAGGTAACATCCAACCTTACCCATATCCAAATATTTACATTCCGTGACGGGTGTGTAAGTTTGGGTTTGAAGCGATGTGTTGGCCGCAGAAGCTGACGGATGGAAAAAGCGATTCTTTGTCTGCACTCGGCTCTTCTTTTCTCTGACCGCCTCACTTATTTTGGATCTCTGTTCCCTCCTTTTCGCTCCCTATCTCTCTCTGACATGTCCCGAGGCTCTGGTTGTCCCATTGCTAACCCACTGCTCATCTGCACATGCACACACCAACACACGCCCGGAGTGGAAAAAGAGTTGGAGCAGAAGGAGGAGAAGGGGAGGAGGAGATTACCTTTAAAGTGTGCTGGCGACATGTATCCCCTCTTTAAGCATGACATCTGAGGGTGTTTCACATCTAAGCTATAATTACCTGTGCAAATATGTGGAAAACTGCGAGGCAACACGTATCAGGCCGATCATCTGGTCCTGTCGGCAGGCAGACGGCAGTCCCACTGTTGCACTAATGACTTAATAGGCCCCTTAATGACCAAATAGCCCGCTGCCATCCAGAAGCACTTAGACAATTATGTGCTGGCCAGAACACTGCAGGCTGACGGCGAGATGGAGTGAGGAAGAGAGGCTGGATATGGACACTGAGAAAACAGGAGCACTGTGCACTTGACAACTGAATAAATCACAATTTCTTTTACCGCATTCATATTTTGTGAGAAAAAATGAAAGGTAAAAGAAATAAATTGTTAAAGCCATGATTGCGTTTGAGAGCAGGCGGCAGACAAGAGCTAACAGGAAACTGGTATAGTGTGGTTAAAAGAAATGTTCCACTTAAACAAAGTGCCACAATTTCAGCGTTTTTCTTAACGGGAAAACTACTATCATAATATCTCTACTCCACTAACTCATTTAACTAAAGTTGAATGTGGCAAGTTCAGCAAATGAAGTAGAAGTAAAACAAGCGGGAAAAGTGGGAACACTAAAAGTGTAGTACAGGGTTTTTCTTTATTGTGTAGAGCTTTGTACTTGATTAATCGACAGTGAAATATTAACTCCACTTCGCTGTAGTCTCTGTGCTTGTCTATAAACTTGCTGCTTTGTCTCTAGTCATTGAGTCCAACAGAGGTCAGTCCTCTGTACCTGAGAGACCTGAAGTAATGACTCTACCACATTGTCACTGTGCTGAGTGCCGCTGAGGTAGTGAGTTAAGCGTGGCAGTAGGTTGGAGTACTCTTCCATACTTGAGTGTTCAATGTGCCAGATCCTTCCCTCCTTCCTTCGCCCACGTTCTCCCTTTGGTGGAGAAAATGAGCGTTCCTTTCTGCTTCAATTGTAGCGGCCTCACATCACACTGTGGATCCATCTCCCCTTCATATTAGGACCAAAGCTACTAAGCACACGCCTACACAAGCACACACACACACACACACACACACACACACACACACATAAACTATACTCTGTTTCTGTATAATTATTTTGTCATCCTAACTATGGAAAATGCAGTAAAGTGAATAGTGGTTGAGTGTTTTTTCCTTTAGGCAGGTAGACTCAAAGATACACACACACACACATTATATTTCTATATTACATATCTGCTCATCACAACAAGGGAAACTGCAGTAAATTGTACGGAGCTGGAGGTTGTTTTCTATGGGAAGGGCAGGTAGTTTCCAGGAAGGCTGAGGTTAATCTCAGGTTGTCTGGGCCAGAGGCTGATTGATCACAGACAGGAATGTGACCGACTGATTTCCTCAGAGACTCACTTGGCCCTTCTGGAATGTTGTTGTCTTTTGGGACGTCGTTGTTTTATAACCTTTGTTTAACCAGGTTAGCCCCGCTAAAACCAAGGGTCATTGTATGTACCTGTAATGTGATTTGTGTGCCGCTTAAGATCACACTTTTCTCTAGACACTATCGCTCTTAATTACAGTCTTCCTTTATATGTTATATCCCATTTTGACTCTGAGATGGGCCCTAAATGCAGATGCAATAGTTAACTGTTTTTTTTTGCAAATTAGTAGTCTTTGTGTCAGGTGTTCAGACCCTATTTTTTGCAGGTTGTAATGTGGCCTTAACCTTTATTTACTCATTCTACTCACCATTTGTCAGAAGCTTCCAAAATAGAATAATTACAGCAAAAAAAAAAATAAAAATAATTGATCTAACAAAGCTTTGGTTAGGGAAAGATCATTGTTTGGGTTAAGGTAACTGCTTTGGGATTTGGAGCCCCTGTTGTAAAGTCGAAACATCAAGCAAGTGCAAAAACACAAGCTATAGCTAGCCCACTAATATTACTTACGAGGCCAGCTCTCTGCAGCTTTTTATTTCACAAAGCTAATGACTAAAAGCCAGTCTGAGATTTACTCTTGCTCGTTCTCTCTCCTCTTCACTCCTTAGCTTCATCAGTCGTTCTCTTGGGTCTCTTCGCCATAGAAGCAGCTGAGCCCGGGTGCATTGCCCACTCACCCGGCTCCGCTTCTGGCACGATGCCGACGCTAACACTAACCCTAACCCCACCTCACCCGATGATGACTGTTGGTTGGTAACAGGAAGTGATCAAAGGACTCCTGTTCAAGTCCAATCCCATCCAACCACCCTGACCTCCTGCTTCTGCAGATTCTGTGGCCCTAGATTAATTCCGCCTTTGCTCCTGACATACATTGTAGAAGTTGTAGAGTCTGAGTTAAAGTTTCTATTTTTAAAATCACTGAGGAGCCAAATCTAAATGCACAATGGTCATACAAATACTGTATATTAGTGCTAACAAACATAAAGAGTGAAAGAGTAACCAGACAATGTGGTCTATCAATATCGCCCAGTGTGGGTGAGCATGGAAAAAAGATTGCCAGTACACCATGGCATGTCGGACACGTGGTGGTCTGAGATGAACTCAGCGTCCCGGCCTGCCTGTGACATCAGCCACACATACTACCACACCTCCCACACACCACTGGCCAACAGTCATAAATAGGTGCCAGCAGAGAACAACTGCGTGCATGTGTGTGTTGTGTGAGCCTGGCTTGTCAGGGATTAGGTAGCATTAGTGGAGCCCCCTGACTGAACCTGGTTTTAATGTTACCCATGCGTCTTCTCTGGCCCCTCTGCCCTGTCCCCATTATACACAACCCAGTGGAGCACTTCAGCTCTGCTTACACCCCTGCTCTGCACCTCTCACCTTTCTATACTCCCTTCTACAAAAAACCTACATGTTCACACTCATTTTCACTTTCACACCATTCGCTTGCATTATCCTGCACATTTAGTTCTACTTTTTGTGTTTATTTATCCAGACTTGTGGGGAACATTACATCATTCTTTTGCCAATACTGTGTGTCACACATTGACACAGTCGAGCATCTGTCTTGTATAAAAACACTTCATATTACTTTGATTCATATAAAAAGTGTTGATTTGGGTCTAATGTACGTTATTAAATTAGTTCAACAATAGGCCACTGAGTATCAATCTTTGTGTTTAGTCAAGATAGTTTCAATTTAACTTGGCAAATGTCAAATGGGAGAGCTGAGGAGAACAACAATAAGCAATGACCATGGTCTGCAATACTGTACTACCACAATCAGTTTTCACAGCATCATGAAGGCTTCAACCATTGACTTTGTTGGCCCAAATCAAAATTTCATCAACCCCTCTGAAAGGCTCAAGTGTGAAGCAGGTGAGTCGGAGTTACATTATACTTTGTCTTTGCGAGGAAGCAGTTGACATTCTTGCTTGGCCTTGTAAACCAAATGATTTCATGCTTGCTCAAAAATATGGCTCAGCGTACAAATTCAAACTCCAATGGCTGTGTTTTGAGCTGCCACTAACAGAGTGTGCATGATGATTGGGCCCTAAAGCTGGTCCCAAACTCCCTGACCAATGTGAAAACTGCCGGTTGGACCTCTTGAAACTAGGCTCCACTTGTAAACTTTATTAGGGAGCACATAAATCCTGTCATCCTTCCTATCTCCCCCCGTGCAATTGGGTGGAGTGATGCCCATTACACACCTCTTCATGTAAGAGTGCCTCTCAGTTGAAGGAGATGCAGACAGACAAACCAGCAGAGATACAGGCAGGTAAGAAGGATCATTGGGTAAATAGACAGGCAGGACGGGAGGCTGGCAGATAGATAGACAAGCAGCAGGAGACAGGAGACAGACTGCAGTGCCATTAACAAGACTTAAGACACAGTTTCGCAGGGATAGATTACAGAGATAAGTGAAAGCACAAACACAGGTTTGTCATAGGTCAAACTGAGCTAAGTCACTGTCTGTACAAACTTTCATCCTCCTATTACAGACCTGTTCTCAGTCACAATCCCCTATGCTGCAGTTCTATACTCTACCAGGATCTATTTCCTGCCTGCCTGTATGAGTCTGTCTTCATTAAACAAATCTATAAACCATAAAAGGATAGTGTGAATTAAAACAGCAAAGAGTTTGACCTGCATTTAAAGAATGACCCCCTGGATGGGCAATAGGCTTCATATTACTGCAGCCTTCATCAAAATCCTTCAGCCCCTGGTCAATAAATTTGTTTTACCCCTGTTTGCAGTCAGTAGCCCAGGGGATTTCAGGCATTTGTGCATTCAGGCCTCTGTTTCACCTTTCAAATTAGAGTTCCCAGAACTTTCTCTGAGCTGGATTGACTGAGGGAGCTGGTTGCCTTCGTCCTTGCCCTCTGGATGACCTCATCCCTTTGGCTTAAGCCTCAGTAGCCCCCTCCCCAACCCTCCTCTACACTACTGTTGAACATGACTTCTTCAGTTCCTTCAAAGGACACGGCCCTCAATTAGTCTTTGCAAATTTGGTTTTAACGAGATAAGCGGTTTAGCGAGTACATGGATGGATGGATTATTTTTAGTTGGGGTTTTTTTTGCACCATAAAATGAGTTAAATATATCGGGACAGTGACGAAAGGTACAGTAATGTAATGTGCAAATACTTTACTGAAACATTTGGCACTCTTTCTATATTCCTATGTGAAAATGTCCTATCCATCTGGCACGTAAAAGGGATAAAAAATAATGATAAAATTGGCTGCCCTGCTGTTGACGTGTGACCTGGTCAATCCTTACCACGAGAGAAAGGACCAAAAGAAAAAAGAAAAGAACATAAAAAGGGATTATGAGAAAAAGAAGTGAAGGAACAGGGACAGGCAGGGAGCAGGGAGAAGCAGAATAAGCCCCACGCCACTCAGGCAAAACGGTAAAATTGTTCAATTTGGTGGTACTTGGAGAGAGCAAAAACAACAATAACACAGGAAACCTTTCACTTTCTCCACTCAACAGTTTACTTTGTGCCAAAACAAAAAAGACAACAATAAAAAAATATATATATGTAGGATGCTGCTGTGAATTTTCTCTCTCTTCTCTTCTTTTGGTTTGGAGTCTTTTCCCCTCCTGCTCTCTCACATCACGGTCAATTTCACCTGCCATTCACCAGTGCAGTTTTTCCAACACAGTTCTTCTACCTTTCCCAAGCCATACTCTTGGCATCCAGTGGAACAGTTTAAATATAATATCAAACATATGGCAGAGTTTATGGAATGTAAATGGGATGAAAAATCAAATTTACTTAGAGAGTCGTAGCAGGCCTGTGGTCTCTGAGGGGTGTCGTTGTTTAGGGAGAGCCTAAATGATGGGCAGATGTAATTACAGCCACAAACAGAGAGGGAGGGCTGGAGATGGAGGAGATGGGATAAGAGCGAGGCTAGGAGGAGAGGGAGAATGGGGGAGAGGGCCCAGGGTGAGAGGGGGAGATGTTAAGAAAGCGGGGCTCTCAGTGGGTGGCTCTTTTCTCATTTTTCTTCCTCGTTCTCTCTTGTGGGTGCGCATCATGTGACGATGTGTAATTGGCCTGTGGTCACACCAGAGTTGTGCAAACAGATTAGCAGGGAAACATGTCAGCCTGAGGGGCTATGGAGGTGAATGTGTGTGTTGTGTGAATCACAGATGTGGGATTGTGTGGGAAATGGTTTGATGGAGTAAAACCTATATTAATGGTGAACAGGTGGGGCAGTTGACTTTGTCGCAGACAAATTTGTTCTCATGGGCACGCGGGGAACGTCTAGAGCTTGAGTCTTTATGCACACTTACACATGCATATTGAATAGAGGCGTATTCATCCATACACAGATTTTCAATGCTTCATTTGCATTCACTAAATGAAATTATGTTTGCACTCTACTCACATATTCCAGAAGTTTAGTGTGGTTTGAGGACACTTGAGGATACAAGTCTTGGTTGCTGTTATATAAAGCCTGGCTATATTGCACCAGTGCACACACTGAGCAGACATTTATGGTGTGATCAGCTGGGTATTTGTAAAACCTCTCGCAGCAGTTTTGACAAGACATGAGGGTGATATTAAACATCAAATTTAACTGTCAATCTGCTAGAAAGCGAGAAAGTGTATTTACCAAAATGTCAAACTATTCTTTTAAGGGTCTTATGATTCGTATGAGGATTTTTCAAGATATTCACAGAATACTTTTTTTTTTGTCATTTTTTTGGGGGCTTTTATTGCCTTTATGATAGTGACAGCTGAAGACAGACAGGAAAGGGGGCAGAGAGAGGGGATGACACGCAGCAAAGGGCCACAGGTCAGATTCGAACCCTGGGCCGCTGCAGCAAAGACTCAGCCTCGGTACATGGGTCGCCAGTTCTACCCCCTGAGCAAACCGGGTGCCTGAGAATAGTTACATTTTGCAATGAAAACGGACACAAAATTAGCAATGCGCAAATTTCTTGTAAAGATGTAATTATAAGGTTTTAAATAAAGAACTGTCCCATTATTTAAGTATAGCAGTGTTCTCAGCTAAAGTTGACTCTGGGAACAGACAGATATGTGTGTTTAACTTGGCTTAAGAAAGTCGGTGTGTAAGCAGACACAGTTATTGGTTTCTGATGCCCCTGTCAGCTCTGTGCCAGACCACCTGCCTTCGGGTAGTAACAGCATCCCATAATATACCACCCAGTGTGGATGGCAACCATATTTTGACTTGAAATATCCCAACTCCGTTATTTCTGTCGTTTTTCAGTAGATGTCTAGTTTGAGCCATTACACATTTCTGTCACTTTCTAGCACAGGATATAAATTAAAAAAATCTTTTTTTACAGCTTCTGTTTTTTGGGGATTTTTAGATGTGTATGTAAGTAAGTGCTTTTTACAATATTATGTACAGAATTTATTCCAAAACCCCCACAAAATAAAGCATCTGATTTGATGACTGATGAAGGGTAGCAGACAGTTTTCGAAAGGACGTTTGTTGGTTGGCATTTACAGGTCTACATTTATATTGATATTGATACCATTTTTGAGACTGCTCAATATCACTATCAAGACTTAATAAATTCTAAATAGAACTGGTATTGCTTTTGTTGCTTAATTGCAGTTAGCAGGCAATTCAACTGAATTCAGATATTGTATATTCAATTGTATATTTGTGCATCACTGATTTGATTTAAATGACATGACTCTCATCTCTCAAGACTTTCTCTCTATAGATTAAGTAATCCCTGTTAAGAAAAGTGTCTTGTGGGTATCTTGTGCTGGTTTGTTGTAGGAAGTGAGTCTTTCCCGGTGTGTGAGGGGTAGTTACGTTATAGTGAAGTGCAGTATAATAGTTACTGAAAGGCTGTGTGTTGTGTTTGCTGTCACATAAAAGAAAATCAAAGAAATGAGACATAACGTTATAGGACCCGCTAGTCTCCATAGCAGCGTCGATAAGCTCGGACCTCATTGATTTTCGGGTTTTGAGAAATTTGGAACCAGGTCTTTATAGAACCGGGTCCCTTGTCATGCATGGCGTCTGTCCCTGTTATTCCAGACTTTATTGCGATGGTGTGAAAAGAGATGTTTCGTCTTATGTCCATGCTGCAACTTTATAGAATCTGATAATATGAAAAATATGGACTGGGCGCAGTGTAAGCCAAGCCATGTCCTGGATTGAAATGAATAAATCCCATGTTTTTGATAGATTTTTCTTCTGTTGATTCACTCAGGTAATAGTGTCAACGCCTCAGGCAACCGACAGAAGCCTGACAGACAGACAGTGCAGGATATTGCATGCCATTGTTGACAGCCAAAAGCTAGATCTTTGTGAAAAGCTCACAGAGAGTGAGTGAGTATTGGAATGGAAACACAAGTCTATTTTATCAGCTTGCCAAAATGCAAAGGGGAGAGTGCATGAGAGACACAGAGAAAGAGAGACAGAGAGAGAGAGGCCAGGCCACCTCAAAGCCTCTGTAGTCAGCTCTGGTGACGGCCAACCCAAGCACTTGAGAGCAGTGTGAATGGCTTTTTAATGCCTGCTAACAGCCGGGGTATTTAATGGGATGGGGGGGATGGATGAAGGGATATGGTGAAGGATGGGAGGGATGGAGAAAGGATGAGAGTGACGACAATGTTTAGCCGTGAGGTCCCAGATGACCACTACTGCAACACGGCTGCCCTTGCTGCAGGCTCTATGGCTGCCGGACTCGAGCAAAGTCTGGGTTTCATGCTGCTAGTGATCGCAATTTTAAAAGCTGTGGTCTTTTCTCTGTCTCCAGCCTCATTTATCTTGGTTGTGTCTCAGTATTTTTCTTGAGGTCTTGTTATTTTTCCTGAGACTGACACAAATGAAGTCTCAATTATGTGGAAATCATAGGCATAATTGCCTTTATTGCTCTGCTATCTATAGATGAATGTCCAGCTGGCTACTGATTATACACTCAGTCAAATTAGATTTATATGCTGTTGAGAAATGCTGTCCAATACAAGTATAATAAAAAGTTCAGTATACTATCAATAACAATCCTGACAAATTTGCACCCTATTGTGGAGATGGTCAGTAGGAAGGCATTGGCTTGTCTTCGCATTGACTTGGACTTGACTTTTGCTGGGCTTGGCCTTAACAAAGGCCGTGACTGCAGTGATTTACATTTTCCGACTGCTGCCTCAGGACAAAATCCATCCAGAACAATAGCTGTGCCTAGCTCGGCATAAGAGGGAAATAATCACAAAATTGCTCTCATTGTTTTGTCTTTTGACCAATTTCTGGAGAATTCGGTACATATGATATGACTCTGTGTATTGTGAACATCAGTGGCTTAAAAGACTAATGGCAAATACACACACACACACACACACACACACACACACACACACACACACACACTGTGTGTATTTGTCCATTTCTCTGCATGAGGCTGTATAAAGTATACAAATGTTGAATCTTCCTGCAGGAATGGTATTTATAAAAAATACATGACCTTTGATCTTGACTAGTAGGTTTTCATAATACAAAAATGGCAACTGTACAAATAGTACAGTATGTAATTTGTCTGTTCTGTCATTCGCTGTAACAGATAAGTTTTGTGCTGCATTGTGAAGGAGGCAAGTTAGGCCAAATAAAGGGAGTCTGTTGCTGCTGTTGAGGAAATCAAACTTGCGCGTCCAAAAGGTTTCAATAAATGATTACTTACTCTTTCACTGAACAGCAAAGGGTTTTGTAAATCATTTCATTGGCCTTGGTGTCATAAAACTCAAGCATATGTAATGAATAGCTATGAACTGCATCAGTCAAAATGTAAAAAATAAACCACACCGAGCAAGAATCCGTTTTTATCATGTTTGTCAGAGGAGGAATACTGATGTAAGAAACTGGTCAGGTCACATAAACCACATGAACTTTATTATCTTACCTCAACTCGGCTGCTGTTTACACAAAACGGCCCCTGACTCAAACAAAAGCTGGAAGGCTCCCTGGAAACCATGGGAAGAGAAGATGAGAATGATGAGGAGGGGAGAGAGAAAGAACAAAATTACAGGAGGTGGTGAAAGAGGAGAAAGAAAAACAAACGGAGAAATTAAAAAATGCTTTCATTTTGATTTCAGATTTTTCAGTAAGAGTAGAACAAAGACTCCTGTAGCTTCTTTAGACTGCTTACCAACTTGTTGGACGGTATGAGATGTCTGTTGAACTGTTAAATTCACTTTACTTGAGTATTTATTTGTGTGTGTGTGTGTGTGTGTGTGTGTGTGTGTGTCCTATTTTTGTTGAATTCATTTATTTCTGTTTCTTATTACTGTTACTTGTTACAGAGTGCTATCTGGCATATACTGCTCTCTTACATTTAACTGAAGAAAACTGAGAAAAAAAAACTATAATACTATAATATTTAAGTAAAACATTTCTGTCCTCATTTCTTCCCTTCAAGACCAAACTCTAAATCGTTAAACGCACGAGGCCTCCAAACCGCTGAAAACTGTGTCACCAAATATGGCATTTAAGCCGCTCCTCCTCACACCTCACCTACACACACACACACACACACACACACACACACACACACACACACACACACACACACACACACACACACACACCCTAACCACACTCCCCCAGTACAGACGGATTATTTGTCAAAACAATCAGCAGCTTCTATGAAGAAAAACATAGAATCCAGAAAGTGTGAAGTCTGGTTTAAGTCTGCAAGATGTTACAGGAATTCCATCCATCTTCACTTGGACTAACCTGGGACGGTGCAGACTGCGAAGGCGAGGGTTTTTTTTTGGTTGGGAGGGCGCCAAGTTTGGGAGAAATTTTCTAGCATGTGTGTGGAAATTGGACTTTCCCCTCTACTTTTTAGCAATTTTCTCACATTTCTTTAAAAAAAAAAAAAAAAAATTGCTTATCTTGGATAGGTTGCGGTCGTCAGCGCACCAGTGATTGTGGATGAAATGATTTTGAAGGATGTCTGGTCTGGGTTCAGCTTTTCTGGGGAAGCACTGCCCACCCAGGAGGACCTGCTGATCTGGCTCTTGTAAAAAGCAACTCTATTCCACTTTCTCTCCCAGAGAAACACAAATAAATTCCTTTTAATCAGCCATGGGTTCTTTGGGGCCTCATTTGGAAAGAATGTAATTGAAACTTAAGGTAAAGTTATTCATAAGGTAAATGTACTTTGGGAAGCTTGATTTCTGTCTCCCACAGCTGGCCTTTGATATACCCAAGGGTGATCTTGTAGAAGTTTAGATGAAGACACAATTATTTGGGGGCGGCATGGGCTTTGAAACTGTTTAGGAACACTCAGTGAATTTTAAAGCTCACGCAGCACGAGAGATATTTCAACAAACGATTAAATAAAAACTCTGATATCATGAAAGGTCCTTGGCTCTCACTTCCTGTCTGTCTTTCCTTCTTGTTCGCTGCTTTCTGGAATGCTGAGGGGAAAAGGTCCTGAGTTCAGCTCCTCTGAAAGGGGATCCAAACCGCGTGCTAACGAGAATGCCAAGCCTAACAGGGACTGACAGCTCATCGCACTGAGAACTGCTGTGTGTATATATGTGTGTGTGTTTGTGTGTGTGTGTGTGTGTGTGGGTTGGGGGTTGGTGTCAGAGCGTGCCAAATATCTGTGTGCATTTATTATGAGAAGGCAAACATCCCCGGTGAAGCTTAATAACTCACTTATTTTTTCACACGCACGCATGCAGGAATGCACCCACGTAAACACACGTGACCATGAGTGTTAAATTGCGCACAATCACACACTCTCAGACGCACCGTTCACATGCATCAATCAGTCAGCAATAATAATCTAAAGGATGTGTCTCCCCCATCCCCACCTAACTCCATCACGGTCGTAACCACCAGCTTTCTCTGCTCCGTCGATCTGGGCTCAGATGGAAAGCAGATGGGTCAGAGGGTAGTGAAAGAGAGACAGAAAGAGAGACATGAAGAGGAATAAAATGGATGTAAAGTCAGACGGAGGCTGAGGGGTCAGAGTTAGACAGGAAAGATGAGAAAGTGCTTAACAGAAATTGTCCAGGGAGAAAGAGAGGGACAAGGCAAATACAAATCACATAGGACACAAAGACAGAGTGTGAGAGAGAGCTAAGGAGAAAGTGAGAGCGATAGAGAGCGAGAGGGAGATAAAGGCAGCCGAGGGGTCAGGCTGGGAGCGAGGGAACAGTCAGCCATTTTCAGATGAAAGGAATCCAGCCAATCTCCTCAATGATAAACATGTGTCTGTGTCATCCATCCCAGGACTCTCTGCTCTATTTATGTGTGTGTGTGTCTTAGTGTGTCTGTCTTCACTGTTATAGACACTCTGACTCCTGACACTGACAGTGCCGATGATGATATACACTTACACACACACCGACACCTCCTCCACCATTTTGGCAACAGCAGGGGGAAACGTACGTATGAGTGTTAACTGACACAAGCCATCGCGCCCTCAGCACAACACTAGAGCAAGATAGCAAAGCATTGCATCACCTCTTCCTCTCTACTCCACTTTTCTCCTTCAGTCCTGTCCTCACCTATCTTCTAACATGCTGCTCACTTACACCCTCCGGGAGTAAACACAATAGCTTGAACACTTGAAAATATGACAACTTGCAGGACATTGCGTATATAAAAACATCACTTTATTTTAGCACAGACAAAATGGTTCACAGTTGGTCAATGGCACTAATTTGCAGGACCTCACAGTGGTGTGGGGGTCTATACATTTCCTGTTCTTCTTCCTCCTGTTCCTGATCTCTTAACTCTACTCTATCAAAAATTGAATTTCCTCTGATCACAGTGATTCCATTGAAATTACTTGATTTTGGTCCATCAGTAATGTATTTATTTATTTTGAGACTGTTTTGCTTGACTTATTAAATATATTTGCAGATTTTAGACGATTTGGCCTCTTCTAAGTTAGCTTGTGCTGCTTCAAAAACTCAGAGATATAAAATAAATACTAAATAAAATAAAGTTAAATAAATACAGAAAAATAAGTCCCCATGGAGGAATGTAAAGGATGAGAAATAAAATTGGGAGTAATGGTAATGACTGGTGGAAGCATTTTACTCTGCCAAACTGACAGTTAGCTACTTGATTCAATGAACAAAATCACTCGAATAGATCCATTGTGAACTTGCCAATACAGGCTGAAGTAGGGCGTCTTGCCCAAAACGTCTGTGACAAAATTAAAAAAGTTGAACTCAAATGCTGTCCTAGTTCTTTGCTCATGAAATTATTCCCAGGCCACACAGACCAAGAACTGAATGGAAATTTACTAGTAGGCTATTTTATTTCAATAAACCCAACTCTCTATTTAAATCAGTCACTGATTGATCTGTAACATTTTCCTGTAACCTAAGCTTGTTAAAAGTACAATTTTATACCCCTTTCAGTCAGTCATGATTTTGGTCCACAGTTATCACCTTAAGGACCTTTTTCGTACCTTCCTGGGTACTTTTCTGACGAATGTACCTTTGGGTACAGAAATTATATCCCTATTTCTCTGTGTGTACGTGGCATGAGAATTTGCAGGGAAGACGACTCCTTCTGCTTGCCTGCTGCAGCATTAAGTGTTCACATTATTTTGTCTGTTTTCTGGAATTTCCTCTTTTCTCCTCTCATCTCTTCTTATTCAGTCATTCATGGATCTTTGCAGTAAAAGTTGAGGTCCCCCCACTGCACCCTCACACCCCCGGAGACGGAGGTTGAGAGAAGGGCCTCTGTGGCTCTCTGTTGACTCACCCACCTTCTTGGAGTGTTGCCATGGCCACTGCCAGCCTGGCCTGAAATGAACCAGGTGGGGGTGTTGATGGTCGTGGGGGTGCGGACAGAGAGAGCCGGGGGTCAGTGAGGGAGAGGAAATGAGGCAGAGAGAAAGGGATGGTGACCTGTGAAAAGGGAAAGAAAGAAGAGAAACAGGAGCGGGAGAGTTTTGTTTTGGGGGGGTAAACATTCGCAAGCTTGTTTACTGTTCTTCAAAAGATAACGTCCCGAGACTGCAAACATCAGTTTGTCTCTGTTTTTAAAAATCTTTTAGGTCCAGCATGTGTTTGCATGTTTATGCATATTTATACCAGTGTGTGTTTGATTGTGTGTTACTTCCTTTATGGTATTTTCACAACAATGGCTGTGGTGGACCGGGTATTTATTTGTGGGAGCTGCAGAGTACAATCATTCTTTTCCATTCTTCTGTTGAAACCCTGAACTGTGTAAGGCATCTTTCAACAAGCTCCTCTATGAGTGTGTGTGTGTGTGTGTGTGTGTGGAGCCATTGAAACCACCACTACTCACCCGTAACCACACGCTGACGATCGGGTCACTGGCACACACTCATGCATGCAGGAGAACACATAAACACTCACAGAGACACACACTGTGGCACCGCTTGATGTGGCTCCATTTCCACTCAATCGACTTTGACAGATATTGTTTTCAGTGACCCTCAAGTCGATAACGTCATGCCTACGTGTGTGTGTGTGTTTAAGACACGTAACATTTTATGTAACACGCTGAAGCCTCAGCCTCATGTGTAGCTGGTATTAAACCAACAGTGATCTAGTAAAATCCCAGTGTTAATTAAGATAGGCTTTGTCCCAGCAGGGAGTGTGGTGAGATAGAAACTGAGAGCTTGGTGTGGAAAAACAGCTCTCGTATGTTTAGACAATACCTCCAGTAATACTCATATAAATAGACAGGGGCATAGTGAAGCAATTCTTGTTTCCAGGCCATGCACAAAGATTAGGTTCAGACCAAAAGCTTAGTATAACACTGGTCTTTTTTAGCTCAGAACATGGAAGACATATCTTCTCTTACAATAAAAACTAAACAGCTCTGGAAACTCACATCAGCTTTGATAGGAAATTGTTTCCTCTGTGGTGAGACTTGGGCCATTAAGCTGAGGCGTGTGTGTGTGTGTGTGTGTGTGTGTGTGTGTGTGTGTGTGTGTGTGTGTGTGTGTGTGTGTGTGGATATGAGACTGAGAATGTGTTTGTTTGTGTGTTTGTGGCTCCAGAGCCGGTTCGGGCAGACAGTTAGCCTGCAGTCTCAGGCAGTGATCAAGAAAGAGATAACACTAAGGTTAGGCCAGGGTCACAAAGACGTAGTGTGTTTGAGAGTGAGTGTGTCTGTGTGTGTGTGTGTGTGTGTGTGTGTGTGTGTGTGTGTGTGTGTGTGTGTGTGTGTGTGCGTGCATTTGGGCACTGTCCTCACATGAAGTGTGTTGTAGCTCCACATGTTCAGTTCATTTCCATCCAAACAACTGTTCTGTGTCTGTGCACCATCAAATTGGCTTTTGAAAGGAACTGCATCTCCAGTTCTTAATCAGTGTTTTCCTACAACACAATACAAGCTTCAGTTTTACAGTCAATTAGATTTGGAACTTCGCCTCTCCACGTGTAGAGTGAACTTGCAATCCTGCACTCTCAGTTTAACAGTGAAGGTTTGTCTCAGAGATCTAACAGCCTGGTCAAAATGGTGAAATTCTGTCTTGACAGGGCTGTAGGAGAAGCAGACAGTCAGAAATGGAGGAAGCTATCCTAGTTTAATCACTGTGTTGCAATGTTCACTTTGATTTAATCCCCCAGGCTTTAAGATTAAGATTAAACATAACTAAAACCACATACATTTTAAAAGTTTTTTTTTCTTTTTTTAAAGTTAGAAGACATTTTAAACTATTCATGACCAGCAAAATGTCTTCCAAAAATTGAAAAAGGAGAAAGTCTATATTTTTTGAAGGAACCTTCTCTTGCTTGTCACAGAAATAGTTTCTGCAGTGAAAAAATATAATGTAGCATTTAAATAAGTAGTTTAGTTTATTTCCATCTGGAAATAAATGTTTTTCACAGAAGAATAGACTGATAAATAAAACAATAACACACAGAAAACAATAAACAGATCTGCTGGCGTCTGTATGTTCAGCCCTGGGAATGAGAACGGGCTGTGATGTGTGTGGGAGAAACTACATTTATTGTTTGGTTTGTCCGTTCTGGACTAGAGTAGGAACGTGGTATTTCAACATGGTGGACTCCATGGAAGACGACCATAGATAGAAACGTCTCATTTTAAGGTAACAAAAACACAAAGATTCCTATATTCAGGTGATTATATACTAATGACTAACTATAGTTATGCATATAATATTCTATTTGTGCCAGTAAATCCTCCTAAATGTTACACACTGGACCTCTAAAAATTCAGATATTTTCTACCTCTACTGTTCGTATATAACACTAAACACTGTTCTGATCTCTGCTACTGTGTGTTTTTTTTATTCTTCCAGTCAAGACAAACTGCATAAGTTGTAATCTTGTTTATCCAGCACTCCTCCCGTCTGCTTCAGCATTCCTCTCCATCCGTGTGGCCTGTTTGATGATTTGCGGCCCATTTAAAGCCACAATCCTGTGATCTGTTGGTCGGGGCTACCACAAACCCTCAGCATGGCTGACCATGTCTGCCCTTGAGCCGCTGTGGGCTGCACAAACACACACACCAACACACACATGCAAGTTATAGAAAAAAGCATGTAGACATATGTATGTGCCCACATATGTACAACTCCAACCTACCATACGCACAGACATACACATACACACTCCCAAACTCTGAATTATGGGTCTTTCCCACAGGCTGATCCCCTCTGTAAGAAGCCTATGCTGAGCTGTGGTCCAAACCCAATGTTTTCCTTAATAGAGGGTATGGGTGCTAAAACTATTAGAGGTAGCAATCATAGTCTTAATCATATTGGATTTCTTCATACCAAGCACTTTCCCTGGGAGGATACAGGGCTGAGAGCTCTGGGTGGTTGGAGGTCGGATGAATATGGAAGTGTATGGGAGTCTGTGCCACACAAGCAAGAAAGAGAGAGATAAAGGCTATATGTTGCTTTTGAGTATGGTAGAACGTGCCGTTTAGTAAACCTTGGTTCAGTTGTTTGGTTCCAGACTTTGTGAGGCTTCAGGTCATATTTAAAGCGTACAGTAAGAGCACCAGAGTCCTGATAACAAAGACAATACAGAGCTTAATGAACTGCCAAGAATGTGACAAAGGAAAATAAAAATTGGTAGTAGAAATATGTGTCACTGATTCATGAAGGAATAAATTCATGTGCGCACCAGACGTGGTGAAAGTTAATTCCCTGTTGGCGCTGTGCTAGAATTATCACATTAGCTCACACAGACCCAGAAAATGAACAAAGGAGTCAAGCAAACAACAAGTAAACCGAAAAAGAGCTCAATCACTCTCACCTGGATCTCTCTCCGTCCGCTACCATTCGCAGACTTTCTCGACTCCTTTCACTCTCATACACATGCACACAGAAATGAATCAAGGTTGTAAATAAATTAGGGAGACTGTAAAAACATTCTCTAAGCCTTGGCGGAGGCTCAAATCAACAGAGCTGAGCGCCTAAACTGCAGATTTATGAAATAATGAGAGTCTTATGAGGGCAGTTAAATGCCCCGTCTCTGATGCGACAGCCAGCGCCGCTCCGAGTCAAGGCCAGCTCAAGGAAGAGCTACTAATCTATGGCCAGTGTTACTGTAACTCCTCCACCACATGCCGTCAAAACTCTGCCTTTCACCTCCAAACCACTGGCAGCATAGAGGAGTTATTTCCCATATCCTATCACTAGGCCTGCTCCCCCTTCGCCACCTCCCACTTGGTGCTCCTGTGAGTTTTCCTGTCTGTTTGTTTGTCTGTTTTTCTCTGTCTCCATGTTGGCTTCACTGCGTCTGTCTCTGCCCTCCCTCTTCCTCACACACATATACGGTTTCCATCTTTCTCTATTTTCTCTGTCTAGCTCACAAAAACAAACACGCTTAGGCACTTACACAAATCCATGTTTTCTCCAGCTCTCTTTTCTCCAACATTGATTAGTTGCTCTGATGATGCAGGCAGACTCGCTCACGGGTTGCTCGTAAACATGATTAATTCCTCCTCAGTTCAATTTTCGGCACAGGCCTGATGTCTGCTTTAGCTGTCAGTACAAACAGGTTCTGTTAATTAATTGCAGTGTGGTTAGGCCAAAACCACCAGAAATTAAGAGTAGCACTTTAGAAGCCTCTTGGCTGACGTCCTAACTTCATAAATGTCCTTGTTTTTTCCCCTAATATCTTAACTGCTAAACATTTTTCTGATCAAGTCAAGTCAAGTTTAAAGAAAATGGGCCATTGGACCCAATACAAAGGTGAAAAGTATCATAGCATTTTGCTTATTTGTCTACTTTGAAACTTAGATGACAGTTTCTTAAATGAAAACTACCATAAACATGCTGAATATATATTTTTTCCTTTTTTGCAGAGGGAACCCTATTAAGGACCATGCTTTTGCAGGTTTTAGCCTATTTCAACAAACTACCTCACTTAATACAACAACCAATTAAAACCTTTTAATGCAAGAGGCAACCAAAATCACGGTCGTGTCCTTTCCAAGGACTATATATGTATATATATATATATTTCTTTTATTATTTTGATTTTTATTATTTTTTTCTGCTTCTGGTTTAAGGGGGAAATAGTGGAAAAGCTGTTGAAGGCAATACTTCAACTTACTTTCACATGCACCACTGGTGCTGTGTGTATTCTATGAATAAGTGCACAAAACACTTAATAACATCAGGAACTCCTATTATACCACTTCTTTATACGCAATTTTCAGTTTTACACACACTTTCCTCCCTAACACCCTTTTTCTTCAGCTGTCATACTGTGTTTTTTGCTTTTCCTTCTCTCGTTTGGTCTCCATCACCAGCTGCAGCTTTCACTTCCCTGTGAAGGTTGCTGGCAGCCATTTAAAGCCCTCTGTGAGGAGTTTTATGTGTGTGTGTGTGAGTGTGCGATATCGCTCTGTGTGATCAGACACTGTGGAAGTGGATTAAGAAGTGTACCAAGATTTCCCCAGTCAGTCCATCACATGAAACCTTGTAGACTGACTGTTAGTCTCACTCTTCATCTGCTTTTCATTCACACTGAAAAAGAGTGAAACAGAAGAGAGGGAAACTTAGGGAAAAAGAGATGGCAGGAGCTTGCATGATGTCTCATACGGTATGTACTGTATGCACGTGAATGTTTGTGTGTGACAAACAGTGGTTTACCTAACTACACAACAAATAGTTACATTATTTGTTTGCTTCCCTCACACAGCCCAGATCTGCTAAGGTGCTTTCTAACAATTCCAAAGCCAGGCCCACTTTACATTTTCTCTATTTAACACATGAAAAAATAGAAAACAAGCAGCCAGCTTACAGTTTGGAGGCATTTACTGACCACCAGTAACCTCTGCAGGGTTCACACACCCTTCAGCTCTGAAGAAAAACCAGCTGATCCCTGAATGTGGTCTTACCATTGGCTAGCTAGCCTGATAAGAAGACAGCATGTACAAAAAAAAAAGACAACTTAGGAGTTACTGGAAGGTACATTCCTCAGCTTTTGGCAGAGGCTAAAGAACATGTCCTGGACTGGCCTTTCCAAAAAAATGCATAGAGACAAAAATTACATACACACATAAAATTACAATGGAGAGAATGTGACATTGCATGGGGTTAATCTTCCTCTCATTACTGCAAGTAAAGATGCAGCCAAAAAACATTTTCCAACACTAAAAATACTTTATATATCTGTCAAACACATCAAGTCACTCTCTGGTGGTCCCACAGTTGTTAAGTGCTGGCAAAGCTTGGTAGGCAATAGGTTAAACACATTTGTGTGTGTTTGTGTGTCCCTTTCCACGCTTCATCTAAGGCAGCTTGTTCTCATCGGGAGAGACAATTTGGATTCTGCTTCCTCATGCAGGTGCTGACAGAACGTCTGAACACAGTGCAATTTCCAAACCCCCTGTAAACCCTTATTTACAGTAACACTCACTCACAGGCTCGTTCATCGTCTGTGTCTCTTTTGTGCCTGAAAAGTATACATTACAATTTTGCTACGTCTCTCTCTGTTTTTCTGCAGGCTGAATACGCTTGCATGAAATTGAACATTTCTCTTGCTGATTTGCCGTGAAATGGTGTGCTTGTGTGGGATTATGCTGCGTTAGCTTCAGCACTGAGTCTTATAGAGCCGTGACTGAGGAGAGGAGAGGAGAGGGGAAGAGAGGAGAGGAGAGGAGCTGGGAAGAGAGGAAGTTTGGTCCACTTACTCCTCCTTCTGCTGCTCCAGTCTATTAGACAGTCAGGGCACTGTGCAATTTGGACAAACTCTGTAGTGAAGACAGACACATATGGAAACACAAACAGTGCCCACGTGCATGCTCATGCACACATGCTGAGTGTATATGGAGTGGAGCACAGGAAGGAGGAAGGACATGGAAGCTAAATAAACAGAGATCGTGACGGTGGTGGAAGGAGAGCCGCCATCAAATGAAATAATAGAGAGAACGAGAGCAAGAGGGATGGGTGGGAGAGGGATGAAGGGCTGTTGCTGAACTGTATAATCTTGAGATTTGTCATTGAGAGCGCATAACCTGGGTGGGGAAGGGGAGGAAGGCTGGTGATTGAGGGTTTGAGAATTGATGGAAGACGAACAGACATGAGTTGTTTTTGAAAGGGATGGGGACAGGACTGAGGATGGAGGGGCTTTGGGAGGATGAAGAAAGGAGACGGTGGAAGACAAAACTGCCCAGCTGTGCTCCAGACCTGTTAGAAGAGGAGGGGGGAGGAGGTGGAGGGCAATAGGTCTGCTCCCTCAACTCTTCTCTCTACCTCTCCTGGTTAACTGTAAACATCTGTCTTTTTGTCTCTCTTTTGGACTTTTGCGTATTTTTACATTACACCCCCCGCTGTGCCTTTTCCACTCTTTCCCCTTTTTTTTCTTCTCATGCTGTCTCATACTCCTCCTCCTCCTCCTCCTCCATTTACCTCCTACTCCTCTGCTGACACACACTCTGAAACACATGCACAACATGCAGATGTTAACGCAACATCTCACCTCCCTTTGGTATCTTTTTTTATGGCAATGGTCTCCTGCATTACACTCTATGCTACTAAAGTGTCCACTACTCTGCAGGGGAAATCCAATCCGTCTGTCAAATGGTGCAAACAAGAACAATTCAGTCTTGGATGCTTGTTGACATGCACATACAAAACTGAAGTGAAATACTGATTTATTCGAGGAAAAATCTGTTTACTTAACTTGGCATAACATCATTTGAATATCATTGTAATGATGTGTGATGATGATTGAAGGCTGCATGCATGCCCAACTTGCACGCACACAGGGACCTCTGCAAGGATTGCGCTTTAAAAGAAATGAATTCAGTCACCTAGAGCAGCTAACTGTTTGGACACTTGCTGTTTCTCAATCTGGATCCGGTTTTTCCTCCATTACACAATTTCTGCTCATGCTGGAGATTACGTGCGGCTCTCATGTTTCTGCCGGACCTCAGATGTGGACTTTGCGAAGGACAAATCATTTTTTGGGAATTATTCTGTCTAAAGCCATTAGTCCAACCAAAGCAGACTGGGGGAGATAAGAGAGGGGGTGGGGCATGTTTTAAACATACACGGCTGTTTTCTGCCTGCTCCGTTCTCATGCCGTGGAGAAGACCCAGCTCATCTGTTTTGGATAGCATCACACATCATAATGGGAGCTGGATAAATCCGATGGAATTCAATTCGAGAGTTTTTCCCTTGAAAAAAAGCAGACTTTGAAATGTGTTAGGATTAGTGGAGGCCATGATGTTAGAGGTGGACTACAGGCTTTGAGGGAGATAAGGTTAGAGTGACCTGATCTAATGTACAAAGTCCTTTAATCTTATTTTCCTTAAAACAACTGAAGAAATCTGCTGGATCTGATAGTGGGTGAGGTCATTTCATTTGCTTCAGGTGCAGTTTATTTCAGGGATCAGTGATCCCATTGAAAAATAAAACGTTTCTTGAAATAATGCAGATTACGCCATTGAAAATAATAAATGATACTTGACTTATGAACCCAACATATGGTGTTTTTCCTCAGTTCCCAGTGATTCAAAGGAGATCATTTTATGAAACCCTAACACCTAAAGTATAGGCTGCACTTTATACACAGTATAGAAGTTGCATTAATTAGAGAATCTTTTTACCTATTTACAAGAATAACGTTTAATTTAAAATTAAGTCTGATGTTCACTCTCCTTTTAGCTGTTTTAGTGGAATCTGACTGATTTTCCATTCTCTTTCTGTCTCCTTTACCTACATTAATGTTCATCTGTGTTGTCCTCATATATTTACACACAGACTTATTCCTATTCAAAGGTTCTGGGCCTCTTGATGTTGAAAGAAAACAAAAATTAGCACAATCTCCCTCTATAATTTTCCACCACTCTTTCACACCCCACACCCTCTGCTTGTGAGCATTCATGATGAGAGACCAGCTGTGCGCTTTTTCATTCCGGATCAAGTGATACTTTATTATTTTCTCTGTTTTCTAGGGAGGCAGGAAAGCTAGGATGACTGGCACAGCGGCAGCTCTGCCAAGTCAAACAGCAGGGTTTATTTGTGGACAAGTGTTGGGGCGACACCCACCCCCACCCCCACCCCAGTTCACTGGAGACTCTTATTAAGAGGAGAGACAGGAGGGTCTGAGAACTTGAGGAGTGTATACAGTATGAGCATGTGGGGGGTGCCTGTAGGTCTGCTTTTATTGGAGGACAGAAGACAAACAAGTGGGGAAGAGCACGCTGAGAAAGGAGGTTAGTATTGGAGTTGGATAGAACAAACTTTAGTCAAAAGGACAGATTTTTTTACTATTGATTTTACCATTCCAAGCTAAAAGAGGGATATCTCCCATCATTAGACCCTTACCCCCTGCCTCAGAAAGGAAATAAGACAGGACGGAAGGAAGAAGGAGGGGAAAAGGAGGCTTTCTGTGGAAGCTGGGAGCAGCAGGCCTCTGCCACTGGGATTGTCCCTCTAGTAATCCCTGGATTTCCTAGGCTGAGACAGGAGGTAGACCAGGCAGGGTGAGAGATTTAGTGAGACAGAGAAAGAGAGAATGAGAGAAGAGAGAAAGGAAGTGGGAGGGGAAAGAGAGACACAGACAAAGTAGAAACAATATTCAAAATAGTGGCGCTGTCTTGGGGGGAAAAGGTCTGAAATGTCTTCTCTTTCCTTTTCTACAGTATATGGTTTGTATACACGTATTGTTCAAAAAGGAATGTGGTGTGTATAATTATTAGCGTGTGTGTGTGTGTTTGTGTGTGTATCATGGGTATTAACAGGGATAAAGTGTTGGAAGAAAGCAAGGCTCTGGCTTGCTGTAGCTAATGCCAGATGTGATGAGTTGAAAGTGCTACTCACCTTCAAATGAGCAAACGATACACACAGAAAGGCGCCGAAGGGCTGTAAAACTATTTTGGCAATACTCTAATGTTGGAGGTTGCGTTTGAAGCATTTTTATGCTTGAACGTTGCCTTTAAAGCCCTTGACAGGTTACACGATTCCCCTGGTGAAAAAAAAAGAAAGAACCAGTCTTGAGGACCTTGTTGATAAAACTGTAGGAGACAACAGTGGAGCTATCATGTGAGACTGTCCAGACAACTTTGATGTGGTCTTGTGTGACACCATCTTTCCACCCTAATGTATTCAAGGTGCTTTTCAGAACTTGCATGGACTATAAAGGTCAGACAACAGCAGGCTTTTAAAATACCTCTGCCACTGCTACATGCACATTCAAGCATGAAGTCATACTGAGATAGTACAGGTTAAAAGAAAATGGACACAGGGGTGTTTTTTATGAATTCTTTTATGGTTCTCAACTGTGGTCATTAAGGGAAAAGTACACTCGCACAAATTGGTATCCACCCTTTTTTGGGGCTCCTCTGTGAGGAATGGGGAAGAGCTATCGCACTTATCCTATTCTTGGGTTGCCCTGGATGTTATTTCAACTCCCTACCTCCTTCCCTTCGGTCACCCCAGGGTGCTGTGAACCCAGTCCCCTCTTGTCATCTGTAGCTGGAGTCCAGGGGGGAAGCTGGCTAGGCCCAGAGGAACCCAGTAGTGCGTGTCCCGGGTCAGGGGTCTAGCTCTTCTCTTTCTCGGGCGAGGAAACACAAGCGGCTCTCAGGGAGACGAAAGCAGTCGAGGGGAACGCACCACCCTGAAACTGTTTGTACTGTTTTCTTTATCAGGGGCTGATTAAATAACCAGAGATAAAGACAGATAAAGAGCTGAATTCCCATTCTGTTTGGTCTGTATTCAAAGACACAAAGTGTTTAAGAATCAACTGATTGCTGACAAATTCATTAATACATCTGGTAGTAATTACCAAAAACACAGCACCATGTTCTTAGTGATTGATGGCTTTGGTTTCTTTTACGACTTTTGCTTAATCTTTGCTTTTTTACTTGTATATATAATACTGGATTGTTTTACAATTGAGGGTCCCTAAAACTATTCAATTAAAACAATCTGAGAAGTTTATAGAGGAGAATCACCTTTTAATGTAACTTTTCACAACTCACAGATATATGACCCGGGGGCTCAAACACTGCTTCAACCTCATTATTGTCATGGTGTTACACATAACACCTGGTAGGTCAAACATTTAGTGAGCAAAACAAGGAGACGAGTAGATCTACTGAGAGAAAGAGGGAGCAAACAAACCTCAGATCTCCTGCCTGACGCTAACAGGCACAGCCATGCTTTTCATGCACCTGACTGCCTGATTATACCCAGTACCCAAGCCAGGCCTGTACCCATACACTGTGTACACCTAACCCCAACGCTCCACTGCGCAAATAGAGGAGAATCACCTCCATCTGTACAACACATGCTCCTCTCATACAGAACAGGGCTTTATTTGTCTTCCACCATTCTTTCACACGTTCAACTCTCTCCGGCTTTTGTTCTCTGCTTTCTGTCTTTCTCATGCTCTTACTCCTCCCTTCCTTTGTTCTTTCTTTCTTCTTTCTCTGTCTGTTGCAGGATCGTGGAATCAGTGTTTTACCACAACTTGTTTTATCACAATTAAAGGGACGTTAAGAGAAAATGGACATGAGGGAGGGAAAAATGTTGATGCAGACAGGATTGATACATGACAGCACTTGTTTTTTCTTGCTGTTGTTGACAATGTGTGTGTGTTTCATTAACGAGACAAAGCCCGCAAGCTTTTACCAACTCCTGCAGCTGTCAAGTAAAAAATAATCCTGGGTATTATATTTTCTCCTCTTTGCCAGAGTTCAGTGTTTGGCCTCCACAGTTTGACACTTCCTTCTGTTGTATCACAGCCCGAGACCCTTTAGCTCTATCCATCACTCACATTCTCTGAATCAGATTTAAAGAGGTATAATAGGGGAGTGATGTAGTCGACAAGAGTGAGCTCTCTCAGTTCCAGCACTTTGTCATCGGCACCTACTCATGCTTCAGACCCGTAAAAGCTTCAAACAAGCTAACACTATTGCTAGCAAACAGCCAGGATTTAACGCACTTCAAGGTCAATTGCTGCAAAGCACACACGTTGATAAATGACATTTTCTCAAACATAAAAGATCTCTATGATTTCTTTTCTTTTCTCATGTAGCTCCCACTCCTGCCCTACCCCCTTTTTTTCTGTTTTCTTTCCAACGCTCACTAATGAATTTTTGGAGTGCTGCGCTCAGATCGCAGGTTCCAAGACCATCCGAGTGCTCTGCCCCTTCCAGCTTTGTTCTTATAAATCTTGTATTTAATTACAACAGTAGTTTCTCACGCATGTACTGGATAAGACGGGGAATAAAGAGAGAAGAGAGACCTGCAGTAGTAAACTATGTGGTGATCGGTGTCAGTGTTAGTTACTTTGAAAAGGCCTGGCTGTAAAAGAGCCAGTCTGTCAGAACGAGTGGACCACTTCAGCATAAGAACACCCACTCTGTCAGTCAACACATGTGTGCGTGCACACACACATATTCACACATATGCATATACATGCAAGCACGCACACACAGGGAATGTTTGCGTTTTTCCTCTCTCCCCCTCTTCCTCTCCCGCAGTGATTGACATGCTCTTTCATTCAGCCCAGCACAAACTCAGGCGCCATGGTTACAGCTGCAGAGATGTTCTTTCCCCAGGAGACGGACAATATTGAAATAACAACTCCCTTAACAACACAACCAACCACACACACCCCCCACCCCTCCCTTCTTACCATGCATCCTCTACTGCACTCACCCTCCTGCCTGTCGTGTCTGGCGCAGTTTGCCATGTAAAGGGAAACTACTGGATGCTGGCAGCATTACAAACAGCCTGGCAGGTGCGTGTGCTCTGCCAGCTCCAGCCCCCAACACTGCCCAAGGTCTGCTCTGGTGTTTCTCTTGGAAAACCCCTTGAGACGTGGCAGAGAGCCCTGTGGGTCAAGGACAAGGGGCAATGGCAACTTACTGGCACAGAATCAGCATTTGCAGAAGCAGAATTAGCTACTGTAGTTAGTTAGCCAGCCACCAGGCAGGTATTAGCCTCTCTGGGCTTGGCATCACACCTCAACATGACCTTAAGTTTAGAGCAATAAAATAATCTCACATAAAATGGAAATAGAAAGTGAAATGAGGTATAGTGTCATTACTCAAACAGCGGGGGGGGGGCTCTTGGTTTTGGAAGTCTAGTGCTGAGATATAAGCTGAGAAAAGCATGAAAGTCATATTTCTTCAGGACTGAAATGGTCAACGGTTTGATCAAGAACCACTCCTGGATTATGCACCTCTGGCAGGGCGACAGCGCGGCGCTGAGCGTAGCAGAACACACTCGATGAAACATGTCGAAAAGAATAAATATGATCAGACTCAGCTCTTGGTTGTACAGTGGGAGGAAGGGCTGGGCAGCCGGCGCTGGCAGAGAGATGAGAAGAGGATGGACACCCTTCTGAAGTCAAAGTGGAGACAGAGCAGAGGAAGAGAAAAGTAAAGACATGAAAGGGGGGATAATGAGAGAGTAATATATGCTGTTAGCTCATCAGTTGTCTCTTTGCGTTATGAAAAAAGCATGCCACAGCCAAAATGAGCCCACAAGACTGGTTAGCAAACACAATGACCTCAGAGAGAGAGAGAGAGAGAGAGAGAGAGAGAGAGAGAGAGTCACAAGGTTGAGCTTAGAGCTTGGTTGTGATTATCCCAGCGTAAAGGTTACCTGGAGTTGAAACATTCAATATGCACGATATGGGCATTTATGATTGCAAAAACATAACTTAATTGTGTGAATTACGACCTAAACTTCTGACATTGGGCTCAATCAGTTGTGCAGCTGTATCGGCCTTAAGCTGCTCCACAAATCATCTGGGCTTGGATGCTGACGTCCTTCCTGCAGTATTTTCCGAAGCTCTAGTCAGGTTTCGTGGTAATTAGGATCATAGTCATGGATCAGTCTGGTGTGGTTTGAAGATATGATGAGCTGAGTCACTTGTTCTAATCAAGTCAACTGAAACTGTTTTACTGGGTGCAATGTAGAACTGTGTGAAACTGCTGTACACAGAAAGAAAAAAAAAACTTCTTCTCCTATAACACACCTCTGGTTCCTGTAAGAGAGCTTAACAGTGATTGACAACTCGGTCCCGGCTGCCAGGCCAGTCAGAGGTGGCGTGGGATTGTAGAGGGCGGGAGAAGGGAGGTTAACCCCTGGTGTCTAGGACAGCTGTGGAGTCGCTGGGCTGGCTGGCGGCTGCACGCTATAAATTCTCTCTAAAGAGGGTTTACTTTTGATTTTAATGGGTGCTGTAAATTTACAGCACCCTTGCCTGGTGAAAGAGAAAGAAGGGTTATTTTTAAAGGGTCTCTCTCTCTCTCTCTCTCTCTCTCTCTCTTTCTTTCTTTCTTTCTTTCTTTCTCTCTCTTCAGTCCTTGCATTCTTCCCCTGTTTTCTCCCTCCTTCAGAGGAAAATCAGTGGAGTTTTGCCATGTCTTTTGTGGTCTGCTTTTACCTGTAGTCAGCCTGTATGGAAAGTGTATGAAAATATCCGGAAAGAAATGAAAACGCTGCAAAATAACTTACATTTCACCGACACTCAGGAATAACGGCTTCATTGTATATTAAGGTCACATTATATTTTTTAAAGAGGAACACTGGCCATGCTTGCACAATTTCTCCCCCTTCGTGGCAAATTCCTCTTGAGCGCAGACGGAGAAAACTGAGTTTGTGGATGCAGAAAGTAACGGCACCCCTCCTGTCTCTCTGTCTCTCTGTCTCTCCCTCCCTGCAGGTGCTGTTTGCCTTGAACCAGACGCTGCTGCAGCACGAGGGCGTCCGAGCAGGCAGCCTGCAGGGCTCCTACACCACTGAAGACCTCATTACCCACTACAACTGTGGAGACCTCAGCTCCATCATCTTCAACCACGACACCTCACAGGTTGGTCTGCTCCTTTAGATTTTAGATTACCGAACTTGCCAAGCTTGGCCCAAAATAAAAATCAAATCACTTTTCAAATCATGTACAGGCCTTACAGCTAAGACAGTCTTTACTTCTGCAGCTTCATGTCAGCCTTCTGCGGGACAACAACTGAAGTCAATTAAAACAGCTGGTTTCAAAAACGGCAACATAAAGACCATAAAATTAGCTTTCCCAGAACAATATCAATAATTTGATGCCATTATTGTACATTACCACAAATGAAAAAAAAACCTTAACATTTTTCACATAATGTCCCACATTTTTCCACTTACAAAGTTTTATATTGCCGAACAGTCTGCTGGGAAGGTCTTTATGCTTCCAACAATCTGTTTCTTCAGATTATGTAAAGTCATAACAAAAAGACGTCACATTAATTAAGTTACTTTCATGCTGGAATCAGACTCCATGATATCAGTCAGACCTGTCAGAAGGGCAATCATCATCATACATGCTGCTATGTTGTTCCCAGTTCCCTCTTTAATTATACATGGATGTGACGTGTCAACGGTCAAAATGGTTTGTCTGTTTGTTGTTAAACCCTTGAAATGTCCTTGTAGATTTAAAGAGGAACTGGGGCGTACCCGGGTAGCTCACCTGGTAGACTGACACCCCGTGTACCAAGGCTGAGCCCTTGCTACAATATTCCCTCTTTACAGGACCAACCAACCAAGTGCCTTAGTGTAAATGTTCTTTGAAAGGCTTTTTTTAATTCTACCAATAATAAAAATATGGGAGTAAAAGTGAATCTTAGTGAAAAAAAATGTTTTGTTGGACAAGGGAATGGTCAAGTTTTTGAATATACTAAATATTCACACAAAAAGCCAGCTACTTGCAGCTTTAGTCGAAAAACATCTATAATGATATTCAAAAACCTGAATCTGTCAGACAGTTGATTTGAGTTGGCAACCCTCTCATACCCACTTCTCTGCCATTACACTATCGTCACCTCAAACTTTTAGGCTTGCACATCAATTCCACAAAACTGCACATTGCCATCTTCATCCCTCTCAACCTCGAGTTACTTGATAGTCTGACACTTTAATAGCTCTGGACTCAGCCGTAAATACACCATCTGACCTCCTCTAACTCTGTGTTTCCTAACATAGCCTCTGCTCCTTCAGCGATGGCCCCCTCATCACTCTTCACACCCAGCTCCGCTAGCTGTCAAAAGCCATTCAATATATAGTACACACACACACACACACACACACACACACACACACACACACACATAGGCACCACGTGCAGTAGCTCTCACTCCATCTCCAGCCTCGAATGCAGATTTACTCGAAAGCCCTCCTCATAAGTCAATTATGCTGTGTCAACCTCCCTCACCGATCCTCAAGTCTCATTAAACCTAACACACCATGTAACCTCAACTCACCGCTCAACTGCAGAGATTCCACATCATTTACACTACAGACACACAAAGTAAGAGAAAATACTCGCAACATACTGTTCAGACACGGCCCATATCACCATTCCTCCGCTGTTAAGCCTAGTCAAAAGACACATCTCCCTTTTTTTTCTCCCTCTGTCTCCCTCATTACTTGTCTATCCATCTCTTTCTCTCTGGCAGCCATGAAGAGCTTGTTAGCAGCCAGTTTCACCTGCAGTCGTGGTTACAGTCATCTCCTACATGAAAGCTTTAAATCATACCAGTTCGCCCCTGCTCCTCATGTCATAATAACATGTATTAACATTCCCCAGCACATGCTAGAGCAATCAGATGCCTGACTGTGGTGCCTGCCTCGGTAGCCCGGTGATCTATAGCAGGTTTGTGTGTGTGTGTGTGTGTGTGTGTGTGTGTGTGTGTGTGTGTGTGTGTGTGTGTGTGTGAACTTCGAGGGCTGTAAAAGAGCAGTTGTTTTTTGATTGATAGGACCTAATCCAGAGGCCTCCAACACCCCTGACACTCTCCCAGTTCAATCTTCATCATATTAGAAAGAGGTTGATGATGGGCCCCAGAGCAGAGCACAGCAGAATGGGGCAGGCCAAGCTTAATGCTTTTCAACATTCAAATGGTCCCAGATCCATCACGGGCATAAAGTCAAAGATAGAGAGAGAGAAAGAGGCAGATAAGAAAGACGGGGACATAAAGGAAATAAGGTTAAAGGTAGAAGGTTTGGATGGAAAAAACGACAAAGACAAGTAGGAAAGAAGCAACTTCAAATAATGTAACTGTTAGTTAACTGCAGGAATTTTGCAATTGAATAGTTCTTCATATGGTCTGCTGTAAAGTGAAATTTAACATAAATACTTGATTATTGCAAACATATTCCAGGAAAAGGGCCATAGCAGGACAATAAAAAAAATGAACAGAGATGGAAAAGAAAGGAAAGTATAACATAAGAGAACAGAAGAGGGAAAAAGCACTTCATAGACCCAAATCACAAAGAAAGAATAGAAGAAAGTAAATTGCTGGCAGGACAGACTGACTGAGCAAGTGAGTGCAGAGCGATACCAGTAGTGAGGAAGGGAGGAAATATCTCCCTGTCACTCCACATTTCCTGTGCAGGTTGGGATACAAAGCAGCTAATGGCCTTTGCTGTGATAAGTTATCTGCATTTACCACTACACTCCCACCTTGACCCTTCTCCGACCGAACACTTTTTACTCTCGTCATGAAACACTCACGCTATCCTCACGCATCGCAGCAAGGGTAAAGCACTCCTCCGTCTCGCTCTCTTTCTCCCTCTTATTCCCCCATATTCATCCATCTATGCTTTATTTTACCTAAGAAGTATGAACCTGGGTAATTCAGACAGACAATACAAGGCTTCAGGCTACAGATCTGTGTGAATGTAGCTTTCTTTCCCCACTGACCAGTAGAGATGTATAGTGAGAAACGTGGCTTGTGTCATAAACACCATTTGGATTCGATTAAGTCTTGAAATTAACAACCACCAACCTGCCAAATGTGAGTAAAAAATTTACTTTGGCAGGTAAAATCATTATGTTACTTGTAAAGTAAGGGTTCTTTGTTTCTCAGGTTTACTCTGAGCATAGTTTATGGATACCAAGGATGGAATCTGCATACATGGTTTTGTCAAAATGGGCTCAAAATGTCTGCAAGAGAGCCCTGATGCAGTCGACCATTGCAGACTAACCGAGAACACGCCTCAAAGTCTGAGTCTGTGATCGTGAACGTTGGGATTGGGCATTTGTGTCAGAGATTCAGGTGTGTTATGCTAGCAACAGTAGCATCGAGCCACTAGGAGGAACCACCACAAACACTGAAATCATTAGACATCCTTTTTAACGGTACATCATCAACGCAGAGGTCTGGTAAGCTCACTTCCTTCTAACTCCACACAGATTTTTTCATTTCCAAACTTGTAATATTCAGTCCTAACAAACATCACTTGAGACAATTTGTCAGACTTCACACAGCTCGCTGTAAGAGAGACTTTACGCAACTGTTTCCACATATGCAGTAGTATTCCCCAAGACGTGTAAACGGACTGTGATGTATAAAATCTGTGGAGTTCCCCTTTAATGCACATTACAAATGAAATGAATAAATACCTGATGTAGGTGTGAATTACAACCTTTCAACCATTATGTGAAACAGACTGCAGCTGGGGGAGTGAGAGAAAATGTGTCAGATAGAGATTCTGGATGAATGCTGGAGAGCAGCACCTTGTTCACATGTGGTACAATAAATCCCCCCATGTATTCACTATTCAGACACCACACATAGACACACACACACAGATTTATGCACCATTTGCAGCTGTTCTACTGTAGTGTCAACTTGTAACTTAGTTTTAGACAGCGACTGTATATATGCATGTGTGTGTTCTTGTCACACTCAAATACAATTCCAGATTAAACACATCTGCACTCCAACACACACGGAGACACAAAAACAACACAAAACCCACAATCTTTCTTTCTCCAATTCCTCCATCATTTGATTCTTTCTGACTTGGGAATAAAGACTGAAGGCTGAGTGAAAACCTTGACAGAAGTCAGAACAGAAACAGTAGTCCCCCTGAAATATTAACGGGGGGAGGAGGACAGTTTAGATGATAAAAACCAAGCCACAACCAAACCTGTGTATGCTATATGTTGATTTTCAGTAGATAAATTGACATAAAAAATAATGATAAATATAATATGATATATATAATATAAGATATCAATCTAAAAAGATGGTGTCATTATGAATATCAAATACTGTGGTAATCTGGCTAGTGTCTTTTTATTCATTAAATGGATTATACTGACTGGCAGTGCCATCCTCAGGCAATGGACCACAATTTTCTAAAAAAAGGATACACGACACATGGAAAAGAATTTTGCTGCCACAATAGTACAAACAGTCCACAGTTAAAAAAATACATATTTATTACTGGCAGCAAACAGCATAGTGGGAAGAGTCAACAGACCAAAGAGATACACTCTGGTGATTTGTGATTTCACATATCTACAATATTTCATATTGTTTTGCATACGTATCAAGAGGAAGAGATGAGTCAATTACAGGTACAGTGATACCCTGGCAGGAAGTAAAAGAACTTAATACGGAGAAAGGGAGACTGCGTGTGTCTGAGGTGGACGGCTAAGACTTCAAGATGCCAAACCCCGGCTAACCCACTGTTGACCCCTGCTCATCCTCACAGATTAACAGCCTGTTGAATCCACTGATGCAGCCAGTAGTGGAACAGAGCCAGCGTGGTCTGTCTCTGCCTGGCTGGCTTTTAATAAATCACACAGCAATTAAACACACGTTCACACGCTCACACTGGTAGATACACTGTACTTGCACATGCCCCAACTCGGGCACACACACACACATGCATAAACACATTAGTATACACAGTCACATATGTGCTATGATTGCCTGCACACACACTTATGGTGTTGACACTTTGCTCTCCTCCCTCTCATTCATTCACTGATGCTTTCTCATTTCAAAACCGACCCGTCCAGCAGAGCGTTGCATTGCTCATTTTCTGTCAAGCGTCCTGTCACACGCTGGCTGCCAAACCTCACACTCACATGGGCACACACACACACATTTGCCAGGTTGTCACCAACACCTCCATTCAGTCCTTCTCTTTCATCCGTCTCATTTTCTATCCCTAGCAACAGCTCTTTCTTTTCGTGCGTGTGTGTTTGATGTAAATGATTCATGAATGTTTTATTCTGCTATGGATTTTCACTGTAAAGAGAGTGTATTCTCCTTTTCTCTCCACTTTTCTCTTCCTCTCAGCTGCCTCACTTCATCAACAGCTCCCTGCCAGCTCACGACCGCATGACGGCCCTGCAGATTGACAGCTACTTCCGCCAGGAGCTCATCTACAAACGCAACGAGCGCATGGCTCGCCGTGTGTCCGCCTTGCTGCAGAGAAATCCCAACCAGACATTCTTTTTTGCTTTTGGTGCAGGTAAGGGAGTCTCAGATACTGCATGGGTGATGTAGAGGTTCAGTGTCTCGCCTTCGGCCACTTAAAAAATACACAGTGGCTGACCTTTAACCCGCTGGCTGAGGGATGTCTCTCTAAACTGCAGGCCAAACAATATGAGACCCCATCATGGCTGCAACTCCAACCTGATTCTCCCTTTTGCATTAAATTAGGTCTTTCCAAATACATTCTGATTGGAGCTGAGAGTGTGTGTTTGCATGTAATTGTGAAGTGAAAGAGAGATCAGGTTTGCTTTGGTCTGGAACACTGATCCTGTCAACACTAATGTGTGTTTATGGTGAACAATTTGCTCTCTTTCGTGTTTGAAAGCAAAGCTGGAGAAAAAGCAGGACAATAATAGTGTACAATGGTTCCCAGATCTTTGGCATGAAAAACTGTGTGTCTATATATGTGCATGCACACACACACACACACACACACACACACACACACAGAAGTCTCAATTACAGCTAGCTCCCACCTCAGAAATGAAGAAACCATGAGCTGTTTGTTTCAATTAGCATTCCTGGCTAATGCTGCTAATGTTTCCTGAATGGTGTAGTGTGTCCTGAGGGAAGCGTGTGTGTCTGTGTGTGCGTGTAACAACATACGCATATGTAAGTGTGTTTGCCCACAAAAGCAGGTGGTGGGCGGGTGTCTGTGTGTCTGTTTACTGTATCTGAAAATGGGTGGTACCACCTCTAGGGTATGTGTGTGTGTGTGTGTGTGTGTGTGTGTGTGTAGGTGTGTGTGTGTCCTACAGTGTATGATTAATGCTGAATGCCTGCGTCCTTCCTCTGAGCATTTCTGCTCCCACTGCTCTTTGTGCTGTTTGGACAAGGCTGCTGCTGCACCTTCCAGCTGCCATGTGTGTCCATGCACGTGTGTGTTTGTGTGCCCAGACTGAACACTGTAAGTTAGCATAACTATGACTGTAATAGGGGAATGAATTTGTGCAATAGCACTAAAATAAGTTGTGTTTCTCTTAAGTAGACGTAGATGAATAAATGAGGGCTGATGATGCATCCCTCTACTGTTACAGACTGTTTTTATGAAACAGTGAATGTTGTGTGAACCTCAGAAAGCCAATGAACCCGGTCCAACTCCTTAGGGCTAAAAAAGGCACTGAGGAGCTGGAGTGGAGAGTAGCAAGGAAGTAAAGAAAAAACAGCCATGTTTCCTATTACAAGTTGTTAGCAATGTTGTAATGTTTAATTCATGCACAGGGATGGATGGGATATGGCAACATTATTCTATGGCAATAAGACTGACAGCTGGGAGAAGAGTTTGTTGACCTTTGTCATAGAGTATTACTTTTAAGAGCAAGGAGGTGTTACATTATAGTTACTGTATATTGTGTTACATTTGATTATTTGCAGGATAGTGTCTGTTTGATTTGTATACTAATAAGACAGAGCTAAAGCTTCGGATGAAGCACTGTGCTGGTGTGTGAGAACTCAGGTCCAGCTGCGCAGAGGGCAGAAAGTAAACATTAAATTAAACCTCTGAGTGGGAGTTACATGATTAAATGACTGAATCTCTTGAGATAAGGACAATGAAAGAAAGGTTTCCCGAGTCTGAACATACTACAACTAATGCATGTATGTTGAAAAGCCCCTGCTAACATAGGTTGTCTTATTGGGCAGCTCCTCGATGTGAATATGTATCTGTTAAAATGTGTAGAAGTGCAGTGCTCAGAAAAAGGATGGTGCTCTGCCAAGATATCTTCTGTGGATAAATATGTAACTGTGTTTGTGCCTGAGTCTAAGACCTTGTCAGCTTACATTAAGCAGATACCAACAGTTCCTAGGAAGTATTATAACCCTGGGGTAGCTAGTGATATGATGGTAGGCAGTTCTCAAAACCTATATAATAATACAACTTACATGTTTCACCCACTACTTGCACTATCTTGTGAACCAACAGTGGCTCTATCAACTATGTTTCCTAATAAGAGAGACACATTTTACTATTTTACTTTTTTTTAGTTTAGCTTTTTCTTTAGTTTTCCAGGTTGCCCTTTGTTACATGTTTATGTGTCCAACCCAGACAGTATATATGAGCTCCAACCTGGTCTGAACAGAGGTGAACATGTGTGTCAGGTCACATACAGGCTGCAGTGTTTTGTGTGAGAGAGCTGACAGCTAGTGTGAAGTGATAAAAACCATTACAGTTATAGCTTGCTGGGTGTGCACACACACACACACGCACACGCACACACACACACACACACACACACACGCATACTTTATAACGTGCACGAAGAGCATATTCACACATACAGTAAACACAGACGTCTCAGTAAAAGCCTCAGATAGCAGGTAGCGGTCAATGAGGACCAGATTTACGCCCATGAAAGAGCAAGGAAAAATACATGCTGCACATTCATTCCATTTTGCACGCACAATCTGCATGTAATTAGTGTCTGATTTACTACAGCAGAAGCTAATTATGCAACTAGTTACTGGGGCTGCCTTTTAGGTTCATTCAAGGAGAACTTTAAAGCTCAGGACAGAAATCAAAAACTAGTTATAAAAAAGAAATGTATATTAATTACAGTATGTTATGGGTATTAAACATACTTCTCTAAGGAAATCAAAAAGATTAATTGAAAGTAACAGGTTAAAGAAAATACTTCTCAAAAGCCACTCAATGGAAGGTCTCATTCCATTAGTGTATTATCAGCACAATAAACATAAAGTTAGAATTTTATGACCACACAGTTGAAACTTGTAACTAATTAATTGCAGATATGTGAATAATACAGGTTATTAAAATTACATATTTTCCACCACATTTCTATGTGCAATATACCAGCACAAATGTGTACCTACTCCTATGATGAAAGTTTGTTAAAACGAGCTAAACATCTGTCTACCACACTCATCATGTCCCCTTCCAGTAGTTTCTATCCTCCTGTAAATGTATACACAAAAAGTAGAGAGATGCACTTAGCTGATCAGACATAAGTTGTCTCAGATGACAAACTGGGCAGATTTACCAAAAACAAGACACAAAAGGCTTAATAAATCAGCTATAATAATGTTTCTCCCATGCTCTAATCACAAAGCTTCCTTTCTGTCATGTATTATTTCTGTCTTTAGGACGCTGACTCATGTCTTTACGGTTCTGTAACTGTCCCTGCTGGTCCCAGTTTCCCTTTGGCCGTAACCAGCCATGAAATTTTATCATCCAATGATGCCAGGATGTATTAAGTGACGGCCTGAACTCCCACAAATCTGACTGTGCTCACATTGCACAAGTAGTTGTGGAAGTGGTTAGGCTTGCTTTGTGAAAGGAGTTCTGCTTATAGTCTGATTATAATCTAACCGCAATGCATATTTTGAATAATGAAGAGAAACAAAGAGGATGGGAGGTGTGAGGGTTAAGATTGTCCAGACATATTTTAGAATAAATACAGTCTGGGGGGATGTATAACAGCCAATTTCAGGCCAAATGTGGGCGTACAATAATGTGATCACATAAAATCCAATCTTTATGGTCAAATCTCAAAAATCACATTAACGTGACGTGTGTAACTGCAGGCAGTGGGCTCATAGTACATGGCTTCTTGTGGATTATAAAATGGAATAGTCATAAAGTGGTGATGATCCTGGCGCTGTTGGCCTGACAAGCCAATGATCTCTCTGTTACTTTAATCCTCCGTTTGTGTCCTTTTATGTCTGTGTCAAGTGGCTGTTTTTGTGTTTATCGGGTTGCATTTCTGCCATACAAGAGATAAATATTAATGGCCCCTCTTGCTGCCTTTCCCTTGGACCCCTCACTTCCAGCCTGAACCATGTCCAGAGCGCAGAAGGAAAACAGGACTGTCGGGAAAGAGCTGGGGCAGCTCTAAGGTCAAGGCCCTCTAGAGTTACCGATGTCGTAGTCCGATCCAAGAGTTTTTTCACAGGGTAATTAAACTATACGGCGTGTGTATAAAGTGGTTCAGGCAGGAAATCCATCTCTGCTCAGCTCAGCACCTTACTTCCCAGCCTCCCCCTTTCCTTTTTCTGTACACCTACACCTTCCTGCAGCACAAGTGCTTTTATGTGCAAAATGTATGCTTTTGTACTCTTTGCTAAAGTGGTTTCTTTCTCGTTTTCCTCCATCCTGCACACATCTGCATTCACACACACACACGTTGTAACAGACATTCTTTATTTTCTTCACTTTCATCAACAGGTTATTAATACAAATTACAGAGGTAACAGAGCTCCAGCAGGCCTAATTGAATTACCCCAGGCAGTATAAAAGAGACTATTTCACTGGAGCTCGCTGCTGAGCCAAGATTGTATGATATCGATGATCTACAGAGTCAGCCTGAGCCTTTGTTTCAGTAATTCAAAATATATGTTGAATAGTCGAATTCTTACGCAGTGAGTTTACCATAAGCCTATAATTGATCAGTAAAGCAAAAATCAGTACTACTAGTCATTTTAAAGAGGCAGCTTGCACTAATTTGCTTTCTTGATGTTAGTTGAGAGGTTTGATACCACTCACATCGCCTTCTGCTAAACAGGACGCTACAGCCAGCAGCCAGTAAGCTAGCTTAGTGTACAGACTGGAAATGAAGGGAAAATGTCAAACTATTTCCTTTTGGCCGAAGGGAGAAACATTGTGTTACTGAATGAATAGCTATCTAAAATTGCTATTCAGCTTTTCCATCTTCTTCCCCTCTGTCTCCTCACAGTCTCTCATCCTGTCCCTTTACAACACTGTGGTCACTGCTGTTCACTATTACTATCAGTGTTATGTAATGGGGACCAATCACAGGCACCCACTGTAGCATGACGTTAGCATTCTTTGTGAGGCCAAGTGAACGCATCACTGTTTCCCCTTGGACAGAATGACACAGCAACTCCAGATGATAGCAGTAAAGGGAAAGCATGCTTGCAGACACGTCGTACACACATTGGACACTTGTTCTGTTGCTATTGTAAACAGATACAAGCCTCAATACCCTTTTTTCCATCACTCACACAGCAAAATATGCATCCTCAGCCGCCTCTCTCAATCACACGCAATCAATAAACATACATTGTCATTTTTATACACAAGTACGTAGAGTTAGGATTTTTTTCTGAGGAGTGCTGCGGGGGTAGACAGTGTGTTGTTGGAGCTCTGGTGTGCTTCAGCAGGTTTTCATTTGCCAGTTCTCTGGCTGCCGCTCCCTGGCCTTATTGAAAACATCCCATGGAATTTCCTGACGCTGCCACGGCCTAGGCACCATTTCACACACATACACACACACACACACACACGTGTCTCTGTGTGTCTCTGTGTATATTTGCGACAAAGAGTCATGTGATCTGCAGAGATATTTATCGCCAAAAAGAGTAGTTGCTGTCAAAAATACACATGTAGTATTTGTTTGTTTTGAAGTCTGAGCCACTTTTGATCTGTTTGCTGAAAGTTGATTTTTGTGCATATGTTCTGCTATACAGGCCCATAATAGCCCATTGTGCAGGCAGAGCGGGCCCATGTGTTTTGCAGTCGCTTGCGGTGTTGTGGTGTTGAAGTGATGACTGAGGGAGAGAGTCTGCTTGGCGTGCATGTCACTTTGTCTCCGTGGCTGTTCCTCTCTTACTGCATCTCTGCTTTTCTCAGCCCTTTTTTCTCATCAGTCTCTCTTTCTGTTGCTGCCTTCAGTCCAGTTTGTCCTCAGCTCTAATTCCATCTCTCTACCTGCCCCTCTGTCTGGCCGTCCAGTTTATCTAGCTGTTATCTTTCTGGTCTGTCCTATCTGTCATGTCCATCTTCCGCTGTCTCGCCTTTATTAAACTGACGCCATCTCTCACTGCTGTCTAGCTCTGTCTCTTCCACTTCATGCTGTCTTCCCCTCTGCTTAGTGCAGGAGCATTTTATGAAGTGACGGAGATGCCGTGTATGTGCTCCATGTGTTGTCCTCTGCTCGGCGGAGAAGACAGATAGAGAGGGAGAGATATAGAGATATTATTAGTCCTTTCCTACTGACAGTTTGGGCTTAACACGCATTTAAATGTATTTTTAACGGGAGTGTGGTTTGGCCTGGAAGCCAGCATTGTTTGCTGCAGGGTGATAGTGTATGTTTGTCTCTGCTTAGTGTGTACACTTCCAATACAGGGCTACTTCTGTCCTACCTCTCTTAGCTAAGTTGATTGGGGATGTTAGCACACATATCTTTTAACTACTGTAGCAAGACAATTAGCTCTATAATTAGTGGTACCCATGTAGGGTTATGTTGTCTTTAAAATGTTCAGGAATGTAACTTTGTAAGTTTGCGTGAAAACGTCTTATGGTAGCTCTTAGCTACACCGGTTAGATTCCTAGCTCTAATTAAATCAGTACAGCTCATTAGCTTGTTCAAAGATTACACACTTCATTAGCGACTGAAAGAACATCTCATAGCCTTTTTAGAGCCAATACGCTTAATGCTACATTTCATAAACACATGGATACTTTGGCCTTGTATGCTTTGATCTTTTAAACATTACCCCACATGCACCAAAGCAAAAAAAAAAACTGTGTAGAGCAAAGAATACAAAGGTTCTCTTCTTGGGACCTGTAGTACTGCTGGTTTCCCTACTTGGTAGTTAATTGCATTCACCTGGTGTCCCAGGTGTAAGTCAGATCCTGATTAAATGGTAAGAATGAAAACCAGCCGGCCCTCTGGTCCCACACTCACATTTAGACACAAGCATGCACATGCTACATACACAATTGCATACCTACACACTTACTTTTATCTGTGAGCTCATGTCTGCTGGGCAGCGTGTCTGTGTTTTAATGTATGCCAGCAACACACACACACCACACATGCGCAGAAATATGCACTTGGTTAAAAGGCATAAACAAGATGACATGCACCTAAGTATTTGTATTTTGTATTTTTGTAATGAAAGTTCCTTCTGAACTGCAACTTTTACTGAAGGGTGGAGGGAAGGAAATGAACCAGCGGTGCAAGAATGAGATGAGAAAGATAAAGGCTGCAATGAGACAGAGCTCCATTAGGATGCCAAGGCGTCTTCCATTATGTTGTGTACTGTATGTATGTGTGTGTCCGGAAGGGAGGGATAGTAAAGACCAAAGCTGACAATGACAAAAACAAATAATGGTGGCATTTTTGATTACATTTTGTTAGTTCCACTTTATGCTCACCTTCCTCTCTCCCTGTCTTTGTAATCCTCCTCCAACCTTCTCCCTTTCCCTCTCCCTTCTGTTTTTATGTCACCAAATCCACTTTCTTCACCTTCTCCCTGGCCACCATTAGAGCTTTGCAAGCTCATGCAGTCTAAATATTTAAACGTGGGGAATCACTTTAAAGCTTCTAACACTGAACCACTGAGCCTGCCCTCCAGCCCTTCTGACATGGACTGGTGTCAGGCCCCTCTCTTGCAGCAGCCAGCCTCTGGATCTGATCCCCCGCTGAAACTCTCTTGATCTTTGTATTTGACCAGAACGTCCACCAGAACTTGGATGTGAACATCCCCGTCAACAGCTATCACTCATAACACCTCAGTGCGGTGCAGGGAGACAGACAGACGTCCTGCCACATGCATAGGAAGTGAAGTCATTATGGAGATGAGGAATGAGTGAGAGATGTGGGAGGCTGCCATTATTTCCCTTCTACAAACCCAGAGCTGAACTGAGAGGAGGAATTTACCATCTTGCCTTTTTTAGATTTACACATCAAGTCAAAGCGGTGCTCTGTTTTCAAGGCAATGGTTCAACTATTTCTGAAGTGCCGTGGGTAGTTGTTTCTCCGGCTCCGCTCTGTTAATCCAAAGGCTGCTTTGTGATTTATAGAGGGATCCCAGTACTGTAAAACTGTAAATGGAAATGCACAGCAAGGCGCGGGGATGCTAGGCTTATTAAAATCTTTGTTGCATTACTCATATGTTGTTCAAGGAAAGAGTCGTACGGCTACAAAGGATAAGTCAGAGAGAGACTTTCCCCACATATAGATAGACAAATACACACAGTAGGTGCACCCACTGTTACAAGTAGAAAACACACAGGTGACAAATTAAGGAAAAATGTGAATAAATTGATGGATCTATAACAAATGTAAATGTAGAAAATTATGTATCCTTTTCATCCACCAGATTTCAACTGACTCTTCACTAAGCCCTGTCCCACTTATAGTTGCTACACCTGGAAATGGTTCTTGGATTTCAGAAAGAAGTATACAAAGGCATATATATATTTCTAGCAAATGAAAACTGTCGACAGCAAATTTATTCAGCTGTAGTGAGTTAGCATAAGCTAATGCTAATGCTGGGGCTGGTTGAATACTCAATCTCCAGCTGATCGAGCAAATTATTTAAATATATAGCAAAGGGATTTAAATATGCACAGGATATAATACTAAAAGACTGAGGTCAAAGGTGCATTTCCCAGCCCCTCCAGGAACTTGCGTTGTTGCAATGGCACAAATTAACACAAATTCAACCAATTACACGCAACCTTGCAATTTTGTCCAATGACCGCAACTAATCTTTGTTGTTTCCTGCAAGTTTAACAAATCATAGCAGTCCCCCGGAGCAAAACATTGAGCCATACATCCCCAAACTACTAGTAATTGTTATCTGTATCTGTATCTTTTTTATTAAATATACCAAAACAATCTACTATCAGATAACTATTCTTTGTAATTTTTACTTTCTCCCACAATGTAATTGAAAAAAAGAAAACTACTAATAACATCGCAAACTGCATCACAGTTTTTTAGAAAAGCTGGTATGCTATATGCTATAGATTGCACAAACTCTTGATATACAGAGTATTGCTCTTATTAAAGCTCCAAGCACACGGTTTAAGCATGTGAAGAATTCTAAAGCAGGCACGAGATACGGTTGCTAAGCCATGATTGGGCGATCTCTTTTTGGGGGTTGGGTTGAGCAAATTAACAACTGACGCGTTCGCCACCACTATCACAACACCAATGAAGGAATATTTTATGAGGGAATCCAGTAGAGTTCAGAGACTTGTACAATCGATGCAAAGGAGCACTGAAGCTGTTCTGGTGGCTCATGGTGGTCCAACACCTCACGTTAGTTTTTCCTTTAATTTGTCACCCATTTGACACCTACGCCCACATTCACAAACACATGGAGATGAGAGGAATTTTTCCCATCATCCCAGCCTGCATACACACTCACACAGGAACACATTTCCAAACAAATCTAAAGAGGAACACACCCTTGTCAACTATAAAGTACTTTTATTTTTCCTCTCTGTCCACCGGGCTTTTCTCTCCACTGTATTCTCTCTCTCTCTCTCTTTCTGTTTTCCATCGTCTTCTCATCTCTCTTTCATCTGTTGTTCAAATGGCTGGGAGGCAACAGCTTGTGTTTGTTTAGATCATAATGTAGCAACAGTGCCCAGCATGCATTCTGGCTGGTTGGAGGATGTACGTCAATGCAGTCCTTCGTGCCCTCTGATCACACACTCAATCTATCGCCTTCTCCACCTCCATCCACTCCCTCAATCCCGTCTCTATCCTATCTGACCTTTATCTTCTTACTCACTCAATCCACCGCTAAACTACCTCTTTCTACTCTCCTCCCTCATGTTTTCTTTCTTCATGTTCTTATTGCTTGTGTTCTTATTGCCGTTTTCATATGAGGTGGTCTGCTTGCAAGCCATGTGGGATTTTTTTAACCGCCAGTGTGCATCAGTTGATCCATTGTTTACACAGCGTAATTGCAAACACATTTGTTTGTGCAAAACTGAAAAATAACATAATTCTCTTCCTGTGAGTTTTCTTAATTTTTGGATCAATCTCAGTTTCCATTCTCCTGCTGCAGTACTACCAGCTGGTCTTTTGCACTTTGGAGGTTATCCAGAGGGATGTAGAAAGGAAAGGATGAATAGACATAGACGGAGGCATGGCGAGACACAGCCTGTGATGGAGAGTAGGGAAAAGGGGCTACGAGGAGGAGTGCAGGCCCAGGCTGGGTGGGAGTAAAGAGGCGCTGACATGGCTGGAGTTGAGCCTGCGTGGCAACCAGAGAGACATGCTGCAAAACCTCCTTTTTGCAACACACTTCATACAATTAACTTGCATGGAGAGAGGAAAAAACTAATACACAAATAGAGGATGGAAGACAGAGCCACGTTGACAATCAGACAGATGCTTTGGAAAGACATGATTAAGTCCCGAAATCCAGACAGATAAAGAGTTAGTCCTGAGACAAGAGGTGGCTACAGTAAACACAGACAGACAGAGGGAGAAGTGCAGTACATCAAGTCGCTACTGTAAGTGGAAATCAGGATGGAGAGGTTATTAAACAGAGGAGTAACTGGGTCATTAACTCTGCTCTCAGGAGCCACAGGAGGGGAAACACCCTGTAAGGTTGTGTACACACTGCAAAAAGTAAAGTTGCTCCTATTTAGAACTGAATCTTTTTTTTTTAAATTATTTCAGATATTTCTGATTTATTAGGGAGACTCGGAAAGGTTGGGTGACAGTGAAAGTTAGTTGTAAGAGGTCTGAAGCCAGGTTACGTTGCTTCTGTCTTAGCCTGAGCCACAGATCACTTGGAGATTAAACACTGTGATGCAAATAATAACAAAGATTGAAGTTGTGTCCCAATTCCACACTATATTTTAATCATAAACATTTATGTAGTTCACACTGAAAAATAAGTTAAGCTAAGTATATTCAAAAAGTCAGTAATTGAAAACACTTGAATTATGAGTGTGCTGTTGATGTATTGTCGCACTGAACTACTGTCCCATCGACCCAGTCGTCAAAATATTTTCTTAAGGAGAACTTTATAAGTGCCTGAATTATGTTCAGTGGCATGTTTTCTTTGAGAAGTGATGAAGATATAAAGAGGGTGTTCGGGCTGAACAGTGGGCATACAGTGAAGTCCAGTGTGTGGTTAGGTTTAAGCAACAAACTCTCTTCGATTAAGGTCACAGAAAGATTGTGGTTTTGATTAAATGTTAATAAGTAAGTATACACATCCTGTCTCATGCTTCAAGTCACTTTTGACTTTTTCAATATTTAACCAAGACCGCTGTCTTTCCCTAACCTTAACCAAGTGCTCTGAGTGAGTGCCTAAACATAACCATAAAAACATTCATCATGGGAATAGAGGAGCTGCTCACAGCTGCAGGACATCAAAACAACATGCAAACGGTGCAGCACGAGGGAAAAATAAGAAATCATCCGAATAATATTTTTCTTTCTCATTGTTTAACTGTTGGCGGCCTTCCGAAGTCATTTGGTCCATTTTGTCTGTTAGTAGAAAAAAAGAATAATCTAGTATATAGTATGGACACAGCATAGGTTTCTATACTATATGCTGCTTTGTTCATAATGACTCTGATTTATTCATTTCAGATAAACCACACATGCTGTTTTTCTACCAGTTTAAGCACTCCTGTGTGCCAAATGATTTTAAAAGGCTTCTCAGACATCTGATGTTTAGTTGACACCATAACATATCAAAAGCTTCCTGTAGTTTATTTGTATGCACAATGTCATAGGTTACTGCTATAAGTAATTTCACACACAGCAGCAGAATGTTTTGCAGTGTGCGACGGGTGCAGTCAGCCTACGAGCGCTTCGTGCAGCGGGGGAGCGATTAGCAGTCAGCTGACCTCTCATTACGTCTTGGCTAATGGAGCTGTTTGTTGGGCCTGCTCTCTGCTTCAGAAGCAACACACTGTTTACACTCCACAAACAAACACACTAGCGCAGCTTCCCACACACACACACACACACACACACACACACACACACACACACACACACACACACACACACACACAGTCATCTGCATGGAAAGAGCTATTATCTCTGTACCCAGTCATTCACCCACACACAAGGATGAACCACAAAAACACACAGAAATAAACAATACACATGCAACTGTTGCGAGATGAAATGTTTGTGAATCGACTTTTTCCACAAGTCCTAAGTTTGAGCGACTCAGAAAACAATATTTGTTTGTTTGACAAATTGTGCCAACTCATGGGGAACTGTGCAATCCTTCAATTTAAGTTCAAACATGGAAGTTACCAAATGGTGGTTTTCACAATGAGAATGACAGTTTGTTTGTGTGTGTGAGGAAGAACGTGTGCATAAGTGTATGTTTGTAGCTGTTTGCAGTTTATTCATGTCTTCATTTGCAGACAAGAGTGTCTGCAGTGCTGGCCTGTTTGTTTGTGTGTACAGTAAGTTGTTTAAGGAGTGGGTGCATGTTTACAAGACCCTGGAAACAACAAATGGGCTTTACTGAAAGGAATACTCAGCAGATTGAATGTTTAAAGAATGTCAGATTTACAGCAGGTGTGTCTGAGAAATTAAAAACACGTGGTCGTCTGCTGGTTGTGAAGGAAAACTATCATTTCATCATACAAAGAAACAAACACACACACACACACACACACACAGAGCTGTCTGGGTGTGTTATGCATGACAGCAGAGCGGAGGAAATCAAGTCAGCACATCAGTCAGCTTGACCTCACACCCGGCAGAACACACAGGAGGTGTTCTTCTCTGCCCCCGGCCTGCAGAAATTAATGAAATAGCTGCTTGACACAGATATGAGGGTGGTTAAATCTGTCAGCATGCAGTCACTGAATGAGCTGAGTTTGGCCCCTGTGTCTTGTTAGGAGAAAGGGATGAAAGAGAAGAGAGAAGAATGTAAGAGAGGGGAGGAGAAGAATTAGTCTTGGTAGTAATTAAGCAGGTATTTTATGTAGTGGGACTTTTTGGAGTGTATACATTTTAGCAGTAATTTTCTCAGATACAATAATGTTTTAACTTTAGTATTAAAGGCTATTACTAACTGCATATGCATAAACCAGCTGTATCCTTTGCAGGTTCTCCACAAGCATGGCAATGCTGATATGGTGATGCTAATCAGATATAATGTTTACCATGTTCACCGTCATGCACTTTAGCATGCAAAAATGTGTTCATTACCACTAAAGGCACAGCTGAGGCTGATGGGAATGCCATTGGTTTTGCAGGTATTTAGTCATAAAACAAAGTATTGGACACATTTTCACTCAAAGTGACACCAAAGTTAATAATTACAAGTGATCCTGAGGGGAACATGAATGTCGGTATCAAGTATGATGGCAATCCTCCCAACACTTTGAACCATCAATGTCGGTCATGGCGGTGCTAGAGGAAAAGTCAGGGGAGTCCTTAGGATTCATCTTCTGGGTACTATAACTGTCTGTGTAAAAATTGATGGCACACCATCCAGTATTTGTTGAGATATTTCAGTCTGAACCAAAGTGGTGGACCAACTGACAGACTGACACTGCCATCCATAGAGCCATGATGCTTGCATGCTGCCTCACAGTTCAGTTTATATACCCTAACTCTGAGGAAGTTCTTAAAAGAAACGAGGATAAGAAATACATCCTCACTTCTGCCACTGTGTTGACATTGAGTGCATAAGTATAGCAAAACAAGAACACACGAACACACACACACACACACACACACACACACACACACACACACACACAAATACATAGGCCCACCTTCACCCAGAAAAAAACTCACACTCTCCACTCTGTGTAATCCCATCTGATCTCGCCGACACTCTGTTGTTAGAAGCCTCCTTTCACTCTGCAGCCTATCCCAGCGCTGCCTTTGAACTCGACTGCCAAGAAAGTGTAACACCGCGTGCCTCTTTCTTAGACTTTCAGGAATGATCAGGAACATTATAATGATAAAATTGGCAGGGGGTGAAGAGCTGAGTGGGAGCAGAAGGCCCTGACAAAAAGCGAGTAAGAGGCTTGAATATTGTCAACGTGTTGTTAATAAGCTGCAGGAGAGAGCTGAGGTGTGTGAGTGAATGAATTCCTGCGTGTGTGCAAATGTTTGCATGTGGCAGCTTGTGTATATGTGTGAGCAGAAATATGAGTTCTTCTGTTAGGGTGTGTGTGTAGCGCTTGTGATGGCTACATTACAGCTTATTGCTGGGTTGAGTGACACGCAGGATTACCGGGTGATGGGAGAAATTAAAAAAAAGCTTTTATCAGTGTGGGGCTGGGGCCTGCATGTTTGATGTTAGTCTGAAGGAATCATATACAAAGTGAAGGAAAGAGGGAGAGGGGCAGAGAGGAGGCAGGAGGTTGAGTGCCGACAATATGGGGTCATTACAGAGCAACAAGTGGGCCCAGTAGATGAAGACCGAACTCGCATTTGAACAGTCCCCGTTCTCTCACAGATGCTCTACAATCCTGTTTCTAGCTTCTGTCTACAGCAGGACTGTAACTGCCACAATATAGAAGCATCCCTATACCTTGGATGTAAAAATATACTCTTTCGTAGAGGCGTATTCAGTGTTGATCCTGGGACCTATCTGAGATTCCATAATGCCACTTTTTGAGAATATGTATCAACTTAAGTGAGCAATTTTTTTTGTCGTGAAGATAATGCAAACAGAAACGGGCAATATATTAAACTACAAGTTACTACAATTCATCCTCTGAGGTCCATGAATGTTTGTACCAAATGTCGAGACATTTTACTCACAACAACAACAAATGTGAACCTAATGGGGGTGATACAGGAAGTTAGGGGAACAGGGGAAGTCCTCTTCTGGGGACTGTGGATGTCTGCACAACCAACCCACATTGCCATCCCCCAAAATAAATGAAAATCTAATAAACTAAAAAATACTAAGAGTTTGAAGGCTTACCAGCAGCTCTGTGAAGCAGCCATTGCAGATGTTTAGCAGGTATAATATTAACCATGTTCACCAGTGGACACCAGTCTATCTTAAAGTTGTTCAGACATTTCTGTCTGGATCATTGCCATCCAAAAACATGGAAATATTAAAGAACATGTTCACATTTCTTCAAGTCTATCTTAAAACAAAACTCGGGTTCCCATATGTATATTAAAAAAGAATATTGGTTGCTGAAATTGCTCAATACTGGCCTAGAAGAAGTCCCTTCCTAAAGCGATTTAAATGTAAGTGATGGGGGACAAAATCCACAGTACAAGTGTATCCAATGTGAGGTTTGGTTGAGGTTTCAGCCCCGGATATGGTTTTAATATCCTTTAGCTTGTTGTTATTAGAATTAGAACCAGGTTATATTTAGTCAAACAGACAAAATGCATGCTCAGCAAAAAAAAAAGACAAAAAGTTTTAACTCTGTCTTGCTTCTCTTGGATCTGTCATGACTTTTGGCCCTTTGTTTACTGTTAGGTCACTTCCTGGGAAACCACAGTGTGCTGGACATCCTGAGGCAGGAGGGCTACGAAATCGTCCACATGTCCCCTGATCAGCAAGAGCCAGTCACAGAGTGAGTAACCAGATGACAGAGCATTAAAGTACCGTGGTTACTAAGAAACAAACAAATCTGATGTTGAAAAAGACTACTTTATATATACCTGATGACAAAACTACGGTAATTGTTTGACATGACTGAATCTGACAAGGTTAGATGATAATAGAACATATTAATTCTTTATTTTGGAGGCTAAACAATTCAATTATGAGCACTGGATGAGTTCATGCAGGTAACCAGTCACAGGTTACACTGTTAATCCTGTTAACCTGACAATATAATGAATGGGAGAAGACGTGATTTTGTGCTAGCATCGCACTTTCTCTCTAAAGTCGAGCTATTTAACCTCAGTAGATGTATTGAAGTGCAGTGCAGATACTGTCCAAATTGTGCTCTGTAACAAATAAAGCTCAGCTATGCAGGAATCCTTTGATACCTCATCAACTCCCTCACCTTCCTCGCTCGCTCGCTCCCTCCCTTCCTTCCTCTCTCCCCCTTGCCTGCCAAAGGCGTGCTGCCAGCGGTGGTTCTGCCTGTTCTCCGCAGCCACTGGTACCCTAGTAAACACACACACACACGTACACATGTGTATGCAGGGTAAGTGGAGTGATGCGCAGTGCCAGGGAGCAGGGTTGTACACACAATCAAGCTCACACAGAGGTTTGGCGTCCGGCAGCATTTCTACAATCCCTTCTTAATGTGTGTGTGTGTGTGTGTGTGTGTGTGTGTGTGTGTGTGTGTGTGTGTGTGTGTGTGTGTGTGTGTGTGTGCACCCTCATTCCTTGGCACAGAGCAGCTCCCCCCTCACCTAGGGGGTTAATCCAAAGGCCCATAAAATAGCAACAAAAGCCACTTGAATCAGGGTGAAAATGGAAAAACAAGGCAAAACAAGGGGCATCTCTTTAAAAGCAGTCCCCATCCATTCATCCAGGTTTTACAGACTTCTCTCTGGGAACTACAGCTGTACACGTCCCCTCCCTATCTCAGTCCACCCTGTTTGCAGAGTTGTGGGCTTTACTCAGTGGTTCTGGTTTTTAAAGCTGACAAGTGGACTGACTTGCTGTGGTCACAAAACACGTACACTGCACGCACACACACACATATGCAACCACACGACCACACACTTAACACGTGTGCATGCACGCAGACACTCTTAGCTGCCTGATACAAGGTGACATGACAGGCAAGGAAAAACACCACAAGATGGCTGAATGAGAGGTGTTTATGAAAGCTGTTAGCCTCAGACCAGAACCGATTGGCAAAAGGTCTTCAAGAGTGATTATATGACTGACTGACAGAGCAGGCTAGAGCTGGGTTTGGCTCCACAGTAGCTTGACCGCAGGGCCTGGAGCTATCATCACCCTGACCGGGGGGGTTTCAAGCTTGTAAAAGTAAAAGTGCAGACCATCACATTTATGATGATCGGAGAGATAAAACTAATTAGGAGTGAGAAGTGGAAATCATGAATAAGATCATCTCACAATGCATCACATCATGTTTAGTGATATGATTCAGTAATTTCAAAGTCTGATATGAGCAGAAGAAATCCTGTAGTTTTCTGTATCTTTTTTCTTTCTACTGCTTGCTTTGGTGTAGCTCCCTCACGTGATGTGTACAGTGGGTTACTTTTGATGTTCTACCTTGAAACATAAAACCACATGCTGCATTGCCATATTGACAGGAAAAGAACAAGAGAGGAGAAAGTATGAGTAATGGGTGGAAGAAAGTGGAGCATGGCAACTGTTTTTCGAAGGAGAGGCCGGTGATTCTGGGTGGTCTGCTTTGGGCAGATGTCAGTTTTGACGCAACAGTACGGCTACAAGAGTTACAACTTCCTCTAATGTTGCCTGCTGGGTATTTCTGCCACTCAGTACAGCGTTTATAGGGCAAGGCGCCCTTTGTGGTATTCACATCCTTGATTGAAGTCAAGAGTTGTAAGTGGAAAGCAATCGAGTGGTCAGAAACCACAAACAATAACATTCGCTGGCAGCCAATTTGAAATCTTAGAAAAGTGAAACAGTCCTATATTTTTTTAATGAGCTGAGAGAGACAAAAAAAATGCTTATTTTGCATCTGTGAGTAAAAAGGTTCAGTGATACCTTTGACTACACCAAGGATTTATATGGTATATTAACTGACTCCGTGTCCTGCGACAGGAGTAAACCAGCTGAAGAGCCTGCAGCAGGGTTCAACGAGGAGAGCGCTGACACGTCTTCCAGCAGCTGGCTGACCAGTCCACCAGAGATGGAGCTGGAGGACCCAGAGGACATGCCTGGCCTCGGAGATGAGGAGCTGCCTCACATGTTGTTACCCGACAGCCTGAGTCAGCTGGAGGAATTTGGACGACACAAACGCCCTCGAAAAGCCCACCGCGGCCATGGCAGACCCCGCCTCTTCAGTGACCTGTGGGTTCGCATTGGGGATAGGTGAGATATATATTATGATCAGTTTATTGTTCACAGCTCTTTAAAAGATATTCAGCTCTATGAAGTAACTTAAATCACGGTATTGTTAAATGTTTTGGATGTAGCTGCCGGAAACTGACTAGATATGCACTTGTAAAAAGTGACAAACTCATATACTCTCTTTTGGTGTGCGATTCAAATCATATGGTCATTATTGATCATCACTGGTCATTACAGAATGATACAAAGACCTTATTCAGATACTACTGTGAGTTTTGCATTAACTATAGTAAATTGAGTAAATTCCCTTCTATATTATAGTCACAGAGGATTTCCTTTTCAGATGTCAATAAAATCCTCAAATTACGAATTAGTTTTGTCCAACCAACAAAGCAAAACCCAAGATATTCAGGTTATTGTCATATAAGACAAAGACAACAAGCAAATATTTACATTTGAGAAGCTGGAACCTGTGAATTCTTAGCATTTTTGTTTAAAAGATATGTATTCAAATTAGTGCCAATTCATGTTTTGCTTATTTACTGATCATGGCTGTGAGCTAAACCCTGATTTCTTGTGTCCCCTCTACTGCAGCACTACTCCACCCCCCAATGTAAGGATAACCAATGGCTATGTGACAGTGGAGCCCCCGCTGACCCATCAAGAGCAGCGCAGACAGATGGAGATCTACGCCACAGAGGGACAGCCCAATCCGGCTCCCTCCACTCCGCCCAGCCCCAGCTCGGCCCAGCCAGCCTTAGTCCACAGCGCACTCACACTGTCTTGTATTTTCATCTGGCTGTTATCGCACATGCTGTTCACCTCCTGACGACAAGACAGCGTTATCTCACAGAAAAACACTGAAGACACCACTGCGTCCACACCAGAGCGGTGGAATGAACCTGATAAACAAGGAATGACCATCAGCAAGTGCAAAAAAGAGATGGAGGAATGTTTTAGTCAGTACACAACGTTCCGAGGAAGGACAATCCCTGTTGTCGGCCTCCACCTACAGGGAGGGATCAGCTCCAGCCGGCCGAAATGCCAAGTCTTTACAAACTTGTCACGTCTCAAAATGTGTGGAATAAGCTCTCAGCCATGCAGAAAGCAATGAATGGACTGTTTTTAACTCTAAAGGGTGGAGTCTTCAAACCTCATGAAAGTATTATGGTAGAATAAAAAAAACAACATAGCACAATGAAGACCTGTAATTTTGAAGAGTTTGTGTGATGGAATCTTCTACCTAATAAAAACTGTAATACTGTATAGAAAAATAAGACTTTAATAATGAGAATAGAACATACTAATAACAGTTATAACTCTGTGATAAACGAGTTGAATGCATACAGTCGGACAGTACTGTGTAGGAGGTGGAACACTCAGTTGCCACTTTTGTAAATTGTGCATTTTGTTCATAAAGAAATATTGTATATTTATTATTTCTGGAAGAAAAGAGTATATTTTCTTGTTTTTTGAAGATAAATGAAAAATAAACTTTTAAAACTAATTTTACTTGTTTTGAGATTATTTCCAGTAAACAGATAATTTGGACTGTTCATGGTTATTTTTTCTAAATTAAAGATATTTAATTTAAATAGGGATGAATTACTATTAATTAAGTATGTGGCATAAATCTATTAATTCATTTGGGTATAATTTGACCGGCACAACGCACACTGATGAACCCTGGGGTAAATGTGCCAGTGTAGTGATGTGTACATTACAAGTTGGCAGATTGTAAAGCTTAAGATGTGTCAAAAATAATAACAAAAGTGAACGTACACTGTTAGAGATAAACAACAACCCATAGATTATATATTAATTACTTCCAAATTAATAGAATTTTAGTACAGAAGGGGGGGACAAGTGCAACAGGTGATCTCAATCTGCCACCTGCTGGCTGAAACTAAGAAAACATTGCAGTACTACAGTTGCATTAGACCACCCAAACTAACACTTTATAAGTGCCACTCAAGGTCATGTACCATCAAATCCAAATTATCAGACAACAGAAGGAAAGAGGCTGAAGATAAATGAAGTGAAGACATGTTAATAAAATCGTGGATCACAGTTTCTACATAGTTAGCAGCCGATATCCGTCACTAATAAACAGCCAGAATGTTCTGGTCACATGCACACCTATTTTAACAAGTTTGTATTTTCACAAAATTCAAATGATTTGAACATTATATCAGGCCACAGTTCAGGTCAGAGAGTTAACTGACTAGAAAACAGTCAAAGCAGCCAACTGCATTATACTATAGTAAGTGTAGTAGCAGCTGCTTCTCTGCACTCTGCTAACCATTATGTATCTTCAGGTGAAAGCATTACACTTAATGCTTAAATCAGTGCAATGAAGAGGTATGAAGCTAGTTGAAACTAGAAATCGGCTCACTATACTGCACCTACAGGTTGAACTGAAGGCTTACTGAAGGCATGGATAATATCAGTGTCAGATAGATGGTTATAGGCTGTGAGCTTGTTTATTCAGTTTGCAGAGGCATTCATCGATTATTCTGTCTGAAGAACACTAAGTGAAGTTTGGAGACGCTCATTGAAATGAAAGCTCATTACAAGAAAAAGTGTTGACCTTTAAAATGACAGTTTATTATAAAGGGGCCAAAAGAAAAAGACATAGTTCAATAAACCTGAATACTACAATAGCTTAAGATTAGTTGAATTTATCATAATATCTTTAAAATTCTAACAATTTCTACAATTTAATTTACTCTTAAGGTAAAAGAGATTACTTTACTGCAAATAATGTCTGCCGAAAGTTGGCAAAAAACAAATACATCCTCATTGTACAGGCTGGAGAATCAACACAAAGGTGAATAAACAATTTAAGAGTCAGCAGGGAAGTACAGTTGACCTGCTTAGTAGGCAAAAGGGGAATAAAATGAATGAATCTATGTATTGAACATAAATTATAATATCAACACCATCACCAATCGATTTAAATATAAAATTTGCGAAGGAAATTTAAAAAACTGAAAATAACCGTTGCCCTGCTGTAGTTGGTACTTTCACCACTAAGTGGCGCCAGAGTCACAAAGTAACTTTAGCAACAGCTCAAACGGCACAAGGCGCTTGCTGTGAGACAGTTTAAAGGCCTCATAACCAAAGCCTGAGACTGAAGACACAGAGGTAGGCATTGCTTTTTGGATACCACATCTGAATAGATAATGTTTATATAGACACATTTTAACCAAAAATTATACAATAAAATGTCCCGTGATAATAAATTCAATAAATAATCTTTAATTATATATTTTAGGTAGGCAAATGCAAAATGGAGCTGATTCAAACTCAATAGTCCACATAGTTCAGAGATAGTGTTTATATTGTATTTTGAAATCACTACATACAATATAGATATAAGTATATTCACAAATATTCTATGATTTCTAAATGTATGTATAAAAGTTATTGATTTCTTTTAAATCAACCACAATTTTTTCAATGTTTCGCACATTATCATGTTCAGAAAATATTAAAGAAACAAAAACTTAATTTATTATTGTTTTGCTTTTACAAGAAACTTTTAATGATATAAAGCATTCATAATATGTATTGTATTTCATGCCAATTCTGTTCACATTTCTGAGCACTTTCAGGTCAAGAAATGTTATTTTATGTCCAATTGTGTAATAATAATAAAATGGAAGGAACATTATGGCTTGTTTTACTCACTTTTATGATAGTAGTTTTCGATAATTTCTATTTTCCTGAGTCGTTTGAATGTATCAATTAAATACCGTAAGTTTAGCATTAGGTTTAAATTAAAATAAATCTTACTTGTGTGGCTGTGATTTAGGCAAATAAAATTTTTTTTTAAAGATCCATATCAATATTTAAAAATACATGTATAGTCAACATATTTCACAGATTGAAACTGATTGGACATTTATTCAAAAATGAATCTGTACAAATAAAGTTAAATAAGACAGCTAAGTAGGTATTAAATACTGTAAGTTTAATCAATAGTAAATGAACTGGAATAAATAATTACAGAGCAAATTGTGATTACATTTTTACTTTAAACTTATCTTTCACAACAGCCTTCCCCTCTTCAACAGTCTCCTCTTTAACGGTGAAAAAAAAGGGAAGAGGAAGTTTTTTAGAACAAACAGCTTTTTCGCCCCTTAAGCCAAGACAGGACAATATTTGCCTTAGCAAGAATACCATTTTCCCTGGACTTTGGGGTGTTGTTTGAAGGAGTGGGGGCCTTGACAGGGCGCTCTGAGGGCTGACCCTCACTCTGCCGGGGACACGCCGCCAGCCGCATATAAATAAAAGATTACAGTGGAAAAATCAATTTCTGAGCAAACTCATTAAAAATGCCCCTCACCTTAAATGATTCCCATTTCCTTCCATTCAACCTGTTAACGCCTAGCTGTCCCTGAGACCAACCACTACACCCCCACCTCCTCCCATCCCTCCCACCTCTCTCCCCTCCATCCTTCCTCTGCCCTGTTGCTCTCCCCCGGTGGTAATTACTTGCACAAGTCGTTTTTTGCCCTTTGATTTGCACCGTTTCACAAATGAAGGTTAAGTTTGTTTAACCGTGGTGGATTTGCCAGTCATGTTAAAGCATATAATGTGGCAGGTCCTTGGTTTCTCCACACACCTCCGGCACCCCCTGGCCTGCCACCCCCCACATCTCCTTCCCTGTTGGCTTGGGCCTCTTGGGGGGGGGGCCCTCCAAGGTTAAGGCTTACTGGGCCTGAGGAAGCCTGCAGTGGATCAGGCTTCAGACCCATTGACTTGACTGAAAGGGGATCGGGAAGTTGTTAAAAATCACCTCTGGTAAAAGGATTAAGAATCAAACTGCTGTGTTTTCCCAGAGAGGATGTTAAGGTGCTCTCAACAAGTCACTGAAATGATGGAGAGGAATAAATAGGAGCAAGATAAGGATTAACTCCTCTCCAAGGTCTTGGATCTAGCAGCTACTTCTATAGACTTACTTACACATGTGGCGCAGCTGAAAACAGAGGAAATGCAGAATAGTGAAGCAGAAAAGTGTTCTACAGTGTTTTCACATTTCAGCGCCGTAGCCTCATCTTTGATCAATACCTCACAGAGAGTGAAAGTCACCGCAGCCAAGGTGAACATCGATCTCAGGCAGCTGGAGCCGTTAAGAGCATTTCAAGTGTGTGTCGCTTTGATTGTTGAGCTGCAGCTCGCACACCGATCACAGCAATAACACACGGAGGAGTTTGTCATCACACACAGACAACACAACACACTGCTGTCTCTCAGCTTATCAGATCCATTATAGCAACACATGTATGCACTGAAAGCCAATGCGAGGAGCAGCTGCTTTGTCTGGTTGTTGTTGAAGGATGTTTACAAAATGTCATTTGTTTAACAGCGGATCTGTAATTGTGTGTTACAGGGAACGTCTGTCTACCCTAACCATGTCCTGTGTGGTGGATGTCACCACATATTTCGCTGAGAAGCTTTGATTCTCTGTCTAGCCGAGGGAAGCCATAAAGCTTTGGGAAAACAAAAGTGTGTTTAGCCCCGGGCAGATAGCTTCTCTCCCTTTAGATAATCCTACTGATAGCGAGAGGCAAAGCGGTGCTGTTTGGTGAGCTCCTCTAACTCGCGGCTCATCTGTGTTTGTGCTGGTTGAGACATTATTCTCTCCCATTGTCCGAGTCCCCTTGAAGATGTGTGGCTTTGAGCTGTAGGACTGAGCCCTGTGGCCTTGTAGTGCCTTAACACAGGTCAGGTGCAAGTCTCCCAGGCAAGACGGTGTCTGCGGAAGGTATATCAAAGCTCTGTTCATAATAGAGGGGTCATATTATACTGTGTAGTTTTGATTTTGCTTAATTACACTCATTGTGTAAGGGATCCCCTTCTTGATGATTAAAACTTAATTAAACATGAAACAAGGGAAAATAATTAGAGGATAAACTTGGTGTTATTTTAATCGTATCAATCCCTTAAAGATACAAGAGCCAACAATGAATTTGTATTAATTATTGTAACTCTACGCCATATAACTTCAATGTTATCAAGAACTATTAACACACATAAATTGGCCTTGCTGGTACATTGAGAGACTTATTCTTTCATTACGATAAACATGGCCAGTGCTGTTTATTCTAAAACAACTCTGTTGTTGTCACAGTTGCAATCTCTTCACATCACTGAGCATGCTCACAGACGCAGCTTCATGTTTACACTGCCTTAGTTTGATGAAGTCAGGGAAATAAAGTTTGCAGGTCACTGTCTTTGTAGTAAAGGAATAGATCAGCCAATGCAACAATACAGCTCTTTAATGTGTTTTTAGTAGTTTATGGATAACAGCAGGGCTCTACAGCACAGAGGCATAATTACATCAGGCTGTGGATATATTAGTATTCACCAGAATACATTTATGGTTAGTTTTGATCTTTCTGTAATGGGGTTTGTTTATAATAATAAAGATAAAGATATTCCCTGCCATATTGCCAAAGACTGTTAATGAGTGTATTCAATTTATGTACCATAACAAATAAACTGCATAATGCATGCATAATGTGTTAGAAATAAACTTATAATTAAAGTAGGAGAATAGTAAATACAGACATGTTGCACTACTGGTTCTGTATTTCAACATACAGTAGGGTGAAATAGTTTGTTTTTGAGTGCAGAGGTAGAAGGAGTGAATGTGTACCAAGGAGAGTAAAGTAGGTACAAAGGAGAGAGGAATACCGTGTGTATATGTGCATGTGTGTCCTTGTGTGCGCATTGAAGGATGGTGGTGAGAGTGTTGTGTTTCACAGTTTTTTGCCATGATGCACTGCTTTATTATTCTGCACAAGGGGCACTTCACATGCGGAATGGGTTCTCTTTGATATCGACAGCAGCTTGAGGGAGAGAGTGCACTCAAAAACAGGCGCGGGCGAATTTATTCTGGGGGAAAAAAACAGATAGTTGTGTACTTCCCTGGCAGTGGTTGCCGCACATGCGAAGAGCCAACCGCTTTGATGCTCCAGCGGTGACACTCCACACGCTAATGAAATATGGTAATTACAGCCACATAAAAGCCCTCCTAGACAGAGCTGGAGAAAGGGTATAAAAAACAACAAATATGACTTTATCCAAAGATACCCACTGTGATTAATTCTCCTTTTCATAAACATATATTTTATGCTGTTCACTTGCTACAAAGCAGCGTGGGCCATCAGTTGACCCAGGAACTGGCGAGGGGGAAAGGTCCGCTGATTAAGAACCCCATTGTTCCCTTTCAATAGAAGGCCCTGTCTGTTGGAGAACACAGGGTGGAGGAGTGTGAAAAAAAAGACCTCCAAAAAAAGAGTGCTTTATGTGCTGTGCTCTGCTGCTCTAACTTAGGCCCTTTTCTTCGCAGCAGCAGATATTTTTTCCTGATTTGAAATTCACCCAATCTGGACTGAAAAACTAGCTCCACAGCACAAACACTTGGCTCTATCGAACGCCTCAGATGTCCCATTTGTGGAAAAACTGGTAACTTGATTGTGGGAGGTATGAGATTTAAAGGAAAGTATTATGTTTAAAGTTTACACAATGGAAATTTGAGCAATAGGCCTGCATTTTCCACTCAATCCGCAACAGTGCCAGATATTACACAGAGAAACAAATCAAAGTTCACAAGGCAAGGACCATAGCTTGATATATTGTCAGTTCCTTTTTTGAAAACGGAAATGGTTGCATGATTGTGCTGGAAGCTGGTGAGTGGGGCAGATTTGGACGGATGGTAAATTTGGCAGTGGGTTTGTTGGAGATGAGTATGGGACAATTTGGCTTTGGAGGCACAGTAGTCTCTCTACAGATAAAGACAGAGACACCCCATGAGACAGAAACAGAAGAGAGGATTGGGGAGCAGAAGGAGAGATGACGTGGATTGAGCACAACATGGCAGGGAGCAGATCCTGTCAGTATAAACTATATCTTACTGGAGGCTAAAAGGAGTTAGCAAGGCCCAAGTAAGTGTGTTTCAGCTGTTATTATAAAACATTTTTTGCAACCATGAACAGTGGATACTAAAGCTCGGATATTATAAAACATGTGTAGTTGCCAAGTTTCATAAGACAGCGTGAAATCTTAAGACATATTTGTCAGTATTCAGTTGCTGAAATGGGAAAGTAGTGTTTTCTTGGCAAAAGCTGTGATATGTCAATTCAAGTCAATTTTATTTATGCAGCCCAATATTATAAAGAACAAATTTCCCTCAAGGGGGTTTATATTATATTGCTAAGTACAATAAAGACAAAACTTGTAGGCACACAATGTCATGCACACAGTGCCACATAGTCCACATAACATATATTTAATCTACAATGAAAAAGGGAAATGCTTGTATACTTGACACATGAAAGTCACAGAGGAGGAGGATGGAGAGAGGGAGAAAGAATGCAAGGGGTGGAGGAGGCCATGTGTTTGACCATCAGTGTTTGCTCACGGTCAGACAGCAAAGCAGCCCCCCCATCCTGTCACACACACACACACACACACTTTCGCCTCGCTGACCCACTCTCCCAAGGGATGGAGACCTCCACCTTTTAGAGGTCAGGGAGAAGGTGGAGGTCAAATGGGCCCTAATAATAGGATGGTATATGTGTGTGTGTTTTGGCGTGTGCACGTGTCTGAATAGGGCTGTGGGGGTCTGACCGGCTAACTGGGGCTAAAAGCTAAGTGAACAAACACACAGCGATGCACTGCGATGATCCACATGAGCACAGAATACACACAAACCCATGCACGCTGTATGCATGCATGCACACTCTTTAAGGTCAGAGCACAGGGTGAGAATGTTAAACGTCCAAGCTGGGGACATCAAATATTTTCCTACCCATCACTATCAGCAAACCACCTGCCTGAAATCTTGAACTGTGTGCGCACGCATGTGTGTTTGTGTGTGTGTGTGTGTGTGTGTGCGTGTGTGTGTGTGCATGGAGGAGAGGGTGGGCGAGCAACATATATAGGCTTAGCTGATGAAACTACTGAGACAACTCAGCTTTATTAGAGCACACACTGAGGCAGACAGACCTAGAGACTGGCGGGCAGACAGACAGATAGGCAGGGTGTGTGTGGGCGCCAGCAGTCGCGGCACAGCAGACAGACAGATGGAGTTTTGGGGGCAGACTGTGGCCTCAGACTCAGATAGGAGCTCATTCCCACCCTCTCTTTCTAAAACCCCCAGCTCTTTTTATCGCTCTCCTCCAGGTGTATCCAGGTAACTCCAAGGCCAGGCCGCTCTTAAAACCACGACAGTCAAGGTAACAGGTAATTGCGGAATGGTACTCGTAAAACAGCCTGTTTGCCTACAGCTGAACTCCGCCCCGGCTTGGTTTAGACGCAAAGCTCGGAGAGGCAGGAAGCGACCGCTCATAGGACGAGGCAGGATGGCGTGGTGTCGCTCTATGTCTTGCCTATTTCCTTTTTTTTTTAACCGCTGCTTTTGACTTCATACCAGCCCTTACTCCTGTTCTTCTGCCTATACTTCCCCTCCTTGTTTCCACTTTTCAACCCTATTATAATTACAGAGCAAATTCTAGTTCTTTTAAATACCCCTGTCAGCTTCTCACTGTCTTTATCTCTCCCTCTCCCCCCTTTGGTGCCAATATTTCTCTGACTTTATGAGTAACTCTGGCTCCCTCCCTCTTTTAATGTTTGATTCCAGGTGATAAGAGAAGACTGAGAGATGAGTCTGACTGCACCGGCTAATGTGGTCAAAGGGCAGAGGCTGTGCTGGGGAGTGAGGGGGCCGGCTGTAGTCAGTCAGTCTAATTCGAGACTGGACCGTGTCAGCTTTTGGACCATGAATTGTGGATGGTGGCCTTTTGCCAAGCTGTCTGTGCTCAAGCCAGGAAAACATACATATTGAAGCAATTGTCCATATCTCGCCTGAAGAGTCATTATCTGACGATCTATCAAGATATTGATCAAGAGTTTGTATATATCTACTGTCACATGTACTTACCCTCTGAACAGCGATAAGATTACTACTTCTCTTTGCACACAGGCCAATAAACACATAAGCGCACCCACCCGTTCACGCACACACACACACACACACACACACACACAAATGCATGCATGTGAACTGCTGGTTCTACTGTATGTGTATTTGTGCAATATACTCAAATAAAAACATTGTCCACAGGCGAGCATGTACAGTACACATGAATGGCTGTGACCTCGCGCGCACACATGTCCTGTACAGTTTACTGTCAAACACAGTCACAGTCCATCTCCTCGCTTTCAACAATCACTTGTTTGTTTCAGAACACACAAACAAACAACACACTCCCCCACATAGTGGTCATTGACACAAACAGCAACTGAACTCTGCTTCGGGCTCCTCTCTGTTGCTCTCTCTTGCCCTCCCCAACCCCTCTCCCTCTTTGTCCCTCTCTCTCTTTCTCCTCAACTCTCGGTTTTCATCTGATTTCATTCCTCGCCCTGCTCTGGCCATTATAAATTCATTGTATGCTGTCGTGGCTGATTGAAGTGATGGGCTGATTCCTCAGAGCTTCCTGCCTGATGGAGGGTGCTATAGCAAATAGCCCAATGGGTCTGTTTAGATAACACTGACCTCTCGCAAACCACCGCCGCCATCTGCTGTGAGTGAGCTTTGTGGGACTCACTGTCATCCCTGAGTGGAAGGATGAACGAAAAAAAATGAAAAATTGATTATTCACAAACGCAGAGACGGTGTTAAAGAAAGAGGGAATATGCTAGAAAGATGAAAAGAAGGAAAAGAGAAAGAAAAATAGGGATGGTGTGGGGTTAGAGAGGGCGAGTAAAGGGGAGATCTCGGGTGGGCAATGATTTGAAGCGTATTGTAACTCCCACCTGCCCTCTCCATGAACAAAAGTGTTAGTCATCATCAGGGTGAATTGTGAGGGGAGACAAGGGGCCGCTTCGTTGGTCCCCCTGATCTGCATTCTGCCCATGGGGTTACCAGGGTAACGAGTACAGTACACCGAGGGGCGGGGGGGGTGAGGGGGGCATGGAGAGGGCACTCACCCTTTTCCTTGGAAATGGATATTCATGCCTTTGTTCTGCAGGGGTTACGATCGTGTTGATTAGGGAAAAAAAAATCTTGTTTAAACAGCCCGCCCTCTCGGCTGGCCTCACACATCATGTGGCCGGCCGGGCTTCACCTGGCCAACAGATCAGCATTCAGACACCAGTGTTCATTGAAAACAGGAGGATAATGGAAAGCAAATTAATAACCACTGAATGCAGTGAAAAAAAAAATCATCAGCCCATTGACCATGTCTGTCTGTCAACCCTCTCTGTATCTGTCTCTGTGCTTCGGTCTGTCCAGAAGTACTCTCTGTTGCTCAAGGATGCCCCAAATATTTCTTCTAAATAATATCTGTTTTCATTTGTTTCTATACATGTGTCATCCTGTAAGTTTGCTCAAGCCCTGTGTGTGCAACATGTATCCGTATCTGTGGCCTTGCATTTAAGTGCTCCACTTTATGATACACACATACTCCGTCTTGAAGTGTGCATTTGAAAATAATGGTCCTTGGCATTATGCAACTCTTTGCACACACTGAGCCTGTTCTAAAAGTTAAGGAGGGCAATATTATGGCTCATCTTTGAAAGCTGGGGGCTGTAAAACATCATTGTAACTCCCTCATGTGACAAGATGTTTTACAATCGCACCATTAAAAGCTATAGAGAGAGCATGGGCCATATAAGCTAAAAGAAGGTAAGCAGCAGCCTGTGTAGGCGGCCTGCTCTCCTTTCTCTCCTGACGCAGCACTGAAAACAGGGCATTCCACACTGCAAGGAGTGCTGCTGCCCTAAGATAATGTTGTTCTTTAATTAAACTATCTCTGCCATGCCTTGTAAAGGAGCGGGGGAGAAGGCACATACGTATGGTAACCTTGGCCAAACAGATAAAAACAATGCGTTGTGAATTGTTTGTCGAGGAGTATAGGTTCTTTGCGTGGTAGCAATGTGTGTGCAGATTAATAATGTCTGTCAGTACACTTTCCAGACAGATCGCCAATTAAAACAACCCTCCGCTCAGTCAACACATGAAACTGACTCTGGCAATCACAGTTATGAATCAACCATCAGAGCTCATTACAGTAATCAGGTGATCAGCCTCTGAAGGAGCTTCAGTTTACGAGATTAAAACCTGGAACAGAATATTGTCCTGAATAAACATTGGGCTTACAGTTCTCACACACACACATACTGTATACGCATTATTATGCTGTGGAGGCCCAAGATAAGCTCCATCACACTCACTCCCCAAATACATGTGTTTTTTAGATATCTTAAATAATATTTTCCCCTTACAGTGAAGGTCTGCTATGTGTCTACAACAAGTTTAGATATATGAGCATAAAGCAAATAAAATATTAGTATAATATTAGCTACTTTTATTTTTATTGAACACGTTGATAAAGTTATTTATTAATATGTCACTCTTGCAGAAATTAATTTAGCCAATAAATCTGTTTCTGAATCAGGCTTATCCACTGACTTGCAATGGCTGAAATATCTGCAATAACAAACAAAAAAAGTGAAATATGTTGAAATATGTAAATGAAATCAGCGGGGGGTTCATTTAATGGCGGAATTCATTACATCTTATAGTAGGAGTTTGTGTCAGGGTGATCGCTTGATACAGTGCAGTAACTTAATCCGGCAGTTTCTGCCGTCTGTAATTTCTCTCAGCTCAAGTAGCGGTAGGTCAGACCGACTACTGCTGAGGAATAATTCCGCTATCTCCATGTTGATCCGCGTCCTGCGGTTTCGTCCACCCGGCCTCAGGCATCTGCTGCCTGACAGAAAGTTGGCGCACAGACCTCAGTCCGATTTAACCTCAGCAACACTGAGACCAAACAAAAAAGAAGGAAAAAGCGCCACTAAAGTGCGGCTTTCTGCCAGGTCTCAAACAACTTCTTGTCAAGTGGTCTATAGTCCGGTATTGTCTGTTGAGGGCAGATACCGAATAACACGTCTCTGAGAATAATCCTGCTACTGTTCATTGAAACCGGGTCGACCCGCTGATACCGCTGATGTAGTTGAGCTGATTCAGGAGGGCTGCTGTGCCTGTGTTTCATCCTGCAGTCGCTAGGAGGAGGTATGAATGAAGACAGCCTCCTCTTCTCTGCAGAGAGGACAGAGAAATGCAAACTCAACTCCAGTGAAATCATTGAGGGTTGAACTATGAACCGAGAGTTGAAAATGACCCAATAAATAGGCACATCAATTGTAAAATGCATAAAAGACAAGCAATAAGTGGTAATGAGAAAGGGACAAGTAGGACACGTAGAAAGAGAGGAATAAAAACATATATATATATATATATATATTTCATATAGGATTATTTAGGGCTGCACAATATGATAAACCATCTTATTGCAATTATTTATGACAGATATTGCAATTGCGATATTCACTTTTAGTGAATGATCACTTTTGCGTCACAAATTTAAGTTTCACTGAAATAAATATTAAAATCATGATGCTGTGACTCTTGTTGGGGTCTGCACCGAGCAAACATGTTTTCTTAAATCTGGAAGAAAAATGTTTAGGCCAGGGCATCTCTTCAGCACCACACTACTTCACTATAATGCTGTTTTGTCAAATAATTTAACTTGTCAAAATAATTTAACTATCAAAAATTTAGATTAACTGTGCAACTTTAGCATTTATATATATACACACAGACACACACACTCACATATCACACCTTTGGCCTCTTCAAGGTTCAACCAGTGAGAAACTCTGTGCGGAAAATAATCCTAATATGGAGAGTGGATTTAAGTAAAATGGGCCGAGAGAAAATGCCATTTACGATTCAAGATTTCCATTTGGCCGCCTGAAAGAGACTTAACGCCAATTGTCCTGCTGGTCATCTCACTCGCTAGAATGCAAATGCGGAGGTCTATAGGGCCTGGTGCGGGAAAGCCATTGATTTGAGATGAATACAGTGGCTACTCTCAGGCCCTTCACAGTTATTAGGACTAATAGAGAAACATAAAATAGTGAGAGAGAGAAGCACAGATCCGCACAAATGCTCTAAATAGCTGGCTACTCCACAGGCCTCTCGGAGAGTTTGGCTTGCAATTTGCATTCCTTTGTGTGACAACTTGTAATCCTCCCCTCAGCATGCCAAGAAACACACAACAGATTTATTGTCCCAGTCAACAAATCGTTTAAGTCATCCCAAACCTATTACAGCCTAATGCAGCCCCCCCCCCATGCACCGCCTCACCTCAGCCACCGGAGGCTTGCAAACACAGACCCTGCACGGCCGGGGCCCCCTCGGCTCCACCGCTTTGTTGCCCCCCCGGTCCATTCAGACTCGATGCACTTCTGGAGGTTTATACTTTCTCTGAGCAGCCCTGGGGGGTTGAGAGGGACAGAAACCGAGCAGGGTTTGAGGCTCAAACAGTTTGGTGTCGGGACAGCGGAGCTAAACGGACGTGAGGTTTCCGCCGCTGCGGGCCCACACACAGCCTGCGCGGAGATTTCACACGTTTAAAGCGCAAGTTTGTGGCAATAAAAACGCATGTTTATTGCTTTAGAATCACTTCGAATCAGCGACATAACATACATAGTTAGGAGTTTATTTTGAACCCTGAAACTAAAAGCCCACTAAAACATAAATTCACATTGGATGTGTTTTCTAAATAAAACATGTTAAACCACACAACAGACATCAGTATTCGATCCAGGCCAGGTACCAAACACCTGTGGGACATCAACTATCGTCTAGAATTACTGGGATCTTTTCCCCTTTTTAGTTAATTTGCGTCGTTGTTGTTTATTTTATTGTTTATTTTCTCGTTCTTGCGACAATTTCCATTTTCAAACATGGGCAGGATCTTAAGTAAATCATCACGCGTCATATTGTTCTTGGACAATATGACCTAAGCATGACAGTTGTTTGCTCCTGTTATTATATTTGATGGAGCGCGACCACATCCTCACGTGCATGTCTGCAGGAAAACCAAAACAACGTTGTATTTTTGTTTGTCTGAGACAGGCGTGGACTGACTGACTGCCGTGTGTTTGCTGTGGGAGGGACACAGACAGGGAGATTGTTTTTTTATGCCCTTTTTAGATAGATGTTTTTATTTTTATTTTTATTTCTTTTCTCTTTTTTCACATTCACACCATCATGTGAGGCAGCAAACAGGCATCTGAACAAACTGTGAATCGAGATGAATCAAACTGAACTGAATTCACATGAATTGAACTGAGAGTAAAAGGCAGATAATGAAAGAGGGAGAGGAGCGACAGAGGAGAGAGAGAGAGAGAGACTGCAGCCCATCTGTGTGTCTCGGCCTAGCACCGCAGGACTCAAACGCGGGGTCAGCCCAGAGAGAAAGAGAGAGGGGGGGGGGCGGTGGAAGAACTCTCCCCCACCAGTCATCTTCCCACAAACACAACGGCCCCTTTGATTCGTTTGTTTGGACACACACATTCATGTCTAATTGTTGTTTTTCTTTTTTAGTGTACCCCACAAGGCGCACATGCATCATGCAGGACAGGCAGCGCATATGGCATCGGTACTCCTCTAAAACCACACTAAACAGCTCTGCACAGGGCCAGCGTTTCCCATTGCATGCAGAGCAGCAGGCTCGGGCTTGTGGCCCAACAAGCGTCATTCTTTCTCTATGGAGATCAACACAGCCATAATTATAACGGAAGTCAATGTCCGTTTTAGCATCAATGAAGAATAATCCTAAAAATATAATGCTGCATCCTCGCAGGCTGCTTGTAAAGTCATCTCATCCACTCAAAAATGTTTTTGTTAAAATATTGGAACAATGGCAAAAGCAGCTGATTTCGTTTTTATGATTTGCAAATAGACTTGTTTTGGTTTATTTTGTGCAAAATTAGGGCAATTTTCTTGACACTAATGAGAACTTATCTGCCAAATTCTACCTTTGTCCAAGTGAAGTTTAACTGAAGAAAGTGGGAGTATCCCCACACTCCAGTTTTCACTCAAGAAAAGTTTAGGGCCAAACGACTGACACTTATAATGATCCGGCCATTACTGTGATAACACGCGAGAAACTGCATGTAAATTACAATCTTTAATTGTCTGCTTGCTGCCAGGCTGCACCGACCAGCAGCCCCCGTTCATTTGTCATAACTTCACTCCCGCATTCAGCATTTCTCCTGCCAACAAAGGCTGATCTGACTATTTAACATCCATTTCAAGGTCCAGCAGAGGCCGGATTTCATTCCTCTTTTTTTTTTTTAATTCTGCCCTAATCCGTCTTTATCCTTATTTAAACGCCATTCATTGTAATACAGAAAATACGACATTATGCAGGTGAATGAAGGGGTTAAGAAAACAATTCTCCATCATTGAAACCTGCATCATGCAGTCAAAGCTGAAACACATGTTCCTCATTTCCATACAGTCCGCTGCTGTGTGTTGTGATTCATAATGCAACTCCTGGGCCACCAAATAACATAATCTATTACATAATTCTTAAGGACGTTTAAAATATCTAAATTTTGTTAACTTTTTGCTTGAGATAATTGCTTTAAATAATACAATTCAGATCCAAATGGTCTATTCAATGAGCTGAATATTTTTTCTTTAAATACATTTATTTATTACATAAAACATGAATAAAATGGTGCTAATAAACCAAATACATGAGCTTATAGTGGGTCTAAAATATAATAACAAAAACAACAATAAAAAAATTTGGTGGCTTTTGTCTAATTGTTAAAAAAAGAAAAAATTTCAGCACCCCTATACCAGAGGAAAAAAAACACCTCAGAGGCAACACATTTTGCAAATGTTACAGAATGAGTTACATGACAGTGCAGCTGTGGTCTGTTGAAGTGGCGCACTGGCATTCATTTATTTTGTCAAATTTAATTTTCTCTCAGAGTGCGTCAGGGCCAATGAAGTCTGTATTTGGAGGATGTTTGTAGTTGTGCTTGGCAGAGAAAGCTGGCTTGTTTCAAGATTGCACAACCTTGTGTTTCAAAGACTAGTTTTATTAAATTTTTTAATATAATATCTTGGTTCCTGAGCTTGGCAGAATTCCCACAATGTGGCAAAAGTTTCTATAAATACCCCAGTCTATACAGACCAATATTTATTACAGTGACATATTCAAATTCACAACAGTTTTGTTGCAGAGTCTATTTGGTTTGTGGGATATTATATTAACAACACAAAAAAGTGCCTTTTATGCTGTTATTCTTGTGTAAAATTATTTGTATTATATTAATTAATTTTTATTTATCTATTTAAAGTCAAATGTATTAAAACAAAATATTTCGAAATCATTTGAAACATAAATTTTGCCCCCATACTTCTCAAATCAATATGATCAGAAAGCAAATTAAAGTAGCAAGAAGTCAGAACGAAAGCGTCTTATCTGGAAAAACTGAGGGCCTAAAAATTAAATATGTCTCCCTCAAGGCAAATGTGAAGGCAGAATGACCTAAGCGACATGAATTTCGTCTGAATACATTTGTCTGGCCACACAGCTCTTTTCACACATGCCCTTGGTTAGGTCGTCTCCTTTCTGCGAGACTTCCCACAGAATCTCAGCGTAACTCAATCTGTCGACAATCAATACGCTGCCCAGAGCCTATTGAATAAATACATGATTCAATTAGTTGGAAAGCTCAGCTGCATGCACCCCCTATTTTTTTTTTTTTTTTCATCTCATCAGAGGAGGAAATCTAATGCAGAAACTGAGTCAGATTTGGCATAGTCTCAGTGGTGTGCCAAGAGTAACAGAAGGAAATTAATTCGGAAAGAAAATTCACTTTTAGTGCACCTTTGGCACTACTTTGCAACACTAACTTCCATAAACATTTACAAAGAACGTGTTGCTGCCAGAGAAGTATACGAACGCGTCTAACCCAGTGTGGTGGCAGAGAAGCAGGTGCTTTTCTTCGTTGTTGGATGATCCCATCATGAGCTTAAGGACACCGTCATCCCCCCATTCTGCAGCCCTGCTTCACCTCCTCTCTCTTCTGGACGGAATGCTGCTCGCTCCTCCCTCCTCCTCCTCTTCTTCTTGGGCCTTTGATCAAAGCTGGCCTCTCTGCCACAGCAGCCCATCAGGGGGCTCCTCACCCTCACCTACAACAACACTGCCTGCTGAGCGTCCCTCTCTGATGCACACACATGGGTGCAAACACACACGGGGGCTAATGCCGGAACCCACACACAGCTGAAGCCCACCACAAGTCCCCCCAAAAATGATTAATTTCTAAAGAAAAAGAGCAAAAGGGATGTTGTAAATTCAAGAAATGTGAATTGTTTTCCCACACGTGTGAGTTAACTACAGAGGAGAAACAAGCATGCGTGAGAGAGACTGAGAGGTGTGTGTGTGTTTCTCTGTGTTTGTGTGGGTATGTCAGTGTCCTGAGGTTTGCACATACGTTCACAAATTCACACAAGTTCATATGTGTTTTTGCAAAGTGAAAGAGACAGGGAATGTTATCCAGAGTACATGCTATCCCTCGACTGAGCAAACACATTATGCGCTGGGAGCTGCATTTTCCACATACAAACAGACACCAGAACAAACAAGCACCACAGCTTGCTTACATATGTAGGACTGCACTTAGTTCCACCTGTAAGCTTTTATCTGAAGGCCTGGTGCCCAAGTTACTTCCTCTTCTGTACTTGACCTCAAAACTCCTCTCATTTGGCATGTGTACCCCCAATTACAGACACAAGAAACACTTTGGTCTGCCTTCCAGAGGCACTGGGAGCCATCCAGTACAGAATTTTCATAAACTCTTTTGTTTTACTCATCGTGGCGGTAAATGTTTGTTGACTTCTTTTCTTTGTCTTTCTTGATGGAGTGTTATTGGTTTCTCTTCTGAAAATCCACTGTTGTTCTCCAGAACTGGAAGTAATCCTGTTGAAACATCTGGTGATGACTCAGGCTGCATATCAGATACACATCACATGTGATTCATTATCCTGAGGTTGGCCTGTCCCGGGCAAATTGGACTTTGTATATTTTCAGACAGTCCCATACATATACATGGGACCCGGCTGTGATGACACATCGGCTCGATGAAAGTGTTTCCAGTGTTTGTGTCCCAGTTCAAAGGGGTTGATGGGTACCTCCACTGGTGATGTGACACAGGAAGCACCTTGGGCCAATCCTCTCCACCCTCACCTGCGCCCCCAGGCGCCCCCGTCACCCTGTTATCCCCCCTACCTACCCCACTATGCTGGGGTCAATTAACTAATTAAGTGCCAATTAAAGTATGAACTGCTTCCCAGAGGTTGTGAGTTAGCAATAGGGTGGAACGTGGAGCAAGTGGCCAGAGGGGTGAAACTAGAACATGTTCAAAAGGGTTTTATTTTCTAAAAGACAATGACAAAGAAGAAGGTTGGCCACTGCGGGGAGAGTGGATGACTTCAGTATATTTTACATGCCGTCACTGCATGGTAGGGTAAGGTCTCTGGAAATAAAACCCAGATCTTTTCCAACCAAGAATTGTGCTTTTTTTATTTTTTGTGACTGATTTATATTGAATTGCTCAATCTGTAAATAAATAAATGAGGTATTATTGCAATTTTGTTAAATGGTTGTATTATATTTGACTACACAATATGACTTTGGTGTTATAATTGTTAAACCAGATTTTTTCTATCCACCTGCCACAGATGGATAAAATAAACACTGCTTGGTGCTCATATATCTGTCTACATGGATAAATAGTTTAATCATGCAGGTGCTAGGGTGGGTGGAGGTTATCGCATCAGACAGTGCCAACGGGTTTAGACAGTCTCTGAAAGTCAAGGAAGTATACTCGCCTTCTTAATACCATCTGAGTTATTCTGACTGGGTAAACCCAGCCCACCTGCCACTTCACGCAGGTTAAAATACGCAATAAGAATTATTTCTGAATGTTTGACCCAAGTCTGGCTGTGTTATCCCTCACATAGACACAACTACTGTTAACACCTCCAGCTCTGTGCTGAATACAGTGTTCTCTCTGTGTGTGAATTTTTTTTCTCCCATGAACCCCTGCCGCTTGCCTGGACTGTGCTTAAACCTTCAACGGTCAGAGTTGAAGGGGGAACAGAGAGTCAATGAGGTAAAAGGCATGAAGGGAGACATCTATACCTCTTCAGAGGGGTGAATGTACAGGACGAAGGGCGGATACATAAGTAGCAGTGCATGTCCATGTAAAGCTCAAATGTCTCCCTTGTAGAGCTGAGGTCAATTTGCTCTCAGTTTACTCAGTTTAACATGTAATTCAAAACCACAATTCATTAAATGATAAAATACACTTAATCCCGAATCACTTCCTTATAGGTTATTGCAGCAATTTTATGGTTATTTTCAACTTTTATTTTCACAAAAATCTACTTGGTAGGTTGACTTAGAAGTACATTTAACTTTGCTGCTTTGCAAAGGGGATACTGCCCCTGGAAAATGATTTCCTGTTTGCAAGACTCAGGCCCAAATCCCGTCTGTTACCTATACGTCCCTCAGAGCAGCTGCGATCCAACTTCACTCCCATGCCTGCTCCCAGCGAGCTTGGGTTCGGGGTTAGCCTTGGCCCTGCTCGCTCCCCACAGGCCCAGTTGTTGGACGTTTTTTCCTCCACATTTAGGACCAACAGGCTGTGTCCCTAGCTCCCCCTCACACTGTGTTTACCCAGGCCGGACGCCACCTCCCTTTCAGCAGGTTCACATGGAGTTCTGGGGTTTCAATTGGCCAAGTGACGCCTGTGTCAAGAAATCACATCATCATGACACGGCAGAGAGGGTAGCGAGAAGCAACATCACCGCTGTCGTAAAAAATTCAGCGAGGCAGCTAAATGCAGACCGCTCTCAACTTTCCATTCAGCGGGCAAACTTCAGCTTTGCAGCTTCACAGGAGACGGGTGGGAGGAATGCAGGGAAGGAGGGCAGCCAGCGAGAACAGGGCAGATGAAACGGATCAGAGTAAAAATATTGTCGGAGATTGTGATGACTAAATGATGTAATTCTTGCTGAGTGAGTAGGTTAAGCTTTAAGATGTAATCTATCTCACCTTTTAGGCATTTCAGTGAGACAGAGGATAATTAATGTGAGGCAAAAGTTTTCATAAGCTCTGTGGCTTCCAAGGCATTCATACAAATGTTATGTGAGACAGGAGGAGAGGGGAAAAAGACACCATGGGAGTGAAGGCGGCGAGGAGGAGTGACACAGAAAGGAGGAAGACAAGGAGTCGGGTGGAATGTGCAAGAAAACAAGAGACAAACAATCCCAACACAAGTGACTGCAACTGTTGGGCATTATCATCCTTTTGCATGGCCAGAAATCCCTGCAATGCACAGGCACATACATGCACACACACAAATGGACAATCCAGGGAATGCTGACAACAACTGCTCCTTATGCGCCTTCAGTGTTGAGAGGGAATTTAAGGAATGGTACCGTTAGGAATTTCAGATATCTAAAGCAATCTTTCACTTTCCTCCTAGGGAAGGAATTTAAGCTCTCACTGTTTTGTGAAAGCACCAAACATCTGAGACTCATTCATCAACTAACACTGCTTGTGTGCTATCCCGAAACAATGCTGCGACTAAACTAAAAAACAAGAACAAATGCTTCTGTTCTATATGCGGGAATACATCAGGTCGCAGGTTAACACTTAAACCAGCAGCCTTTTATGAAATATTACTCTCCTACCTCCAACCCCACTCGCTCTCCCTCTCTCTGTCTCTCTATCTCTCATCTCTCCTTTGCTGAATGTTTCTTCTGGCACTCAGATCCCCTGTCTGTGTGCATCAACAAACACAAGAGGAGGAACCAGCAACTGTATTAACAGATGGCCAGAGTCAATAAAACACACACAAATCAAGTGCTGGACACATCTGTTGTACGTAGAGTCTGACTAATCTTTCTGTGTGGTTCGACGGGAGTGATGGAATCACAGCAGCTCGGCCAGATTAGGGGGGACAGGGCAGATCACCCAGGGGACCGCAGGCAGCTTTGTAATGGATCGTAGAATGGAGATAAAGCCTGATAGGGGCCAGGGGGGACATGTTTAGTCAGATAAAGTCAGTAGCATGGATAAGAGCCAGAAATAAATGTCCTATCACGTGTCCATTAGCGTACTGTTGAGAGATGGGGTTTTTTTTGTGTTTATTGAGCCAATATCTAAGTCACATTGTATTTTTTAAAGGACAACAGCAACACAGAAAGTTATACACATCCTTTATCAACACATGGAATTTTCTGGAAATGTATTAATTGTAATCAATTCAGTACAATTCACTAAGTATAAATAAGATATTTCATCCATCTGATGCAGTAGCCATGTTAAAAAAAACATTGTATTAAGATTTCCCCATTCTGCTATACCACAAAATATAAAAAATGGCAAATTGTCTCAGCAAAAAAATCACATCACCAAAATCTACATAAAACACAAAATACTTGAATATGTGCAACCAGTTTGATGCACATTTCAATTTCTAGTGTAGCTAGTGTATCCTTAAAAAACCCAACAAACTTCAAGTGGCAGAGCAATTAGGCTCAAACTGTCCTAATGAACATGTCAAGTTTGTTGAACTATTTGGGACAACTAACTCACTAACTGCGTGATACCGTGAAGTTTCTAGCTGCTGGTTGCAGCAAATAAAATATACATGAAAGACAGTGATTGAGAGAGAGAGAGAGAGAGAGAGAGAGAGAGAGAGAGATGAAGCAGGACAGAGAAATAGCATAAGGAAAAGCATAGAGGGACAATTATTACAAGAATAAAACATTAATACAATCTTGATGAAAGTACAGACAGTTGTTTCAAAATCATTGAGTCACAAATTTCTTGCATTTCACACTTATGTGTTTAAAACCTGTGTAAAAAAAGAAAAAAAAATCCAAATTGGTCTATCTTCTTCTTTAAAACATTAGTAATAAAATATATAATATAACATAAGTTATTGTTGTATGCATTTTGTATGAATTTCATTAACACCATCAGGGTTTAGATTATTCTTTGAGAAGGCTGATAATTGAATCAGTTAATGTGTCCTCTTAATGCAATGCACAACCACCAACATCCACTCCAGCAGCCTCTTGCGTCACTGGAAAGTCAAACATTACCAGTGAGATTTAATTGGGAATAAGCCATTATGAAAAGGCCAGCGCTGCTGCAACTGGAGAGATGTGACAGTGCGTGGAGAGGCCGGCCCGCTGCTGCCGGTGATTAGAGGCAAGGTTAATGCTGTACAATGTTAATCCTCCATTTGTCTGAAAACATCTCAAACAAAAATGTACAGCAAAAACGGAATACAAGTGAGCCGGCTGAAAAATAATGAATACTGGAAAAAAAAAAAAAGCCCCAAACATCAAACAGATGTAATCAGATGGGGTCGATAAGCATTCGGGCTCGGTTAATTCCCAACAAATTATCTAATCCAGATGTTGCACTCTTAGTGTAAACACAGTGCCCTGCAGAATCATAAAACAAATAAGCATGAAAAAGGTTTAAAGTTTCAAACAGAGCCTAACCCCGGACCGAGACCTTTCCACTGCAAAAAAAAAAAAAAGAAAAAGAAAGAAAAGAAAAATCCACACCACACACTCCCCCTTTGCTGCCTTCTTGAAACAGGAAAATGTAAATATGGTAATATTTAGCACGTGTTTTAAAACAGATCGGTTTTCTCAGGCAGGGGGAAGCAGAGAGGGAGAGACAGAGAGAGACAGAGAGAGAGAGAGAGAGAGAGAGAGAGAGAGAGAGAGAGAGAGAGGGAGAGAGAGGCAGGGAGGGAAAAGAAATGAAAAAACTGGCCCACACACGATAGAAGGCCTCCCCAGATTTGTGTGTGTGTTCCAGTCTGTGCGATGTGGACAGGCTGTGGCTTCCTCTGTTTGCACACAGTTCCACCAAGAGCTCTGGCCCGGTGCTGATGGCCTTGACACACTCCAAAACACCAAACTGGATCTGTCCCACTGTGAGTCTAGAGAGAGTCAACAACAACTTAACAATAGAAAAACACCACTCCAACGGGTCATATCATCCATCTGTACGCCACAGCCATTTTTCATGGAGGGATAACAGGAGGTGGAAGATAAAAAAGGAGGAGAGAGAGAGGGGGAGAGAGAGAGAGAGAGAGAGAGAGAGAGAGAGAGAGAGAGAGTGGAGGGAGGAGCAGAAATGGAAACATATGGATGTGTTTAAGGACCACCAGGGAAGGGAAACTTGTGCATTTTCGCATAAACCCCGATAAACTCCAAATATGTAATTACACGGGGTTTAGGGCTTGTCTGTTGCCGATTCATTCAGGAATTTCTGGTTACGTCTCTCTGAGAGTTCGGGTGTAACAGGGCTCTTTATCGTTCTCAAGTGGCGGATCTGCTCGGCTTTAGCGTGGCCAAGCCTTCCACACACACTCAGCCCTGGACCTGCTCAGTGTGAGAGTGCCATTGTCCCCCCCCCCACCTATTTAACAAGGCGGTGTGTGAAAGAAGAAAGCAGTCAAAAGAAATACCTCCAACTACATAAAAAAGGCAAAGGAGTAGGACCCTCGTAAAAAATACCTGCAGCACGTTTAAAGGTTTCATCACGTCGCAATATTTATAGTTCTTCAATTCCTTGTCAGTGTTTGTAGCCAATTTGTTGTGCTCCAATAAATAGACTGGCCTATTTATCAGCAGACCACATGGCAGCCATTTATGGAGCCTAACAAGAGGCAGATGTGTTTTGTATATGTTTTCACATGCAGGTTTGACGCGCTGACAGGGCCAAGACAGACAGCTGAGATGTACAACCCCTGTCCTGACTGCAGTATCGGCTGTAAACATCAGCTCTGATTAGACCGTGGAAAACACAAACACGGCTCTCTGGCCATCCCTGAGCCTTATTTGTCTTCCCATGACAAAGGTCTTTGATTCATACACCGGCTGCAAGACGTGCTCTGAGTGAGTGTGCACCTTCTCTGCTGCCTGTGAGGCCTGTGCACGTGTGTGTCTATGCGTGTGTGATGTCTATCCTGAGCGTAAACACAAACTGTGCCTTGTGTGTGTGTGTGTGTGTGTGTGTACATTTAAAAGTGTCTATTTCTTTGTACTACCTTGTGTTGTGTGTGCGTGTTACGTGTGTGTGTGTGTCTGAGTGTTGCCAATTACCCCAGCTATAAATACAAGATCCCCATCCGTCACTGAGTTTCTGGGTGGCTGCAGCGCCGCCATAATTGGTTTCAGATGGTCACCCAGATCTTTCTCTCTCTGCTGCAGCGCCATCACACTGCCTGTGTGTGAGAGAAAGCCACAGGAGAGAGCGAGGTGGAGAGAGGGAAAAAAAGATGAGTGACAGGAGCGAATAAATACAGAGAGAGCACAGGAATAAACAAGCAGACACTAAATGTTTCTTTTGTCCTGAAATTTTCCTCAGCCTGCGAGTGGTGAGCTGGGAGGGAAAGGAGAATTTGACTTGTTAACTCAATAAGTGCTCATGGTTTTGTAACCGGTGTTTTCATTTTGATGTGATTTATTAAAATCAGATGAGGTTTGGGAGACAGGATATTTGGGTCAGATGTGATATAAATGTTTTTCATACTTGTTATCCATTATGAATGTATGTGGAAATAGAAAATCACATATTTTCTGCTCACGCCAGATTGGCATGAACACGAAAATGTCATAAAAATGTCATGATTATAAAATATAATTTGATAGCTTTTAAATTACTGTAACAGTATATATTACCACTGTGTAGCGATAATAATTGTTACACAGTACCAATAAAATATAGTGCTAATATAGTTTCTTAATGAGGCTCTAATCTATTCATTCAGTTATAATGGCATGGCTCAATGGTATTTATCTGATGTGATGCTACTTAAGGATTTAGTTGAACTAGGCTTAAGTGCTGTTTCTCTATCTGGTCCCAGAGGACACTTGATCAATGGACATATTAACAATAAATTAGCAGACTGGGTTTATCGATTCACAGAGCAGAGGACACTGTGACTCAGTGACAGCTGTTGAGTAGCTCAGTCTGAAAAGGTTGGATCAAAGAGGAATTACAAGCAACCAGAGCCATGAATTGTGCCTCTAAATTCAAAGCATTATTGGCAGAAACATAGGCTAAGTTAGGCTAATGCTGTGGCAAATAGAAAAAGGAAGGGAGCGTGTGACCTTCAATTGGCAATTAAATAACATTCACCATTACAAAATAAAAATCTATTTAATAAAAGCAAATACATTTTCAATGAGGCTGTCTTTCTTTATTTCTTCATCTTTATTTGTCTAAGGGCCCACACACTACTGAGCACATAATATTATCAGTAACAATATGCACTTAAAAGATAGGAAAACCCATTTCCACCTAAGAGCACATTTTAAAAGTACTACTTTTCAGCCTATTTATTAAGAAAAAGATTAATAGAAGATGTTAGGTTCTTCCCTATAATACACCTGCCTTAATGTTCATTCACAGCAGACTGGTTCCACCCTTAACAAACCCCGACTTTGTAGACTACAGAACCCTCTATGGGAAAACCACGTCCAAATAGAAAATGTGAGAAAATTACCTTCATTACGAACTTTCACGTCTACACATTTTCACACGCAAATTTTCACCCTACCACAGTCCTCTCCTCACTGCTCAGCATCTGTGTTGGCCTAGGCTACCTGCGTGTTTTCATCATGGCCGTGGGAAAACGGAGAGAAGAGGAGAAGTAGTGTTTTTTTTTCTCTCTCTCTCTCTCTCTCTCTCTCTCTCTCTCTGTCTCTCTCTCTCTCTTTCCCTCTATGGTTCCTGTTAATGTGGAGGCGGCTCACCAATTATTACAGACGTTTTCTAGCCGGTGAAGCCAAGAGCATGCGGACACGCAGGAATCCTCAACCGCTATAAATCCATTAAATCCCTCTCATTAGAGCACGAGCCTCGTTGCTGCGAGGCGGGACGCGGAGCAGGGGCGCGTGCTGTTTCTCACACCGGGTGTCGCCCTGCCCTCGCTCGCTCCCCTCATTACCGGCTTGCTGTGGCTCTAATTGCCTCATTTTGTTGACAACGAAAACAACAACACGACACAACACAACACACGCTACGCTCATTTCAACGCCAGAGTAACTGCAGCTGGAACCGACCCATCAAAAGTCTAAAAGTAGAAAGAGGACACAGAAACAGGTAAAAGACCTGCCTTTAAATGTTATTTAAGTATTAGGTTATTTAAGGTATTATCTGCGATGTATGTACTGAATCAACAGTAAAAGTCAACCTTGTCAGTAAAAAAAATAATTTTACATATTATGTAATTATATAAAAAAGCAAAATTACTGTTGTAATTGGCCCAGGTGCTAATTCTCAATTACTTTTACACCTTTAGCTAGTTTAATCTATATAAAGTTATACTAATTTAATTAATTTAATTTGTTAAGTAGCTCTGGCAGTCAAATTAATGTAAAGTAGTAAAAAGTAATATTTCCAAAATGTCCCTCTAATGCAGTATAATTATAAAGAGGTATGCAATGGAAATAGTCCAGTCAAGTGCAAGTAATTCTACTTAAATACATTCCACCGCTAGTAACAGAAAGGGGAAGCAGTGTTTAATAAAAAAGACTGGGTAAACTATGATCTCTCCCCGTAGGCACTGTCAAAAATCCAACCTCATTTCTGTACCACTATATCCCAGCATGCATTGGGGGAGACTTAAAGAACAGCCTGGGCAGGTCACCAGTGTATCACAGGGTTAACTTTTACTTACATAAACAAGAATTGATTTTATTCTAAGATAAACACAGCAGTTGTTAATTTGATAAATATTGGACCTATCCAACTGTGGGCTAGAAGACGCATTCAGGGGACCTATAACTGAAGGTATTTCTTTACAAGCAGCAATCATAGTAAGGTCCAATTCAGTGGAAAGCTATTTTACAGTATTATTCTATTTCCTATAATATAGTATGACACGCTCTTATTTTTTATTGTTCAACTGGAAAGCAAGTGAAAAAGGAAGCTAAAATAACAAACCCCATATTTTTTGCCAGGGCAAATTTATTGCAATCCAAAACATCCACAGGATCGGTGCTCCGTTTTAAATAGGAAAAGTAAGTTGTTTCTATAATACAGTGCAGCCCCAAAATTGATTTATACACAGGTCCATAAATCACTGTGACATTTTCAACTGTGTCAGCTGAATCCTGTTTTTCACGGTGTACTCTACACTGTCTGTCAACAAGTGATACGTCTGTGTCAGAGGGGATTAAGACATCGGAGCCATGCAAGTTGGTCTTCAGAGTGAATATTTGGATTTTTTTTTTTATTTAACAACTGGAGGAGGTGGAGAAAAAGTGTAGACTTCAGACAGCAGGAGTTCAAGTGGAGGAGGGTGCGAGAGGAGAAATAACCTACGTGAGTGAGAAAGACGCTGCTGGAAGATGGAGAGGCCGGTGCAGGAAAGTGAAAGGAGGAAGACAGGGAGGTGAAGGAGAGGACAGCAGGCACTCATCAGGAGGAGAGCCGAGAGAGGGGAGCGGAGGCCACAGCGTGGAGAGCGGGCCCTTGTGAAAATGGAGATGTACTAAACCTTTGCTAACCTGGATCGCCCAAGATAAAATATTTATATATGCTATTGTGTGACGGAGCGCTGGGCTGAGTAGAGCCTTAATTTGTTTTTCTCCAGGGCAAATTAATTCCCTCCCCATCATCAGCGCAGTGAACCCGTAGTGATTACTGCCCAGTCTCCCTCTGGCCCCTCCTGCAACAAGCACTTGAGAGATTTTAACGGTCAAAGTCCACCTTACAATTATACTTCATCTACTCCATACATTTCCATAGATTAAAGGTGAAGCAGGAACACTTAAGGGAGATGAACATTGATCCCTCACTGCCTTGTCTCCTCTCATATCTCTTTTCTATATCGCCCCCCCCATCAGTCCTTTCTTTCTTAACCCTCATCTCATTCTCATCTTTGGTTTTGATCATGGAAAAACGGTTCAAAACGACGTATTCACCAATGAAACATAACCGATGCGACAAGTGCAGACAGTCAATTGTTTACCTTTTTATACGTAAGCTACAATATTGCGCCAAGTGGGTATTTATATGGAAAAATGTAGATCATTATTAACAGTGTATATGTACAGCGCATCTTCTCATACATTGAATAGATGTATAAACAGGATCAATAGGGTGGGGACAAGGCAACAACTGTGTATGCTAACCATATGTAAAACGCAGTCAAAGGACGCAAAGTGTGTACAACGTTTGAAGCCCAGCACAGATTGACACTGATTGTCATGCTATTTACAGGCAAATAGCAACACTTGCTCGGCAGTCGACAGGGCATAATCATGTGTGACTAACAGTGATGGAGAGAACGCTACAAAGGGAAGGCGAGATGGTGGAGGTACAGGCTCTTTGTCTCCCCTGCCATCTTCCTCATCTCTGAGTAGCCTGGAGGGGCGAACTGAACGGGAGATGATAAAAAAGATGGAAGCCACTCAAAGTTCAAGGCAGAGGTGCCCTTTCATCTATTTCAAGACAATCACGTTGGGTTCTACATGTACATCACTGCCAACTACCAATCTTTGCTTCCGACTGACGGAGCAAAAGGCAGGAAGAAGTGAAGAGGTGGTGGCGCAACTAACTCCTGCATAATACTTTTTCTCCTCTTCCTTTGGTGGTTTTGGCTTTGGAAAAAGAAGTCAAATATGAGTCACAGGGCACATTGTTGTCATGTAATTTCAACCCTGTCTTGTTTACATTAGATTTGAAACAGTAGAACAGAGTTATGTTATGAGGAAATATTTTACATTATTGCATCTTCCAAAGCACAAAATGCCCTTGCACATTTTCCCTGTAATATCCAATTGTAGCAGCTAAAACATTATTATACATTTTATACACATTTCTTAAGGTTAAGGAAAGACTGCGGTCTTGGTTAAATACAGATTCCACACAGCCTGTGTATTTTAGATAGCAATCATCCCTCACCCCTTGTGTACATATCACATATCTCAAGTTAAGCATCGTGAAGTAATCCTCACTCTTGCACCCATAATACCTCCCATCAGAGAGAAAGGAGGAAGTGGTGATTCAGCAACATGGATTAGTCAGACTGCCCACCAGTCAGTCAGACATCAGGTCAGTCAGGGAGCCAGTAAGTCCACCACAGCCTATGTAGTCATTGTCTTGTCCTTAAGCATTACCTATGCATTTCCTCAGCAGTGGTGGGCCACCGCAGGGAGAAAATTACCAGCGCTAAGCCCAATTTCCTCTCATATGGCAAGTAAGTACAGGGCCAATGGTAAGAGCTGTTTTGATGCTGCTACATGCACCAGAACCACAACTGGAACTGATGGACAATTAACCTTAACTGTAATTAGCCCCAGACAGCACTGCTGCTGAACTGTCATTGGAGAAGCATTGTTGTCCTGTATTACTCATTCAAAGAAAGGCTTTTTCAAAGCACGAAAAGACATTTTATTTTTCAAGTTACATTCGTGTCCTGTCTTTTTATCTTTCAGTCAGCCACCCGGGTTCATCAGATAATCAGCCGACCACCAAGCAAAGAGTCAGCCAGTGCACCAGGCAGGCAGGCAGTCAGTCAGACAGGACACAGAGTTAAATACAAAACTGTTCCTGCCACGCAGTCTGATAACGTATGCATTACACCCTTACAGTCGAGCAGCAGCCTGTGGTTTAATGAACGTAACCAGAGCTCCCTGTTAAACAAACAGGCCGGACCTGTGAAGAGAACCTCCACATTACCCTTTCTTCATCTCTCATTAAAATCGCTTGGACCTACAGAAGGAGCCAGACTCAATGGCCGCCTTCCATTTCTTTAATCTTTCAATTACAGTTACTGTTGCTATTGTGCATATTTTCATAAGGAAACATTAGAAGTTGCTGCTGATGGGTTTATCCCTTTTTGAGAATGTGGATGAATGACCAAACTGATTCATCATGACATCAATACGGAAGGGGAAGACTGTCTGATATAAAGATTACAGATAAATGATATGCATTTCACTTCAGGTCCGTCTGCCTCCTCCTTTAACCCTTCTCTTTTTTTTACCCCTGATGGCCCTTAGAGAAAGTTCAACCTGTTTCTAGTAGAGGACATTGACGCATTTTGGGGCCTTTTAACAAAATAAAAAAAAATAATAAAACAAGAAAGGGGGGGGGTGTTGGAGGAATATATAGAGAGAAAGGGAAAAAGATCCCTGCAAACATACCCTACAGAAAGATCATTTTTAAGTGTTTAAGTAACAGAGGGAAAGAGGAGTGACCGTCTGGCCTGTAAAGTGAAAGTAGGACTCACCATGTCCTCCTTACACGCCCCCCTTACTGTGTGCTTTGCCCCAGCTGCCTATCAAAAACTAATATCCTCAAATTTAACGCTGGTGTTGTCCTTTGAAATTAGAAAGAATCTGTGTCTAATGTAATAAGCCAAACCTGGCTGCTGTGAACTCTAACCTCCTTCCCCTGATTTCCATCTCCCCCCTTTATCCTCCATCCTCCCCAGCAACTCCCTGTCCAGTCGGTGCCGCTAAGACCAAAAGGGAGAACCAGGATTTAGAGACCTACAGTACAAACCCCTTCCCCTTCCCTCCCTTTCCCAATGCACCCCCCCCCCAACCCTGCTGTTTCAATCTCCAGCCATTTTTAAATACAGTAACACAATCTTAGGGAAAGCTGATATAATCTTTTCTAAACTATAAAAGTCAGTCACCCAGAGAAACATCTGCACGGTCAAATTTAAAACAAACTGTCAGGGAGTCCGATGTCCCCATAAAGAGGGAGCAGAGCAGGAGGAGAGGAGGGGAGAGAAGAGAGAGGGGTGAACGGTGGAAAATAGAGAAGGAATGATTTTTAGTAGGGAGTTTTAGTGCTTTCCATTTGGCCTCAACTTAAACACAAATCCCTCAGGCCATCCGGATGCTTGCAGGGTAAAGCTAACTAGAAATGCTACCAGTCTTTTTTATGGCTGTTAGAATTACAAAGTGGTTGTCACCATTTTACTGTCTGTTGACACCAGAGACAGCCCAATATGTGACAGTCTTCATAGTTGATATCTTAACAGGCTTACATCAGGGCAAAATACATGATTGGATTTGGCTGTGTAATGGTCAGCGGTGAAAGAGCTGGATAGATAGATAGATAGATAGATAGATAGATAGATAGATAGATAGATAGATAGATAGATAGATAGATATTCCTTTATTTGTCCCACAATGGGGAAATTCCAATGTTACAGCAGCAAAGTGGATAGAGAAAAAACTGTATAAAAAAACAGTAAGAGTAGGGAAATAATACAAACACTATGTACAAGAGTAAGAATCCACAACAGTGGGATTTCCACATGATTTTATCTAAGTGGGAGTAAAGAAGGATTATAAGGAAAATTTATCAAAAATGAAAGGTTTTTATATATATATAATTCAATTGCCCAAGTGCATTAGTAAATAGTGCAGACTAATGTCAGGGTTTGAATGAGAGTATGCACATGCAATAATTCTTTCTTGTCTATGTTAAGGACCAAGCAGAGAGACAGAGAAAGCTGGTTTTTGGATTTCAAAAAGGTGTTTATAAAGCCTAATATCACAAATCACAATTTTCCTCACAGGGGCTTTACAATGTGTACAACATTCAACACCTTCTGTCCTTAGAACCTCAGGAAGAGTCATAGAGGAGGGATCCCTCTTCCAGGATGGACGGACATACAATACATGCAGAGTGTTCAGAACACAACCAACAAAATCAATTTATATCCAAACTTTGATCATACAATTTCTGATACATTATTATAAAATATGAAAAATGTGGATCCAGGAAGACACTGAAACAACTTCAAATGTCACCAAATGAGACCTAAAGATGCAAAGCAAAAGTCCTTATTAACTAGATCATTTATAGGTCATAAAAAAGGAACTCGAAATATAGCAATCTGAACAGAATTAAGTGACTTAAACTGACCAAACGGGGGAACATATATACTGGCATAAACAATAACTACAAATAAACACTAGAAAGCCAGTTTAATAGATTTATTAACCTAACCCTAACGCCTAACCCTAACCCTATGCAAAAAATTAACAAAACATCTCTCAAGTAAATTTGAATAATTAACGGCAATATGCACAAACAAAAGTGCCCTCCCTTTTTGTGGCTGGCGTTTGGTACAGTCCAGGGTCCAGTTAGAGGTATTTTAATCTCTCAGCATGTTCCCCGCACCATGCTCCCTATCGTGATTGCTCTCCGACACTTTAGTGGGCACTATGGACCAACCTACAGTAAGCAGTCACTGTAAAAGAAGAAAGCAGGAAAAGCTGAACGTTTGTCAAAGCTTTTACAGTGGCTGTACTTGCTTCCTTGTTCTTCTGGTCTTTAGAAACCTGTTGGTTATTGGCTTGTTTTGAATGAGGCGGATGAGAAAGTGATTGGGATTCCACAGACACAGGCTAATCAACATGGATCCATCCATGGAAGTTTCTCTATCTTAGTCTTATTTAGTGAATATCACTTCACATTACTGATGGGTACAAAAGCGAGAGACCATGTTCTGTCACGCAATATTCCGTCATTCATGCGCCAAATAATCTGGATTGACCATACAACTGTAAAAAAATAGAAATCAGAATGGACATATTGTTATTCATCTCAAGGCCTCAAATGAAAACGGGCCTCTACAGAAGGCATTATCCTGGAGTGAGTATAGCTAAACAATCCAACACACTTCAGTCCAATTCCCATGGGTTTTAGGTTAGAATGCCACTGAAGTACACGTTGAACAGGGGGGCACAGTGCCTGCTCTACTCTGCCCCGTCTGTTTTGAGCTGAGTGTTGGATTGCTTTAATTGATTTAATGGGAGAGCATGGAGTCACAGTGGGAGATGGGGAACACAGGATGCTTTAGGGAAGTCAAGTGTGTTGCACTACCTCAACTCGATCTTAGACAGCCCGTGTCAGCTGGCAGAAACAGACGATAGAAATGATACATATAGGCAAACACAACAGGCAAGCACACACAAGCAGGAAGAGCCACATGCATGAATTTCTCTCTCTCACATATAAACACACACAAATTCACACACACTTGTTCCCAGCCTAGAACACCATGTTCCCTGCTAATGGTTTGAATAACACCCAGAGTGGCGTGACAAGGCCTTAGCGAGATGCGTTTGTGCGTGTGTGTGTGTATTCACACACAGTGTGAGGAACACAGTGGCAGCAGCCCGAGCTAATGCCACCCTGAATGGTGTGTCTAATTACTTGGCCTAGAGATAGCTTTTAGCTAAATCACCCCGCCTTCTGAAGAGCCTGTATCAACAGTGACAAGGGCCTGGACAATTACATTAGCCCTCTCCCCATCCACCAGGTCCAGCACTAACAATCAGTGTGATTTGCAGCCGCTTCATTGTTGTCATCCCTCTCTCCATGACAATGATGTTTTCCCTGCTGGAGAGACAGAGAGAGAAGGATGGAGAGTCAGACAGACACAAGGGAGAGATTGCAAAAGAGAAAAAGGCAACGAGAGAATGTGGAAAAGAGGACAATATGAGAAGAGAGAGAGTTAGAGAGAGAATTGAGAATAGAGAGTTGTCAGTAGAGGGCTTACTTATGTTAATGTTTTCCCTGCTAGTGTGTTGGCAGCAGTAGAGAGCTGGGTAAACCTGGGTGACAGAAGCAAGTGGAGTGAGCTGGTGACTTTAATTGATACTGGAGAGGGGTCTTCTCGCTGGATTGTTCAACAGCCCATAGTGCCAAACACACTCATTCCCTCACACATACACACAAACCACATTACGAGTACAGTAGCCACCCACAGAATGCACAGCCACATGCAAGCCAAAGCTCCAAATCACATTAGAGCCAAAGCAGAAATTTCATTCAGCTCTACTTTGTGGCTCTTGCGTTTGCCAACTATAATGTAAGTAAATGCAGAATAAGGTTCCCAAAGTGGCCCTTTACCTCAGATTTCGTAACATTCCTCCTTTTTATTTTCCCTTTTTTCTCACTTGCACATGACTTGACTTGAAAATGAAGTGAACATAACAGTCTCCAGGGAGTTACTTCATGGTGTCTGAGAAGGAGGTCTGATGGAGCACAGGGAGACACAAAGTTAGAGGATCCAGGGTCAGAAGATGACCTTTGAACTCCCAGCCATTTCTAGAGTACCAGGATATGGGAGGAGAGAGTTGTGGGGAATGCCGCAATACCTCTGAGAGACACTAAACATCAGCAGGAAGTATAAAGAAATGAAAGTGGCAGGAGTTACTATTAGAGGAATAGGAAGCGGAAAACTTTGAAGTTGTAATTCTTAAGATTTCAGTCCTGGCTGATTTCGCAATGCTTGTAGCTTCTTGTTGTTCTTGTTTCAAAGTGATGAAAAAACAAAAACAAAAAAAAACAATGTTTTCTTGTTGTGTAGATGCATTTTTGCTAAACAATCGTTAGCATGAAACTCTGTGCCAAATATATTGTTTCCAGTGAGTTCACAAAAGAGCTTCCTCTCCAACTGGATATTTTTAATGTGAATTACCAGCAGCAACAAAGGTTTGGTTTGCATTAGGACAAAACGGCTGACATGAATGAGATACAATTACAAGTAACTCTGGATTACATGCAGCACCGTTTCCTGTGAATTGAATGCGTGTGAAGGCAATTTGAATTCAGCATAGGAATGGCGGACTCCGTCACTAACAATGAAAACTCCTGTAGAGAGGTAATTACTGAGCGTAAATAGATTGAATGGCTATTTCTAAAAAAGACAGACCTTGAAGAGTATCAAAAACAGGGTTTGATTTCATGAAAATCTTAGGTGTTATAACTTTAAAAGTGGATTGAGAAAGACAGGCTCATAACAATGTAAAAAATTACTCAGCCCCTACAGTCAGACTGCATTTAAGAGAGATTTCACTTTAAGTGGATTGAAGATATAATGAGTGTGACTGCTACAGTCATTAGAAAATGAATATCAATAGCTTAAAGCTATCTTTCAGTTTTCTACAAGTGATGTTTGCATTTTAGGTAAAAGTTCACAATAATGATTGTACAAACGTTGTTTTCAGTAATCTATTCCTCCTTGTCAGTTATATAATACAGAAAGTATGTCATAGTGCTGTGGTAATAAAGAAATCCCCAGACACAGCAGAACAAATGGGAGAAATGTTGTCATGATCTCATGCTGATAAAACTTCTTGAATAAAATTGAAAGTGAATTGAGAAGGAGCGTCAGAGGAATGAGAAGAACCCTGAGTGGGATACGGACACTATGGGGAGCAGAGTGGTGCCAAGTGGGGTTGGATCACTCGACAACAGCCTATCCCACCCTATTACCCTCCGAGCTCCCCCACCTCTACCCTCTCCAAACCTCCCCACCACCACCGCCACCGTGTCCCCCTGCTCTGTGGGGTCACACTACCAGTCGCACTACAGCGACATCATCACTGGCTCTTACTGGGTGAATGGAGAGAGAGAGACAGAGAAAACGAGAGAGAGAGCGGACGGTGGGGTGCTCTTCACATGGAGGGCTTTGCAATCACTGCGCATATTTTATGGGTGCATAGTGTCATTGTAGCAGACGTCTCTGGGTGGCTACCGCTGAGGGGATTATGCTTTGATTTTACTGGAAATCGAACACATATAAAACATGTTTATTAGATGCTGCGTGGCATTTCTTGCATTGAATCTACTTTCCTCCTTCCAGAGGATAATTGGCCCACTGATAGGCGAGGTAACATCATGCTCCAGCAAAGTGGAATTTGTAGCAGGAACATTTTCAGCTCTCTAATAAATTGTGCAAACGTGAGGTTTCAGTGTCTGGCTGTGAGGAACAAAAAGTGAGGGCCTCTTTGATAGAAAGTCTACTCTGTAACAGCATCCAACAATCATTCTGGGAGAAAACCGTTGCAGAAGAGGCAGAAACGCCAATTTTAGTGCCAGTAGTAGCTTCGATATACCTGAATGCAATGGATACTTCTAACTTTTATTGAGAGCAACATGTAAGAAATGTAGGAAAGACAGACTGACAGGGAGTGGGGACAAAATTAAAAGCCAGACAAGGCACGAGATCCCCAAATAACTCCAGGAACGTAATAAAAAAAACATGATATGGGTTAGAATCAGGGTGGGGTCAGGGTGGTGGTTCGGGGGCTAAGAGGACAGGAGAGAGGAGTGAAAAGTGGAGCGCTTTTGGAAGCACCCCCGGCTCTCCTGATGTTAAGGAGGTGCTCCCAGAGGTCCGAGACAACCAGTCAACAACAGGAGCTGCCCCCCCCCTCAGTGCCTCTTCTCCGTGCCACACAAAAGGCTCGTTGGGGGGATAGCAGGGTAGACGGGTCGAGAGAGCGGCATGGCATTTTAATGGTGATGGAGAGAGTGTGAGAGTGAGAGAGGAGAGGAGGTGGTGGGGTTGGATGGTGGTAGAAGCAAAGAGAGGACCCCCCCCCCACTTCTTCTCTCTCTCACACACACACACACACACACACACACACACAAAACAAGTACATACACAAACATGCACATACATGCAAGCACAGCAGCATCATTGTAGGGGCTTTTTATCTGAATGATTGCCCTCAATTAGATCCCTGCTCAGAGTAGGTGAGAACAGACACTATCAGTTGGGGTGGGGTTGTGGGTAGGGGGGGCACAAAGAGAGAGATGGGGAGTCAGGCAGTGAGAAAAACTCTTCCTACTTGTGTCACACTGATGGAAAAGTAGTCAGCTGGTGCAGGGAGAAGAAACTTCCCCCAGTGATTGTGATGATGAGTCTGTAGATAGACAAATATTATTTTATAAAATATATTAAAATATTCTTCTTGCAGCTTTATAAACATGTGAAAAGACCTCCTGTGCTCAAAAATCTTACCAGCACATGAAAAGCAACAACCATTGTCATGATGATACCAAAATAAACACCCTGTGTCTTTATATGCAACTGTTTTTTAAAGCTAATACAAATACTATGCTGAATGCACCTCAACAAAAATCCTCGACTATGGTATTTATATGCGGACTGATGCCTGACTGAAGCAGAGGAGACCGCACTGAGCCAATTGATTATACCTGACTCCAACATGGTGGCACACTGCTACTACATATATGCTAGAAAAGTTTGCTACCCTGCAAGTTTCCCTTTTTGAATAGCCGACCCAAACAACCACTCACCATTCATCAAGATGATAACAGAAATTTACAAATCCTCCAACTCCACAGCACACATCTCAGTTCTCCTCAAACTTAACAAGGATCCTAATCTCTACACAAGCTACTGCCCCTTATCTCTTATCAATACAGAAACTGTGCTGATAGTTATTAATAAGGCACTACCTATGAGATTGGAAAAAGTCATCCATATATAAATTCACCCAGACCAAACAGGTTTCATCAAAGGTAGACGTTCCTCAAACAATACATGGCGCCTTTTCAACCTAATAAATATATATAAAAATACATTCATCATATCATTAGATGCAGAGAAAACCTTTGACCATGTAAACTGGGCCTTTTTATTTACAACACTAAATAGGCTTGGTATTGGAGTCATTTATTAAATGGATTAACCTCAACCTCAACTTTACCCCCCACCCCCCCATGCTTAAATCCAACGATCAGTTAAACCTCTGGAATAATTTACCACTCTCCCTTGTGGGCCGCATTGCAACAATCAAGATGTCAATTTTAACCCGAATCAACCCCCCTTTTCACAACGACCCTGTCCAACCAACACCCAATTGGTTCAATACACTTCTCTACTGGAAAAATAAACAACCTAGAATCAAACTCACAACACTACAGAAAAGCAAACAGCTTGAGGTTTAAATGCCCTAAATTTCCTCCACTATAACGTATTTATAAAATGGATTCACATCCATCCAACATCCACCAAGAGCCAGACCCAAGGCCTCAGAATGCGACAAAACTCTAGCCAAGATTTCCAATTTCTCTAAGCAACAATAAGAAAAAGCATAACTGTAACAAAAACACAACTCTGTTTCCCCAGATCCCCAATTACACACCATGTAAACTCACCCCAATTTGAAATAACCCAGGATTTATATTCAACAAGGCACACCTTCTGTTTTAAATCATGGAATATCAAAGGAATCGCCCACTTAGAACACTTGTTTTAAACAATATCATATTTTATTTATTTATTTATTTATTTATTTATTTATTTATTTATTTATTATACTCCATGATTTAACACAGAGGTTTGATTTTAAAATGCAGACAAAAAATAAAAACATCACAACTAGGGCTGCACAGTTCATCGAAATATTATCGAAAGTGCAATATGCAAATCACAAGAGCTGTAATGTTTTGATGAAGGTAAAATGTGTGACAAAACAGCATTATAATGAAGTACTGTAGTGCTGCAGAATTGCCCTGGTCTACAAATCTTTGTTAATCGTTTGTTTGGTACAGACCCCAAAAATTTCACATCATCATAATTTGAATAGTTTTTGAGAAATTTGGAACTGGGTCCTTATAGATCCAGGTCTTAATTCCCATCCCGACTTAAGCAAAAGCAACCGGACTGAATGTTAAGCATTGTAAGAGGTCCTTGATTTTTAAAAAGGCATCAGTTTACCCAAAACATAAAAGCCAACAAACAAACACATCTTCCCCTATTCCGAAGGGCTTCTGCCCATTAAAATACTTAAATTATCAATGTGCTGAAGTCATAAGATATATGGTTTCAGCACCGCAAGCAAAATGACATTTTCCTACTGGGGGAAAGCAGGTATATCAGAGATGGTTTTCTCAAAACCTTAACAGCTTAATTATATAAATAATAGCAGAAATGAGAATAATGCACCATCTTAACAGTATGAACATGTTTTAGAATGCATTTTAAATCAGTAAATTCAGTCTAACTACTTGCTGTTTGAATCAGATTATCTGTCAGTGGACTAAATGATTTAGCAGAAAATAATAAAAAAGCAGCTTAAAACGATAACATGCTTGAACACCCGCTGTAGATGACTACAGTAGGCGAACTGGCTGCCTGTGCGCTGACTTTTTTTTTTTCATCAGTTTGCAGGCAGACAATAGCTGCACACTATCACACTCACACACACACACACACACACACACACACAGGATACACAACATCCAGCCCTTCCCACTGCGGCCCACCAAAGCCTAGTGTTTATTCTGTTTTGTTTTTAATCACAGTAAGCCTAAACTCTAGATGTAATTTTCCACTCTGCATACACCTAAACACAAACACAGACACATAGAAAGATACACATACACATTCACACACACACACACACACACACACACACACACATACAGTACGGTACACTCAACTCTACAATTACCCCTCAATTAGAGATAATAACATGACCACTTCCTGACCAATCACCTGCCTTGCTATGACTCACACACTCTCTCTCTCTCTCTCTCTCTCTCTCTCTCTCTCTCTCTCTCTCTCTCTCTCTCTCTCTCTCTCTCTCTCTCTCTCACACACACACACACACACACACACACACATACACACACACACACACACACACACAGGGTCAGATGGTTTATAAAGTTAGCGGTGGCTGTAGAAATCATTGGTTATTTTGTCTGACCGCTGTGCTTTGTGATTTTCTCTGCATCAGGCAGGTGGAGCAAAACCTTTCCCTCATTTTATGGAGATAAATGTTAGCTTTCTGTGGTTTCCTGTATATGCTGACTGCTGTAGAGACATTCCCACACATACACACGTATATGCACAATACTGACACATTTCCTGGAAAAACTGAAATAAGCTTTTTTGTCTCTTTGTCTCTGTCATAGATGAGTGAGAGAATATGTCTTTTCCCACCCTGGCTGCCACAACAGGGGTTAGCATACTCTTAAGTCCTTCTCTTTGCTCCAGCCTTTTATTTTTCCAAGCAAAGACATCAGAGCTTCTATACTTAGCACAGCCTTCCTCAGACCACTGAATATAGAGGCTGCTATACCTGGAGGACAGAAATTGGTATTTAATAACTGACCTTACTCCCACTGCAGCCATTTTCAACTTAAGTCATGCTCAGGCTAGGAAACCTGACCCAAGTAAAACCAACATTACAGCTAAAAGATTTACCTGCTATTAAATGATCTAGCAATGCTGTTTCTAAAGAAATAACCCAACGTTTTTAGTGGGGAATGTTAAAATTATGTTTTACCAAATTATGATGTGAAGCATACATCATCGTTCAAAAGTTGGAATTTGCTGGGTGTTTTGGGCCTGGTGGTTCAGACACATATCATGGAGCCATAATGTTTCTGGTTTGGTTCCTGCCAGGGACCTTTACTGCATGTCATGCCTTTCTTTCACTTCCCATGTTTCTTGTGTATAATCAACATAGAAGTAACATCTATGTCAATATCTTAGGTTTTCTGAAGAGAACATAAAAGGATTAAGAGCAACAAAACCTGGAACATTTTACAACATCACCATCATGTGTTGTGCACTGACTAATAAAATGTATGCAACTCACTGAATTAATCATTGTTTATTACATTCTGTGCCACAACATTAATGCAGCGTTGTGGGAATTAAGTCTATATAGGTCCTGTGTAGGTCTATTATTTGTTATTGTCAAGAGACATCTCCTGCTTGCATTGAACATGCAAGTCAATGGAACAAAGAAGAACAACAAAAAATTGCATTGCACTGCTCCGTGTCATATTCGTTTTCTGGCTTTAAGGTAAACCCTGGGCTACAGACTCAACAGTACAATAGAAATTATTTATAAAAGATTAATCTCACTTGGCCAATAGCAATACCTGGCAATACTCCATCTCTGTCACACCTCCCAACTGTCACAGCAGCTACACTCTGCCACTGCGAGCACAGAAGGTAGTCAAGGTGATTCTCAGGCAGGTTATTAGCTCTAATCCTAGGGAATGGTCATGTACAGGCAACAACAGAAATCAAGATAAATATGACAATTATGCACACACACACTAAAAAAAAAAAAAAACAGTATCTCACAAACCATACACATGTAAATGCCTGTTGTGTGACACAATACTGAGACAAATGCTCAAACAGCTCCCCCCTTGTGCTCATAGGATCATATAGTCCCCCTCATACAAAACATTAGCGGATTGACACTATCACACTGACTATCCGGCTGAGCCCCTTTCACACATAATTACAGGCTCTCATTTCCCCCGCCGAGGGAACAGGTGCAGGGGGAGAGGGAGAATAGTTCAGGCCCACTGTCTCCTTGGGCTTAGGGCCTTTTCCTGACTCTGAGAGGCCTGTATTGACAGAGACAGGGGGGGACGCCAACGGCGATAAATCACTGCGAACGTGTAAATGCCACTGCACCACATTCCGTTAAAGAACAGGAGGCCAAACAGCTACAAGTTCCTTTCTCTTTCTGTTTCTGTTGTTTTAGGGACTGCCCCCCTCCTCCTATCCACACACTATCCTCGCCTTTTTTTTTCTCTCTCCCTCCATCTCTCTCCATTTCTTTGCTCCCCCAAGCAGCTAATAGCATAATTTGAGGAAGAATGTTCCTGGAGTTTCCTGTGAATTCTACCATTAGTCATCCAAATGACCTCTCTGTTCCTCCCCTTTCCCTTCCGTGTCACTAGCACAGCGCTGCTATGGAGCAATGGCTGCCTGGGGAGGTGGGAGCTAAATAGGAACCAGAGCTGAGCTGAGTGTGAGTCTGTGTGTGTTTGTATGTGTGTATGTGTGTATGTGTGTGTGTGTGTGTGTGTGTGTGTGTGTGTGCGCAAAATAATGTCTACTTATTGTATTTTTTGACATTTTGTGTTTTCTGTGTTTATCTGAATGTGTTTATAAATGCAGCCATGCCTACAAGTATGAAAATCTGAGTATAATGGATGTGTGGGCATCTGTGGGTGTGCGCGTGTGTGAGCGTGTGTGTGAGAGAGAGAAAGAGAGAGAGAGAGAGAGAGAGAGAGAAAGAGAGAGACAGAGAGACAGAGAGAGAGAGAGAGAGAGAGAGAGAGAGAGAGAGAGAGAGAGAGAGGTGGAAGCTCCCCCACTCAGCGGGGTGCAGAGGTAGGGCCCCAGTACTTACCCCCTGACACTGAGCTGTTAACTGGGGAAAGTAGAAAAGGAGATGTGCACGGTGGAGTGGGTGGAGGGTGTGGGCATGTGGGTGTGTGTCTCATGGTGGGTGTGGAATTAGAGATGTGCAGTGGAGAGGAGGCAACTGAGAGAGAGAAAGAAAGTTTGTGTCACCACTACCATGATAGCTGAAATGAATTGTTTATGTTCCTTTCAGCTCTAATAACCAAAGCAATTATTTGCTTTCACAGCGCAGTTACTACTTTGGCTGCGCGTCTATAGAAGATTTATTTGGATTGATTAGACAACAAGACAGAGAAAGAATGGGGCCACTATGCTGCGCAGTTACGACAATTACACATACATAAACATCATTGTCTGGGATAAGTTGGCCTTTGCTGTGGGGAGTGTGCAATTAGCTTTGGGGGAGTGAAAGCAGGGGTTGTATTCAAAAAGAAAACAGACGTCGACAAATTTAACTCCAGATGATGCAACGTTTGTTGGATCTGGAAATAGATTTGGCAATCTGAAACCAATTATTTACAAAAGGAGATTCGGAGAGATTGAGAGTTAGCTTTATAACAGATGTTTTTGTAACTTGTGATTGACTCTGGATAGGATTATTATTAGCAGCTCCGCTCAGGTTTTTTCAGCATAATCCTCCACGGAACAGGTAATTGGCAGACCTTGTTCCATTACTTCAAAACATTTATGTAAAAAATCATCGGTTCATTGGTTTCATCATGTACCAGACTTCAAAGATGTATAAACCATGTTCATATTGAACCAACACAGGTGATTAAACTTATAGAAATGAGGATTATTCAGGAAATATAGGCAGACAACCATATACAGTACACCAGAACCACCACTCAGCCCCTCAGTGGCCCTAAACCGGGTCTTTACCTATCCATACCCTCCTCCCGTCCTCCATCCCAACACCCTGAGCCCCTGCACCTCCATCCCCCCCCCCCCCCCACATCAAAGGCCATCAATCTCCCACAGTACAGGGGGAAAGGCAAATATTTAGAGAAGGTCTGAGCCCCCATAAATCTGTAGTAGGGAGAGAGAGAGAGAACATGATACCCACCCTACTCCTCCAAACCTCCACCCCCTCCACCATCGCCCAAGTCCCTTAGCAGTCCTATGTCTTAACGGCTAGAGGAAGCCTTGGGAGGCCACAGGAACTGGAGAGGAAAAGAGAAGGAGGTCTGTGGCAACACCAGCGAGGAAGACGACTGAGATTAAGAAGGAAAAAAAAAAAGAGGAGAGAACACCCTCCCACACTCAGTGGAGACATGCACAGTCAGTCAGTTGAACAAAAACACACACTGATACACAAAGAAACAGCTCATACACACATACACAGCATGGACACATGGAGACAGTGGTGGGACTCCTCTTCTTGGCCTTTGATTTAGTACAACTCTCAGTTCCACTCGAGTGAGACTCTAGAATATCAGCGAGTATTTATGTCCTTTTTTCATTTGAAAACAATACGGCTTTCAGTAATAAAGAAAGGAACGCTGCACTGACAGGTCAGGGTTGGGAGGTCACTGGGAGAGTAAATTGGGGGCAGATGAGATCCTGAACAAAGCTAGGCTAGCTCCTACAAAAACTGCCTGGGTAGAGAGAATGGAGGCCGTTGCTCCTGAACAGCTTGAAGGGAGGCTATGCATACGGAGAGACAAGGCTATTAGTCTTCCCTCTGAGAGATGAGGTTTTCAAAAAATCCAGGACAAAGCCATGTGTTTCTAATAGAGGATAAATAACAACAAATGATTTCAAGCATTTGAAGCACTTTCTTTTCTAAATGCCTTTGGTTCAAAGGCAAGCCAAAATCCCGTTTTATGTTGTAAATTATAAAGAAATCTGATGTACACACATATCCTTCACTGTCATAAATACATACATGCAGTCACACACACACACACACAACACATTGTTTTTACTGTATTTTATAAATACAGACAAGACCAAATTAAATAGAAAAATTTATTAATTATTAGTGACACCACACTAAGGTATTCTGCTTGTGCAAAAGGAGACCTGCACACACGTAAGCATAAATACAAACACACACACACACACACACACACACACACACACACACACACACACACACACACACAAAAAGGTGTCCCCTGCAGTCAGCTGTCAGAGCAGTACGAGGGATTTAAGGAGCTTTGCGGGGCTCTCGATGCCCCCACTGACTAAGCGAGAGTCCCGGGGGTGAAGGGCATTGATCCCTGGACAGAGTGTGTGTCCTGCTGCCCTGACAGACTAGTTGATTGACTTTTTAGCCCCAGTGGGAGCCGGCTACAGGCAGATAGAGACACGTAAATGCCTTAACACCAGTGGGCTAGCTATCTAGTAATACATGCACAGTGAGAAAGCAGACGTGTGAGGACATGCATAATTTCTGGGTCAAATGATATGGGCACAAAAGCAAACACATGTAGTAAGATACAGTGTATGCATGCCTCGTGCACACACACACACACACACACACACACACACACACACACACACACACACACACACACACACACACACACACATTAAAACAGTCACCACTGTCACCACCACAGCTGCCATATTCATGAGTGGGATCAGCACTGAGCTGCATTATCATGGCCCAGATCCTGCCTTTGTTCTGGCCTTTGTTGGCTCTCCTGCCTGCCTCTGCCTCCCTCTGACTCTGTCAAATGTCATGTCTCTGCAGACCATGTATTTTGAGCATCAATGTCAATAATTAGACATACAACATTATGGAAGCCTGTGGACCCTTTGCTCACGGACACATACATTTTTTATGTGTGTGGTTTTGTGTTTTGTTTCTACCTTCTTCTCTGCACCTCCCTAAACACAACCTCACATCAATATCACTGGGTTGTTGTTTTTTTTTTAATGGAGGCTTTTATTTTAAAGGATTTACTTTAGATTTTGTTGCTATTTAAAGATACTTTTAAATAGCAACTTTATTCTCACACTATCCTCTTTTTTATTACAATTTCTACATTCCAAAGAAAGCCTGTACTGCATGCAACTAAAGTAATACACTAGTCATGTTGGCATTTATTATTTGTATGACTAAGTGACAAAAGCATAGATTTGACAGCCACGCAGCTGTTTGGCATACATTATCACTACACAGAAACATTTATTTGACATTTAATTCCTTTTTAAAGCCATCAAGTCTGATTAAGTCACCTGGCTTTGATTTCTTGTCTGCTCTGGTGGCCAAACCTAGGCTCATGACTACACTCTGTCACTGCCTCTCCTCTTTTTTCCTATTCGTCCTTCAAACGTACACACACACTAGATGTGCCTGGGGGAGGATAAGGGTTTGGGATGTGCTGGGAATGGGCACCTAATTGCTTCTTACTGATCCAAATAGCACATCAGAGGCAACAGCACTTCAGTGGACCTCCGAAGAGATCCGCTAGGTTGGGCCTGTTCATTACCCTGCTGACCCCCCAGCTCGACCCCTCATACGCACACATATTACACACACACCTCCACCCCTTCACCTACCCCAGCTCATTGTCTCTGGGGTTTAATTGGAGCGATGTTCTCCATTGTGAGCAGGCTCAATGGCAGTGGAGAGCTCCATTGTGGGGCTGAATGAGGGCAGGAGTGTTCATTAGGTGAGTCTCTGAATAAGGTCTTCTGGAGGTAGGCTACTAAGAGCTGGGGGCAGCCGGAGACCTCCGGGGTGGGTAAAACTGCATGCTCTTCTCTCCTCTCCTCCCCTCTCTGTCCTCCCAGCTTCCCTGCTTCTCTCCAGTTGTCTCCTTTCCTCAACAGCCTGACGCTTGGCCCTGAAAGGCAGCGGCTGCGTTTGTTGGAAGGGCAGTCTTTGTCTGCACCAGGAGGATGAATCGTAGGAAAAGAAGAGAAATGGGGATCAAAGACAGACTACAGAAAAGCAAGGACCACCTCCTCTGATGGAGGGAGAAAGAGAACCGATGAGCCTTGGCCTGAGAGAAGTTTCACTATTCCCCAGTCTGCATTTTGGCCCTCACTGGTGGTCCCAACCAAAATACTTAATAAAAACACTACTGTAAAAGTGATACTTCATCGATCCCTGTAGGGAATACTATTTACACTTGCCCTCACCCTTGGAGGTCACAGCACTGGTTCAGCTGTGGAGCAACACCCCCTGCGCTGATATGAGTGCTTCCTCCTTGACATTAGCTTGTAACTGCACAGCCACCCTGCAAATGCTATATAGGCAGGCGGCTTGTGCAGAAGCCAAACTAGTGGGGAAAAAAAACTTGGCAGTGAAGAGAAAAGATCACTGTCTGGGCTGTGATTTAAGTGGCAGGTTATAGAAAAGGGAGAATTTTTATTCCCCAAACATTGATACGCGTGCAAAGTGAGCACTCATCACAGCAGCATCTGGTATTAATGGATATAAAAACTGAGGGAAAGGAAACAGGTGGGCATTTCCGTATGTCTCACTGCTGGAATTGGCAGCATCCACACTATAGCCTGGCCCCCAGCCACATGTATACTGCTACTCTAGACGCAGAACTACGCTGCAGATTACAGGGATTTACCCCTCAACTATATTTCTGTTTTTCTTCAGTTTCCTTTAGGGAGTGGGGCTGTTTGAAATGAAATTGAACTCATTTAAAATCTACTTAAAAGAGAAAACTCTAATCAACTGCATCCTAATTGACTTTAAAATGTTCAATTTGCCGTAGAAAAGTACACACCATTTTGTTTCTGTATGGCCATGAAGTTCAGATGGAAACCTTTTAATGTAGAAATCCAATGCCAACTTTTGCTGTGACTGTTACTTTTCTCTTTCCAGACTGCTGCGCTGAAACATTTAAGCTGCCACGGAGCTGACAGGCTTTGGCAGACCACCATCAGCCAGTCCTCAAGCCCCTGCCAGTGGCTGAGTGCTCTGTTGCGAGCGTGGCGTGCATTCAGACGACGTCTGTGTGACAGACTCGACTTTCACACTGACCAGAGCCCCTTCACCCGTTCCCTGCCCAGTCGCTGATGTCATCATCCCTCTCCGCCGCATACACACAAACATACGCATGAAACGCCTCTGCTCTTCCACTCTCCCTTAGCCACTACCTTCCGCTGTTTACATTTCTCTTACTGCCCAAAAAACAATACCAGACATCTTGTTCACCACACTGAACACACACACACACACACACACACACACACACACACATATATAAACACAAGGCCAAACCTCACGCTTAATGCTAATCTGACATCATCAGAGACGTGTGTAGGGTTACACAGGCTTATGTGTACACACAGAGCCAAGTCTTGGATCTGTGTTATTGCTGCCACACACAAACACATATTACTGGTCCTTAACAAGGGTGTGTTCAGGTTTCTGAAACAGGATGGTTCATCTGTCTCTCAGTTTCACTATGCAGCTCCCTGACTTCAAACAGACTCGCGTTCCTTTCCTCTTCTCCTCTGGCAGTATTTATTTTTCTGTCTGAACAGCTCACGTAAAGCCCTGCATGGACAGTGTAGCGTCTGCCTTCTGCCTGGGTTGTCGTGAGTGTTACTACACTCCAGCTCCAGGCACACATCAACACTCAAACACAAACGCAGATTCAAACGTACACACACTGCAGGTGTGAACACACATTCATTCACAGCTGCGTACTGGCGTGCACGTTTGCCACCCACAGTGCTCTGGCCTATATGTGGGTGTTTGGCCTACGGTAATGTTTGTGATATTCATTTAAAGGAGCAATGGCAAATTTGATCCACACTGAGAGGGCCTGCTGATGTGGGTCTGCATTCTGAGTCCCCAGTGACGGTCTCCTGTCCCTTCCTGTTTAGCCTGGGCGTCTGCCACACATAAACACTCTGGGGCCTCCCCTGCTCCAGGATATGTGGACGTATGGAGATTGGAGTGGTGGGGGGCAAGAGTCATGGTTTCAATCCCCCTGAAAAGCCACCTCAGAGAAGGCCAGTGTACAGACTGGAGGGGGCATTGTGGAGGGATGATCCTTAACCTAAACTCACCCCAAAACTAAACTTGCCTTTTCCTCTGTGCTAAGATACCCTATGGAATTTCCTCATAGTGTGTTCACATTAATTGATTCTCCCCCTAACCATTGTGTGCATTATTCAGACACAAAGGATAAGTCACGTGGTATTCTATATTTTTCTTGCTGTCAACAAATCCCATGAAAAGAAAACCAACCATATTTGATCCAACTAAAAAGTAAAAAAGAAAAAAGAAAAAGGAATGAGCCACTCCTTTGCACTAGGTGACACTTTCCTTCATTATGATGAGAATGAAAAAATTAAACTTAACAGGTAGTAATTTTCTTATTGACAGGTTGACAACATTATGACCACTGACAGGTGACGTGAATAACACTGATTATCTCGTTGTCATGGCACCTGTCAGTGGGTGGGATATATTAGGCAACAAATGAACATTTTGTCCTCAAAGTTGATGTGTTAGAAGCAGGAAAATGGGCAGCGTGAGGATTTTGAGAAGGGTCAAATTGCTCTTGTGGGGTGTTCCCAGTCTGCAGTGGTCAGTACCTATCAAAAGTGGTTCATCAGCAACAGGGTCATGGGAGGCCAAGTTGATGGTGGTTCTGACAGAAAGATGTCAGAAGTCAGTTTTTTGCATATGGGGCTGTGTGGCTGCGTGCCCAGGTGGTGATACTTTTATGGCTGATAGTGTGCTCATTCTAGTTTTCTTCTCCCAACTTTTGTTGAAGCTTTGCTAAATGTCATGGTGCATTACCACCACAGATAGCCGATTTGTTGAATATCGTAAAACTGAAAGGCCCATGCAGGAGTGTCCCTTTCATTTGCTTTGACTGCTGCTTTTAACTTTTCCAATTTACATGGTGCATATCTGCATCTTGTTTCATCCGTTTGTCTTTCGAAGTCAGGCTAAGATTAATGCATGTGTTGATAATAAAGGTATGGTCAGTGGTGGCACTAGTGGAAAAGTTCCGGGGACACGTTCCCATACAAATGGCACTGACAGCAACTAAGACGGTGAATGCGTGCACAAGGGCACCACAGATTGTAGTTTTAAAAGATGAACAGGAAGAACGACTTCCCTATCCTGCTCCGCCACCATCCTGCTCTGATCACAGGGACGGATTTGGTCAAAGATAATGAATTCAAGAGCACAAACCCAGTGTCGCCGCACCCAACTCCCTCTCATTTCTGACATGGAGGGGAACCACTATGACACCATCTGCAAGGGACCAGAGATAGACCACACAGCAGGAGCTCAACCATTCATCAGTGTGAACATCTAGTTATGGTCTGAGAATGATAAGATGTTATGGTAAACTGCGCACTATGGGCTGTCTGTCCCCAGTGCGATTCTGATAAAAGTCCCACTCTTTCTGCCTGTACTGCTGCAAAGAGTGTGTTAAAAAAAAATGTGTTCACCAGCCGCAACAATATGATGTCCTAGTTGTCACGGTTTCATTCGTTCTGAAGTTTTAAATATTTACTGTCAAAAACAATCTATAAAAACCAAAAAAGGCTGTCACAGGCACTTTGGGATTACCACAATGATTAAGTGATGCATGACAAGAGACTTCTATCATAAAATTCTGGCAATTTTGTCAAATGTGCTGCAAAGAACACAGGCTATGGTATGTGTGTGCACGAATTCATGCACATTTGCTTTCATGTCAGCCTGCTTCCATGTGTACATGCTTGAATTACAGCTGAGGGGACTTGGCAACACTTGTCCCCTGTAGCACTGTGAGAATGTTTTGTAGGCTGTTGCATAAAATTCTCCAGTTTGTTTGTTTGCTCTGCCTGGTACCATAAAAACTAAGGGACGGGCAATTGACACCGCCCTGTTTACATGCCGAGGCTGCGACTCCAGAGAGATGAAGCAGGGTAGGTCTGGGGAACAAATGTTTCCCCACGCTACTTCACCACAGAGGGGCACTGATTAGGGCAGCCGTGGGGAATCTGACGTGTGAACGACTAGCTGTGGTGGTACTTCGGAGAGTCTAGAGATCCCAAGCATCAGTGAGGGTCTGCAACATGACAAGACAGCTTCATCTCTCCTCTTCTCTCCCCCTGGTTTAGTCTCCTTGGGAGGCTGAATCCTCACTTTAGCCAAATCACACGGCCGCCATACATTCTGACAAGAGAAGTGGTAAAAAAGACAGGGAGGAAAAGAAGAGGGGAACAAAAAGAAAAGGATCCTAAACACATCCCCTAGCAGTGAATATTCTGCCTGAAGGAGTGCCATCTGGGGCTGAACGTTGAAAGGAAGAGAGGAGAACAGAGAGAGGAGAGCCGGGGCTGGGGTCCGTAAGAGAGGCAAGGTGGGAGTCCAGCTGGGTCCCATTAGGGCCGGACCACATGTGCCTGCAGGGGGGTTAGTGGCGGACCGAGGGGGCAGGAGGGAGCAGAGAGGGCAGCGGGGAGGAAGTGCTGAGAGCGATGGGCCTAGACCCTGTGAAGCTTTATTAGGCCTGTCGTCTGCTCTTCTCAACGGGGCCGCTCACACCCCCCTGCAACACCCACCACCCTACCTTACCCAGCCCTCCCTACCCTCCCCTGCCCTCGGGCACCGCCAGGGCAGAACAGTATAAAACTATTAGAAGGAGGGAGACGGGACTAGACCACCCAGACACACACACACACACACACACACACACACACACACACACACACCCATAATGGCTACCAGGAGGAGGCCCCAGCATGAGAGCTGCAGCTGGAAAGGGAGAAGGACCCACACACACACGTGCACGCAAATCAAGTGACACAAACTACACAGACTGAAGTGGGGCGCATGTGCAACAGACTATTCAGTCTTTCATTCAAATGTCAGACACATGTGGCTGAAAATGTCTTTAATTTTATCTGTTTTATGAAGACAGTTTGAAATAAACTGGCACATTTGCATCTGTAATTAATGTTTGTAAGAAAATGTGTGTCTGCCATTACCACCTGTGGTAGAGATAGGTGCAGACGACTGAGGCTGCACGTATCTGTCTGTGTGTATGTGTGAAAGAGAGAGAGAAGGAGAGACAAAGACAGTAAAAGATTGTTCTCATGCATACCATATGCATGCCTTTATTTGTGTATGTGCTTACATTTCAAAGTCCTGGCATATCTGACATGCCTGCAGGCTCATCTGCCTCCTGTCTTGCTACCACCCATCGCTCCATCCACCCACCCATCCATCCCTCCATCCACCCACCCATCCATCCCTCCATCGCCCCCCGGGGGACGCGTGAGAAAAAGCCCGCCTGGAATCTGAGCCCTTCCTGAAATGCTGACCAGCACCTTGAATGGATGTGTTGGCTCTGTTGGAGTAATGACGGTGATCATCCTACAGGGTAGCAGACGGATAATGAGCCTCATGACGGAGAGCTGTCGGTCTGGTATGTCAACATTAGCATACTGAGTTCAAAGTGCCTGAGTGCTGGAGGAAATCTCAGGTTTGGCTGTAATGGGATCAGAGAACCTGATGGTGCCCCATAGTGGCTGTGCTTCAAAGTTCCGTCACAACAATAATATACTTTTAAAAAATGATTATGGACTTCTAATTGTTACGATGCAGAAAACGATGGTCAGAAAATCCCCCCCCCAAAAAAAATATTTCAAGCATGCACTGGGTAGCTCATGCTTGAAATGTATTTTTTTTTTTACTTCTGTCAGGAAAATACAGGATGAAAGATTGGTAAGGGATTGAAACTTGTTATTTTTATATTAGGCTGGATAATAAAAAATAAGGGTCAAAAGGTCTATAAAAGCCCAACCCAAAATAAATACAACCTTTTTCACCAGAATACAGTTTGTTGTGTTTAGAGGGATTCAAGAGTCTTCATTCAGAACTGATTATTAAAGTCCAATATTCTCTCCAACATAAAGATTTACTGAGGCAAATCCCCTGCCAAGGTAAGTGTAAGAGTGTGTGAGTCACTATATTTGCTTGTTGATGTGTGTGCTTCTGAATAGGATTTTTACCCTATCAAACTCCACTGACAGGACTCGTCTCTCTCTTCTCTCGCTTCCCCCTCATCCAGGTCAGGACCCCACAGCCAAAGTTACAAGGTTTAATACTTCAGCCATTCAATCATTAAGGCGTTTTACACAGCTTGTCCCCGGACTTCTCTCGCTCGTAAAAAAAATAATATTTGTCTTTCCAACTGCACTGTGGACCACAAAGTCCTCATGTTTTATTTTAGTCAGAGCAGTAAAACCCTGTTCTTCCCCCTACCAGCCTATTTCCACCATAGGCTGTTGTTCTTGTTCTGTAACTGTACGAGGGTGAGTGTGTGTGTGTGTGTGTGTGTCTCTGTGTGTCTGTGTGGAGCCACAAGGGGAAGCACAGAAATCCAAGGTGGAGGTCAAGGCTGCTTGAGATTTTGAGAGTGGGTATTTTAAGTTCTTTATTCCCTAAAAAGTCTGAGGCGAGAGACGAGTGAGAAGAGGAAATCTTACTTCAAACATGAAGAGAATTGATTGTATTACACAAAATGTTGCCAGGGAAAAAACCCAGTAAATAACAGACTTATATATGATTATTGGATATCCTAATAATCTAGGTAGGAAATCTGTGGTCTTATTGGTCTACTTGTAACTGTTGTACAACATTAGCATATTTTCTCCTTTACTAAATCAATAAACAATATACTACTCTTGAAATACAGTCTCTTTCTGTCTGTTTTGTTTTTCCTTTGCTGGTCCTTCTATTAGTCCATGTATACTATCTACTTTCAGCATACTCCTTTATACTTGTTCATGTACTGTTTTTTGTTGATCAAAGGGCAGAAATACTTGTCTTGTCCTCTTTACAAAGGCTTTGAAAAGAGAACCAGGAGAGTTGTTTGGGTTTCCTTTTATGTTGCCTTGCAACAGTGCTTTCAGAAGTTAACCACAATGGCATGCTTCTTTTGTACTTCATGTCACAAACTCATAAGTTCCATTTGAAGGCAACACACGGTGTCTTGGTCACCTAAAATCTGATTGAAATGTATAACCTGCAGCTTGAGTATGGAATAACAAATTCAGAACAAAGGCAAAGATGTCAATGAAAGCCCAAATTGCAGTGAGGTAAGATAGCATGTGTTAATCCTATACATACATTTGTAATTAGATTTGTAAGAAGTTTTATTTATTACCATAATTATGGTCACTGAAAGTGAAAACGTTGACAACTACTCTCCAACAATGAATTACACAAGTTACACAATGAACCTTCTCTCCTCCAGATCTGCTCTGCCACATCTTATCCTAAAAAGTAAGCTACCTTATGGGGTTCTTGTTTCCTTGTTTTCAATTTATTTTTAAATAATATGAATAAAACTAAATCCTGGTAGGATAGAAGGCTGGCAAAATCTGCGATGTGTGATAACACTGTTTAATATTGCCATGGCAATATGACTCGAATAAAAAAATAAATATTGAACAGTTCATATTAGATATACAGTTCCTATGTAAGTGTGGTTGTTTTTAAATTCAGAACCAGATAAGAATATTGAATATTTTAAATAAAACTAGATATTGTTTCTAGAGCAGCAATGGCAAAGTTTACAAAAGTAAAGTCACTATATAAACTCAATAATATTTTACTGTAAAGAAATCTAAAATGTCAGTAAAATAAATAATATTCTTGACGTCAAAATGAGTGAGTATCAGTATTAGTCATTCAGCCTGTCCTCTGTGCTGCTCTGATGGGACTCTCTCCCTGCAGCTAATGCTGGTAGAGAGGGGAGGGTCTGGTTTGTCTCAGAGAGAGAGAGTGAAGATAAATCCACTTTTTAATCCCAAAAGTTTAAAAATAAACTCTGAGCTCGCCTCTCGCCAGTAAACGGCTCCGGATCAAAGCAGAATCTGAAGTGACTAAGGGTGTTTATTCCTCCAGAAGCTCCGGCTCTGCCCTCGGGTCTCTTCTGCAGAGCTACCCGGGCTCCAGCAGCTATCTGTGGGCCAGCAGCAGCTCTGTCTCTCCACTCCTCCCCACACAACACTGAAAAACCCCACGATATGCATAAATGTTTCACTCAAGGTCAATATTTTCAACTGACACAAAATCGCAAATTGGGAGAATTTGGGTCCTTGTATCGCCCGGCGTGAATTCACGTTTATTCACGTCTTTGCATTGACTTTGTATGTAATCTACACGCACAAATAATCTTCTTCACGTTTTGTGGAAACGCGGCAATAACAAGATAATTTTTAATAATGTGATTAAGTGCATGAGAGCCCCTTTTTGTCTGGATATTAAGTGTGCCATATGATATATTATACCATTCAGTTGTGTGCCATTTAATCCATTTGTTAGAGAAGGTTGCAGCTGAACTGACCAGTACATATTATACACTATACTGTATGTGCTGGTGTTACGGACAACATGTCTGGACTGAAAGTCTTTGGAGTTTCCAGGTAAAGTGTCATTGAACCAGCAATGAATGGAGGCTACAGTAGTACGTAGAGCTTGACCTGCTCTCAGCTGAACCCACAGCTGAGATTAACATGCGGCGATAGAGAGAAAGGGGCCTCCCATCACAGATAATCACTGCTTTGAGCAAGACTCCACTGAGTTGAATGACCCCACTGCTAACGCCTTGTTATTTCTTTGTCACTGACACCTGACTGTGTAAATACAGTGTATTCTTTTCCTTATAGTGCAGCTTAATATGGCAAACTGGTTACAAGCAGTGCAATAATGGTAACTCACCATTATGACAGAAGAATTTTTTCAAATAAATGTTTTTAGAATGTTTTTTATTAAATTAGGAACTGTAGACAATCTTGTTTAATTCTAAATACAGAATCAATTTTATTATTTGAAATCTCCTTCCTTGCATCCTTATGCAGTTTCTTAACATACCGCATAATCACTAAATAAACAAAATTTCCAAAAACACCAAAGGACTAACTAGCTTTTCCTCTGCTGCCTGAGTGTTTATGCACGACACCAAATCATTAGCCCCAAGTGCACGTGTAACGTCGCCTCATTAGCTAATCAAACCAGAGTCTCAGACATATGAGGAGAGGTGTCTCATTAAGCAGAAGAGGAGATGATGAGATGAGAAAGAGCCATCTTGAGGATTATCTTAAGCTGTTGTGCAGTTAGGTTCTTTCTCTCCATGCCACAACACAAACTTGAGCTCAACGAGTGATCAGGATCCTTATTTATAAAAGTCTCTCGTGCACAAATTTGCTCAAGGTCAAAGTTCTGATTTATAAGTGATTTACAGAAGCGCTAATCTCTAAATCAGTGGTTTCCATTAATCCTTTTTCCATCACTTATATACATAAAGCTGTTGACCTCGTTTTAAATTGATTCACCATTAGGGAAACCAGCTCAAATCACAGCAATGCTACATCATTTTTTTTTTGCACTGTAATCTATATGTTAATGATTTTGAATAGTACAGACGTCTATAGGAAAACAGCTTACTGTTGTACAAGTCTGATGGGGAAATGGAAAGGTTGATGGAGAATGTCAGGGGTCAGCATTGTTACAGGTATGGATTTGAGAGGCCTGATGCACATTAATGAACAATGTGTCACCCACTTGTGTGCTAAAGCATAAAAGTGCAGTCACATAATGTAGGGGCTCAAGTGTTTGTATCAGAGTTTTTAGATATTATGTGAGTCATAACTGTTTTTTTTCCTAAGAGTAGCTGTACACCAGGATAATGGGGTTATTTTGGGGAGCAACAAACCGTATTGATTACATCATCACTTAGCCTGGGAGAGCAGAGTTACAGTTGTGAGAAAAATAAATGTTATGCGGAGTGTTTGTGCTGTGTGTGGTAGTTATATTGTCTCTGGACCATAATGATAAGAACATCTATAAGAAAGTCTCTTGCTATTTTATATTAAACATTAACCCATGTCCCCAGCTCTTTGCTTTTACCAACCAGCTTTAAAAGCAATAAATCACTCATGTCAGCATTTCCTCTTGTCATTCCCTCTATCCCCCCTTATCCTTGACCTCCTCCGTCTTACTATCCTACTTTCTTTGCCTCTCCCTCAACTACTTATTCATTCTCCATTTCTACTCCATTCATCTCCTCATCATAGGAGCCTAACCATGTTATATTTCAAACCTTATCAGATTTTGATACTGTGAACAACAGTAATCTGCAGTTACTGCAGAATAAGATGCCACGCCTGACTGCCACTTATCAGCTTTTTACAATGCCAGTTAACATAAATCCTTGCCACCATTTCCACCTTCACAACCATCATAATCGTCATCAGCATGGAGGCATCAGAACTCATCACTGTGTCCAACAGTGTTAGGGTTTCAAGCAAGGAGGTACAAGCTGTGTCGGTGAAAATACAGCGCCTACTGCAGCTGGTGAGGATGCACTGTCCTCTCCGTTGTCTTCCATGTGAATAGTTATCTTTTGTCTTTCTATTCCATCCTGCTGGCTTTAAACTACACTCTAAGGTTGGCTGATAGTATGTCAACTACATGAATTGGTGTGTGTCAATGTGACCACCTGTCTCTTTTCTCTCTGAGGAACAATAATTTTTTGTGGACAGGAATGAGGAGCATCTGAAGTGATGGCTGTGGAGTCATCTTTCCCTTTCCAGTCACAGTGGAATGTAGGGGTGGGTAAAAATATCAATTCATCAATGCATTACAATATATTTTTTCCCAATTCAATATGGATTCATTAAATCGTCTGAATCGATTCAAGCCCCTGGCCAGTGGGGGCGCGGTGAGCAACACCAGTGTGTGATTTGCGTTGTAAGGACGGAGGCCGCACTCGACCACACAACAACAGCAAAATGGCAACCGAAGCAGGTAGCAGCAATTGTAAACTAGCCTGTGGATTCAAAACAGATGCAACTCGACAGATCCTTCCTTTGCAAACTGCCGCCAAACTCTGCCCGCGCACAGAATATAACAGAGTCTGTGGCCGTCTTCATATGTAAGAACCTACGACCGTGTGTCGTGGAAAACGGGGGGTTTTAAGAAGATGGTATACACACTTGAACCACGATACGCCATACCAACACACAAACACATGACGGAAGTCGCCGTCCCGTAAAATTATCAACAGGTACTCTAATGAATTATTTGTCTAACTCTACTGAATCGATATCAAAGCATTTAAATCAATATCGAATCGATATCAAATCGAATTGTGACCTAAAGAATCAAAATCGAATCGAATAGTGAGGTTCGTAACAATACCCAGCCCTAGTGGAATGTCACATCCGTATGTCTGTCTGTCTGTCTGTATAATGACCTAGACTACTGATTCTCAAACTATCACACAGGTCCAGGCTGCCTCTAGTGGTACACGGAGGAATCTAAAATATCTCTTTTTAAAAAAAATTATTTTAAAAAACATATAGTAGTATCAAAATACTACAATGTTTAAAATTAAAATAAAATTTAAAAAAATGACCACTGAAATGTAAATTAAGTTTTGAATTTCCCATTATGTTTTGTTTTAATATCAGCCTGCTACATAGTAATGCTCATGCACTTATTGCATGCATAAATCCATGATTAGTTACACGCTGAAATGTGATGGCAAGATAGTAAACAGAGGTAAAATGAATGGTTCAAAAACACTGTAATTGTAGGTCCAAATGGGAACTACTGGGAAGAGAAGTGTGGACCAGAAGTACCCCCTCCACCAAATTAGTTTAAACTGCCCATGGCTGAATAATACTGAATACTGAATACTATATTTTAATGTCAGTCATAATGGTGGTATTTGGAAACCCTAACATCTTCTGAGGTGGTGTAAAATGTTTTCAAACACCTTGACCAGAAAGGCAAGTGTCTTCCAAGTGCAAATATTATGCTATGACTTTTTTCATGATTCAGTCATTCAAGGTTATACAGCATTTGTACGGTTTTATGATGATGCAAAATGCTGAGTGAAGCACAATGACAACAGACAGTAACAGAGCAAGAGGCCATGACAGAAGAAGCAAAGCCACAAGTAGTCTGAATTAAAACAAAAGCAAACAACAGGAAAAATCCTGCTTCCTTTTCCCTGAATTTGGCATTGATTATCTATAAAAACTGAAAACACAATCCAAGAGACAGGAGCAATTAAAAAGAAAAAGCTTGAGAGACAAAAAGACAGACAAAGAGTGAGAGGGGAAGAAAGACAGATACGGAGGGGGTTGATGTTTGTGAAGGGGAACATGAAGTGGCAGACCAAGTATTCAGTGTCAGGGTTGGGTTAGGTTTCCAGCTTCAGCGTTGTCAACACTTTCACTCCTTCTGCCTGGCTTTTGCGCTGCTCTGTGGCCCACCACGCATCGGGCAGGATGGGGTTCACCCTCAGAACAGGAGCTGGCATAGCCCCCCGTGCCAAAACCACTTTGACTTTACAACACATGGAACCTGCGAACATGACACCGGCGCTCGGTGGAAACAGCATGCAGGAACAGTTCTGTCATGGCCCGGGCCATCTGAAATGAATGTTCTCGCCCCACATTGCTTGATCTTGTTGATCCATCCCCTTACTCCTGCCAGGTTTGGATTTCCCCCCTCACTAACAAATTTTGTCACACATGAACCCTTTGGATCAAAGCCTAATAAATTTACTATGCTTCACTTTTGGCTGTGTTTGACTCATGTAGGCCTATTTACCATGTGTGCATTCGACAGAAATATCCACTTGAGCGACAGCACAAGGAGTAAAGGAATCAGCAGATCAAAGATGTTGGGTGTGGATGGCATAAGAGAAAAAGCTGGGTGGGAAGATATGAAAAAATATTTCTGAGAGTAAAGGAGCAAGAACATGTGTGCTTGTTTAATGTTGGTGTGGGAAGCTGATAGGAGTGTAGTAACAGGGTGAGAGGGAATAAGGTCTGTGGCTGCTAGTGTTTAGCTTTAACAGGGTCTGATGACAGCTAGCTGTTCTTGAATGTGGCTACAAGCTGCCCACACTGTTACTACAGCCTGAATATGAATTACCAAAGACTCAAAAGACTGCAGGAACACTGTATGTTACAGCATGACTGACAACTGACTCGACTGATGGATGATGAGTATGACTGGGTGAATGTATACACAAATAAATAGGTATGTCGATACACCTATTAATGAGCTTTGAATGTGGGACAATTCAAACCAAATGCACATCACTTCTGTGATTCTCTTGACTTTGGAATAGTTCGATAGCTTAGAAAAAAGGCTTCACTTCATTTCTTGCAGAGACTAATGACAAGATGGTATGGTAAATATGAAGCTACAGAAAGCAGTCAGTTAGCTTAGCTTAGCGTAAAGATGTGAAACTTTAACATTAAACAAACGAGATACTGTATAATGTGTTAATTACCTCTTCCTTATCTCACTTACTCTGTTACTTTGATAATTTGGGAGTTCGGTCTCCTCTTGCCAGAAGTTTGATGGAGTTTCGATACCAGTTTCACCTCTGTGTGTTCAGTGGGGTGGTTTCTGAGGCAGGGTTAAGTTATTTTTGTGGTTGTGTAATTAATAGGAAAGTAGTTATACACACATGACGTAAGTGCATGGCCGTCAAAGAACAGCCTCAATGAAAAACATTTTGTTTTTGCAGCAGTGAGTAAAATGTGCATGTTTTGAGGCATTTTTTCACTGATGCATAATCAGTGATGCAATGTAAGTACTTTTAAGAGTAGTAAATTCCATTAAGTGACTTGACCAACACTGTTAATTAGTGAGATTTTTTTTGGGGACGGAGTCAGGCTAGCTGTTTCCTTGTGTTTCCAGTCCTTATGCTAAGCTAACCATCTTCTGGCTGTAGTTTCGTACTTATCGTACAGATACAAGAGTGGCTTCCATCTTCTTATCTCATGCTCAGCAAGACAGTGAATAAGCATATTTCCCAAAATGACAAACTATTCCTTTAATAGCATCATCCCACATCCCTAAACTGAATATAATTCTCTGCTTGCTGTGTTTTCTTAGCAAGTCTGTATGAACTGAAACACTTAAGCTTTCAATACTTGATGCCATTTTTATTAAGCCTGGATATTTTATGGTCAAGAAGAATGAATTATATTGGCTAAATGCAGTCTGTTGTTTTAGGACCCGTGCGGCTACTCGATTAGAGTAGTCATTTTGGTCTACACCTCATTCTGCAGCCCATAAAGAGCAAAACCTCAGAGAATGTGCAAGTGTAAGCTCTGCGTGGAATAACAATGACACGAGAATAGAAGTAGTAGTCTGAGGAAAAGAAAACTGATTAAAAAACAAGAATAGAAAAAAGGATCAAATAGCCTTGAGGGAAATATGAGATGCTTTTGATTATTCCCATCGTTAGAAACTGAGCATACGGAACTCCTTTCTCTTTCTGATTTTCTTACATGCACACACAGCCATTAACACAAACATAAACACACACAGAGGTCGCTGATCATGCTGACCACCCAGCCAGTGCCCCCTGGCCCCCACCTCTCACCCTGCTCAGGGGCGCTATAGCTGAGAAAAACTACACCATTCACTTCCTTTCCTCCATCCCCTCCTCCTCTGCTTTTCCTCCCTCCCTCCCTTCCTCCCTACTAAGTTCCTCCCTCCCTCTCAGTGCTCCCATTCATGTTGTAACAACTCGTAAAGGAAGGAGACTTTGACCCCCTCAGTAAAAAGTTCCCAATCTCTTTCGTTCATCTGCTCTGTGTAGGAGGGTTAGGCCAATTCAGACCGACTCTCCTGGAGATGACGGCTGTGTACTGACTTCCTGTCCAAAGTTCCATTGTAAATTTCTAATCTGCTAAAACTGTTTTTTAGAAAAATAAACAACTGACTTGTATGATAACCCTTTGCAAAGGCGTAGGGCTTACTTCAAATGCCATTGCCATACCTTTTGAAGCCAAGAAAAACAACAACAAAGTCTTTAAGTGAACTGTAATCTTTACCTTTACAATATTAAAGGAAACTAATTCAACCTCTCAGATTTTTACCAATCTGGTATTGTTATTAAAAAACAATAGTAACAAATGAATCTTCAGATTAAAGGACCAGTGTGTAGGATTTAGTGCCATCTAGTGGTAAAGTTGCATATTATGCCCCAAATAAATAACGCTTGCCTGTCAAGAATTTAGGAGAATCTATGGTGGCCGCCAAAAACCATAAAAACTAAATGTTACACACTAGAGCTTTAATTTAGTAACATGGTCATTCCAAAAATCTGGTTCCATGTCAAACCGATCTCTCTCCACGTTTCTTCTGTCTCTTCACCTGTCACTATCCAATAAAGGCAGAAAGTGGCCCAGAGATTATTTAAAAATAAATAAATAAATAAACTTTATTCACAGATGGATACTGCATCATATTGTTTAGTCTACTGATGTACTGTATTACTCTGAAGTCGAACAACCACTGCTTTGACATTAAAACTGGATGTTTTCAATTGAGGTATTGAAAGAGGCAATGTGTTTTTAGTTGTGTGGTGTGCTGATGAGACAAGATTTTGCTCTTCAGCCTACAGTGAATGAAATGTAAAACCATAAACTGAGAAAATTTGAACTTCAGCCACAACACTGTCTCGAAATTCTCCCGTTTAAAGGGTCGAAGGGAAAAATTAAATCGTCAGTCAGACATTGAGGGGGAATAACCCTTCATGGTTGGAATGGAAGTGAATGGAGGAAGGAAGGAACAGAACAGAAGAAAGGATGGAAGGAAACGAGGAACAACAGCAGGAAGGCAGGAAAAATGGAAGGAAACAAAGGAGGAATTAAGAAAGTTAGGACAGAAGGAAGAAGATAAGGAGGGAAAGGAAGAAGGAAAGAACGGAAACAAAGATGGAGGTGGAAAAAAGCAAGAAAATTAGGAAGGAAGGAAGGAAGGAACTAAACAAGGAGGAAAACAAGAAAGTAAAGAAACAATGAAACAAACAAGGAAAGAATGAAGAAAGTAAAAAATGGAAAGGAAAGATGGGAGGAAGGAAGGAAAGAACCAGGGAAGGAAAAAGAAACAAGGAAATTAAGGAAAGATGGAAGAAAGGAAAGATGATAGAAAGAAAAGGACAGGAAGTGATGAGTTGGATGTACAGAAGAACAAACGGACACAGTGCAATAAGGACAATGTGCTACAGACAGTGTTTCAGAATTGCCACCCACAAGATGTGTGTGTGTGTTTGTATTAACACAACTTTATAATAGGCGACACAATTCAGAGACAAATCAACCACAGACTCAGTAACTAAGTGACCTGTGAACATGATCCCGTCTGCCTGGAGGAACAAGGCAATATACCCACAAGGGACTGTCTTGTCCTTAGAAATTCTCTGAATGGAAACAATATATTATCCTTTTTTTCTTTAACAACAGAGTGGATGTGCATGCTATGTATTCCTGATGTTGCTGGACTTGTTGTGTCATATGGTAATTTCATCATTTCTTGACTGAGGTGTGTCACCTTTAACATGACAGATAAACTTGCCTTGACCTCTTTGTCTTATCGGTTGTCCCTGGATCACAAACAGAAGTGCCTTTACTGTAAAACTAACTTTACTGAATATATCTTGCTGACAAATACATTGTTTTGTTAAACTGTTGCCAAAACACTAAAGCTAAAATCTAAGCAACATTATCTCAAATATTCAACTCTGACCTGTAGTATGTCCCGTGGCTATATGTCCATGCGGTTCTTCAGTACAGTGGACAATTATGACAGATTCACTGGGTGCATTCAGTTTGTTTTTTTCCAGTAGTCTTCATTAGCATCTATATTTTAGTGTATTAAAATGTTCTTCTGCAGTTGTGGAGGACATGACATTGTTTAGACAATGCACTGAATAGTTGATTTTTATGCGAGGACTTGGCAGTAAGAGTGACCAACAATGATATTTTCATAATACTAAGTCTATTTATTAATTAGTTGGTGTCATTTGTTTAGAACTAATCAGTCAGACGGGTTAGGCAGAGAGACAGGGATAAACAAAAAAACATGCATGAAGAGAGTCAGTCAGACAAGACAAGTCAGGCAGTCATTTAGTAAAGGTAGCTAAAGCCATGTGTGGGAGCAGTAGCAGGGGAACCAAACAGAGGTCAGAGGTCAGGTAGGATTTGGGTTTCCGGCTTCTAGACCCCAGTGGAGCTCAAACGTGTCTCCCTCGCCTCAGAAAACCCATCATCTCTGCCTGGATCGGTTCTGCTCTGCATCCTCTACCACTGACACGCCTGTGTTTCTCTGTTTCTATTACCCCGAGCTGCTACTGCACCTGGAAGAATTTTGCAGTGGTTATTTTTGTGAGTGCCTAAATGCTGCTACAAAACACACTGCCCAAGAAATTGTTTAAAATGAGGATGAGAATGAGGACACTTAGCTTCGGCTGTGGTTGAGGTTACTGTTCCTTTGTTTTCCCTGCTTGGTGATTAAGTTACAGGGTAGAGTTCACGAAAATAAAATGGTTGTTACATTTCTTGCTCTCTCCACTACTGCCCAGCTTCTCAACAGTAAACATGTGTTAAAAGCATGTCATCTGTGATATTGTGCCCAGCTTGCAAAGTTGTGTTTCTGTGCAAAGGCACAGCCACAACCGTGTGTTTCTCATCTACGTTCATGCATACTATATGTTTTTCATGCATGCCACTGTTTGCATTGCTCATGTCTGGACGTACACATGTGTGTTTTTGCATATCCTATCTGCTGTGCAAGTGTGTGCGTGTGTGTTTATGTGGGGGCAGCTCCCACTACAGCACTCTTTATAAACACATCAGTTGAGCTGACAGTGCACAGCAGGAGGGAGAGAGAGCTTTAAGACAGCCTGGGACAGACGCCTCATAAAAAATCACTTCTAATTTATTTCCCTCCAAATTGGAAAGTGCACGCTCACACCTGACTAAATCATCACGCGTCAACTGGAGACGGCCCCCCACTGCACGCTGACGAAACCTGATCCCAGTTTTGCCGCGCAGGCCCAAGCCAGGCCTGGCAGAGAAAACACAGTGTCACGCCGCATGCATACACACTCCTTAATGGCTTTTGCAGATGTGCTGCTCCCGATAGCCCTGCTAAAGCCCTATCCCCACCCATCCCTCCCACTCGCACAATCTAGCCCCCACTCGTCAGCAGCGGCTTTATCAAATTTTTCATTTCAACTTTTCAATTTTCAATTTTTGTGGTGTGCGTGGCCTCCACATGCCCTCTTGCTCTTTCCCATCAACTCATCCTCCTCTTTGCACCCCTTTGCTCTTCTTTTGTAGTCATTTCCACACTACTTCTTGATCTGTTTTCCCTCTTGTCTCATCTGTCACTCCCCTACAAGGCACTGAGCTCAGCAAACCTTTGGAAAACATCTTCCCCCCCCTCTCTCTCTCTCTCTCTCTCTCTCTCTCTCTCTCTCTCTCTCCATTTCTCGTTATATACTCAACTCAAAGCGGTTGGACTGGAAGAGGCCAGCTAAAGGCACAAATGTGTGTGAGAGACATAAAAAAGAAGCATGATGCTACTGATGCCACACCAACACAATAATGATGGGAGGTCTAAAGAAGAAAAACCTACCCAGACGCCATAAAATAACACATCCTTTCTACTGTACATTCACCCTCATTGTGACACTAACAGTATGGTTCCACCCACCAGTCTTTATGCAAATTTTGTACACCTTACAAAAGTTGCTTTACTGAAAAAGACAATACATGATGAATATTGACAGAAACACCTCTGGTAGGTCTTTGATAGACAACCTGCTAACAGAATTATTTATTCATCTCATATTCAGCATTATTCCCCTAAATCCTCCAGGCAGCATTATAAAAAGGAAAATTATAATTCACTGGTGGTTTAGCTTTGATTTGTAGTTTACATCAAAACCAACAAGCTAAAGGTGCTCCATCTCTATAAACGCCAATCAGAAGAGCCTATCAGATGACACATTTATTTTATTCCACAGGAAGGTTATAGTCTTTCCCACACTCTTACTTGGGCGGGTCACCTAGCGACTCACTTTGTCATTTTAAAGAGAAACTGAGAAAGAGAGACGTTATCTGATGGGCATATTTATAAGCACTGAACAGGTAAAGCAGCGGTTTAGTTTTCAGTAGGTAACGTCATTAACAAGCCCTCACACAAGGCTAGTTAACAGAGCAGACATATACATGACACATGGAGGGCGAATCAGAAAGAGGCGTGTGTTATGTGTGAGACAGAGGTGAAGCAGATTATAGTACTTTCTGAGTAGACATTAATAAAGTACATTTAAAATGGTGAAATAAGAAAGTACCTACTTATACTCACCTCCCCCCCACAGTTTCACTGTCACTCTGTGGGAAACACTGTATTTTTTAAGCTCTCAACTATTCCCAGTCCTGCCAATATACGGCTACCTCTCTAGTTACTCTGAGTGTCAGAGGGCCTCAGACTGTTGGCTGCACCTGGACAGGGAGTGGCATAAAGATATAAAAGAGCTGCTGTAGTAGGACTTTATCTTTTGTTGCTGAGCTACCAGGATGCCGATCACATGGACCCCCCATTAGATTAATTGTGTTAGTTATTTTCCTTTCTTTCCACATTTATAGTAACTAAGGAGTTTTTAATCTTGCACAGACACTCACAGGCACTAATCTTCAGCCTGAGCTGCTGAATTTATGTCATTAAAAATGCGTGCTGCCGTATTAACCTGCTGCTAATGTTTTTTCCTATTTTTACCGTTCTTGCCCTCTGTGTATTTAACTTCCTCACCAACAGCCAATCACAACCTCTGTCACTGACTGACCGCTGATAACGACCAATACAAATAGGAAGTGATTAAACTAAAGGCGCAATATGGGTTTTTATTTTAGTAAACTTTTTTCTTATTTTATTTTAGTGAATATTTAGGGAATTACTATTCAGTCCCTTAATCAACTATTATACATCTTACTTTATTCAAAACTAAATTACTTTCTCTTTTAGTGTTACATATTTTTTTTCTGCAACTGGGCTACACATAATACTAATAATAGCTGCAATTAAATGGTCTTACTAACTCTCGATTAATTATGTAATCTTGCAATGCCCCCTTGCATACATACATAACAAGTTTTATTAAATAAAATCACACTTTGTTTTTCCGAAATTTCAGAAATTCATTTAAAACTTGCAAAACTATTTGATGGAAACACAATCACAGATTTTTAGTTTGAGCTCAAATAAAATCTAACACATAATATTAACAAAAGCAGAAACTGACCTCTAACTAGCTTCTCTGTACAAAACCATACAGCAGTTGTTTTTGCTGACTCATCAGCGTCCGTATGACACAACATGGCTGACTGACCAGTCATGCGTGTGTATTCTAAACACAGTTGTGACCTCCACCTTCCCACCACAAATACCCTTCCCCTTCATTATATCATGAAGACTCTGGCTGAGGAGTTGCAAACTAAACACAACAACCAATCCCAGCACGCCATGTTAAAACAAAACTGGCGAGAGAGACTGAGAGAGCTGAAAAAATGAACTGTGTGCGCTCCCACAAAAGTTCTCAAGTAAATATGAGGCTGATAAATGGAGCGTGGACTTTCCTGTGTGCACCTAGATACACATACACACAGATCTCCACACAACATAAATTCAACATAAAAATGAGGAAGTACAAACAGAGGCAGACAAACGAACAGCGTGATAAGACACTCTTGTGTTTTGGCAGGGGTTTCTCTCTCTGCTGAAGCGGACACTGTGAGGGCCTGCTTGTTGGTCTTTGCTGATGTGGCTGGCTTGCTTTCGTAGTGCCCCAGTCTGTGTTTTATTGCAGGTAGAGGACAGGGTAGTCAGATGTTGAGGTCACTGAGAAACAGTTTACAAATTCACCCCAAGGCCTCTAGGTCAGGAGCAGAGGGCAGTGAAAGGCTGGGAGGACAAGACAGAGACGCACTTTTGTTTTTACAATGTTTTCTTGCTGTCCTTCTGTTTCATTCTGTTTCCCTCCCTTCACACTCTCCCTCTGTCTCTCATTGTCTCTTTTGATGCCTGTGTGATTTTATTTTTTTGGGGGATTTGTCATGAACAGCGAAAGGAATTGCACCAGTCTACTCTATGTACAGTATAAAGCAAAAGGTAGAATGCTATTGTGTGTATTGCTGTTGGCAATGTATTTGGTAAATTATTATCAGTTGTTGGCCATGTTATTCTTTGATTCAAAAACAAGAACAAAGATTTTAACTTGGTTTAGTTGCACAAAACATCATACAGTAAGTGGTGCCCATCATGGTGAGCCAACTCAAAATCATGAATCCCACCAATGTTACTGTTTGATAGTGGTTGGCATCAAGATTAACTATAAAACTGAAAACTGAAAAAAACTTTGACATCCTTTTTAACACATGAATAATATTGTCTACTCATCTCTGTGTCTGTCTCTCTTTTGCTGTCAGGCATGAGAAACTCTATCTCTGCTTTCTTTGTGACCAGATGTTCAACTCTGCATAGCCCACGGCTGGATAATCCAGTCAGATCACAGCCCGAGTCCCTCCTCTGCTCTCTCTCCATTGATATTAAATCAAATCACCTCTGAATAAAGTTCCAAATAGAACTTCCATTTATTTTATCCAACGCAGGATGTTCAGTTTGTGAAATAAATCATATTGAACATTTTTTATCGACATACAAGAATTTTGCTGACCCCACTAAACCTTCACACCCATGGTGCATCCACATGTTTGTTTGTTTTTTTCAATTATTTTGATTGACTGAACCAGTAACAGTTATAATTGGTTATAATTCATATTTAGGAGCAATTTACCCCTGCTATTTCAAACCCCATCTATAGGGGGAGACAGCAATGTCAATAATTGCAAATTATGTTATGGAATAGGGCAACATTATATTTGCAAAGAGGCCTTTTTTCACTATGGACATTTTGACAGATCAGTAAGAAGACCACAGGTACTCACGTTATTCTGATAAATAGCAAAGTAACATATTTAATTATTTTTAAAAATCATCTCATTATGTGTGGAGAACAGAGTGGCTTATTTGACTAAAAACATCTGCTGCAACAGGAGATATGTATTTATATTAAGGAATAAGGTGTAACTAATAACATTAATGATGGTCCTACCTGTCACATCGGACTTCTGTGTCAGCCTTGATGACTCTGTGTCCTCCACTGCTTCGCTAACATGCGGGGTCCCACAGGGCTCTGTGCTTGGCCCTCTTTTATTTTCTCTCTATCTACTCCCACTTGGTTCCATTCTCAGGAAACATGGCATTTCTTTTCACTGCTATGCGGATGACAGCCAGATCTATGTCCCCCTCAAAAAGTCTGATTCCTACTCTGTTGACCCACCCCTAAAGTGTTTACACGACCTTAAAGCTTGGATGTCTTTGAATTTTCTGAATTTTAATGAAGAAAAGACAGAAGTCATGGTCTTTGGTGGCACTTCTTGATCTGGGTTCTTTAGCGCAGTATCGCAAGCCAATTGTGAACAATCTGGGGGTAAAAGTGGACTCAGACCTTATATTTGACAGCCAGATTAAAGCTGTAGTGAAATCTAGCTTTTTCCAATTAAGGCAGCTGGCAAAAATCAAACCAGTCCTCCAGAGACAGCACTTTGAGACAGTAATCCACGCCTTTGTGACCACTCGGCTGGATTACTGTAATGCACTTTATATAGGTGTTAGTGGGTCCTCCATTGCTCGTCTTCAACTGGTACAAAATGCTGCTGCACAAGCAAGTATGAGCACATTTCACCTATTTTAGCTTCACTCCACTGGCTGCCCATCCATTTTAGGATTAATTTTAAAATTCTTTTATTTGCTTTTAAAGCCTTGAATGGCCTTGCCCCATCTTACCTCTCTGAGCTGCTGCACCCATACATTCCCAGCCGATCTCTCAGGTCAGCTGACCAGCTGCTCCTGACAGTGCCTGAAGCTAGGCTTAAGCTCAGAGGGGATCGAGCTTTTGCCGTTGCAGCTCCAAAACTTTGGAATGGATTGCCGCTGCACATTAGACAGGCCTCCTCTCTGTCTCATTTTTAAACTCTTCTTAAAACCCACCTCTTTTCTTCCGCCTTTGACCCCATGTAGAGTGTTGATTTTATGTGTATACATGCATATTTTGTGCGGGCAGTGCATTTTATTTATTTTATTTATTTTATTTATTTTATTTATTTTACTTATTTTATTCTATTTTATTATTTTATTGCTTTTATCTTTTACTGTGTCCTTCATCTTTTTTATTGTGCTTCTATTGTGTTATCTATTTATTCTGTATATCTTTTTGTGCAGCACTTTGGAAACCTTGTGTTTGTTAAAATCATGCTATATAAATAAAGTGGATTGGATTGGATTGGATGGCTTTTGTTCCATTGGGATTGGGGTGTCCCAGGAATCCACTCCAGTGAGCCAGCATGTACAATACTGGAGATGGTTGTTTCACTGGTGTTGCATGTCAAGTTTACCATAAAGAAATCAGAAGTATTTTCATGGCAACCAGTGATTGTATTAACATGTAAGTGAAGAAACATTAAGCTCAATGGTTTTGTGTATTAAATTAAATCTTTATTGACCTACTGTACACGTGGAGGCGCATAGCCCCATCCCCTCCTCCTCCCCCACTGGTATTGATGTAGATCCCCAGAGTAGTGACCCAGCAACCTGCAGGCCAATTCCCCATCCTCTCATATCCTGGTGTGTGCACAGAGGCCGCTGGCCCGGCCAGGGCAGGTGAAACCCTGAACTCCATTACATAATGACAGAGGAAGCCATCCGTCAGTGTAGTGGATTGGGGTGGCACTCAACTATGTCCCATTTTTTTCTCTGTGGGAGCTGCAGCTTCCAGTGTGTGAGGGTGACAGTGCGGTGAGCCTGAAGTGTTTGTGTAAGCCTAAATCAGTTTGAGAGGGGTGGAAACAATCCAGGGGCCTCAAAAGTGTGTGTGTGTGTGTGTGTGTGTGTGTGTGTGTGTGTGTGTGTGTGTGTGCGCGCGTGTGCGTGTGCGTGTGTATATGTATGTGTGTGTGTGTGTGTGTGTGTGTGTGTCCCTCCCTAATGATTTATTGTGACAAATGATCAGCCATAAACAAACAACAAGCAAGCCACCCGTCTGTCCACACAAACAAACTAACAGACAAACAAACAGAGGCCGTCAGGCAGAGTGACAGCCGAGTTTAAAATGATCAATCACAGTTAGGCAGAGATCAGTGCAGGCTGACTTAGTAATCAAGGGTGTATCGTTGTGTGTGTCTGTGCATATTAGAGCTTGCATGCTATCTGAACATCCACCTGCATTCACAAGCGTGTGAACATTCGATTTCGGTATGAATTTGTGTGCATGTTTGTGCGGCTGCCCCATCATATGTGTGCATTTCTGAGCAAGCAAGTGCGTGTGTGGGATGTAACCCAAGCCAGAGCGGCACAACACAGCAGCCTGTTCAAAGGCCCGTTTGTATTATTACAGCTTGTCCAGCTGCTCAGGACAGACAAACAAGACTTAGAGCTCTGAGCTGCAAAACACAGACCTCCCACCCCATCGCAGAAACTCCTGTGGCCCAGCCCAGCCCAGCATTGTGGCTCAGAAATGGACAAACAAACGCCTACAAATAGACAAACTGCCAGGCATGAGGGGAAGTTATGTCTTGAAAGGATGAAGGATGAATGCAAATTCACCTTAAAAGGAGCATGTTTCCGTGTTTTTTGTTCTTCCTACTGACTGCGAAGAAATTGGCTCTCTGGGATGTTTCTACTGAATTTCTACCAAATCTGCTCCCTCTTTCACAATCAGCCTCATAACTCATATGTGCTCTAGTTGGATGCATGCAGGAGTTTCCATGATGCAAAGCTTTGTTTCCAAAATTAATAATGATCATTTATTTAAAATAGATATGGTATACTTGTGTCAACATTTGTATAGTGAGTGGCAGTGGCCCCCTCCCTGCCCCATTCTCTCCCCATGAACAGTATGGAAAGTGTGTATACATTTCTACACCACACTGTAATGAGTAAGGTTACCTCCTGTAAAAATATTGAGTCTCCATTCCACATTTGCTTTTCAAATCTCACATACTACATTGAGCAATGAACCTAAAAACAAAATATTGCTTTATATACACAGTGATCTCCTTAGAAAGCTGATGAAAATTAATGCCTGTATTTCTAGCGCAGACTTTTTGCTGGCAATATTTCTTCACAGTGTGTACTCAGTGTGCACTCTGCTGCCCTCTGAACAGCTCTCTCCTCTGGAGATCTCCCCAAATGGATCTGATTGTGGTGATTAAGATCAGAGTAAGCTAACACTCTCGCTCCCTCACACCTCTTGCTCTACTCTTCTATAGTCTCTCCCTTTTCACCTCAGCTTGTATCATTCTTCCTCCCCTCCATCCTCTTCACTCGTCCTGCATCCTCCTCACTCCTCCATTCTTCATCTATCATGCATTCGTCCTTCTCCTCCTCCTCCTCTCCCTGTGCTCCTGCTCCCTCTCCCTCTCTGACTCAGAGTCCCTGTGTGCCTGTATGTAACATCAGTAAAGCTGTCAGGCAGCCAGGCCAAGGTAAACAGCCCAGCGCTGGGTTCAGGGGTGATGGGGGCCGAGATGTTTTTCCTCAGGAACCCGGGGACCCCCGGAGGCTTCTGGCTGGGGCCAGGGAGGGGCAGAGGGGGGAAGACGATCCCCTCAGTTGCCCCCCACAAGAACACACACCAGTCTCTTTTTTTTCTCTCTTTCTATCTCCATCTTCTCTCTTCTCCCTTTTGTCTTCTTCCTCCTTGTCACTCTCTCTTTGTGGTTATTTAATTCTTCCTGCATGTATGTACACACACCTTTTCAACAGCATCTTCTTAACACATGTACAATCATTCATCAGCACTTCCACACACTCCTACACTCACTCTTTCTTGCCTAAATCATTCTGGTGTTGGCATAAAATAGATATATGCAGGTATATGCTTTTAAATATGGAGCATATACAGCATGCAATATATGGGAGATGTTGAAGTCATACATTTTATTTTATTTCCAAATAGATGCTCATCGTAGTGGAATGACATTTTAAAAAGGGGGTTTGGAATTGGATTTTGGCTTGATTCTGGAGGTATTCAGCAAATCAACTGTGTCACTTCAAGAGTAAAAGGAAAGAAAATGAGGAAGAAGAGAAAAAGGATGGAGGAAGGAGGGATGTCTAGAGAGGAGAACAAGAAGACAAGAAGGGAGAGAAAGAGATATAAAGAAGATTGAGGTAGTTATATGGTGAATAAGGAAAGGAAAGATAGAAGGAGATAGGGGAGAAGTGATATCCCTCACCCAGGCGTGACCCCTCTCAGCCCCAGTGAGCAGCTCCCTTTGAGGGAGGCAGACGGCCCAGAGAGGGAGAGCAAGACGGGGTACATCCAGAGGTTGCAAATCAGAGGCAGCACTAAAAACACAGCAACTGGGAGCAGGAGAGAGGGGAGAGAGGAGAGGCAGAGAATGCAGGGAGTTGAAGAAGAGACTAAAAATGAGGTCTAAAAAAAGAGTGAAGAAGGATTTAATGGAGAAAGCAAGGAGGTCAGAGAAGAAAAATTGTTGAATGAAGACAGGAGCCGGTCAAGCCAAGAAAAGCATGTAGAATTGAATTAGGGGAGGGAGAGCCACCGAGCAAACCAACAGGAGAGGAAAGCAGGGGTGCAAGGAGGAAGAGGAGGACCATTACCCTTCGTACATCAGCCGTTACATCCCTTGACGGCTGTTGGGTGGAAAAAAAGAGAGGAAACATCACACAGTGGATGGAAGGATTAGGATAATTGGAGAGAAGTAAGAAAGGGAGAGCAGATTCAGCGGAAAGAGAGGTTAAGACCAGACTTTATTTGCAAACACTGTTTGTTTTAACCTTCCTAGAGTAGCAGGTGGGTGGAGTTGGAAGCACTACTAGGGCAAGGGGGAAGTGACTGAGTTTTGGGGCCCCAGAGCCGGACAGAGTCCCTGAAACATGCCAGGGATTATAGGTCATTATTTCTGAGTTCTTGACAGTGTGCCCATATTCTGTTATGGTGGTCCTGGGTGGCATTTGTCATGTAAACAGTGTCAGAAATTAGTATTTCCTTTCTCTAACATAATAACTCACATGACATCATCACAGTTGGACTGAATATTTTTTAAATGGTTTGAATTATTTGCTCTTTAAAAAAGAAAAAACGGTTAGCGCTAAGTCTGATTTCAAACCAACATTATGTGCGGCAGTTCCTATTCCGCAGATGTTAAATGGGAGCTTGACTTAAAAGGACATTTTGCTTGGAATTTCCTGATAACACATGAAGAAGAAGAGAGGGAGTGTGGGAGAGCCTCAAGGCCACAGTAGTTAAATGATTTGATCAATGTCCAGCAGACACTAATATATAGCAAAGTGCTTGAAAGCTTAAATAAATGGTTCACATTCCTGTCCACAGACATGAATTTGTGAAATTTTCCATTATCAACAATAAAAATGTCTGTCATGTCTTCATTCCCATTTGATGTTCTGCAAAGACACACCAAACCTCTCATCTCTATTTTTATTGTGCCTCAGATCTCTACCTGCAACTTGAGTTCTCTTCCTCCTCGTCTTCCTCCGCTCATCTCCTCCTTTTCCTGTTCCTGTTTCCCAGCACCCCTTTAGTCATCCTGTTGCTGCACCTCATCAATCCCACACTGTCACAATGGCGTGTGACAGCGCACTGCATGGCCCATGACAGGCATGCCACCCTGACGGCCTGTCTCAGCTAGCCAGCCCACAACATAGGCGAAGACAAACAGACGTGAACATGCACAACTGACTTCCCTCCTCCCCAACCTTGTTGACGCCTGGCTATGTGGGCCAGCCCTTAGAGCCTCTTTCTCTGGCACAAGCACTGCCTGCTCACCTGCCTGCTGGCCTGGATCACATACTCCCTCATATACTGGGCAAATGCTGCAGTGTGGCTCCAGCAATGGTAAATGGTAAATGGACTGTACTTGTATAGTGCCTTTCTAGTATTCTAGCCAGCCTTCTGATTAGTGGACGACCTGCTCTACTTCCTGAGCCACAGCCACCTCCCCATGGCAATGTTGGCCTGTCAGTTGGTCCTCTTTAGTCCAGACTGAAATATCTCAACCGCTATTGGTATATTGCCATGTACAGCTCTATATCCATGGTCCACAGGGGATGAAGCCAACTGACTGGTAAAATTTGTGTCCAATGTGTCCAACACCATATAAAATGAATGACATTCAGTCAATGCTGTACATTTTGTTTATTGATAAAGATATATAGTTAGCGTGCTAACATGCTAAACTAAGATGCCAAAATATGGGAAACATCAACCCCTAACATGCTGATGTTTGCATTTAGCTGCTAACTACTACAGCCTCAAACAGCGAAATGAGTGGCTGTAGACGCTTTGTGTAGTTATTGTATAAATGTGTTTATTGGTGCCATTAAACTAAAGGTTTTCGACCAGATTCCCATTTGAATGTTGCATTTCATAATAAATTCAACAAGCTTCATTAGCTAGGTGGCAAGTGCCTATTAAGGCTGTTTTTCTCTTGTGGTGTTGAGTCACGTCTAAATTTGTCCTAATCTCCTATAGCTTTGTCTCACAATTCATACCAAGAGGTTTTCTACTGTTGGTTAACCTTTAATTTGTAGTGAACATTTTTAACTATTTTGCAAACCATAAAGCAACCATAAAGTTGTAATTCTAAACATTACCTTAACCTTTAATCTAAGTTTATGGTTTCTTACTGAAGTTAAATTTTACCATTAGAAAACAATACACTGACATTGCAAAATAGTGATATTGGTACAAAAAACTGTTTGTGTTGGCAGAATATAGTGTTCCTGTACTTTGTATCGAGTTTAATATTTTTGGGCCTTAGTGGACTGAAATTTTATGGGACTTAGGTTGAATTCATTGAATTTCTTGCCAATCAGCAGAACAAAACTTTGACTTCAGATCTTAGAGCTGAAACATGATCAGTAAATGGAAAAGCTTTTAATGATTATAGCCAATTTTTTCTTCCCTTTTGTTGCTTCCAGATTGCATTATTGTTCATTAAACTTACACCAGTATATAAACCAGAGAGTGCAGATTGGCTTTTTAAAGGCTGCAGATGGCTAATGACCAGGAAAAGTTAACACATCAAGTTCATTGCTTATTGTCCACACACTGGTCACTCACTTCCACTATAACAGATTAAACTGACTTGTGGTGAACTGTCAACCCTGTTGCTCATTGTGAGAATGCACCATTAGACCACCATTACAACTGTACTTTTGCTCTCTCTCTCTCTCTCTCTCTCTCTCTCTCTCTCTCTCTCTCTCTCCCTCTCTCACTCACTCTCTCTCACACGCATACTCTCTCTCTCTTTTCCCCTACTCTTGATCTGCTTAGATCTGCAACATCTAACTGCCACTTAACCTCACTTTCTCTACTTACCCATCTGCTCGCCCCTTCAGCTTCCAATCCATCATCCAACCGCGCCTCTAGCCCTTTGAAATGACTCTACTAGTCATGAACAACATTAACCTTCCCCCATCCAAATGCACACACACATACATACATGTGATCAGATGCCCCTTTACCTCTACTCAGAGTGCAATCTCAGGCTACTTCACCCTGGCATCAGCCTCTCACTGTGGAGGCTGTTGTTTCTCTGGTCTGCCTTCCTTCCTTTATGTGTGACATTGCTCCTCCATAAGGAGCCTCAGAGTGGCCTTATCATCTTTGGCCTTTTTATTCACTTCGCCTTTGAACCCTGGTGTTCTGTGTACTCTCTTGCACTCACATGCAGTCACACACACACAGATGTACTCACAGATGTAAAAATACACTCCATTTATGAAACATCAGTACTTATTGGATTTCAGCACATAGTCTTGCAATGAAACACATACAGCTGTCTTCATTGCGTTATTATGTATTAGTAGACTAAATGAAATTAAAGGCTATCCATGCCTTGCTGCTTAGTTTGATATCAGGAATTTCTGCATTTGAGTCTGAGTCAACACGTGTGTGGTATTTGAAGAGCAGCTCTTTGAAGAGGGAATATGTAGGCTGTGATTCATGAGACTTTTATTATGTTTTGTCTATCTGCATGGTAACACATAACCGCATAAAAGCATGAACATGAACTTATATGAAGGTTTATCAATATAAAACATAACAGTGTGTGTGTGTGTGTGTGTGTGTGTATATATATTTATATATATATATACATGTGTGCACAACCTATCAGCATGGGACCCCCTACACATGAGACCATATACAGCAGGATGATCTGCATTATGTTTCCTTGCAGATGGAAACCACTCTGTTTTCTACTAAAATCAACTATAAAAATGTATAAATATAAGAATATAAAGCAATAACAGAGCTTGATTTCCTCCTTATTAATCTCTCATACTGCACTTTTCCCTGTTTTCCCGTTGACTCTTCCTGTACACTCTGCCTCTTGAATGAAGTGGGCGCTTGTAGGCTGCAATGCTGCTGACTCCATAACTGCTGTTGTCGCTCCTCAGGGCTCTTATGTGCTGAAGAATCATATGGGGCTATATTGTGTGCAATTGTACAGGCACTTTTGGTCAATAACTTGCATAGAAAAAGGCATCCATCTTTGGAAACTGAAGATTTTCATACTCCTGCACTAACAAAATTTGAGGTAAAGATTATCATTATATTGATGTTTGTTTAATGTTTGTTTAATACAGAAACTGGTTTCCTTTTGTGTAGATTTCCATTGAGAATTGAAACATAAAATCAGTTTTAACAACTCACAAGCCAATATTTTATGTTTTTATACTTACGGAAGGTCACTTTTATCCCATACAGAATTAGGATAACACATATATGTAAAACTGTGAAAGATATGAAATGAGTGACTGAAATGATACTACTCCTGTCTAATCTCTCAGAAGAATGTCAATGAAGACACAAAGTTGCAATGTGATTAGCGTTGTCACTTGACAGAAGGCCCTGGGCCTAGACGCTTTCCTCTGGGTATACTGTATGCACAGTGCGCATGCCCGTAGTCTGCAGAGCTGCCTGTGTTGCAGTCTTGTCCAGCCTGCGTGTCAGATCAACGTTGGTGGCGGGGTGTGAGCTGCCCAGAGGAGGAGAAAGTGAGGTGTTGGGGGGGGGTGCCTTTTGAGGGAGTGGGTTAGAAAGGAGAGATGGTAAAGATAGAAATGGACGGCACGGACACAATGTCTAATGGCAGTTCCAGCTGAGAAAACAAAAATACCCAAGGAACACTAAAACCTGAGGGGTGAAAAATATGCGGGTCTGGCTGGAGGTCAGATTCCCCACCGTATCTAATTCAATTTTACAAACTGTAAGAAAACACGCTGCTGCTCTCCGAGCACTGGGGAAATGCGCTGCAAATATGTCCCTTTTTACACTTCCAAATGAAACTTTTTTTCTTCTTTAAATTAGTCAAAAACACTGGTGAGATAATGCTTCTTTTTTCTCCGATGCTGTTTTGCGAGGAATATTTTGAATATTGTGTCAATATTTTGACATAAGGGAGATTAAGAAAGATAGTCTTGAAATATCTCAGAAAACCTGCTCAATATTATCGTTTTGTTTTTAGTTACAAAAAAAATCAGCTTAGGACTCAATATGGAAAGGATTGTTTCTAAAGAAGATATTATTATTTTAGCAGTATACTTGCCTATAGGAATTTAAAGGTTTGATCTAGCAGCTTTTATCAAAATCACAGAGATCAAGCAGAATAGCCAGAAAGTCTAAAGTTAATCTATCAGAAAATCCATTTTGCTGCAAGTGGCTCAGTGCTTTTATTTTATAAAATAGGATATCATGGGGTCGAAATCTTTTTTAAGGCAGCTCATCCAGAACGACAGTTATTGTATCCACTTGCTAATGTTCAGCCTGGTATTAATGTTGTGTTTGTGGGACACAGTGCCTTGCTCCAAATAGTAGCCTATAGTACTGTTTTAAGAAAAGCCACAACAGGCTGCAGAGAGCTGCATGCAGTCTTGCTGGTGGTCTGCTCAGGGCCTGGTAAAGACATTAGTGCAGCATTCTGGGAGAACGGGGAGTCCCATAGACAGCGCTCACTTCTCTAAATAAACATTAGTCTTAAAAAGTTTGGCCCCACGACCTCAGCATGATCGCATTTCACTCTGGATAGTAAACTTCAATTTTATCGCGAGGTTTTCCCCTACTTTTCGAAAACACACTTTCACGCTGAAAAAGATTACATAAACAAAGTTTCATTTTCACCCTTTTTCTGAGGGACACAAGAGGCTGCAGTGTCCTTGGTATTTCTTATATCACACCCCGGCTGACTTGTTTTACTTGACTGATTTACCTCCACGTTTGAAGTATAATCGTTACACTTAAAAACCATTAGGTGGATACCGATTCCTGTGATAGTTTAAGAAAGCAGACAAATTGAAACAGGCTTACCTACATTGTCTTACAGTGATTGCTCGCTATGGAAAAAGGCTTGATGATGTGCAACACAAAATTTGTAAAAAGGCAACGTTTGTCCTCGGATTTTAATTAGGCCTGTATTTATTTGGCCTATTAGGCTCAAATGTCTTGGAATAAATATACATATACAGCCTCCTGTTTATTTTTAGTTTTAATGCTCTGAGTTTAATATCTGTTGAAACAGAAAGCTTTAATGAAGAATGAAATGAAAGGGCAAGTCCAAAGGTTTATTGTGGACTAAACATATCGCCTTCTACTTTCTCAACTCAGAAAGCCTGAATGACTAATTTCATTTAATCCGTACAGGTATGCTAATACTTGTTTTGTTTGGCCTGTAGAGACAAAACTGAACACTTTCTCTGCACCGTGCAGCATATAATGAACCGAGAAGTGAAAAAAAAATCCTAAATCAGTAATTATGGGGGGAAATAAATTGGGTCGGGCTGCTGCCATTAATCGCAGTGGATCATAGCTGTGAGTCTAACGCGCTGGCATCAAAGGTCAAATGGAAGAAGCGAGTAGAAGCGCCCGCATGACACACTGCGGATTGTGGGAGAGAGCGAGCAAACAGCAGCTGCTCCTCTCTATCAAAGCAATAGAGAAAAGTGCTGCACACTCGCCTTTCCTTTAGTGCGTCCTGGTAAAGCCAACCCTCGGAGAGGAGTTGATTCATGTTTCCCGATGTGAGGTCCTAGGACCGTGAGCAGGTGATGTTGAAAGGCACCCAGGTCCCAATTGGGGAAAGAAATAGTTTAATTTCATTAAACGGTAGAACAGTATAGGCCTAAGTGAGTGTTTGGATGACATCTTTCTGATTTTACTTTAGTGTTGGAATTAGAGGAGGCAGAGGACCACCTGTGCTCGCATGGCTCCAATATAGTTCTGTGTTTCTGAGGTTGAGAAAGAGATTTATATTTGAATGTTTTTTAAAAAGGAGCCCAAAGCCGGATGTTATGCAGTTTCAGCAGGTGATACGACTGACAGACAACTGAGATGGTCTATGGTGCACTGTACAACTCTATTTTCTCAGTAAGTGTTTCTATGAGGTCTCTGTTATTTGAGAGGCTTTAAATTGTTTAACACTGCTCAGTGGTCACATTGTTAAGCTTTTATTGTTGTTTTTCTATCTCATTGGTCAGTTTTAAATGTGCGTACGGCTCTGTGCACTCCAGCTCTGTCTGTTAAGTTTAATTATTTCCTGGCATTTGTGTTAATAGTAATAGTATCAATGGATCGAGCCATGCCTCGAGTGCTCTATGTATTATTATGCTGTGTGCCTGTTAGGTGCGTAATTTACTGTCAGATATGGCTGATCTGACTCATTCTGACCACCTCGTGTGGACACTCACAATAGGATTACTTGCATGTGAATGTTTTCATTGTCATGTAAAGCAGATGCAGCCACGACATGGCAGTTGTGTGCGTCTGGAAAGGAAAAACGGGGATAGTGCTTTATTCTCATATCACTCACTGTCAGTAGGTGTGCACACACAGGAAGCCTTCAAAGCCAGATTTTAATTTGGACACTGCCCCAACCCAATAGCAGTGTTATAATCCATCTGATCTTAATGGATCTAAAATGTTTTAGGAACAAAAATCTGATCAAAACCTCTGATTCTAATCAGGAGGCGTGATTGAAAAACTTTTTTTTTTGAACACACCAACCAGACTTTACAGTAAACACACATTCTCACTCTCCTAAAACAGGCCTGAATGACGGGTATCACCTGCTATCATATTCTGGTGATCTTTGCAGGCTAATATCTGCAGTCATTAATACCCCTGCACCGACACAGTGTGTGTGTGTGTGTGTGTGTGTGTGTGTGTGTGTGTGTGTGTGTGTGTGTGTGTGTGTGTGTGTGTGTGTGTGTGTGTGTGTGTGTGTGTGCGCGTCCTCATCTTTTTTTCCCCCTGCAGCAGGTGTTCGTTTAGTGTGTCAGAGTCGGCGGGGCGAAGATCTTCCAAAGTTAATATTGTGTTTCCAGAGATGATGGGGAGTTCACTGTCCTCGCTTTATTTACACATTCTAAATTAATTAAGCGAAGGATTCCTCTGTCTGTTGCAAAAACACGGAGGCTGGAGGATGACTGGGAGCAGCGAGGGGAGGCTGTGATTTATAGCGGCTGTACAGCTAAGGGCCGCGGCTCGCCTCTCCTCCAGGCCGGGGAGCCGCGGACCGGGCCAACATTCCTCTGTGGGGGCGAGGAGGCTCGTCTGCAGCGCGCGCACAGCCACACACACGGACGAAAGGGGGAGAGAGAGAGAGAGGGGAGGGGGGTGTTATAGGGGTAAGATATAGCCTAGACCTGGTTTCATGGAAAAGTGAAAGAAGAGGCGCAGAGCGACTGTCCCCAACGGTCGGGGACCACTAGTAGGATTTTTGTGGTGTGTGTGTGTGTGTGTGTGTGTGTGTGTGTGTGTGTGTGTGTGTGTGTGTGTGTGATAGGGTTTGAAAATGAGGGTTTCCAGGATGACACAAAAGGTGCAATGTGAATTTGTTGTGATCATTAGTACACCCGCTAAAATACAGCCCATTTACAGCAGTTTCCAGTTGAACATAAGTCCAATTTTCTCCAGTTTAAGGTCCAGATTAAAACAAAAAAAATGTCCCTTTTGGTGAATGAGAAAATATAACTCCAAGAATCAAAATATCTTGTATGGTAGGTATTTGGTAAACTGCCATTTACGGTTCTTTGACTGTCATATAGCTACATCTTATTGATAATGATAATTCAGTCCGTTAAAAGGCTACATTAATTATTACAGAGGCTAAGGTCCAATAGTTGCGTATCCCTGTTTATCCCCACTATGATACTGATGCAACCCTTCAGTTAGACTCCACCATTAGACCTTTATAAATTAAATTAACGTGCAGGGCAAAACGTTGTAGCTTAATTAATGGAGGGCATGCATTGTATATTATTATTGTATTATACTCTATTATATTATATATTATAGTTCTACAGTCAGTGAAGAATGACTCTCAACAGTATCAGTTGTCGAGCGCGACCTTGAAGAGCAGTAGCCTGACATCTCTATTCCCTCATACATACACACACACACACACACACACACACACACACACACACACACACACACACGAACACACACACACGTTTCCTCGTGGTGTCAGCACAGCCTCTGTCCTCGTGTCCTTCAAGAAGCTGCAGTGCATCGATCAGGGACCTAACGTTATTGGCAAGGCAGTGAAAGATTTAAACAAAAACGATTTCATTTAATCCCCTGCTGTCAGGCGCTTTTGAAACTAATAATAATAATAATAATAATAATAATAATAATAACAATAATCACAATAATAGTCCTAATGAAAAATGATGATAGTGATATCTTGCTATAATTACATGTGTCATTGCATTAGGAGGACTACCCCCGGGAATCCTAAAAGCAGAAACTATTTAGGGTGAAAATAAGCAAATAAATCCACATGTATGTTGACATCTCAGTCTATAAATAAATTATAGAGGGGACGAAATACGGGTTTAAGTCTGCTTACGCCCAAACGGAGCAGATGGGAGCGGTTAAAAAAGAGATGGGAATCGTATAAATGTGTTTTTGGTGACGGTTGAGTCATTTGGCTGTCACTTCACATATCACTCACTTCTTATTTCGTTTGAAAAACGTCACGACAAAATGACAAATGTCGTCGCGGCGCCTAAATAAAGACACACTGTGTGACTGCCGGGAGTGTGGGTGGTCTTGAAGTGACAAACCCGCACGGAAATCTTTCTCAAGTATTAACGGGTCGATATATACGCATATAATGATGTAGGCTACCATTAGGACTTCGATGAAAAATGAAAGGGCGTTTGGATGGATGCACCCCGGATGTCTAACGTGTTCCGTGTTTGTGGTGGTTTGAGGAAGAGCAAGTTCCAGGTCTATTCTGGTCACAAGCCTGTAATCTTACAGCAGAGTTGGGTCGTTTGTGCGCATTTGAGCTGAAAATCTGTAAAAATGGGTTCAGTCTCAAATCGTCCATTTTCAAAGCCAGTGCCTCTGGCTGAACTTCCCCACAGCAGATCCAATGTGTGTGTGTGTGTGTGTGTGTGTGTGTGTGTGTGTGTGTGTGTGTGTGTGTGTGTGTGTGCGTGCCTGCGTGCGTTATGCTTTGTGTCTCGTGATTTTTATTGGCTCAGTTTTCGTTCCTGCCGTTATTTAAATGGTTTTTTAACCACCTCTGCAAGCGCTTCATGTGGATTTTAATGGACTGATGCGGTGAGTAATGACTCCCTGTCAGGGCGAGTATGCGCAGAAAACTTCAATAGTCTGCTAATGTTTTTCCCCCTCATTTACTCTGCAAATTATATGAGCAGGATATCAATTAACATCGTGGATATAGCGGGAGAAGCTCAAATAAAATTTTAAAATAGAAAATCCCAAATCCTTATGCAATATTTATCAATTGTCCAATTTGCACTTACAGGGCTGAGTAAAAGAAAAAGAGGGAGAGAAAGGCTGGGTCTGGATAAAGAAAGTAGTCATGTGTTGGTTTTCGTTTCAAAGACTTTCAGTGAGCTGTGCTGAGGGAAAACAGAGGAGTCAGCCCTCCCACCCTTCATCCTTAATAATCATCTGTCAAAACACCCACAAACTAATTTAACCATTTGCACACAGATCTGGTAAATAAAGGAAGCTTTACACCCCCTTCTGTCTGGAAACATGTGCTCCAACAACTCTGAAAAAGACCAATAGGCCTGTTTTCTGTAGCCGGACGAGTCCCACTGCTTCTTTTATATGAATCCCGAGACAACACAGATGACATGAAAGCGGAGCAAACCGAGGGCCTTTAGAGAAGATTGCTTTTCAGGGTCTAAATGTGTGTGGCTGGTCTCACAGGGGGGACCGCTCGCTGTGCGCACATTCACTCCCTTGGGCCAGGGGTCCACACTGACAACATCAACAAACGGCCAAAAAGCCGCATTATGGTGGATTAGGAGCCTGATGAAAAATGCTGCTACAAATTAGCAACGAAAACCCCAAAAGACCGTGGGTATATCCTTGTTCACTTTCAATTACAGACCGCCGAGGCCTGTTAACGTCCCCCATTCATTTAGGCCCTTTGTAACTTGCTAGAAAATGGTTCTTTACAAGCGAGCGAGAGCCACACAAGAGGAATACTTGCCCACTGTTGCGTGATATTCATGACTGTTATATACATCAAGTCGTGTTTGAAATATTTAAACTGAATTTTGTGCGTTTCTCACACCTAAAAAGGAGTCTTAATTAACTGCATTACTAAGAGACTTGGTCCCAGACAAGGTAATTTGGTTGTGTGGTTGCTGTGCCCACGCCTGAATGAACTAATATTAGAAGCTGCATGACAGGAACAAGAATACATTTAAAGTTAAATAAAGTAAATAAATAAAAAACATATTTTACTAAAATAAAACTGTTTTAAAATGTGAGTTTAAGTCTATTTTAGACCCTTTCTGTGTGTCAAAAAACTGCAATAAAATAAATTAACGATTGTTTTTCTTTTTTAATTCACAAACATTTATTATTCTTGTCGTTACAACAAAAAAAATGACCTATGAACATTTAGGTGTCTCTCTCTATTGGCAACACATGACATACTGTATGTTTCACAGATTAAATTGTGAAATAGATAGGAACGAACAACAATAAAAAGGTTGAGAGAGGTAATGCGCTCTTTTATACTAAAAAACACATAGCCTACGTGTCCACCGACAACAGGAAATGATATTGTCACAAATTCACCATGTAGAGGAGGTGTGTATGTGTGTGTGTATGTGTGTGTGTGTGTGTGTGTGTGTGTGTGTGTGTGTGTGTGTGTGTGTGTGTGTGTGTTGTGGGTGGGGGGGATATGGGATATGGTTATTTTTGTGTTCCCCCACCCCCCTTTTGTCTCCATGCGCTTTCTAAGTAAAACCTGAGTTTGCCGTCTCTGTCAGCCTATGTCAACAACAACAGTGCCATTTTCTCATGACGCACAAAATAAAAACAATTTAAATCATAATAAATTTCTCAATTGTATTTTTTTTTTTAAAGAATCTGGTGACACCTTTAACTTATGTTAAAAATAACAGGATCTGTTTCTCCCACTGACAAATGAAGGCCACATGTCAGATTTCAGGCCAGCGTTGTTTAAAAAAGATCCTTCTCAGAGTTTCTCTTGCTTTTGTCTCTCAATATTATACACATATTTACAAACCATAAATAAACCTTTCTCTCCTATTACATTGTTAGGAAACGGGGAGAGCAAAAACACTCTTATTTCACCAAGGATGTACAGCCTACCTTCACATAGGAGGACGCCACAATTGGCTTTTTAATAAAAATTTTCAGCGGGCAATATCACCACTTTTTTTTCTAGAAAGGACAAGTGTTCATATTCGGAGTTTTGCTGGAAAAAGTCTGACTGTGTGGCCCGGGCTGTAATATGCTGTCCTGTGATAGATTCAAATGGTTGGAAGCAGAGGCCAGTGCTGGGGTCAACATGGCCAGGATCTGAGCCTGGCTGCTCGGTTGTACGCTGTAGGAAGAGGCGGTGGAGTTGGCCGCACCGATGATATTGTCAATGGAGAATGAAGGCCGACTCGGGGTGCTGGAGTCCGTCTTGAGAGGCGGCAGAGACGGGCTTAGTTGAGGATAAAAGGGCTTCCTTAAATCTGCCCCTAAAAGGGTGGGCAGGGGATGCGGCGCAGGGAATATGGAGGCTGATGGGGGCAAGGTGCAGGGGGCGTTAGGGAACGGGAATGAACCACCTGTGTGGTGTGGGTGATACGGGTTGTGGGCTGCGTGGAAGTTCTGCAGCTGAAGTCCATAGTTGTATCCGTACGGGCCGTATCCAAACCCGGGTAGAAAGCCACCGGATTCCCTGAGGATTTCATTGGCTTGGTGCCTCTTGAAGCGCTTCCTCCTGCGCAAGAAGCTCCCGTTGTCAAACATGTCTGCGGAATCTGGGTCGAGGGTCCAGTAGTTGCCCTTTCCGGGGTTGCCAGGCTCTCGTGGGATTTTCACGAAGCAGTCGTTTAAGGAAAGGTTGTGGCGAATAGAGTTTTGCCACGCGGGGAATTTCTCCCGGTAGTAAGGGAATCTATTGCTGATGAACTCGCAGATCTCACTGAGAGTGAGACGTTTCTTGGGGCTCTGCAGGATGGCCATGGTGATCAGAGCGATGTACGAGTAGGGTGGCTTCACAAGTGCACTTTTTCTGGGTTTGTCCCCGATCACGGTCCCGACCTCTGCGTTGGACCCCATTTGGTCTGACGGGCAGTCGGAGCTGCTGAGCCCGGGTGAGGAGACCCTCTCGGCCGCGTTCTGGGAGTAATTATCATCCGAGTCATTGTCCAAGTTGAACTCGTGGTGAATGTACTTTCCGTCCTTTCCTACGGATATGTCACCCCCAACCACGTCGATGTCCACATCTTCGGACAATGCAGAGCTGTCGGACATATCCGCCCCTAAAGTCATCCTTGGAGACACCGCTTGTCTTCCCCCTCTCTCCCAGATTTCCTCCTCCCCTAGTCCGGTGAGGCTACTGAGCGAGAGCGCACACACACCACTCTCCCTCTCCCCCTTACAACCACACCAGACTTTTGCTGCAGCTTTATCTCCAACTACTGAATGCACACATGGCTAGAATCTATTGAAAAGACAAATAACTCTTTGACCTGTAGATTTTGCGCCTCCTGGTCGTCCGAAGCTGGTCAAGCCGGGCCGTGCGAGGTTCTCATCGAGCAGAAAACTTCTGGTTTTCAAGCGTGAAAGAAAAACAGTCAAAGATTATCTCGCACCAGTCTGGATTTGTGCTTTCTTGAGAGACGATTGTTTCCGTCTGTGATCAGTTTATGTTGTAGGTCATTTAAAAAGCTACTTTTGGATATCCAAGTAGCTTTCCAAAATATCTTTTACGCACGGGATTGGGTAGGTATCCAGCCAGACTATCACACTATCCTCCTTAGCGCTCAAAAGGTATTTATAGGACCACGCTGATCACGTGGTCTTTGAGTCACCGTTACCAGGAACTGGATGAAATTACCCTGCAAAAAGTAGTAGCCTATTTGGATTTGATCTTTCAAATTTCAAAACCACATTTCGTTAAAAAAGAAATGAAGAAGAAATAATTAAAACCTGTTATGGAATAATATCCAACGTGCATATGCATATGAATTTGTTTTAAAGATTTTTTAAATTTTCTTAATATAGCCTAGTTGAGGATCAATCTCCCGCATTCTGTGCTTTATTAATATATATAACCTATTTAGAAAAATAGGAATATGGATAAAAATGCATTAAAAACAAAATTGTCTCATTGACAATCCATCGATTACCTTTCTCATTTAAAAACAATTTTATTTCTGAACTGCGTGACTCAATTAAATGGGCTTTTTTATTGTTAACTTTTTTGCAGTGTAAGGTGAGAGAAGTATAAGGTGTACTCGGCTGCTGGTGATTATGATCTTTATGAAATAACCTGCAAACACCAGCAAAGCATATATCAACATTTCTACGGTCTAATCGAGTGTCCCATTTGTTTGTAATGCAGTGACGAGTAAGATATGCAAATTCATAACCGTATGGATGATCATCGAAGGAAGAGATATTGACATAGGTCGAAAGTCAAACCCCCACAGAAAACCGTGTAACGTGCAAGTATGCATGCAGACAGTCAATGGTACATTTAATTATTATTATTATTATTATTATTATTATTATTATTATTATTATTATTATTATTATCATTATCATTATTATTATTATTATCCCCGTTCCTTTTCATATTTAATGTATTTGTTGAATTGAGAAATAAAATAAATTGTGTTCCTTTAATCTGGAAAATAAAATTAAATGCCAAATGCTGCTAAAATACGTCTTGTCACTATTTTCTTAAGACGTTTAATTGAAAGCTATTTTTAACTTTTAACGTTTTGATTTGTAACATTTCTATCTGTGACATCAGTTTTTGTTGAGCTATTCGAGGTGTTAGATAAATCAATTATACACACGGAGCTGATCTGCTTATATTCTGCTCCCTAATAAATTGGCTGATTCGGCCGCATTGAATTCCCCCTCAATGAGGTCTTGGCCAGCAGCCTAATTCCCTGATCACTTCTCACGGGTTTTGTGTTTTCCTTGTCAAGAAGTCACAACATTATCCATCTGCATTTTCTGCATAATTCACGAGGGTGCACAGGGGTGCAGTCAGCTGCAACCTGCTCCAGTTTGTCTCCGTCAGGAGGGGAAAGGCCAGCAGATGACAATGTGTAATGTGTCTGTAATGTGTGCGGGTTTATTCACAGCAGGCTGACATTCCAGTTCATTACAAATATTATTGGAAAGCGTTTGCATCAGCATCCCATTCATCCTACGCCTCAAACAACATACAGATTGTCATATCTTTTGTGTTTCATTTTTTTTTTTTTTTTTTCTTATCGGGAAGCAAAATAGTTTTCATGCAATCTCGATACAATTAAAGCCTATCTCTGCATTGTTTGTTTGCTGGTTTATTTATCCAAGCCTGCTTTTTATTTATTGGAGGAAACGACTGTTCCACAGAGGAATCAAGTGCAAGTCAAGCATGCAACTCGTTTAATACACCATGACTGAGCCGCGTGTCCTCTTCTCTGACCTGCCTGCCACAAGCCTTTTAAAATCTGAAATAGACTCACTGACACCTGCCTGACAGCTGCCCGACAGACATGACACATTACTTTCTCCAGGTCTCTCCAGCACCCTACATTATGAACTTATTTATCTATTCACTTATTTTGATTCCTAGAAGGTTTTGGCGCCATGGAAAACATTTTATCTATTTATTTATTTGACCTCTCACACCGTCTTCCATAGCTAGTTACCTGGATATGGAAACTAAAATGATGTATGCTTAGACTTATTGATTTATGCTGTTGGAGTAGTTGATGATTGTATTTTTAAAGATCTATAGCCTATATTGTATCTGACAATCAATAAATAAAAGATTATTATTATGATCCTATTTTGTGTAGCTGTAAAATTACAGGCCTGTTTTCAGCTGTTTTTATTATCAGTGTAGGCTACCTGCGCATATTCAATCATGACCTATGGCTGAAAGGGCATTATTTTGTCGAAACTTCATTTGCTTAATTTTTCTAAATAATTAAAATGTAACAACCTACAAAACGAGCATTGTGGATATTTCAAGATTTTCCGGTTCCAGTGGGGGTTTTTGGTTATTATGAGCCGTGATTTGTCCGAATGGAGGAGTTTCTCATCATTGCAGTTTGTGGTGCTGAAGCGCCCCCTGCTGCTGTTAAAGAAATATAATTTTATTATTATTGGCTGTCTAAATGACACAAGTTGGGGCAAATAAAACAACAACATTTCCACTAAACTGAACTTCTGAACGCTGCTAAAGTATTCTGATATTTTAAGAAAGTGGCAAATTAAGTTCAAAGTCAATTAAATCAGCCATTATATGTTAATAAAATGCAACATGTTAATATGGAAATATTGTCTTATTAAAACACATCAGAGTATATTATCAGTAGGCCTAAATAAAGTGTTAACTGTGTGCACAAGTGTTAATGTACCTAACAATTATACATTATAAGATTTGCATTGCATTGTGAGATCAACATCATGCAGCATCTTGCAACACTGAGGCTGAATGAACCAAACTGTCCAAAATAGGATCTAATAGAGGACTAGGACTCGGCTTCAAATGAAGGGAGCAGACTGCACCGTGACTTTATGACTTTAAATGTCAAACATCTGAAACCTCAAGTGGCAACTGGAGCACAGTGTTCAAAATATCTTATGAAGCCAAAAATGGATAGAAACTATAAAGGAGCGCCTGGATATTTTAAATATCTTCTGCTTTGAGTTGGAGAAAGAAACACTCACTTTGAAAAGAATTTCTGAATGCATCTTGTTTGTTTTGTGTATTTTGTTGTTTTTCAAACAACTGGCCAGACACAACATTTCCAACGCAATGTGTTTTGTGGCATAAACATTTTCAGTTTGAGATTTTAATGGTAATGCTCCAGTTTGAAGCAAGCCCCGAGTCTTGGGTCCGGGTTTTTCACATGTACTTACTTTATTATCATTTCATTATAAAGATTTCATATTTAGCACAAAAAACACAAATCTAGTCAAATTCTACTACATGAACAATCATCAGTGTACAGTTAATTTCCCAACAGGAAAAAGTTATTCTCTCTTGCTCTACTGTTGCCCTTCTCTCTTTGTGTAAAACCAAAGCTTAGTGAATTCAAAAAGTCACACCTATTCTCTGACAATGAACAAACGAAACTGGGTAACAGAGGAAGTCACAAACTGAACAAATGCCTCTTCCCCCAATAAAAATTCAGATCACATCTGATCTGTTTTTCCAACCAACTTAATTACAAAACGAGCATTTGGAACACAAGAAACTATAATTTTCTTACTTCAGCAGTGATTTTGCAGCTAACTGTTGACCATTAGTGTAATTAGGCCGAATCACAATCCCAACAAAACCACAAATTGCAAAAGAAAATCTTCATTCTAGAAGAGTGAGAGCAGTCCCATGGGTTGAACATCATGCTTTTGCTTCCATCTAGTGGTGGAAAGTTTTAACCTGTTCCTTCAGCACTTAGGTGAACAAACAGATGTTGCCTAACAGTTTGTTCATTGGTTATGTATTAGAATAATAAGGTTTAGCTGGTTAAGAGCAGGCCTACACTTTGAATTTGACAAACTGCTTTATAATATCTGTAACACTCCCAGGTCATGCAACATGTGGATGTGGAATATCAAAGGCTGTTGGCTTTGCTGTTAACTATTTATTATTAATGTGTTGTTTCCCTTCTCAGAGACTGTCTTCAAACCAGACAACAAGTCTTGTCAGTTTTCACTTATGTATAGTGCTACATATGTGCTAACTGCTTTGGCCCTGTGTTTGATAATGTGCTGGTCAGACTGACCCACCAGGTGGCTCTGAGGTATGAATGTACTGTGGTTTCTTCTGCAACAGGTGGGAGGAACAGTAGCCGGGACTCCATGTAAGAGTTTGAGATGCAATCCTTACACCAGTACTAATAGTATCATGGGCCCATAACATACTTCTGCCCCTTTGCACTGATAGTTTGTGTGATAGTGTGGTTTAGATGCAGAGTCTGGAGGCCTCATTATCAGACTAGAAATGATCTGTCATTAACAGTAATCATCCTACCACCAGCAGTTTTGTAACTTCCATCTGACCATATTATTAATAGATATTCACAACCTGAGCAAAAATAAACTCCACACATTTTTATTTTTTTATTTTTTAACTTCTCTCTGTCTTTCTCTCCATCTTTGTTTCTGTGAAATGTGTTTTGGAAAACATTCAATCAGGAACACCAAGATGTAACCACATATTGCACAGTCACTGAATTACCTTTGTATCTAAATAGTATTTATTTCTGTCACCAACACCAAGTATTAGATTTTCTTTCTACATTTCTACATGACCTCAGAGGGAAGCAATTTTAACAAATTGGTTCTATTTTGTTTGCTGGTTTTCTAGGCTTTGCCAATTAAGGTATATTTATTGAGAGCTATTCAAGTAGGCCTATTTGATATTTTCAACAAAAAAAGTAGGCTAATAGATCAAAGGTCAAATAAAATGCAAACACAGTTGATAATAACTGCTGTAAAGTGAGTAGATCTGTTATATTTGATACTCAGAGAAAACGGAAAGGTGCATCAACACCCTTGAATCAAATAATATGTTTTGGAACATAAAACTGACAAACATCTATTTCAGAAGTAGCAATAAAGCATTTTAATTAAAATGATCATGAAAAAAGGAGGAAATAGAAAGTGAATTAATTCTGAATAAGAACTTTGGTGGCATTAAAAATAAAGATAATAACTACGAATAAAATCAAATGAACCATTCAGCTGTGTTTTCTATTGAGGTGTTGAAGATGTAACGAAGACTTGTACAACATAGTGGGCTACAACAGCCTCTATTCATTGTTGGTAAAAACCGTGTATTCTCTCAGAAGGCCTGTAGACGTATTTCAGATTCTTTCATTCAGATTTCAAACCCAGTTATAACGAAATAAATGTAAACATTTCGTATCCTTTGTGCGATATTTGAGTGGTTATGACTAGTGTTAATTTGTGTGTGATGATGATGAATAATGTGTTATTTATTTTTAGATTATCAGTGTAAATGTTAATTTTGTGCGTTGTGTCTAATTTGTAGCTACTACATTTATACGTCAAAGCACATTTAGACCTTTTGTTAAATCAAATGCTTCTTTTGAACTATAACCCTTCATCCACATGAACAAAAAAATGTGGAAATTAATCAATTAATGCGACATTTAATGTATTATCAAGTATTTTTGTATAAGAGGGTAATTTAAAAATGGATGAAGTCTGATTTTTGAAGGCTGATTTGGTTTAGTGTGACCAGATCCATGTGTGGGGTTGTTGCTTTATAATGCGAATAAAGACCACATTTATTTTACTGTAAAAATGAATTTATTTTCAGGCGACCTGTCGTCAGCAATGTTAACACTCTTTTCTTTTAATTAACTTTTTATACATCAACAAACTATTTACATGAAAACCGTCAGACTTAAATGATGTAACAAACACATGTAAACTCAGAAACGAACTCTAAAACCACAGGAGATGTGAACGAAATGTGGCACAGTTAAACACATTAAACTCTCTGAGATACAGTCATGGAATGTGTCAAACGGATCTAAATGGCTTTACACCTTTTAAAATAGGAATGTTTTATTATGAGGCTCGGTCATTTTGTGTCATATCTTTTCCGATCTATAAATCACCGAATTTCTTACAGGAACTTATCAATCTGCCCTTTGAGTATGTGGTGACATTCATGTAAGGCATTATATTAGTCTATAACAGCCTTTTCCCAGTAGTACTCGACTTTTTATGGTACCAGTTTCATCTCATATGGGCTCATTGAGGGTAAATGTCATTAGGCTATTATGCGACTATCTGGCAAATAATGTTTCACATATACCGCTCCAATCCTGACGCGAAGTTGGCTTGTCTCATGTAGGTGTTGTTGTAGGAGTTCATGGGACTGGAGAGGCCCAGCAGCTGCTCTGTGTGCTCGGCGCAGGAACCGGGGCGCAGGGCCGGCAGGGACAGCCGGTTGCCGGAGCAGTACACCTGAGAGCTCCCCGGAGAGAAACCGGACTGGGTCATGCTGGGCAAGTTCGGAGGAGAGGCCGAAGAGGAGTACGGGTACCCGGCGGCCAGGTTGGATGAGAGATTCCCGCTGTTCCGGCTCAGCATGTTCGCCGACGGGTTAACAGTCTGCGTCTGGAAGCACGCAGACGGGTCTGTGGTGCCGGTGACCGAGCAGCTGGAGGTCATGGTGCCCAGGTCAACTCCGCCCAGCCCCAGCGCCTGGGAGTTGAGCTCTCCGCCCGGGCCTCCCTGCACCACCGATTGCTGGCTGATGATGTTGTCGATGCTGAACATGCGCGGCTGTCCTTGGCCGACCCCGGCGGAGGTCTGGTAGTGATGCAGCATGGCCGGATGCGGGGATGTTGCGGTCAGCTGAGAGCCATAACCAGACCCTATCCCGGCGTACAGGGTGTTGGGGTACGAGGGCCGCCCCATTGGGGTCGGGGTGAACGCGCTGGAGCTCTGCATGTAGCCGGGGTAGGTGCTCACATCTGTGCGCTTGAACCTTTTCCTCCTCCTCAGAAAGCTCCCGTTGTCAAACATATCCTCGGCGGCAGGGTCCAAAGTCCAGTAGTTGCCTTTACCCGGTCTGCCGGGTTCCCGGGGGATCTTCACAAAACAGTCGTTGAGGGTGAGGTTGTGGCGGATGGAGTTCTGCCACTTCTTGGAGTTCTCCCTGTAGAAAGGAAAGCGCTCCATGATGAACTTATAGATACCCCCCAGGGTGAGCTTCCTCTCGGGGGAGTTGGCGATGGCCATGGCGATGAGAGCGATGTAGCTGTAGGGAGGCTTCCCCCTCTGGACGGGCCTCTTCCTGCGGCGGCTCCCCGTGGGCAGGTGCTCCTCGGTCTGCCCCAGAGCGGCTCCTCCATCCTCCGTGTTCGGACTGTTCCCCCGGGGCTCGGACTTGATCAAAACGTTGTCCTTGGAGCGGGCCTGCAGCATCAGAGGCGGCGGAGGCAGCGGCGAGTCCAGGCTCACGTTTGGAGACATGACAACAGGACTTGCCTCGGCGGGCGAGTGCTGCGTCTCTGCGGTCATGTTGCACATGCCAGAGAAGTATGAATAATTTGCCAGATTCATAAAAGAAACAGAGTAGTGGTCTTCTTTTGGTCGAAATGATCAGATGGGAAAATGCCCGCGAAAGACCCAAGTTAGGTGGGTATTTTGATTAATTTTTTTTTTACCAGTGACTGATCCCCCCTTGCTCTGGCCAAAAATAGTCCCCTGTCCTGCCCTGGTGTTTGGGTTGTGTGTGTCAGTCCAGGTGAGAGAAAGGCGTTGACAGTTTTATAAAGCAGGGCAGGAATGACGCCACCGGCTCGCCAGTGACGATGGAGGTAGGAGGACAAAACCCAGAAGAACATTTTAATATTGCTCTGACCCATCAGGCTATTTGTCAGAAAGATCACATAACATGACAAACAGTTATAAGGAGTGAGGGTAGTTTTTTTATGTTACATTTTTTTCCAGCTGATTTTCTACTCAGATGTCAGTTTTCAAAAGGGGATTTTAGGATTTATTTAACAAAATACTTTATTTTGAAAAGGCCTTTTGTCAGCTGAATGTCTGTGGTAACATGGAGCCTAGAAAAAGTATAAAAAGGTAACCTGAATAGAGCACAGTAATTACCCATAAAACCTGACATAGTGCTGTGATGAAAGCCATACAGGAACATTAATAGATGTAGACTTTAATGTTTGAAATTTACTGATGACTCTCTCTCTCTCCCTCTCTCTCTCTCTCTCTCTCCCTCCCTCTCTCTCTCTCTCTCTCTCTCTCTCTCTCTCTCTATTTCTCTCTCTCCCTATCTCTCTCCCTCTCTCTCTCTCTCTCTCTGTTCTCCCCCCCAGCTTACACAGGCAGCTCTGTGTATATCCAGGGCAGAAACAACACTCTAAGAGCTGCTCTGTGCTACTCCAAACCCAACAGCCAATCCACCAATTGAAAAATAATAACAAGCCACTGAAAACAAGCAATTGAGCTATCAAAGCTTTTGGGGAAGAAAAGTAAATATCCCCTCATTTCATTTTCATTTTTGGAGAGTGATAATCAAACAGTCCCCTGGCCAGAGAGGAGAGGTGTTATCTTATGGATCTTTAAGTGAAAACACAGTTCTGAACACAATTGGTATGCAGACAACACCCTTTAAATACAAGCATGTGATAGTGTTTCTAATTGATTATTTAGGAAAATAGTGGGTTGGAGTTAATTATAAAGGGTAAGATACACAGAGAGGTGACCTGCTGCCGTCACTTTTAACACCACGGGGAGAGCTGTTGTGACTGATGCGATGTCTGGACTGAGCCCAGCAAGGCGAACTGATAATGCCATCATGTTGCATGTACATTAAATCACTTGAGGACATGCAGATGGTTAACAGATTAAAGGAAAACCTGAATAGATGAGTGACCGAAGAGGGTTATAGGGTCACTGAAGGGTCTGAAGAGTATGTGAGATATGTGATTTATATGCGGTGGTCTTCACTATCTACAGATCTCAACCACATTAAACACCTTTAGGAGACTTTGGACCAGATTTATTTAGACAGTGTTTTCCACCACCATCAACAAGACACTAAATGAGGGGATACTTTTTAGAAGACTAAGCCAAAGTTCACTGAAGCTGTTCTGGTCAATATGTATTTGTCCAACATCTTACTAAGAAACTTTATGTTGGTCTTTCCTTTAATTTTTCCACGCTATTTGTATATAGAGAGAAATGAACAAATGTGGTGGCAATAACCAAACCAAAGTCATTAGTCATAACTGCCTGGCCTTACTGGATGCCTGTTTCTCTGTCACCCTCACTCCGCCAACACAAAGTAGCTGGCACCCCCCCACACACACACACACACACACACACACACACACACACACACACACACAGATGATTGGACCCCTCCCGACCCAGCCGCAGCTCAGACAACATTAAGCCCAGCTAGCTACTCACAGCCAGTGGCTAACAGCTTCAGACAGGCGTGGGAGCGGTGCTGTATCCAAGCAGGATCTGCCCCCAGAGCTGCCAGGTCAGGCAGGACAAACAGGGGCTCAGGCCAGGAAACGGGTCCTCTGCCTCAGGGCCTGCAGCCTCTTGCTAATCCCCTCTCCTCCTAAACCACCCCACCAGAGCCTCCCCATACCTCTCTGGACCTCTACACTCCCTATACACTTGTCCTGTACTGTGGTCAGTTTATGTATTTACGATTTTAGACAGATTTACACATCCATGTACCAACATGCAGTGGGCCTGTGTTAATATGATATAATGGCTGATACTGCCGCCCCCCACCCAATACCAGGATGATGCTGCTGGCAACATTGGGAACCACATTAGGATCTATAAGTAAAAAAAAAAGAGGATTGAAAATATTATTGAAAATATTTATGCTACTTCACTGCTATATTTTGTGCTTCTTCAGCATCCTCTTACGCAACAGCGTAAGTGTGAGCCTATTACACTAATTCACACATAAACACACACACACACACACACACACACACACACACACACACACACACACACACACACACACACACACACACTCACACACACACAAGTGGCTTAACTCATGCAATACAGGCAATACAATAAAAGAGGGATTTTTTTAACAGTAATAAATATACAGTACGTATCAGATGGTGGAGGTTTCACAGAAGTTGAGCTGGACAGGAGCTGCAGTGCTACAGGTTCATGTTCATATTGATGATGTGAATTATAACTTGGGGTATTGTGGTTCCATCTCACTGTAGAGCTTTAAACAGTTGTGCTTGCCTATCTCAGAGGCCGTGGTGGCTGTTTTAGCCTGATAAATTGTAGCCTGAATCACACCTTATTGTGTAACACTGATCAGAAAGCTAGAATATCACATTTAAGACAACGCCAAAAATGGATATGCTGTTTTGGTATATTTATAACATTGCAAATAAATCAATTCAACATAAGCAACTAGACTGGCACTGAGTTTGATACATTTAATAGTGTATCGATTTTATCATTCTGTATAAACATACAACACAAATATGTACCTTATATAGAGAAACATTCTCAAAATGTTGCTGAAGCATTGATGGATTTTGTGGAAAAAATAACAGACATTTACAATTAATATAGTCCTCAATCTGTCAGCCAAGAAAGTGCTCTTGTTTTGTTTGATGTCTTGCTTCACTCTGAAGCCACATTTTGTTTTTTGATTCAATCAATCAATGAAAATTGAGCAAAATCATGAACCTGTAGTTTTGTTTGTCTTTGAAGATGAAGCTATAAATAAATGTGTAAATAAATTTGTTTTATAGAGCTGAGGCAGGTTTCCTCCTTCTCCCTTAAATTATATCTTACAACAAAATACAAGGTTTCATTTTTACTTCTGTGAGATATTTAAACGTAGTAAGACTCAAACAGACACAGTGACAGGGTAATCACAAGTTGTATATGTTTCTAAAAATGTAGAATGAGCTGCAGACAGTATGCATGTGTGCAATTGAAGTCACATTTGCAGGTATGAGCAATGCATCTTCTAACATGTTTTCTGTCAGATGTACACTTAAAGTCTCTGTTGGTCTCTGATGGTCTGCAGGTTCTCTTCCTCTTTTTGATGAAATCCTGAGAAATATAGAGGAACAGACAGAGTGCTGAGTAAACACTTGGAATCCATTCATTCGCAAAGTGGCTCCAGGGGACAGGGAGGGAGGGGGGCATGAGAAAAAGCAGGGGAATAAAAGAGTGAGAGACAGAAAAAGAAAGAGAGGGAGACAGTGAGAGAGGAACACACGAGAGAGCGCAACCTTTTTCTTGCTCAAGCTCATCAAGTACGGGCCAGGGCTCCTGAAAACGCAGGGATTACCAGGGTACTAGGGCTGTCCTGGCCTGGGCCGCCTCTGCTCACTCCTGCACTGCACGCTACACTGCCCTGCTAAAGCACTGCACATGGTTCTCACACACACACACACACACACACACACACACACACACACACACACACACACACACACACACACACACACACACACACACACACACACACACAACCAGTCATGCTTGCTCTATGGTCTCTCTGATTTGCAAAAAGTTCACATGGATGCTTAACACATAGATACAAAAAGACAGATGCACACACACACAAACTAATAGGCAAATGTTCTTTTTAGGAATTAATAACGTTATATAAATATTATTAGTATTATTAGGTCGTTAATGGTATATACATATTATTAAGCAGCACATACAAGTATCTCTAATTTAATTTTAATGTCATTTTCTGCCTCAGTTTAATGTATTTAATGTATATATGTTAAGATTGTCCATAGAGAAACACATTCCACTTGATATACAAAAACAATTTTCTCCTGTAGTTGTACATTTATTGGGAGAAATCTGTTGACCTGTAATGATGTGATTTAGGATATACTGTTCTTAAAGTGTCTGCCTGAATAAACATCCCACTGCCCCCAAGACACCTATAGGAAATCCCCCAGCCTCCAGCACTGCCGCCAGGGATGCTGCAAGGTTCATCCACAAGAGTGAACACCAAGCTGAGGTCACATCCTATGAAGATAAGCCCAGTCATTAAACATTAGGAGGAGGTGAAAAACAAGACTCCAGGTGATTTAATGGAGTCTGTGGTGTTGCTTTGAGACCATGCTGGATTCCTCATTACTAAGCTGCAACTTATTGTGGTGGAATAAGACAACAATCTCTTCATTTACCTCTTATTTCTGACATCAGAACTCAAGGTTAACAAAATTATAATAATGGGCAAAACCATCAGAGAAATAGATGTAACATTTTGTATTTTTTTATTTTTTTATTTTTAACCAAAAATTAGATAAGAGGATTGAAACCAGCAGCTAGCTCATTTTATAAGAAAGGTTTCCGTTGACTTTGTCCAATGGATTTAAAAATCTTCTTACCAGCACCTCTAAATCTCACTAATTTTACATATTATATCTGCATCTATATAAAAGAGCTTTATGCTAATCTAAGCTAAGCAAACTGTCTCCTCGCTCCGGCTTTATATTGAACACACATGACGGTAGAGTGGTATAAATCTTCTCATCTAACTTTTACCACAAAGCAAATAAGCCTTCTCCAAAATGTCAAATGTCAAACTTTTCCTTTAAAAATATTGCTTTACACAACTAATTGATTCCAGTGTTGATAAATGTAGAGTTTCAGTGAGAATACTTGTTTGTGCATTCATATAAAGCTTAGCTCACTATCACTGTGACATACCCAACGTGATACACCCAAAGTGTTAGAATTTGCATTTTAAAGGGACAAAATGACCAGCAGAGCCTGGATAGTCTGAAGGTAAGAAGTAAACACTGTCCTAATACTGCTTAAAATGGTTAGCCAACAGAGAGAAGCTTCTTAATACTGAGAGCCCCTGGTTGACTGGTTTGGTCTTTTCTCACCAAGACTAGAGCAAACAGTAGAAATCATACACCCGTCTGCTCTGGAGAGCTGAGGTAGCCAGTACTAATGTAGTGTGTAATGATGTGAAATTCCTTAATCAGAAAAAAAACATATCCCCTCCGCCTATTAAGATCTTAAATGTTTAAATGTTTTACGAGACAAACAGTAACTGTAACTCAGTAAATGGTCAGATAACCAAATTATATAACTGTGTGAATAAATTCTCGAATACTGAGTACATATACCCACAAGAACAGATTTAAGTGGTGTGATTTAGTTCAGATATCCAGCTGAATGCTGTAAACACTGCCTGTTGGCTTTACTGTATGAGGCACTGTGTGTTTGAGGCATTCCTGGAAGGCTATGTGGACCAGACTGGCAGACTGGGTAGTGATGAGTAACAGCTTACCGCAAAGGGAAGAAGGACTGGTGTGTGGGCTGCATGGGTGGGTTGTGTGTGTGTGTAATCATGTGTACATACATGTGTTAGCCGAGCTGACAACAACTTTCCTTTCACTTCGTTCAGAATGTAAATTAAAGCTGTTTCATCTTGCATTTTTATCACGCTGAAAAGTGGCAAAGCAGAGTATCAGTGAGGTCACAGTGACATAGATGGATCCTTCATTAGACGTCAGAGTTTCGGAGCAGAGAGAAACGCGAGAGAGGTGGGCTCAAAAAAGAGACAAGGACTTTCATTCAGTGACTCCATGGGTCCTTATAGTGCTGTCTTTCAACATGCACTTCTCATTCTTTCACTTCAGATCCTCAGCCGTGGACTGGATCTCCTCCTGTACTCCAGAGAAAAGAAAAAGGAAACCACTGTATCAATTAAACATTTATATTATTTAACATTTAGTGACTAAATCCAAAAGAGAGTCCATACTGCTCATATCACCACCATCAACGGCACTGGTTGTCCACCCTCAAAGCAGCTATTGGTCCTGGCATTGCTTAGTGGTGAGAGATGGACAGCCAGCATGCAGACACACAGCAGCCAGCCTCAAAGCTTTATTACACTGGAGAGAGAAAGAGAGGAGAGCAATGATAAGACCCGGCCTTTACACAGACTGATAAAGTAGGACACACACACACACACACGTCACATGCTTGGCGCACGCACACACAAATACAGGCATGTATTTGTGAGAGATTTGTTTTAGTGCCAAGCCCAAATGTTCAACCTTTTACATGAAAATTCATTAAAGCAGAAAGGTCAGAATAAAACTAGTTTCATTACCTGGATGTTATCCAGCAGAGACATTTATACTAACACTTTGACTTAATTATATTTAAAATACTATTATGGGATGCTAGGAAACATAAAATGTTAAAAACAATGTTAAACTGACTTTAGTAGTAATTAAAACCCAACAGTAAAGCCGATGGTTTATCCACCCATGTCTGTGGAAGTAACTTATAGGACAGAGGTTGCTGGCCAATGTTTACCACCCTGTCCCACACCCTCTCTCTTACCATTGTCCTTCCTGTTGTCTGAGACCAGCCCAGGCCGGTGGGATCAGCACCCATTATTTTCTTTAAGACTTGAGCACACACAAAATAGCAGGTAAAAGAACTTTACTAAGCGGATCCCCACTCACAGGGTGACGATGAAGATGTAAATGAGTGGTCATCATCCCCACAGGCTTACAACAGCAAACAAAAAGATTTAAGTTTGCATGTTCTCCCATGTGTCTGTGTGGGATACTTCTGGATGCTTCAGTTTAACGTGTTTCACAGACATGCAACTTGGGGCGGACTGAATGCTCTAAATTGCCTGAATGTATCTCTGTTATCCCTGTGATGGTCTGATTACCAGCTTAGTGTTTACACAGCCTTTCAACCATGCACTGTTGGCTTGGCTCCACTCACAGCATGGCACTGATAAGGGAATAAATTGTAAACAATATGTTTATTGATTTTATGGTCAGTCAACACATGGCAGGGAGACACAATCTTTAATGTAGTGTGTCCAGTATGAAAGTATATTTAACTTGAAAGGATTGTCACCAAATGTGTGTTTCACCAGTGAGTGCATACCCTTACACCCATCTAGTGGTTACTAGTGGTAACTGTAGTTTTTGTCTTCCATTGAAGTCAATGCAAAGCAGATGTTGCATTCTCTATCTCACATATATTTTTGACCGGTGCCCCTATAGAGTATGAACACAATAATATGAACAATGTACAATATAATGCAATAGTCCAATATGTGTTAATCAGCCACTCTCTGTTTCAGTCACAGCGGAAAAGACAACACTGTGAGCTTCATCACTAAGATTAAATATTGCATTAGCTATGTTGTACAGGTGTTCATATTATTATGTCTATGCCCTGCATGAGCACGAAAACATCCCTGCGTAAGAGGACAAGTGAAGCTGAGATTTTTACTAAATCACAAGTAATGCAGAACTGACAACAACGATATGCTTTTATGGATGCTTTTATAGTAAAAGTGTTGTATTAAAAATTATGTAGAAGTATGGGAAAGTATCACAAAGTTAAAAGGAAAACCCCCCCTTGAACAAACTGTAGCTTATATAATAATTTTGGATAAAGACTGTCTCCTAATTAAAAAAAAAATCATTATAAACTAAACTAAAATAAAAATAAATCAGAATATATAAGACATGATAATGTCATCATCATTATAATGTAAATAATTTGAATGTTGGGATTCCAGCTGTGCATCAGAAAATTAAACTACATCTGAGTCAAATCATCATGGATGCTGTCATGTCCCATTCACTGACTGTAGAGTGGCCGCTTTCATACCATAACTTGAGATATAATGAAGATAACTTGGGTCATCAAATACAGTATGGGGTTTATGTAAATATTACTGTTAGCATACAGGTTGTAGCATATAGTCCAGGCCCACCATGGACTGTTACAAAACAGGAAAAGCAATTGACCTTTAAAGATTGTTAAATCAAAGAAAACTTGATGGGGATGTGGTATCCTCTAAAGACAGGATTTTTAAATTTTCTTTAAAAACAATATTAAGGTGATTTACGTAGTACCGTGACTATCACTGTACACACTCCACTACAATAAATTTCAGCATACACTTTTTAATGTTGCATAGAGATCCGCTACAAATTAACAAAGAAAAAGAGCGGAACTAAAATATCGCCTCTTGTTTCGGTCGGTTGGCAAAACTGGCGCACAGGCGGTTTGCTTCAAAACATTATGGCGTCGAGAAGAACATCAACGGTGCCGAGTAGTTTTAAAAGTACTTCCACCGAGGCTAAAAGGTATAGTTATAGTCTGAGGTTGGTTTTCTTCTGCTTCTTTTAATAAAGTGTCGTGTGTTTCACAGATTTGTCCTCAGTTGAGTTTTTGACGAGGAGAAAACCCAGATTTTAGTTAACACGGTTTTATTTAAAAATAACTTCATCTTTTTACACTCCTGGACCACACATAAAATGGCTAATAAGTAGGCTATAAAAGCAAGTAACATTAAATACCTTCGCTTTTTGAATTGTGACAAAAAAAGTAACGTCACGGTAGCTAAGTTAAGCTAGCATTGTAGCTTAGCTTCGGGTTTACTCCTCTGTCGTATTTTGTGCTCACATTTGTGCATTATTGAATTTGAAAGTTACTTCTGTGTTTGTTGTCAGCTCGAAAAGTGTGAACAATGCTAGTAAAGCCAACAACAGTGGAGCTGGGAAGAAAAGTGTTAAACGTAAGTAACACTATTCGCATAATGATGACATAACATAAAACCATCTTTCCAAAGTCCTCTACAATGATTACCTTGTAAATTATCTTAAATTGTATTATATATACATATCTATATGTGCATTCCTGTTTATGTTCTGAATATGCTCTTATACACGCTTTTGTGCTGTTATCCTCAAAGCTTTGTAGTATTTAATGTCACACATAATGACATTTGCAGGACAAATTGACAGATCATCTTGACCTGCTTCTTCTGGAATGATTTCCCTTTTTAAAGCAGATTTGAGACATGCACAGATATGTTGAATTTTGGTTAACTAAGTTTCATCAATCTTCTTGCTTTGTTAATATAATTTCATCAATCTTTAGCATCTGTGACAATTGTCAAGTCTCGCTATATGCAGGCTGCTGAGAAGACCTCTCTTTCAAAGGTAATTCTGTTTTCATGTAACACTGTATGAGATTCATTCGTAGTATTGTTAGCCCAAGCTGCCAATGTTCTGTGAATGATGAGTTAAATATTTGTCTTCTGCCTCGCTTGTGTCTTCTTCTGTCTGTATGCTGTTGTTGTCACACTTTTGATGTTCCACATTTCTATCTCATTGCACCCCTGTAACCGTTAACAGAGTAACTCACTGACCAATGAATCTATTGCTGCGCCACCGAGGCCTTCCTCACCTAAACCCAGTGGTGTCAGGCCGAAGGTGGGCACCCCACCAAGACGCTCAATGGCCCCGCAGGCTCTAGCAGCATGTAAGTCCTTCCTATGGTGATAATTGTGAATGTGTATCTTCACAGTTGTTTAGATGAGTACCTGTCTCATTTTTGATCATGTGAATTTTAGAATTTAAATCCAATAAGTATAGTCATTGTAGTGTGCCCTAGCAGCAGCGATGTTAACTTCCAAGTACTTTAGCTGCTTGAAAGAAGGGCTTCATTTTTAGGTGTAAAGCACTGACGGTAAAGGCTGCAGTATGTTGTTGATAATTCTGTTCTGTATGATTCTAGCTGAGTCAGTTGTGGGTATCTTGTGGTGAAACCTAGCAGTGTAAAGATATTTTCTTTCTGACTGAGTCTGTAACATTGTCTAAATAAATAAGAACTATGAATAACTTTTGCATATATGTTCATGTTATCTTCCTTACAGCAATGGTGTCAAGTGAAACTGGACCATCACTGCTGGGGAAAAGTATTCTGCAGTCCACTTTTTCAGATGGACACTGCTTTCGACCAGATTTTGATATTTCCGTCATTAAAGGTAAACAGATTTAAACTCCTAAAATACTGGAAGTTATTTAGAAATGGGATAACCATATCCATTAACAGTTATTTAAATCTATCCCTAAAAGAAAAAACAGTGATTGAAAATGCAGTTGAACCCGAAAGAAATCCAGAGAATGAGAAGAGGCTCATTGAGATGCAAACATTCCTACTGGCCTACCTCACAGCTAAGGTGAGTCAGTCCTGACAAATAAAACATCATCTATCTTAAAACACTATCATCTAAGTAGTAGTAGTAGTAGTAAGTAGAGAGTAGTGTTCTGTCCCATGCTGTGAATGAACTCTTTGATATTTTACTTAAGATGGAGAGCAATACTGCAAAGCTTAAGGCTGAGGCGGAGGCAAGGATCCTGCAGGAGATGGTGGAAGAAGAGGCACTGCATAATGAGGTCCAGGAGAAGAAGCGCAGGTACCTCCTCATGGAGAAGGAAAGACTAGTGAATGAGATGCTGGATTTGCAGGTGAGGAAACCACCTCCTTTTTGTAGTGAACATTTTCAATATGTAGCCTGTAGCTATTGCATGCTGAAGTGAAGGAAGAACATAAATTTCCTTTTTATAATTTTTTTCCTCCACAATTGTAATGACAGACATCATGTGAGTGCCACATCCTTAACAAACAAAGCTGAATATTTAAGTGTGGAAGTGTCTTATAGCTAGAAATCATAATGTTTCTTACATAATACATATATTTAAAATGTGTAAATCTCTATGCAAATAACGCAAACACTGAGACACTTATTGCTGGAAACAATTACTTCTCTTGTGTATTGATATTCCATTTAGGCTTGTTTACAGTCAATCAAAACAGCTGATAAAAAGCTGGTTTGAACACTTTTTGGAATAATATTTTAAATAATACACTACTCACAAAAAGTAAGGGATATTCCACTTTCGGGTGAAATTTATGGAAAATGTAAAAAGTTGATGCTACAGTGATATTATATCATGAAAGTAGGGCATTTAAGTAGAAGGTCAAATTAAGATCACCTGGAAAGGTTATAGCGCATTTTATGTACATTCTGAAATTTCATCCGAAAGCCGAATATCCCTAACTTTTTGTGAGTAGTGTGTGTATATATATATGTGTGTGTGTGCTGTGCGTTTGTGTGTAAGATAGTATGAGTACAAGATTGTCATCCTACTATTATTATGATTTTTCTATCAGATTGCTGCACTGACTCCTGTGGCAGAAGCTGCCAAGCAGTTCACAAAGGACTACAAGACTTTTGCCACAGCTGTTGACACCACCCGACATGAGCTTCCTGTCAAAAATTTCTACATTGACGGGGACAGAGGGGAATTTCTAGGTTGTGGTTACTATATTTAAAAGTAACCCCAAATGACACGTGTTATATGTATTTTGCAGGAATTTATGGCAAATGTTACGATAATCATATCCACCTGTATTTACCCATTCTAGATAAAGCTGAGGCTTGCCTGAAGGAGAGTGAGAAGTTGCTGGAGGAGTGCACAGAGGGAGATCATAAGGACAACAGCACCTCTCTAGAGTGCCTCAGGGATATAAAAATGACATCGAAGGGCATCAGTCAGCAGCTATCAGGGTAGGCACATAAATGGAGAACTTGTCTTTTGGAATCTGGTGATGCTCTAAATATATTGTCACCTGTTTGATTTATTCCTCTTTTGTTCCTGCGAAGTCTTCTCTAAAGAGGTATTCATTCTGTATTTATATGGCTGAACCGAGATAATTACTTTTTTTGTTAAGAATTGAACCTAAGCGTGAATTCCTTAGAGGCTATAAACGGTGTTTTCAATTTTCCTAGTACGTTCTCCGAGCTGCTGGAGCTGTCGTCACTGGTCTCCCGCCACACAATCCATGTCCAACAGTCCACGGAGGAAGAACAGCTCGGCACTGCAAGAACCAACGAGCTCTACTGCCCCAAACAGTGAAGGATTACCACACAGCATGGGATACACAGTACATGCACTTTGGATACCCCTCGTCCCCTTCCTATATTTGTGCCATTTGTGTCTTGTTTTTATGTATATTGTTTGTTTGTTTGTTTTTTGCAGCTTTATTATGACATATCTCAAATGTTGAATAATGCCTGATACTGTTTCATAGATGTAACATTGTTAATAAAACAAAAAACTATTAAAAATAGACATGAACAATGAACATATTCTAGTTTTATGTTGTGTTAAATACAGCAGCAAAAAATATCTATATCTGAATATATCTTACTTTAGTAAGCAGGTTTAGAGGACAAGTTGAAATGCATGCTAGATGTACGTACGCTTGATAACAAGTTAGTTTTATACATGTCAGTAAATAATTCAATCTATAACGTTACATAACCTAATTTAATTGAAAAAGCCTGCAATCAACTGGCTATCGCGTCCAATTCCGGATGTGACGTTACACCCAAACAACAGTGACGGTTCTTATTGGCTGACGCTGGAAAGTGACGACCGGTTCTTTTCTAAACGACCAATGAACCGCAGGAGAGCGCCTCGTCGCGTGTGAGTACACGGCATTTATTTCACTTTTATAAAGTGTTTCGTAGAAAATGGGATTCAAAGCCAAGTGTTTTAATGTGTGTCGACAGCTTGTTTCGTGTAACTTGTGTGTTGTTCGATAGTAGAAACGACATTCGCGCTGTTATATGTCGTTGCTAGCTAGCTAAGTGTCGTAGCTAGCTGAAGATTTGACATTAGCCTGAAAGTATAGTCACCACTTCTAGCAGCTACTCACAGATGAGTGAACTTGTAGCTAACGTTAGTGTGTTATAGTGGTTACCAGCCACTAACAACTGATTAAATGTTTCTGTTGTGTCCTTTGTTGCATTATAAAGCGAATACAGCAAACAAAACAAAGAGCAGAGATGTCACAGTTAGCTATTCTGTTTAAAGAAGGACAGAGACATTAACTTTAACTTAACGTTAAGTTTGAAGGAACAAAATGCAACTAACTTTACCCCAAATTTTGATTGACAGGTAGTGGTAGCTGCATGCAGTCTCTGGTGGAAAGTAATTGAAATACATTTGCTCAAGTACTGTACTTGTGAACAATTTTAACTACTTCTACTGTTAACATTTTCTGCTACTTTATACTTCTACTCTACCAAATCTAGGAGGGATTAATTGTGCTTTTTACTCCACTACATTTATTTTGAATGACTTTAGTTTCTTTTCAGGTTATTAAAACAGAATATAGGCAACAAATGATAATGTGTTATCATAGATAAAGATAAAAACACCAAAGTGATGCTCAGGGGAAATTCACAAGCTACCCAGCAGTATATAAAGTAATTAAAATGATCCCTGCCTCTACCAGCTGCAATTTTCAAGTGATGAACACAGTAATGCATCAATAACTTTATTCCAATAACACAATGTATATTTTATGCTGAAATGGACCATGGATGTTGTGCACTTTTACTTTTGGTGTTTAAGTATGTTTTCATGGAATAACTTTTGTACTTTTACTTGAGTAAAGTTTTGAATGCAGGACTTTTACTGTATTATAAGTTCTGAGTATTTACTCCACCTCTGTCAGTGTAAAACTAAAATAATAAGAGGTTAAGAAAACCTACAATACAAGGTAACATTTAAATCAATTTTGTGTTTTACTACAGTATAGCTACAGCAAAAAAGTTGTCAGTGGTTGGTTGTTAATCAAGGCCACAAAAGAGAAGAAGCAATTCCTGTGTATGCTTTTTGTATCTGATTATCAGACTATAGATTTATGGCTCATGGCCAACCTGTTTCCCTCAAGCAGCTCTCACTCTCAGAGGAGGGATGCACCAGCAGGAGGAGAATGGAGAACAAGGAATGAAGAGCAATGGCGAGGCCAAGGCAAAGCACAGGTGAGAGAGGTGGAGGAGGGTGAGAGACGGCAGGGGAAAGAAACAGTGCCCAGGGGGGCCTGCCAGTCCATGTGCCCTGCTCGTGAGTTGCAGAACCGTGAAGCGCAAAACCGCCTTCACCGTTTTGAAATGTTAGCAGGCACAGAAAGAGGTCGACGGCCCAGGGCAGACCCCTTGCGTGCTGTCAAAGAGTATTCCAGACCTGCAGCTGGGAAAGACTCAACGAACCCCACTGATCTCCGTCCACCCGCTGTGCTGCTGAAAACTGTGTGTTACCTTATTGATGACATCGCTGCCTCCCCCCACCTGCATCCATGGACTGAGGTTAGTACTGTTTACACATAATTTACCACTTAGTTTTACTATTGTTTATTACAGTTTGGTCATAAAAAAATGCATCTTCTATATCAAGGAAACCTTTGGCTTTATCTTATACACCCTAAATGATGTTTTATTTTACTGTAACATGCAAAAAGTTAGCCAGAGCAGCTTCATGTAAGCTTCCCCTCAGAACAGCATACATGTCCCGGAACAGGGAGTGCAATTGTTGTTTCTTTTTACATAGCACAAGCTGTGTGTTATGGTGATAAAACTTTCACTGACCATAGAATTATATCTTTTATTGAAAAGCTAACTAGGGGGAAACATAATTTAAGGATCTAGGCTGAGGACTAGTAAAAATGATTCTCACATGGCTAATTTGTTACTAGCCCAGTAAGAAAGCTGTAATATTGAAGTCTTCACAACATAAACTCTTATTAAAATCTAACTTGTCTTCCAGGTGTACAGCTTTGTCTTCGATCGCCTGCGTGGTGTGAAGCAGGACATGATCATTCAGAGGGTGTCTGGGTTGAACTGTGTGGCCATTTTGGAGAGAGCAGTGCGTTTCCTCATCTATGCCTCTTATCGGCTTTGTGGTGAGCCCCTGCGGCTCTACGACCCACGCATCAATGACACGCACCTACAGGAGAATCTGAGCTGGCTGTTGGATTGCTACGCAACTGAAACAGGACCGCATCCCAACCAGGAAGAGTTCCAGGCTCTTGGTCTGCTGTACAACTTGGGTTGGTAACATGTATTGTGTACAGTGTACATTTAAAAATTCCCTAAAAAAATAAAAACAGTGAAAAATGCAATAGGAAAGGTGTTCTTGGGACATGGTTAGGATATATATTTTTATTTTTTTCTTTCCTCTCCTCCCCCAGGTTCTGCCCGTGCCAAACAGCACATCATGGAGCTCCCTGAGAGGCTCCGCAGTTCTCCTGCCATCACACTCGCTCTTTCCATCAACAGAGCTTATCTGGAGCGAAACCCTGTGTGTTTGCTCCGATTGGCTCAGAGATTGAGCTTCCTGCAGAGCTGTGCTCTACACCGTCACCTGGTGACATGTCGCAGAGATCTGCTGCTAGTGTACAGCCACGGACACAGCAGCCGCAACTGTCGCTTTCCTCTTGACAGACTGGCTCAGCTCTTGTCCTTAGACGTGTCACTCACAGCCCAACTCTGTCAGGCATACGGAGTGGAGGTTAACCAGGACAACCAGGTGGTTTTCTCCAAGGCTGCTTTCACTGAGCCTGAGCCAGGGAAACTGCACTGCAAACTTTATCACAACATAGTGGCTGAAAAACAGAGAGACCTCACTGTTGGGAACATCATCCATGGCTGCGCTTGATACAAATAAAAGGAGTAAATCAGTAATACACGTAATGTGACATTTAAGGCATTCATAGGGAAAATGTCTGTTAGCTCCTGTCACTCCACGGTGCAACTGGCAGGCATTTAAAGGCTTTTTTAAGGACACCTAAGCAGTGAAGCTGTTTCGTTCATCTTTCTGCTCTTTTTTTATAATGTTATTGGATTTGAGCCTTTGGGCTTCCATCTAGGATGCTCAACCAGTATGTCCATATGTTTTACCAATTCAGATTATATATGTTCAACACAAGGGTCAGGGTTGTTGTGGAGCCAAGGGTCTGCTGCGCTCTACCTGAGAGAGACTGAACTGCTGAGAGTAATGTTCCTCTTGGGTCTGGAAGTGCTTCTTTCATCCTCATCTCGCACTTGGTGCCTCAATCACTTTAAAATGTGAATTACTTTTATATTGTTGTCTGTGGTTATATTGATACTGTTTAAATGTTATGTGAATACCATATTATGTTTTTGTGTAGTATTTCAGGAAATGTGCTGGAAAAGCGACCGTGCAACAGTGTTTATTTTTTATCAATGCAGTACCTCAAAACCGTTTCAATAAATTTTGCTACCTAAAAGGGAATGCCTTGGTCCTTTTATTTGAACTGAGACTTTGTTGCATCTAACCTCTTTTACCACTTGAGGGCAGCAAATATCTGCAGAGGACAGTAACGCTCTCCAGCAAGTACAAAAATAAGCGACTAAAATGTAAGATAATCCTTCTTCAAGTGATTCTTTTGTGTTGATTTTGAAAACGTTTTCCAGCTTGGCAGTCTTGTGATGTTTTCCGACTCTTAAGGAACTGGTTGTAGCCGGTAGATCCCTTTTTTTTTTTTTTTTTTTTTTTTTAGATGTCAGCTGAACTAAAAGAATATGAAATGTGCAGGTAATTTATAGCGGTCTGGGGTTAGTCGTGCTCTCGCAGTAGCAGCACAGAAGTGAGAGGAGGTATTAAAGTGAATGAAGCGCAGCCTGACGCCGATCGCCTCCTGACTCGCTGCTGGAGGAGCGAAAAAAAAAAAAAAAGATCCCCTGACTTGAAAGAGATCACCAGGAACAAACGGGGTGGGGGGTGGGGGGGAAGCAAGAAGTCGGACGGACTCTTTTTTTTTTTTTTACATGTCAAACATTTCTTTACAGTGACATTTCTGCTCGCTGAAGTGGGAGGACGCTCACAATTTGTAATGCTGAAATATGAGAGAACGGAACCGGGGCGGGTGAAGGCACATGGAAGAGGACTGTCCGTGTACTCTGGGCTCTAAAAGAGGAAAAAAAAACACGATTTGCTTGGAACTGGATTTAGCGAAGTGGGATGATTACAAAAAGTTGATCTTTGGTTCCGGACGAAGCTCTGCACACCTATCACGCCAAACCAACTTCAATGGATAGACAGACTGAGAGGGCTGTAGACGCACACTGTTAAAGTTTCATTTAACTTTTCATTAGAGTTGGAAGATCCAACCTCCTTCAGAAGGGAGAGCCGATAATCCAGCATTATCTCGGTTACTGAAGCCAAAATGTTGCGTTTGTCTCTGACAGCTCTGAGTCTTTCATGGACTTTGTTCATCTGCAGCGTGAGCAGAACTTGTGCACAAGAAAGACCGTAAGTAGCCTGATGTTTGCATGTGTTGTGTTTAAAGTGTAGTGCAGTGCTTTAAACATTAAATATTTCCGATGTTCTCACTTGGATACTGTAACATATAAAACACTAAATTCAACCGCAAAGTTTGAAATCAAATGTAAGGGGATTATTCAATTTATGTGACCTGTGGACATGGCAACATTAACATTTTAATTCAAATATGCGCAACAAAGCATCTTGAACATTACTACACTACTTTTATATATTTACCGCGCAATCAATCTGTCCTATCATATTGTTTGTGATTATGTGAGAATGCCATGTCATTACAGATAATGACTTGTACTATCACAACACCTTGCCATTCATGTTTTTTTTCTTCCAGTTTTTCATTCACTGCTTTGTTAATGTAGCAGTGATATATTGAAAGGTAGCTTGCACTGCTGATTTTGTTGTGATAGGTCATTGCTCTAATATAGGCAGCTTTTGGAGAGGTTTTCTCATGCCAGTTAATGGCAAATAATTTATTTATTTATTTATTTATTTATTTATTCAGTTTATACCTCTAGAGGCAAATTGACTTTTGGCTCTTTGATGCCATCAGTCAGGCTGCTGTCAGCTTTAATTCTGACCTTGAGAGTTGTGTAAGTAAAGAGTTGTAAACAATTCTTCCAGGTTGTCCAGATGGGAGGGATGGAGTGCAGCTCTATGTAGTGAATTAACAGAAAATATTGAATTACTGACAAATGCAGGCTTGATTCACAAAAAAAAAACTTAAATCTAGTACTAAATCTTAAACCGCTCAGCTGAGGTTGAAATTTGGGCAGAAAGCAAAAGGCTAAGAACGTAAAACCATGTGACTGAACTAAAAAGAACTGACTGTTAAAGATTTCACCTACAAACGAGAACACAAATCCTTAGGCACTGAGCAGCTCTCAACTGAGGACAAAAGTTGGGCAAAAACAATGAGAACTTGAGTACATGAAGCCATGTGACTGAAATAAGCATGGTCTCCACCACCTGATCCAGGCTCATCCAAGAGCTGGTTAAACTCAGTGTAGATCAAACGCACAGAGTCAATTTCCTCGTATTATCTTCCTTCTCCCGAAGCCTTATTTTCCAGGGGATTTTCTCATGACTTTCTCTCTCAGGAACTGCAGTTGCCTCCGGCTGTAATGCTGTAGTGCCGTAATGCCAACCACCTGATCCTTCTTTCAAGCATGCAATTGGGTTTGCGCTTGAGGCTTTGCTCACTCCTAATTTGTGTGATCTTCAGTTAAGTTTCCAGGGGGTGAGTAGGCATATTTGCCTTAAAGATTAGTGTTGGAATGACTGGGTCGAGACTGAAACAAACGAGATATTTAGGCTTATATTATTTTAGATACATAGTCTGCCACATGTTGAGTGGATGCTTTTATCAACTGCTCCACACACCCCTAACATAACCCCTAACAGACCACACTCCCATACCAATTTAGTTATACAGGACCATGCTAACAAGAACGCTTACTAATCTATCTTTGTTACCTGAGAGATATAGCCTCTCAGTGCCAGATGGCAGATTCTTTCATCCAAATAAAACTTTAAATTGGGCTTACCCCCCCTACACTGTTGATAAGCATCAAAGAATGACCTTTGCTCTGTGACCTCAGTGACAGGCTCCTTCCCTCAATTAAATGTCAGAGTGACTGTGTGGAATCTCAGTCGTTATTTTTCAAAACAGACGCCAAGGTTCTGTCAGAGGTGCCAGACCACCCAAAGAGAACACTAGAGCAGCAAGCTCATTGGCCAACAGGTACTGTGTCCCTGGTAACCATTGCAATTAAACCTGATCTTGCTGCACAAATCCATGTGGAATGTCCCTGTTTGTATGCATGTTTTGTTGTGTATGCGTGCGTGGATGTGCGTGTGGCTCAGGAAGAAAGCGAGAAACGTTCACCTGTATGACAAAAAAAAACATAATTACATTCACTTCAAATCAGGAATGGGAAATAGTATCAGTGCACCTCAAAGCTGAGCGGTGATGCAGTTCATATTATTTCAAATGCAGCGTAATTTACCTCTGTCCTCCTTGTGTCTCTTTGTTCTTTGACCTCTACTTTATCCCCTGCCACCAATTCTCCCTCTGTTTTTCCACTTACACTTTTTGTCCTCTTTGTTCTCCCCTGTGTGCTCCTATGTCCACGTCTTCCTACCTCTTTATCTCTCCCATCTCCCCTTTCTCCACCTTGCTCTTCTTCTCTCAGGGGCTATTTGGTCGCTGCACCCTCTGTGTTTCGAGCAGGCGTGGAGGAGAGAGTGAGCGTAACCATCTTTAATGCGAAAGCAGAAACACGCGTCCAGGTGCAGCTGTCGGTGAAGGGACAGGCGGTCGCCCACAGCCATGGCTCAGTGCTCGGTGAGAAGCTAAGGTTACACTGGCACAATGCTTTAGTTCTGGAGAGAAAACTTGCACTAACAAGTTGAGCTATGAGACACCACCTTCTGTGTGATTTTGAGATCACACAGGCTGGCAAAAACCTAGATGTCGGTTGAAGAACACACACAACGTAAGCCTGATTGACCTCTGACCTCACCGTGCACTCCTTACCATCTATGCTTTTCATAGACATTGTCTTTGATCGGAGGCATCAGTTCAGCCCATCCCACCAGCCACTTAGTGTATACAGTGTGTGATTTGTTTGACAGCACCAGTAATAGATGGTGCTTGCTCTACCTCAGAGTGGCATAGAGACAGGCTGCAGCTGGATCTCCTGCTAACCCAGGGTGAACACCTCCAGGCAAACGCAACCACAGTCTAGTAGCTCTCATACCCACTGGATATTAATAGCATTATGCAGATGTTCACACAGATTTCTGAGAATTGGGAGAAGTATAGAGAATTGAGATAAGTGTATGAAAATTGTCTAAAAACTGCCGCACATTAAAATATCGCATTGTTTCTATTTTAGGCAAAGGCACCATCAAGCTAAAGGTGAGTCTTTAACTGTGTGTACAACTTAGTTTGCATGTGTTTTCTCAGCAGTGTCCTACAGTATGTGCATGCTGCTTTCCAGAGATGTTTAAAATGCACAGCGCTGTTTAGCGGTGACAGCTGCACAGTAGTGAGAGCCCCTTGTCTGCTGTGTGCACATTCCTCAGGCAACATGCAAATCAACACTAACATTATTTGTAATGCAACATCTGTCTCTGCTCATTCATTGGGAATAAGGTAACAGCCTCAATATAATATGCAACAGCTGTTGACGTGCATGTATGGTCCGCCGCCCCGAAGGCTGGAATAGATCAATCTAGTATACACAACTCGATTCTTCCCCTCTGTCTCTCTCTCCCTCCTTCCCTGTAACCTCCACCCTCATTCTCGTGAAATACAGTCATGTGTAGTGTGCTGTGTTATAGCTTGGCATCTTCCTCTGGTGTTTAAATGTAGTTCTTTTTTACGCTGTAGCTGTTGTTCCGTGAAAATGTATTTAAATATGTTGAATCAAGGTGATAAATTTCAAATAGTGTACAGCAGCCTGCAGTAAACATTTCAATCCTTGCCCCACTGACCTAATTTACTTTTGGTAAATCCAGGCCTGATCCTCTTTGTGTTTGCTTTTGTGCATGTTTATGTGTGTGTGTGTGTGTGTGTGCGCCACCAGGTTCCCACAGGGCTAAGAGGCCAGGCCCATCTGAAGGTGTGGGGGAACCGTCACCTCACAGAAGGAGGCTACATCTTCCACAACTACACCACCGTCACAGTGGAGAGCAAGGGCACGACTGTCTTCATCCAGACCGACAAGCCCGTCTACAAACCCAAACATAAAGGTTCCCTCATAGTGCACCTGGTAGTTAATCAGTTAATCACTGCACAGAAATGCAGAGAACTGAGGCTACTTTTTAGGGTTTTGTCATAGAATAAGACTTTCTTAATGAGCCAAAAGATGCTGTCATATTGATGCTGGGTTCAAACTGAAGAACAAAGATGTAAATAAGTTGTTTAGGTGATTCTGATCCTGTTATTATGTTTTTTTTTTATGGGTTATAGCATTTTTATCCATCAAATTAATTTAGACAGTCAATTTAAGCAACAAGATTTTAGAATTTGGTCCGTAATGGGCCCAAGATTCATTTATCTGAACATGATTTTCAGAAACACCAGATAATATCCGTATGCATGAAGGTTTTCATGTTTAAAGGATGCAAACCTGCTGTATTTACAATACCGTGTGTCTTTTTCTACCTTTAGTGCTCATCAATGTCTACACAGTGACCCCCGACCTGAAGCCAGTAAATGACAAGGTAATTCAAAATTGATTTAGCTAATAAAAAGCTAAAAAATAAACTTAAGCCAATAAAATTGCACATCCACCAACGCTCACACATAAAAACATTGCGAACATTACACACCACTCATGGCAGGCACATAAACAATGAAGTAACAGTCTTTTGTAAAAGTGAATAGGATTTGTTGTGTATTGCAAATAATACAAATTCTGAATGTCCAAATCTTAGTTTACATTACTCAATAGATACATTAACTTTTTTTTCATATCACTTCTGAATAAGACGACATAATATTTAGTACAAAAATATGTTTCAATCTCAATCTCTGCCATGAGTGCAGAGAAATGTACAGTTACCTATTTACAGAAGCCAAGCTAGAGTCATTTATCCTGGAATGTCAGCAATGGCTCCAAATATACTGTGCAACTGTGCAGACAGACGGTTTATTGATGTTTGCAGCTATAAAGGTCTGCTGCTGGTAAAGGGCAATACTCACTTTCACAGATGGATGATTGTTGGATAAGGAAGGAATGGGGAGACGCTTTGAGAAGAGAGGCATAGGATCCTTTAGACTTTACAGTTTGTATCTATTTCATAATGTCTTATACTTATCTTTCTCTTTTTTCTCGCAGATTGAGGCGTATGTTTTGGTGAGTGGAGGCTGGCGGGACCACCCAGGGGACAGTGGCAATTTTAGTTCCCAGCCTGGTCGGAGATTACAGAGCAGAAGTCAGGGCAGCTCACCTAGATAACAGGGTGCTCTTTGGAACAGTACAAGGATAAACAACATGAAAGGAACCTCCTTGTTTCTCTCCTCTCCTACTTACTGACCTGAAGTGCTCATTTATTGTCTGTCTTCCCAGATCCTTAGACGTTTGTAGGGCAAATAACAAGCTGCTGCTTCATTAGAAACTCAGGGAAGCGTATGCATGACTTATAGCTAGTGACAAGCACATCAATGTTCTTACCTGCAGCCAATGTATAACCTGAGGCAAAGTTGTAAAAGTATTTTGACAGTGGTCTGAAACAAGAGCCGGGTCTCTGGGTCAAGTTCTGTTCAAGCACTGTTAGACCTGACTCAACAATTACAATATATTAAATTGCCACTGTGTAATGCCAATATGCAAATTAATGAACATACAGTAGTTCAACACTTCAACTCTATAACACTGATTTCTGAACTTCTAATTTGATCTCTCAGGATCCAAGAGGATCCAGGATGGTCCAGTGGAAAGGTCTCAAATCTATTTGCTGTGGTGAGCTACATCTTCTACAGTGTATTTACATCATTGTGCCGCCTGTAGATTCAGATTACATTGCAGTGTTTCTCTAGGTAATATCTTTGCTGAAGTGATAAAGCTTCTACCATTTTAGATGTGTGCTCTAATTCTAGTCCAGTTCTCTGTAACTGTCATACCAGAAGTGTATACGGTGGTACTTATATGGTTAATCGCTAGCAAGCATACAGCCATTTTAAAGTGTTGACTAGATTTCTCTGTCCCATAGGCGTTGTGAACATGAGTTTCCCTCTGTCAGACCAGCCTGTGTTTGGAGAGTGGTTTATCTTTGTGGAGGTGCAGGGCCACACCTATAACAAGTCGTTTGAAGTGCAGAAATATGGTGAGGCCCTGAACATACAATAGAGTTGTGGAAAACATTTGATAGCATTGTTTTTCACTATCACTATTTTTTACATTGTAGATCTCTTTTGTGTTTTTTTATTGTCTTTGTTGAGCAAAAGAAACTTTAAAAGCTCCATTTAGATCATACAACAAAAAATACACCAAATACAACATAGAATGTGTAACTGTTGTCATAATTTGTCACCTTCCTCACAGTGATGCCCAAGTTTGAGTTGGTGATTGATCCACCGCACTACATCCGTGATCTGAATTCATGCGAGCAAGCTACTGTCAGAGCCAAGTGAGTCTCTTAAAATTCAGCATAGATTAACCCTCTGTAGCTTTGTTTTGTACTCATTATGCTTTTTCATTATTCATTCATTCACTGACCTTGACTGCCTTGTAGATGTAGAGGTCTGACGTGTCACTGTTGCACAGGTATACCTTTGGGAAACCAGTGACAGGGAAGTTGACAGTGAATATGACAGTGAATGGAGTGGGCTACTACCGTCATGAGATGGGCCATCCTGTGATTAAAACCATGGAGGTCAGTTTATTTATTCCCTGGTCGACAGATATCCTGACACTGCTTGTTAATGCTTCTGTTGATGAATTTATTAGCAAATTCAAGGCTGGTGTTGAAATAAGATTGTTGATTGTGTTCCCCTCAAAATACTATTATTACCATAGACACATTGTACATAATTATTATTATGGCTGATCCAAACCCTGGCACTAGAATTATGTTCTGCACGTCCACAGTAACAGATCACTCCTCTGCTGTTCTCTCAGATCAAAGGCTCTGCCAACTTCAGCCTGTGTGTCAAAGACATGATGCCCTTGGATGTAGCAGATCACTTCAGGGGCTCAGTGAGCATCTGGGCGTCAGTGACCAGCGTCGATGGAAGCAGGCAAACCACATTTGACGATTCAACACCCGTCCATAAACAGCTCATCGACATCAAGTACTCCAAGGACACACGCAAGCAGTTTAAGCCTGGTCTGCCTTACAAAGGGAAGGTGAGACAGCAAAATTTTAGTTTTGACTCACAACACTACCAGCTTTAATATTTGTCAGCTGATGGCTAGAGATAAGTTTTGCTTTTTGTATTTTCCCACCTACTGTTTTTTAACCCGCTCCCTGTAGATTGAGGTGACCTATCCCGATGGGAGCCCAGCTGATGGGGTGAGGGTGCGTGTCAAGGCAGAGCTGACCCCCAAGGACAATGTCTACACCAGCGAACTGATCTCCAAGGACGGCCAGGCCACCTTTGAGATCCCCTCTATCCCTACTGCTGCCCAGTATGTCTGGCTAGAGGTCAGTGGCTGTAGTAGCAGTAGTGAGAAGGTAATTTTAAAATTCAAATCTTATGAAAACTTAGAGCGTTTTATTTTTTGTATGGCATAGACCAAGGTGACATCCATTGACGGTAAGACAGTAGGAGACCAGTACCTGCCCAGCTACCTGTCTATCAGCAGCTGGTACTCTCCCAGTCGGTGTCACATCCAGATTCAGAGCCCCAGTGCCCCACTTAAGGTAAGAGCTGCCCTATATTCTGTCTAGATTTCCAGGCAAAATCCTTTGAATGTTGTTATGTTCAGCATCAGTGTTGTTGCTCTGAGTTAAAATGTCATTTTGGACCGTTTTTCAAAAACATAATGCTGTGGTTTTGAACAGTAACATGATAATATAAACATATTTGCATTGTTCTGTGTGTGTGTGTAGGTCGGCCAAGAAGCAGAAGTTGCTCTCAAATCCACCTGTCCCTGTAACTTCACTCTACATTACGAGTTGACATCCAGGGGGAACATCATCCAATCAGGCCAACAATCAGCCAACCTGACAGCCTCCCACCGAGGAAAAAGGGCTACAGTCACCTTTGACAAGAATATTCACACCACCCACCTGCCCCCTTCTGCCTCTGGTAAATATGTTTCTATCCCTGGGATTTTGATAGATTAAATATGTACAGAAAACCATTGGAAAACTTCAGTCTTTTCAGGATTTCTTTTAGGATGTTTTTTTATGTGCTAGAAGTTTAGCACATGGTGTTAGTACTTTCATCATAGTAGCAGTCAGCACACCAGTACTTTATTAAAGCGTCAACAGGCCCCTATTCCAATGAGTACGATACAGTGTCCCAGCATCCTTATCACAGATGTCTTGAATGTCAGATTACCAGATAGTCTAAATAGTCACTGTCTTTGCCGTCACTGTGTCAACAGGCTCCTCCTCCCAGGCCGAGATGGACAGCTGTGTGTCATATCTACGTTTCCCTGTTAGCCACAACATGGCCCCCCTCAGCCGTCTGCTGGTCTACTACGTGAGGGAAAATGGTGAAGGTGTCACGGACAGTCTCCAAATCCCTATCCAGCCCAACTTTGAGAACCAGGTCTTTATTATCTTGAAACATACTGCACATTGTAAAAAAATTGTGTGAGGCCTTTTTCCCAGCTTTCTCCTGCCTATTGGTTTACTTGTAGATATATGATTTAACAGCATGATAAGAGGATTTGTGTTTTTATTGTCGCAATGAAAACAGATTGGACAAATTCATCCACAGATGGATTAACCGGTATACCAGTTTTATTTTTTCTTTTAAACTGCCATGATCTTTTTTGATGAGTTTTTGTTCATACGGCCCAGCACTGATCTGTAATACCTTGCATTTATTTAACACACATTAAACTGTGTGTACATTTCTTGCCCAAACATTGATGTTGGATATAAATGAGTTATAAAAATAGCTTTATTATGTAATCATTAATAAAAACCTGGAAAAATGCGGTGCAGTCTGTGTATACATTTTGGAGCTGAGCCCAAGTATCCATGCACCAGCTCTGTCCACAGTGTAATGTCTGTAAACAAACAGCTGTGTTGGCCTGTGAGAGCTCCCCAGTTCCTGCCTGCATTAGGTGGAGTTAACTCCCTGAAGTATTTACAGCTCCCTGGTATGCCATTACAACACTCTGTGTGTGTGTGTGTGTGTGTGTGTGTGTGTGTTTGTTTGTGTGTGTGTGTGTGTGTGTGTGTGTGTGTGTGTGTGTGTGTGTGTGTGTGTGTGTGTGTGTGTGTGTGTGTGTGTGTGTGAGCGCGTATGTGTGTTTGTGTGTTTGTGTGGTGGAGGAGGGGGTTGCGAGGGCATGATTAGACAGAGGCCATTCAGGCCGCAGGCAGATGAGTGGGGTCGTGACAGGAGAGGATGACAGGTTACAGAGTGGTGAAAGGAGGGCAGCGGAACCGATTAACAGCGCTAATTTGTGACTGTGCAGTGCTGAAAAATAGTTTTGAAGTGTGAAAGTTTATGGCTGACTCTCACCGTCCCTCCTTCTTTCAAAGCCTGTAGTTTTCCACTCTGACCTTATGTTTCCCACCAGATCTTACTGTCTAACACTATACAAACATTGCTACTGAAGAACTATCAGGCAACACTGCCAACTAGTGCTGAAACAGTTAGTCAATTAATTGATTGATAGATCAACATAAAATAAATCAACAACTTGAATTGATTTGTCATGTGTATCATTTATCAGGAAAAAATGCCTATCGGCTGTTCCAACTTTCTTCAAATGTTTGGATTTTTTACATTTCTTTTCAAATTCAAGGATGCCACGTTGGGTTATAGACACAATGATTAATCGATCAATCTAAAAATGTATCCACAGATTAATCCATTTTTAAAATAATCATTAGCTGCATCCCTACTGCCTTCTATTGGTTGTGGTCTAAAGAACTTGTTGTATAAATGCATGCTGGTCCATAGAGATGCTCATGTATGGTTAACATATCGTCTGTTGACTTATGTTGGTTGGTTTGCAGGTGTCTGTTTCTCTGTCAGCTAATGAGTCCATGCCAGGGGACCCTGTGACTCTGCACGTCCGGGGAGAGAAAGGCTCCTGTGTGTGTGTGGCCACTGTGGATAAGAGCCTTTATCTATTGAAGCCTGACTTCCAGCTCAGTCCAGACAAGGTTGGTCCTAAGTGATATTTCACCATCATTAAATCCACCTTAATTAAATCTAATTTTTGTTTAAGTAGTAAAAGGAAGATCTGGCATTAAAGTGATGTTGTTTCATTTCAAAGTAAAAATCTAGCTTCATATATTTCTCTCTTTTTACTATTACTTTACACACATCTTGCTTTGTCTAAAGAATAATACATTTATGTAAGTGTTGTGGAATATAGATGTTAGAGCTGTGAATCTGAAGGGCAGCGTCCTACTAATAGATCCTTTACCTTACAAGATATTTATAACTCGGAGCTGCATTTATCTGTGTAACTGCTTACATGAATGTGTTTCCTCTGCGCAGGTGTTTAAAGAGCTTGCAGATTTTGACGTTTCGGATGCCTTCGGCATTACTAAAGATGATGGACACTTCTGGTGGCCTGGGCTGTCATCAAAGAGACGCAGGCGGTCCTCTGTGTTCCCGTGGCACTGGGACATCACCAAGGACGCCCGCTTCGCTTTCACAGTGAGAAAACACACTTAGTTAAAGAGGCCGCAGTGATTGTACAGGGATAAAAAAAAATAAAAAATAGTAATCTTAGTGCATGTGTATGTTTTTATTTCTCTGTATGTTTAACTCAGGAAACAGGGCTGGTTGTGATGACAGATATGGTGAGTTTAAACCACCGACAGAGTGGAGGCATGTACACAGACGAGGCCGTTCCAGCCTTCCAGCCGCACACATCCACCTTAGTGGCTGCCATGCACTCTCGACCTACGACCAGGTAAAGGACCTACTATAGAGAGGTCAGAGGTAGTCTCTGGGCGTCTACTAACCATGCACCAACTCTGTGGTGTGGCTTATAGAGACGTTTTCTTAACTGATATGACAAGCTCAGAAATTCTGTAATTTTTTTACCTAAAAGTTAGTTATTAAATATAAATGTTACAGCTTTGTGTCACTACTATGTGTCACTGAGAGTCAGCTGGTTGAGATTTTTTGTCTTGCTCAAGGAAATTCTGTTGCTGATGAGAACATAATAGCTATTTAATAGATCATTATTATGGCCTACTTTATGTGTTAGAAAGGCCTCTTTAACCATTAAGGGTCCCTGTCTTTGAATGTATCACTTTTTCAATTACACTTTTACTCATTCCACTCTCCTTAAAGCTGGGTGGCAGAAGTTACTGATGTGTTATTGACACTGTGACTCGACCACACACAAATACATGTGTGTTACTTTTCTGAAAACAGTTTGAAAGCAAACCCATGAGAGATCAGTAATTACTTAATGCTCCCAAGAATTATACACATTTCAGTATTTGTCATGCTTGGGTTGAATAACGTCTCAAATATGAGTAACAGCAGAGAAAAACAAAACAAAATAAATTTGTTTTGTCCATATTTTAGGTCTGCATTCCTTAATGCCACGAATACTTCTCATTGTAGTGATGATCATTAAACACATGACGTGACTTAGAGAATGTCAGTGTGGAATTCAGAATAATACATTTTCCAATTATGGTATTGTTTTATTGTGAGCAGCTGAAGCCTTTTATTGATGTCAGCTTGTGTTTTGGTTGCAGAGCAGAGAAGCGTAGGCGTACATTTTTCCCAGAGACTTGGGTGTGGCACTGCCTCAACGTCAGGTATTTAAATCTTTATATAAATATTTTAATTCTGTGTGTGTGTGTGTGTGTGTTACATGCCTGTGGCTAGATATATCAGGGGCACCAGATTGTCTATACTTATGGGATTTAGTCACAATCTGAAGCATTTAGGGGAGCTAAGAAATTGAGAGAATAAGTGAAGAAAGGAGCAAACATACATAAATCTGCAAGGATGAAATGGAGACAGGAGAGAAACATTTATAGAGTGAAAGAGGAGATGAGAGTATGGTAGAACAGGAAGGGGAAAGAAAAATCGAGGTGTGAAGAGGAGAATATTTGGGCGGTGAAACCAGAGGGGCACTCACAACTTACTACAGGAGAGCCAAAACAAAAATGGACCATACTTTGTTCTGACTTTTAAATATTTAATATAAAAACTTTATAAACATTTAATGAACTTTTAGTTTTTGATTAATAACTCTGGATTGGTTAAGAATTTAAATGTGTCCTTTTGCCAGTAGAACAGGCTCATCACAAGCTGTTATATATATATATATATATATATATATATATATATATATATATATATATATATATATATATAACTCATTTTGCCCAAAATGTGGTTCTGGGCTTAGGGTTCTGCAGAAGAAGAAAGGAAGAAGAGAAATAAGGACAAGAAAGGGTTGGAAAGGAAAGATGGTAGTTAGAAGAGAGGAGAGGAAAGGTGCGAGTCAAGCCTGTAAGACGGATGTTCCATCACTCCAGCAGCGTCCAGCATTTCCCCCCTTTGGGTGTGAATGTGCCTCTTTTAAACTGGGCAATCTTGGAACAGACTGTCACTTTCTCAACAGCTCCTTCCATTCATTTTCTGCCAATATAAATGAACTGCCCATAGATTTCCATATGCTTGATTCCTTTGGATGGGACTTCAGCTCTGCCTAATTTCCTGTGAAGTCCAAAGCTCTGATTTCCCTTAAAAGTCTATTAAAGTGGATTTTGGGCAACTTTGATCAAAAGGAAGGGCGTACATGCAGTTTTTCAAGTTTATTATGCTGTGTGACAGTTTGCCAAGACCAACATTAAATATGTGTTGCCAATAATGATCTCAGCCCATTTTATTCAAAGAAACAGATCGGGTCAGCACCTGACTGTCCGTCACACCTATCCATATCCAGTATTTGCTGTAGTTACATAGGTGCAGGTGTTGATGTTGACACAGGTGTTACTAACATAAAACTAATCTGCAGTGCCTTTTTTATTGCTTGTGTTGTATAAAACCATGAAAGCATGCTAAAATCGTTTTTGCTTCACTGTCCAATTAAGTTTTACCACTCAAGTTGTATCTCAACATCTGTCACTTACAGCTCTGAAACCGGGGAAGCTGAGCTGCGACTTGATGTGCCGGATTCGATTACCACATGGGTGACAGAAGCTATTGGCCTGTCAGAGGAAAAGGGGCTGGGCTTAGCAAAGAGAGCAGAGCTTCGTACGTTCAAGCCCTTCTTTGTTGACTTCACGTTGCCCTACAGCTTAATCAGAGGGGAGCAGACCAAAGTCCCCCTCACTGTCTACAACTACCTGCCAACCTGCTCTGAGGTAAGGTGATGAATGAGAGGGCAAATGGACAGGAAACAAATTTCTTCTCCACAGTGCAGCATACGTGCAAGAAGGTTCATCAGCAGTCGCCTCCACACAGTACAAACTTCACACTCTTTATCTCAACCATATTTCTGAAGATGCCAAGGGAACCATGCATGTTTTAGCCCATTACTTACGTGTGTGCATTTAACATTACTGTTACTGCCATTTTCCAAAAGGTGGTTTGAAAGTCAGTGCAAAGGTTTTCAGGGTATCTGCAGGGACCACATAGCCAGATCCCACATATATGATGGTGGGAACAAACAGCATGACAGTGAATCAGGCAGTAATGGCTATATGTCTTCCACAAGCTGCCAAATCCTGTTTGTTACTCTGTCAGCCAAGTATTGTTGAGTCTAATTTTAGTCTTATTAGTCAGCTCAACCAGGAGTTGTCATGACATTTGCTGCGTCATAACTGCATATTAGTATTTGATTTGATTTGAATTTGAAATTTATTTTTACATTTGTAAATAACACAAGCTGTCTGGAAAGTAGGAAAGTCAAGTGAATTGTTTTATACAACCCAATAATACAAACTCATTTTGGAGGGCTTTACAATTTGAACAATTTACCACACACTCTACACTCAGTGTTAGGCAAAGTGTTTGAAGTGAAGACTGTGGATCACAGAGAAGACACAAAGCACCCTTCAGGTGCTGGAAACCAACCTAAAAACACATGATGTACTTCACACTTGATGGGCTAAAAGATGCAACCCACTGCGATGGTCCTTAAAGTTTATTTCTGAGTTTAGCAGAACATTGTGATGTCAAAAAGTATGTGATAAACGAGCCTTATTATAGAATAACTATGTAGGTATGACATGGGGTACTGAGGGATTGGAAATGGTGGCCAAAGCAATCACAGGTTCGTAATGTGGAGATAGAGATTAGCCCAGACGTATGTTTTAGTGCTCACTTTGAATAACCCTCTAAGCTCTGTCTTGGCCTTAAATGGGTCCATCCTGCGCTCCACACGGATGACATCATGATGTTTGCAGATGAGCCTGTTAAATGGCCTGTGCGTGTGCTGCTCTGATGTCATGTTAGGTGAATATGCAAACCAGCGTAGCCCTTCCTTTGATGTCCACCCCAGCAACATGTGATTCCTATATTTTCTGCTCAGTTATTTACAACTTGTGGCGTGTGGATAAAGAACAGTTAAAAAGATCCCGCTGCCTTACCGAGCCCTCTGTGAAAATTGGACGATGAGTGGAACTTAATCCTTCAGGGAGCTTGAGAAGCATGAGTCAGTCAGCATGGAAAATTCACAATGTGATTTAAAAATTCTCCCTCGCTTTCAGAGCTTTGAGGAGAACACGCTATGTTATATGAGGGAGGGGCGTGCCGGCAGAAATGATGTCATTGTGGCCTGTCAGAGGAGATCATTTGTCTCTTCCTCTCTTTTCCTCTTACAGGTTCATGTTAAAGTCTCAGTTCCGAAAGGCATAAAGTTTGTTGGCCACCCTGGAAAGCACCACCTTACCAGGAAGAAGTGTGTCGCTCCTGGAGAGGCTACACCTACATCAATTGTATTGTCTTTCACTGAACTGGGGTCAGCAAACATTACAGGTACCATAGAATAAGTTTAAATACCTTTATAGCCAGGGTGGAAGGGTTTTAACATGACCTTTTTAACATTATCAGATGTTTCAGCACCATTTTCCACACAGTTATATTACTACTAAAAAAATAGAAACAAAGCAACTTTATATTTACTTGAAGATAATAAGTTCAATTACTGCCACAATTTAGTATCATCTACTTTTATGTTCCACAATCCCTATGGCAGGCAGGCTCAGCCTTTGTTTCAAAGGTATGCTTCAGAGTTTTAATGCTCATGTAAACAATACAGATTAGATTGTGCTAGATCATGGAAATAGCATTATTTGAACTCTTAAGTGGCATGGCACAAAAAATAGCAACCTTTCACCAGGATGTCAATATCCTCAGTGTGATGCTTCACAAAAAGGCAAGCCTTTGACTTGAGAAGCTCTGCTGGCCAAGGAGCCGGCCTGTGTGTGATCTGGTCACCCACCTAGAGTTACAAACAGTCCCCTTCAGAGCACATGTGAGAACAAAGCAGGCTGGCAGTGGGGGAGCAACCAGAGCTGTGCTGTGACACTCAGTGGCATGTTGATGAGTTTGCAGGTCACTGGCGGTCAATGGGCCCCCCATGGCCCCACTGCTAGTCCCCTGGCCCCTTGTGTTTCCCTCTCAGTACACACACACAAAGAGACGCCACTGGCACAGGGCCACATTTCCAATGTGCTCCCCATCAAGAGAACTAGGAGTCCTCTTACAGACATGTTTGTCCTGTGTAACATATGTTGATGTCCACAGTTGATATTAGAGATACAGCCATATCCAGGTAACGGGGAATTTTGACTTTGCAAACACTTTCTGATGTTTTCCCCAAATCCCTTGACAATTTGCCAACATAATTATGATATATATATATTTTTTTATTAAATCCCCCCTTTAACAAGTGACTTATAAGCACTTCAGTAGCATGAGTCTCAATGTTTAGATTAGCAAAAGTCAAAACATTATCACCCAGTAGTCAATACCCACAGCTTTAATATTAGTATTCTATTAAGCCGTGAACAGTAACTCAAACATAAATGTCCCCTGAGTGCGTAAAATTAGTAACCCTTCTGGCTTTGGAGTGCAATGCCGCTTTCACATGTTCTTCAGGTTCTTTAAGGACCTAGCGTCTGGCTTGGAGACAACAAAGGTGATATTGTGCTGAGACATAATTGAAAGAAGGAAAGCTTATTCTGTTCTCTGCTGCCCCAATAGCCCGTGCGATTGCTTACAGTGAACCAAGCTGCTGTTCAGATGGACTCCCGACAGGCAAAACAGGCAATGACGTGGACGAAAGAAGGACGCCAATAGGCCTGGACTATGTCCGCCGGACTGTCCAGGTGGAGGTAAGAGAGCTGATAGAGAATACTTGATTTATACATTGTATTTATTTAACATTAGGTTAGATTTTGTGGAGATAATCTGTCAGAACCTTTTAAATTTTTTTAATTTGTCCCGCTTTTTCTCTGCCTGTCACTCTGCTTGTAGCCAGAAGGCCTGCCCAGAGAATACACCTACAGTGTCTTCTTCTGTCCCAATGGTCAGTGAATAATTTTTTTTCCAGAAATCATATAATTTTTACATCTGGAATATCTTATGCATGCCTATACTAGTAGAAAGTCAATACTGTCAGTTTCACTGGAGTGTATTTAATATTTCCATTCTCAGAGAGAATCCACATTTCCACCCCAAACAAGTATGAGTACCAGTATGTGAAAAAGCCGGCCAAGATGAACCAGTTCCAGGTGGCAGTAAAGACCCACAACGATGCCCATTTTGCCCTCTCTGCCAGCCCCCATGACAGTGCAGAGATGCTAGAGATTGTACTCGGGGGTAGGCAAAACACTCGCTCCTGGATTTCCTTGGGCAAGATGGGCGATCCCCTGGTCAGTGCCTCAACACCAGGCATCCTCTCCTGGGACGAGTTCCGCAGCTTTTGGATCAGTTGGAAGGGAGGCGTGGTACAGGTAAAGAGATAAAGGAATTGTAGAAGAAAATGTTTTTCCATAGTATATACTAAGAGAACATCTAATGTTTGGATATACAACACCCATCACAGGTAATACACAGGTATATATTGGTTTGGTCTGAATTTCCCCACACAGACAAGTGCAACAGATTTGTTCAGATCATAAGTGGGTGCTCCAGACACAAAGAGAAAAGAGTTTAAAAGACTCAGCAGGCCATGGGGTCTGTGTGTTAGGAGGACTGGCGCCACTTTTACTGGCAGGCCTTCCTGTAAGGTCACGCTTAACGGGCTGATGTCACTGAGGATACTCAGTGATCCATGGCCTGGTGCTCGCATGGCACTCTCTAGCTGGCACCCTGCTCCCCAGCCCCAGCATTAGCCTCGCACCATTCACCAAAGGCTGCAGTTAAAAGCCTGCATATTACAGCCCAATAGGATTCAGATATTTTTTGTGGAGGGGGGGTCGGTGGCATTTTTGGGGTTGGATGAGCTGTGGAGCTGGGCCTTGCTTGTCTTTGGTTTAATGGGATTATGCAATGAAACTCTAGTACGAGAGAGGAAATGTGCTCTACATGGGTCTGTTTGTATGTTTGTGTTTGTGATTGTGTGTGGGAGGTGAGTGAATCACACTGGCATCACCGACACTTGGCAGAAGGACATTGTTAGTGCTCTGCTCAGTATGAGGGAGTCCAAAAAAAGCACCAGTTGCTTTCTAAAGTGGGTTCACTGCTTTGTAATGTTTTGTTGTTGACTCCTATCTGTTTGTGTACTGATTCTTACAAGGGGCAGTTGTAGTATAACAAAATAGCACAAACAAATGCAATATGACAGATGGACTTTTGATTCCAAATGTGTATTCTGCCAGAAATGTTTGCCTTCAGCCTGACTGCATTATTCTCTCCAGGTTGGCCATGGGTTACATCCATCCAATGAATCAGTGATCCTCCAGTGGGCAGTGGGCAATGGGCAGTTCCCTGGACAGGTTTGACTCCTTTATGGTTTTTATATACTAGTCATTCATATTTGGAGATCATTAAAGAAAATGTGCTGTGTTTATTCATCTAGGTGCGTCACATAGGCTTCTCGACAGGCTGGGGCTCAGTTGGGGAGTTTAAAATCTGGAGGAAGGAAGACTCTGATGAGAACCACAATGAGGCCTTCACTCTGGGGGTTCCACACAACATGGTGCCGGGATCTGAGAGGGCCACTGCATTTATGATTGGTAAACTTTTTTTAAGTGTGCATGCATACACACTATTATTACATATTGTTGTGTGCAAAAAACATTTACATATGTTATTTCCAATATACTTTTATCTACATACTAAAGCTTACATTTGAATGAAACTAAAATAAATTTTATATTGTCTGTATATGTGTGTGTGTGTGTGTATGTGTGCACTGGTATTAGGGGATGTGATGGGACCAACTCTTAACAACTTGGACAAGCTGTTGCGGCTGCCCTTTGGATGTGGGGAGCAGAACATGATCCACTTTGCCCCCAATGTCTTTGTTCTCAAGTACCTGCAGAAGACCAGGCAGCTCAGCCCTGAGGTTGAGAATGAGGCAACTGACTACCTGCTGCAAGGTAAAGAAACTGCAATCGAACCCCATACTGGTTTTCATAACACATTGTTACCCCTAGATCAAACTTTTAATGCAAATGTATCCCTGTGGGTTATAAACACTGTACTACATTAAGAAGTTTGAGGGAATTATGGGTTTCAGTTTTGTACACTTTACTATTGATTGCTTTGATAATCAGTCTTTTAATAATTTGTTCTTCTGGTGTACTCACTGTAATGTTGGTTTGATTAAGATGTCCAGCAGAATGTTTCAAGTGTAACGTCTAATTTATTAGAAGTATCAGGAGCTCTTAATTCATACAAACTATTATCTTCGAGTACTTATTTTGGAAAAACCTGAATAAGTGATCTAATATTTGAGACTGAGATGAAGGATCGCTTCGGTACCACAGATTCCACCTGTCTGGACTACTGGTCAGATAACTGATGACATGTTTATCCAAAGATGCGCTGCATTCCCAAAATCCTGCTGACCCTCTTCCAATTACCTAGCAGCTGTTTAAGTAGAGGAAACAAGCATCAAGTAAGCGCTCAGAATGTGCCGTGAATCTCAGAAAGTCAAATCTCTTCTGGCTCGACTGTGAGCTAAGTGACTTAATGCTGAGTGCAAGGAATGCCTTCTAATTGTTGGCAAGTTGTACGTTGTTGTTGGGTTTTCTGGAAACTATTAAAGTTTACCTTGGATAAAGGTTGTTTGTGGAACTGTGGATTTCTTGACAGAGGAGCCTTGGCCTGGCTGGTACTTTAGATCATGGATTGCAACAAGAACCTGGATGTTGTTACTCAGAGTTACCCAGACCAATCTTCTCTCCACCTCCTCTGTTTTCTCCATTTAGCCTCAGAAAGACTCGCTCACCTTCATTAACTCTCGCTAGACCTTTTCTAGCATGCTATACCAGGGACAGGCCGTCCCACAGATGGATGTAAAAGAGTTGTGCACAAGGCAGGTGGCAAAGTTCAGTTCGTTATTTTTACCATCCTGACAGTGGAAATAACACTGAGGCTGACCTTGAGCTGGCAGAATAGACTGCCAAGCTGCTACCCAAAAAAAGCCTCCTTGAACAACTTTTGAATTCAAGATCCCAGAAGAATTCAAAGTTTACCCTCCTGTCTAAAAACCACATATCATATAGTCATAAAAATAGGAATTCGGCTGCTGTGGTATACATAGGAAGTAAGAATAGGAACAAATGTTTAAGATTCCCAATTAACCAAAAACAAGTGGATCACCTTATTTGATCACACCATGGAGAACCTGGACATCTTTGCACAGTGATTCTATTATTATTGCACAATTGCATTGACCAGTGCAATGCGCTTTGTCGTGTGCACAAGAACAACAGGGCATGTCCAAGCACACTTGGTGTTTTCATACATATTGTATATACAGGCATAGCTCTCTCTGCACAAAAGAAGTTTCACCATGCCTCACATCATTTGCATGCTGTTTATTGCACGCACCCCTCTTCCCAACTTTGCACCACGTGAACTGTGCACTGCAAGAAAATACTAAATGAACGGCCAAAGAGCATTTCAAGGTCAGGAAAATACCACATGTTGAAGGGCTGCTTTTGCCAGTCTTTGCACCATCTGTAAAATATAGCCCAAAGTTCAATCTCACCTTGCTGCTTCTCGTTTCCTGTCTTAACTTCAAAGATCACAAGATGAAAGAAGAACCCGTACTTAACACCCTGACACTTCTGTAGAGCATTAAATACATTTACTTTAAAACCTGTATTATGAGTTCATGGCTTACAGTTAGTGTACATCTATCCCATTACATACAGTATGAGAGGATCCTGTGGAATGATTTTTTTGTGCAGTGGCACTGATAAGAGTTTTTTTTTTTTAAGTATCTGGATAGAGAATATGTTCTACAGACTTGACAGGCTCTCTACAACCTGAAAAATTATGTAAATTATTTTGGTAATTTCTCAGTGATTTTGAGGGACTACTGTTGCTGAACGTTTTTCTCACATTCTTTGTTCTTATCCAGGCTACCAGAGACAGCTGACCTACAAACGGCAGGATGGATCTTACAGTGCCTTTGGAGAAAGGGATTCCTCTGGCAGTATGTGGTAAGTCAGTAGGTGTAGCTGATAAAGTTTACACAACTCATACCAGCCAAACTACGCTTAGCTGTAGCCACATTCTTCAGCTTTAACTGGGACATAGGTTGCTGGCCAAAGCAATGAAGCTTTTATCAGCATCTCAGTACGCTGTGCTCAAATTAATCTATTCCTGTTGATGTGTTTAAATCACTGGTGAGTGTTTATATCATGTTTACACTCCCTGGGGGCAGGCAGGCAGGCAGACAGAACCATCTCATGGTATTTATAAAACTGAAATCAATGGTCTCAGTGGGGTACTCCACTACTTGCATTTTGAGGCCCACGCACAATGTGCATACCTCTGGTTGATTTATGAGCTGAGGTGGGTATTATGATATTTAATAGAGCTAACACTGTGAAACAGCAGGTTACATAAACGACAAAGAATCATAAACAAACTGCATAATTGGATCCCTGAGGTAGGCAAAGCTGTCAAGATTTATTTGCAGTTAATCAGGGTTCATATCCGTGGCACTGAGTGGACTCATGCTGCGTTGGCCCCACAGACAAGCTCTTAATGCCACTATTGGAGACAGTCTTATAAGTTGTCTGGAGCCACTTCACCAAATGGCTCTCTACCTTTTTTTGACATGGCTTAGAAAATAGACGTGGAGCATACCTCTTAATGACTCACTACCTGGGTGTAATTGGTAACATTAAACTGCTATGGAAACCTTGAACTCTTCCCGTGATGACTGTGAGAGGATATTAGGATGTAACAAGCAGCAGCTTGGAGTTTTCCTTGGCGCCCAGGGCAACAAGTGTGGGTTGTGGGCACAACTTAGATGGTGAACCTTCAATAAACCTGCATCAGACACTTTATGAATCCATCAACAACATATTTGCATCCAAAACAAGCCCATGTTTTGTTTTTAGTTCCAGAGTTCACGAGTAGAGCAGTGCATTTACTGCCTGCTTAAAAGCACCCGTAATGCAGTGTTAATGTATTCCAGCTTGTAAAGTGTATCTGAGTGGAAATTGACAGGATCTAATGAAAAGATTGAACATAATGACAAGGGCTGGCAGTAATGTTTTGGTGTGCAGTGCTGGCTATCTCTGTTGCCAAGGCTGTTAACACTGCACAGAGTTGGCTGAAAGCTCACTGACTTAATGTAATCTAAAGCAGGGAGACACTGACGAGGAATGATAAGGGTGACAGAATTCCAAGATTGTAGTAGTATGTATAAATAATAAATATGTATAAATAAATATGTAAGTATAAATTTGCCCCTTTGGATTTTGTAGTCTGTTTCTTTCCATCTTCTACCATTATCATCATCAAGCCTTACGAAACATTCAACAACTTTGAAACATTTATGTCGTATTATTTTTTTATAATACCAGCCCAAAGTGAAAGTGCATAAACCACAACTCTCTTACAAACCTTGTTAAAAGCCAATTTTCTAATAAAGGAAGCCCTCAGGTTTCCATGTTTTCCTCAATTTTAGAGAGCAGAAAAGGCTGAAGTCACGACTAAACTAATAAATTGCCTTTAACAAACTTGTCAAAAGTGTGTTCCCTCCTTATATAATTATTTTTAAGAGGGGAGCAGCTATTTCTTTCATTTTCTCTGACAGTCGCACTCCTTGGCTCTGCATGTTGAGGCTGGCATGGCATTTGTGTCTGCCCAAAGACGGATCTGACAGCGTTAGCAGGGTTGGGGGGCTGAATACCAGAGATTGAAGGAACTGATATCTGCTGCTGTATTAACTTAATAGCTATTTCCAGTCTAGTGCCAAAGTAGTGAGCCAATGTTTCTTTCTGTCTTTTGCTTTAGCATTACTATAGAGCCATTCAAGGGGTGTGTATTTGTAAAAAAGATAAAGCCATCTTTACTCTGTAGTCATGCAGGCGTGTCACAAAGCTATTATCCAGAGACAGCCTGCAAAAGTAATGCTTAGAATTTGAAATATAGAAATATCCTCCATATGACAGTAGAGAAATGATCAGCCACAGCCAGAAATTTGCTAACATTTTACTGATGTCGTGATTTAATTTCCCAATTTGCTAGAAATAGTAATAGCAGTAGCACCTAATCCATCATTTCAGCATCAAGGCAGCTACCCCTAACCTTAACCCCTCATTAGTAATATGTTGGGATAATCAAGTAAAATCTGACTTTCAGTGATAGACCTATGGATGCAACCCACAAGCACAACACCTCAAGGCAAAAACACTTAAACTGGAGTGGGAAACACTTTCTCCAGGTCCAACTCATAACATTCCCCTTTAAGCTTGTCAACCTAGGCTTTATCATTGAGCACACCCATGTATTGTCAGAGCTTCCCTTTGAAGCATGGAGCTGGATAAGACTAGTTCAGAGAAGGGGGTTTGCAAGTGGGAAGTCAGAAAACAGGAGAAAGAATAAGGGAAGGGGAGAATCCGGAGAGGGTGACCCCGGCCAAGGGCTGAGTGGTGGAAGTAAGCCTGTCTAGTGCTTCCTTCCTTCCCCAAACTAAATCATATTTACACTTTCCAGTACCTTTCCCCGGGGCCCAACACTTAAAGCCAGTGACACAATATTACTTAACATTATAAAAATTCCAACAGGCTTGCGCCTTCATCCCTAGTTTTGTCTCCGGGGAGGAATAACATCCAGGTTCCAGCCAGGGAAGATTTAATGTTTCGCTTTATGAGAGCGAGGTTCTTTTTTTCCCTACTCATCTCCCCTGGTGCTCTTTTTTGGATTGCACTCTCACTTACGAGCTATGTTGAGAAACTAGAGCACGACCTGTTTGTTTATTTCTTCATTTCCATCTTGAGTTTCTGTCATTTTATGGTAAGCTGCTTGCCTCATCCTATATGTCAGTCGTGGTCAGAGGTGCTGTAATGGAATCTCTTGCTGTCACTGAGGAGTTGTTGGCCCAAGACTGCAGCTTTCGACTACTACCGGGAGGTCTGTTGTTTATGGATGAGTGTGTATTTATTAGCTCAGCCGTGTCCCCCAGGGCTGACCTTGGCCTTTCTCAGTGGTTCCCCTGGTCCTTCTCCACCGTGGCCCACTAAAACCATGGCTCATAAACTTTGAGTTGCACTCCCAGGCCAGCCAGATTCACAACCTTCGTCTCTGGGATCTGTATTTGTATAAGTTGCGGAATGCTTTAGGAGAATCTCCAACATACATGCAGAAAGATGCACGATTGGCCTGTGTGAGGTTTTACATTCTCAAAGGTACAGCTGACGCATCCTGTAGCGGTGATCAAACCCTGCTGCACCCATCTGCTCCCCTCTTTACTTCCTTTCTTTTTTCCATTTCCTCAGATCCATCTATATATACCAGTCCTTTCTTCCTCTATCTTTGACAAAAACATCCCTCCATCTACATTCTTCTCTCTCAGCCCCCCTTCCCCTCTGTTGACAGATTGAAAGAGTGTGACTCAGAAAACTTCTCTCTCTGTTGAAAAAGTGATTGCTGTCAAACTCTTGATAGTTAAATATTTTTGCGGGGTTTGCCAGCACATGTTTTAAAGGATCTTAGATATCTCTCCTCTCTTATCGCCTTCCCTTTTCCTTCCCCCTCACCCATCTTTATCTGCCTCCTTCCCCCCTACATCCATCTCTTCTCCCTCTAGGTTGACAGCATTTGTGCTGAAGTCCTTTGCTCAGTCTCGGGGATTCATCTTCATTGACCCCGAGGAGCTTCGGGCAGCCAAGTCCTGGCTCATCAAACATCAGCGAGATGATGGCTCCTTCCCTGCCATGGGACGCATCCTCAACAAGGACCTGCAGGTAGGCTTGTGTCTTGGCGGATGTGAGGTGGGGTTAAAAGCAGGACCAAACATAGATACACCAATATTTTATAAAGACTTAATTACATTATATGTCATGAAGGAGCAATCTAAAAGAAGGGGAGGGATTGCTTATTACTCCCTGAGTCAATGACAGTATGGATTGGGACAATACTGTCAGGGTTTTCTATATTTCTTTAAACATATTGTATAAATCTACATCCCTCTGTATGATTATGTTTTCAGTGTGTTTATGTGTCAGGTGAAAGCAAATTTGGACTGTCAGACCTCCAGCTAACCAAGCTCAGGAAGGTCTGGGAAAATTCATGGCCAAAAGTCGCTGGGCAAAATAACCAAAAATATTTACATTGGGGGAAAACTGAAGGCTGAGGTTCTGTTTACCAAGATGCCTTTTCCTGAGCCAGGCATTTTTTGAACTCGATGCCAACCCCATAGCTGCCCGAGAATTCAAACGATTTAACGACATGAATTTTTTAATGAAATACTCTTCAAACTTCTGTTTTACGAGTTGGAGGTCTCTATGACGGGAAATTAACTGGAAGCTAATGTGTGCTTTTGTCCGCAGGGAGGGATCCACGGGAAGATCTCACTTACAGCTTATGTGGTAGCAGCTCTCTTGGAGACCGGGATAACCACAGAGGTAAGCAGTTCGATAAAATAACATCACTGCTTGGTGTTGAGCTAAACAGTGTTTAACCTGATGGTATTTTAACAAGCACAGTAAAGAAAACAACTTAAAATGTTTCAGTTTGCCTGATCTGTCACCTACAGCAGATGCAGTGGTGTAAAAATTGATTCATGATCTCAGCAGGTTAAAAGGAGAAAGTCTTTTAATCATCCACAGCAACACTTAGTGCACTACCTGTCCCCCCTGAACCACTTATTCCTGTAGCCCATCCTACCTGCCTGTTGTGAATTTAAGTACAGGTCGTGTGTGGACGTATCTCTGAATTCCTGATAGTTGTGAAGATGGATGTGCTGGCAGTCTGCCTACTCATATTTGTTATGCCCCAGTGCTGCTAATCTAATATCTAATCACGTTTTGGACTACATCAAAAGATTTCGGCTGATGTGCAGGGACAATTAAGTTCTGTGACGGACAACTTGGTAGCTATTCTCAATGATTAAACATTGGCACCATATCTGCTGTTCAGTCACTAAAAGACGTGGGAAAAGGAAGAGTTACAATATAATTACTTACTCTGGCAATATGACAGCCTCTAAACCTCTGATTGTTTTTGTCTTTGCTCTCCATTTGTCCACATAGTTGACTCTTTATTTAGCATTTCCTCTTCCTGGCTCTTCTCCATCCATCTGCCCACCCCTCCCCTTTCCTCTGCTATCTATCCCAAAGGGCTTCTTCTGAGAGTCTGTCCTTTTACAACTGATAAAAACTGAAAAGGTATCCTTCACATCAAAGCAGAACCTTCAACCCCCCTCCAATTTCACTTAATTAAAAGATGACTGCTGCAATTACAGTGAGTGGCTCTGGAGGCCTATCATCTCAGGGATGAGAGGGAAGGTCACATCTGCATGAGATGAAAGTCAACTCTCAACTTTTTAATGGCCAAAATGAATGTTTATTCAATAACTGCAACTGAGCAGAAGAGAAGGTTGTGAGTTTGGACAGGGCAACTTCTAAACAGTTGAACGCTGAAATAGATGATGATGGTGACAATGATAACGCGTGCGTGCGTGCGTGCGTGCGTGCGTGCGTGCGTGGGTGTGTAAAAGGTATGCCAAAGGTCAGGTAATGTAAGAGGCATATCTGATGATCCCAGTGGGGAAATTAAGTTGCCGCAACAAAGAATAAAGAATGGAATAAGTATTGTACTACAGTACTTGTACAATAACCTATACTGTACTATATATATATATATATATATATATATATATATATATATATATATATGTTAATTAATTTATTCTGTGCAGGCATGAAACCACCATTCACAGTTTTTAGTTTTATCAGAGTCACTTTTGTATTTCAGTATTTGCATTGCAGGTCAGCTACCATCAACACCACACTTAAAACTCCTAAATAACTATATGATTATATGTATTTATATATTTTAGCACCGCCATAATAAAGCAAACTGTAATTAAAGTATTGAATGGTGCTTTATTATTTTAACCAGTTACCAAAAAATAGGGGGGGGATACTCAAAACAGATATATAACCTTTACACATTTATAAGTTTAAACAGTAAGTTATCACTACTGGGAGAACAAATATACATAAATGTGTCCAGTAATGCAAACTGTTTCCATCTCTGCCATGTCTTGTACGCTACTGATCATTACCCATTATCAAAGGTTAATTTGTGTTTGTCTTATGTGATGTCCAGGAAGAGAAGGTGGCAGTGGCGAAAGCGAAGGATTTCCTGGAGAGCAACACCTACTCTGCCGATGACCCTTACACCACGGCCCTGTCTGCATATGCCTTGGCTCTGCTACGCAGCCCTTACGCCCCGGTGGCCCTGCGCCGCCTCAACCACATGGCCATCACACAAGGTACTGCAACACTCATCACTGTGAGCAACGCAGTCAGCAAGTCATTCATTCAGAGCTTAGTAACCTGGACAACAGATGTTTTACCAGGTGACAAGCAAAGACCAGATGTTGAATTAAATCTGTTACAGACTAATGCACCATGAGAAAAAAAGAATATACGGATTTATAGAAATATATGAAATATATGGCTTATTTCTTTGATCAGATTTTTGCAACAGCTCAACACAATTACAGATTTACAGTTGAAGCCTCCTGCCCTAAGGCTGCTTGCAATTTGAACCAGCAGCCAGGCACAAGATACAGGGCAGAAACAACTGTGAAAGGCTGCTGTAGTCCTCAGCAGTAGTTCAATCCACTCCTCCCTTTCCCCCTCTGTTTCTTATCTCACTGTTGGGTTCCTTCGGCCATTTCCTTCTCTTCCTCTTGACTGAAACTTTCTGCAAGTTTTGGCAGATTTCACAGAGTTTAGGAGAACACAACAGTATTCTTACTTGATTACAATAATTTTATTCCCCAAGTACAATGAAGGCACAGGGCTTGGTTGCATAGTTGCTGAAAGATTCAGACAATTAGGATATTGATACAATGAGTCATGATACAGGATGCCGCCCCTGAGCCCCCTCTCTCTCTTTATCTCACTTTGTTTGTCTTTGTAGATGGACTCACCCACTGGAGTCTGACTGGCAGCACTATGACAGATGAGGACACTTTCATGGGCTTCAGTGATGGCCTTTCTCAGTCCGGTATACTGCCAACCACATAGATCTGATATTGTCTGAAAATGAAATGCAGAATCCAAATATGAATTGTCATAAATAATTCTCGTTTATTCCCAGTGGTGTCAGCGGAGGTGGAGATGACTGCTTATGGTCTTCTGACCTACACCCTCCTTGGTGATGTGGCTTCTGCCCTGCCTGTTGTCAAATGGCTCTCCCAGCAGAGGAATGCCTTGGGTGGCTTCTCCTCCACACAGGTAGCCCTGTTTCTCTGGCTTCTCTTGTCTTTTGGTTTAACCACGTGTAGCAGCATAATTTGTTTCACGCAGAAATTAAGATTGACAACAGATTTTAGTTACTTATTATTACTAAAGATAGAATATTTTAGTTGAACCCAAAGCTGAAATGTAAAGTAGATGTCTCTGAAACCCCTGTGCAGGACACGTGTGTAGCTCTGCAGGCTCTTTCGGAGTATGCCATCTTGTCCTACGTGGGAGGCGTCAACCTGACCATCTCACTGGCATCCACCAACCTCGACTTCCAGGAGACCTTTGAACTCAACAGGGACAACAAGAAACTCCTCCAGAGTGCCAAGGTAATCACATCCATGGAAACAATGATTAAAAGAAATGATTCTTTTATGGCAAGAGTGCACCTCAGTGTTTTTGCGTGCAAATGAGCACGACAAGCGATTTGCCATGCTGCCGCCTTTTAGGGTGTTTATCTACGTTTGACAGCTTTTCATCATCATTAATTGTCAATTCGGCTAATGATTCTAAGTACTTCAGAGGGGGTATTTCACTTAAGAGAAACCCCAAGGCTTTAATGCAATTTAGAAAACGGTTTCTTTATCACGGTGATTGATGAGCGACAGTGTACCAGAGCCTCACTGGCATTAAACATTAATCTCTGTGTTTCTATGTCTGGCTGTTTAGTAGCCAGGACCTTTACACACTGCCAAACCAAACCAGGCTTAACTGGACTGGATTTCCCAAAAGCACCTTGTTGGTCTGTTAATTTAATAACTGTGTTTTATTGGCCTGTTTGTCTAAACATTACAAACTTGACAGTGTGGGCATGAACTGCCTAGGCTGTGGCTCTGTGGCGTCAGGTCAGAGCTGTTGTGCGTATGTGAGTGTGCACGTGTGTAAAAATTCTCTTATCAGACAGCCAGAGTGGTTCAGGTGAGAGTGCAGTACGTTCTCTCTGCCGGGCATGTTTCTCTGCTGTGATTAGTGGTGTCAGCTTAATTGGGGGCAATTAAGGCCTGCTGGTTAGTAGCCAGGGAACCACTAGTGGCAGTGCAGCAGCCTACAGCATTCATTCACTTGATAAATGACTCATTCACCTCTCCCTGCCCCCTCTGACTCTCTTTGTTTCTCTTCTCTCTCTTTTTTCAGATCCCCAGTATCCCCACAGGCCTTTTTGTCAGCGCTAAAGGAGAAGGCTGCTGTCTCATGCAGGTATTGTAGTACTCACACACACACACAAGCTAACGCAAACAGACACGTTTGCAGTCTTGAACATTGCCCAAAAAGGAACTGTAATGCTTACTTCATTGGTTTACAGCAAGCAATCTAGCTGTACAGGAGAGTCAGTCACCATCGACACATAATGCCCAAATTCCTCTGTAAATTGGAGTAATCTGGTAGAGTTTAGCCAGTTGTTTTGGAATGTGTTGATCATCCCTGTTTATTCCTGTGGTCCCCTGGACAGGATGCTGTTTACTTCCTACCTTGTCACAGACAAACAAAAACCTCTTTCATAAACAGTAGGAGTCATTTTCCCCCTTTGTTGGATAATATGCTGAACTCTCTTCTTATCACCCATGTTTAAACGTTTGTCTGCTTCAAAACCAAACAAGGCGTAAATGAAAAGGCATGTGTGATCAAAGATGTTTAAAATCCTGTTTTCAGAAACCTGTATGTGAGATATGGCTCGGTTTGACTGAGGCAGAGCCAGCTACAGCAGCAGATGTTGTGCTCTACCGTGCAGGGCCTGAAACGTCTTCCAACTCGTTCTTGCACACAAACACACAATTTCTTTCTTCGCACCTCTCTCCCTCTCTACTTTCTCTCTATCCACACCTCTCTGTGCGTCAACACAGCCCTTTGACAGCCCCTCGGGCCAGCAGCACCTGGGCTCTAATGAAATACAAGAGCGGGGCAATCAAAGAGACCTGCCTCTGTGTGTGTGTGTGTGTGTGTGTGTGTGTGTGTAGACATACTGTATGTGATAAGCATACGTCCTCAGGATTATTATTTAGTAGCTTTGCAAAGGTCTGAAATCAGACTGGATGATTTATTCCAAATGTGTACAGTTCTGGGAATAATAGTCTTCTGTGAAATTAAAATGAGCATCAAAGCAGTGAGTTGTCCTCAGGCTGAAATAGTAGTTTTGAATAGTAGTCTGAATGCATCTCTTGTGTCCAGTGAATATGATTTGTGGTTTATGCTTTAAAGTGCTGCCTAAGTCTTTTTTTCCTGACTTTCTAGTCTTTTCAAGGCCGGAGGTCCTAAATATTTGAACTCCAAGTAGTTTGTTTCCAATTGATGATGCCAAAACATATTAATTTTATTTCTTCACACAAAAATATTTTTTTTATAAATAGCTGCCTCAGACACATACCAAATATGTAGCACACAAATGAAAACCTGCTTTGATAGCCGACATTTATGGCAAACTATCCACTCATCTGACATACAGTATGCCTCTATATCAGGATTACATAATGCCACTGCTTGCTATTGGTCATATCCTCATAAGCACAACCAAAATAAGGTGGAGAATTGAAAATAGTAGACCTAATCTCCTAATCACAAAGGGAACAATTAACAAAATCCACAGCCATGCTTGCAGCTGAGAATATTTTTGCTAATTGGCTCCAAACATATAGTATATCTTGGGTTTTGAGTTAAGGTATTTACCAAACTACTGTACATCGTGAAATTTTACCTAATGGTAGCATTAGATTAAATGTTAAGGGTTAAGCAAAGTTATTGGAATTCCAGAAGGTGTGTACAAAATTTTATGGCAGTTCAACCAAGAATATTTGAGACATTCAAAGCCACAAATATAAACCTCTGCACCAGACCAAACGTTAGTGTATTACCCAAGTCAGTAGGATTCATCCTCTGGGAATCACGAATGTCTGTACAAAACTTCATGGCAATTCATCAAATAGCTGTTGCAATATTTCAGCTTGGACCAAAATGGTGGACCGACAGACAGGCTGACTGTGCTATCCCTGAAGCCTTGCGGCTACCTCTATAAGTCTCAATTTCATGGATATCATTCTTAAAGACTTCACCCCCACTGCTCTCTGTGTATCTGTAGATTGATGTGTCTTACAACCTACCTGACCCAGTATCCAAGCCAGCCTTCCAGCTCAAGGTGGATCTGAAAGAACCTTTTCAGGAGCGACACCTGCAGCCCCCCTCCTCCTCCTCCTCCTCTTCCCGCCATCCTTCGTCGCGCTCCCGGAGCCGCGCTGACAACCGCTCTGAGCTTAACCGGAAGCGGCGGGCACCCATAGATGACGACGACCCAGCAGCCCACCAGGACAAAATGGACTTCCACATCTCCTTAGAAGTCTGTGCCAGGTAGAACACACACACTGTGTACGAGTAAAGAAGCACGTTTACACAGCTCAGCTTCTAACAACCCCCCATTTTCACCTTCATCCCAACTCTGTCTAGGTGGCTCCATTCAGGCTCGTCCAATATGGCCGTCATAGAAGTTCCCATGATTTCTGGTTTCCGGGCAGATGTTGAAAGTCTAGAGAGGGTACGTAATCACATTAATACACATGCACACACGTTGCCAGAGGTTTAGAGATTGGGCTTCATCCTGAACATACACAGGCCCATAGATACCCATTGGCTTTTATTGTTGGTCATAGTGGCTCACAGATTCCTAGACAGGCAGGACAAGTAGTCAGGTAAGTGGCCAAAGCGAAAGGCAGGTAGAAAGAGAGACAGATGTATCCACATCTGGAGGCAATTTGACTAAAGGCAATAGGTCATAGAATTCATCAGACTCCTCCTGTTTCCTTTGCAGACTTCTTTGCAAACTTCAGGCTGTATACATTCACACCCACACAGAATGCATCCCCTAATGTACTCGCAGAAACAAGCGCACACATACTTTGGACATGGATATTATTTCTGTGATGGAGTGGAAGGTGGTGTGTAAATATTTATCAGACCACAAGTAAGTGTTTATCTGTTATTCCCCCCATTGCTGTACAAAGTAGTTGGTCTAAACAGCTCCTGAAGACTTTCTTCAAATGGGACCCTCTGTGTGCTGCGTGTTACACACGTGTGCAATGTGAAAGTATTACATGTTTGTATGGTGTCATAGGCACAGGAATGGTCATTAAGGTGAGGGTCCTTTTTTACGGGGCTTTTTTAGGTATGATAAGAGAAAGACCAGCCAGCTCAAGCAATGTCTTAGGGTCAGAGGCCATTGGGCCTCACACACACACACACACACACACACACACACACACACACACACACACACACACACACACCTCCTTGGGCCTCATGAGGTACACACTTCAAGAAAACTTCTAAGGACAGAGGGAAGAGACAGATGTATTGTAATAAACAGAGTACTGGATTAAAGGAGTAACAAACGTGGGATGGATGGGTGAATTGAGTAACGGTTGATATTTATGGAGAGCTAGAGAAAGTGATGATAAATTTAGGGGCTGGATCCAGGTCAGCTCCCCAGCCACCCATCAGAAGCCTGTCCCTCATTACTAGACAGTTATAGGGCCTTAGTCTGCAGGTTTCCACCCCTAAAAGAGCCACCTCTCTGGCTACCTGGGGAGATGTTAAACACGCACACACATACATACACACATATACTGCTGTGAGTTTGTCAGTTGAGGCTGACCTGTGTTGTAGTGGCTAACAAGCTCAGTTTACACCCCTGCTGGCCTCCCTTGGAGTTTTACTGCTGCCTGCCCGACTGCCACTTACATTCCTCAATTTATGGTGGCAAGCTTGGCCTCTACAGTCATGTCTAGTTGCTTTCATGGAAGCTGTAGTCATGAATGATTAGTACGGTGACTGACTGGGAGCAGCCACAGCCACGGCCTCTTATCACCCAATATAATGAGCTTTGTTTAACAACTCAGAGCACACTGCGGGTATAACATTTGAGCTATGGGAGTTCATTGGCAATGTTTAGTTGCTAGATAGACAAACAATGCTTTTGTAAACACAGAGACCGTGTGTGTGTGTGTGTGTGTGTGTGTGTGTGTGTGTGTGTGTGTGTGTGTGTGTGTGTGTGTGTGTGTGTGTGTGTGTGTGTGTCTCTCGGTGGCGCCAGCTCAGGCTGAGCACCTCATAAACCCCTGCTGTCCAAAGGCTGCCACCTTTGACAGAATGAAAAATCCCCCCGTGGGGGGAATTAACTCTGCTGACTCTCCATGCACACACTCAAATTTGCAGTACACAGCTTCCCCATTACTCATTCATACACTCATATTTACTAGATATGGTCATGCATGTCTGACCCAACTATACGTATGTGCACAAGGTTCACAATACCCAGAAACTCTAAGTATAAAACACTGATCAGGCTATCCCAGAGGAAAGCTAGGATCCCTTGTTGATTTCAACTCATAAAAGCCTAGCCAAGTCCATGATTGGTGACCTGTACATTTTCCACCTTGGCCGTCATGTCGTGGTACAGTGCATATTGTTTGCATTCCAGCTGTGGCCCACAGAGCAAATTCAATCACTTTGCTCATTCAAATGGTTCCATTCAGTTCAATCTGAAGATTCGATGTCATTATGCAGTTTGTTCACCTTTTGTCTGAGCTAAGCGATCACACCACAAATTCACTTATTTTATGTACATTATGTACAGCAGTAAGTAAACACATGACCATTCATACTGACATTCAGCGCTGATTATGACATGTCTTCAGCTCAGTAACGTCAGTAAGTTCACTCTTTTGCTAGTTCAGTTCAGTGCCTATACACGCACTGTTTATAGGATTAATAGCTTACCTGTCATGTATTTGTGCCATTAATTACGTAATGATAATAAGATTCTAATGAGGAAGTAATGTGTATCACAGACAACAATGCTCACCAGTGAGCTCCTTTGCTAAAAGCTACTGATGTGGTCAGTCCCAGTGGTGATTCAGGATAGTCAGTGTTGGTTACTTTGGTCAAACCAGGGTTTTTCTTACATGTTTAACTTTTTATATTTAATCTCAGTAAATAGTAAACCCTTGTTAGCATGAGATGGAGCGATGGAGCTGTCCAATCCGCTGTGGTGCTGATTACTATTTATGTCCATGACCACTTGTTGTCCACTAATGTTAGAATCAAATGCAAGGCAAGTTTATTTGTAAGTCTACTTGGGGATGACATGCAGCAAAGGGCCGCAGGTTGCAATCGAACCCAAGGCCGCTGTGGTAAAGACTCAGCATGTTAAGCTCATTTCCAGCATTAGGTTTCCACAAGGTAATGCTGGAAACTACTGAGAGGCATCACAAAAGTATTTTAAAAAATATGTCCCAGTATAGTGCTTTACCAAGGATATAAACAACACACACGTATGCACACACACCGTACAACATTTCTGAACCAATTCCTGGACTAGGCCAGGCCAAAAGTCTGTGTCTGCACAGATTTGCTTCAGTCTAGTTGTGTTTTTCTAAATACTAAACTTGTGTGTCTTCCTCAATAGCTGCTGATGGACAAGCGAGTGGGTCTGAAGAGATATGAGTTGAATGGGAGAAAAGTCTTGTTCTACTTTGATGAGGTGAGTTTAAGCAAAAGACCTCCTTGATGTCCATCAGGGCACAGTGTCGAAGAATACTGTGTGTGTTGTGATAGTGGATGAGGAGAGGGTTACTCACCAGTGTTAGCACAAGGTTGGGGAGGGGTGTGTGTGTGTGTGTGTGTGTGTGTGTGTGTGTGTCTGTGTGTGTGTCTGTGTGTGTGTCTGTGTGAGAGAGAGAAAGTAGATTACTGTGTATATTTGTATTTTCCTACATTTTTATGTGTTTCTGGGTGTTTTGGTACATATTTTTTTCTATGTTTGTCACCCGTTCTTAGATCCCTAGCCAGTGTATGACGTGTGTGGCCTTCCAAGCTGTTAGGGAATACATTGTGGGCAAGACAGCGCCTGTTCCGGTCAAGATCTATGACTACTACGAACCAGGTGTGCCTCTGATGAATATTTTAACTACTGCTCTTTAAAGAGTTACAGAGCAGGAAACCCCTCTAACTCAGCATGATTTATGAAGTGGCTTCTTTTTTGTGGAAATGGGATTTTTTTTTTTTTTTTAAGTTTATGACCTAGTTATGGTGAGTGTCATCATTGTTTTGTGTGTGTGGATGTGTGAACGTGAATGTGGGTCTGTGCTTGTCGTGCAGCCTTCGAGGCCACTCGGTTCTACAACGTTAGCGAGACCAGTCCGCTAGCACGGGAGCTGTGTGATGGACCCACTTGCAATGAGGTGGAAAGTTCAACCAATCAGTGGATAGGTGAGAGTCGTTCTATGCCCTTAATGATTCACAGACACCTCACATCCATCAGTCTCTTAAAAACACGTTTTTTTCCCTGCAGGTTTTGTGCAGGCGAACCAGTGCAACAATGTGTTTGGCTGTCTGGAGGAGGAGCAGTTTGAACGTTGCACTTGCTACAGGGACTGCGGCTACGACGGGGAGCCAGTTTGTGGGTCCGACGGGCAGCTCTACCAGAACCAGTGTCAGATGGAGGTGTTTGCCTGTCGGAACGGGACACGCATCAAGCAGGTTCCGCTGTCCCAATGTCCTAACAGTAAGAGCTCTCTTTTTGCACAACACCTGGATTTCAGTCAGGCTCCATAATTCACTCAGGCTGTTGCTTGCACAACTATAACCTGGTTCCAGACCTACATCTCACATTTGTTCAACAATTCAAATAGGTCTGCCGGTTAGAGAAACAGTCATCCAATCAGAGCTAAGTAGGCAGGATTAAGAAGGTGGGGTGTCATCTATCTATCTATGTCAACTATTTGAATACAGCTCAGCCTTTCAAGCGTGTACGAGAAACTATGGTGGCTGCGAAACGTGCAAAATTTGCAAAAGGGCCTATCTAGAGCCAGCGTTTGGGTTTTCCATTCTGGGCCACTGTGGAAACATGGCTGGTGGACGAGGCCCCATCCCCTCTGTAGATAAAACCAGCTCATTCAATGGTAACGGAAACACAACCATTTTATTTTCGGTTTATCATACACTAATGAAAACATATCTATGAATATTATACGCAATTTCTGCTAATATTTTTTTGCCAATAGATCCCTAAGTCTTACACAATGGACTTTTAAATCAACATATTTGTTTGATCAATGTTGAAAAATGTTAACTGTTCTGTTCTGGGTCATCTGAAATTGAAATTGGCGGGACAGATAGGTCACTCACTTCTGATTATTAGGGTAAAACAAAAGAAGAAATTGGTTAATGTGAACACAATGTTGGGCTGAATGAATGAAGTGAACCAAAAAGGCAAATAAGCCTGATTTTCTAACATGGTTAACATGCTAATGCTAAGACTTAGATGGAAATTACTACTTAGATGTCTACATTTCACTTTATTTTGAAACAACCTCAATCTTGTAGTGCTTATCATATCTAGCTCTGTTAAAGTGAACATGAACATACAGTTAATTTATACAATGGGTGGGATGTAACTCACAGACATTGACAGCATATCTCCAAACTTTTCCTCCATTCAGAGGAAACTAGTATGTGCATGTGTGTGTGTGTGTTCTCAGGAACCCTTGTGACCTTGTGTATTTTATCGGATACACTCATTTGGCTTTACTGTAACTCACTGTGTCCATTGTGAATGCATCTCTATGTGTGTCTGTCTGCGTGCACACGCGAGCGTGTCCATGCTGCTCTCTGTGTGCCATGATCTGAGCTGTAGAAACAGCTGTTCAGGTGTTGAGCTGATTACTGGATGAGTTTTCAGAGGAGAGCTATCCACCGTACCCCCCCTCCCACCCCACCCTCTCTCGCTCTCTGCTGTATTACAGGGCTCTCTCCAAATGACAGAGTGCTTTTGTCCAGCCCTTTGAAATCCTTGTCACATTCCTTTCCGACGCACAGCCCAACAACAAAGGAGCCTTCATGTTGTGGAGCAGATTGGGAAAAGGCATAGACAAAACTTTGGTGGGAAAAGACCTCAGTTTGTGCCAAGTGGTTCATGCTGTAGATTATCAAAAGAATCGTATTTTTGTTTCAAGCTCCCTGACCTTGTTTGTTTGTGTATGGTTGTGCGGGGGAGATGGGGGACATGCCACCATTTCCCTGTTTTGAAAAGGAAAAAGATACAATTTGTTTCCACACACGGCCCCTCTGGCTATGGTTTGGCCCCTGCTATTTTTGGGAAGACTTTAATGCAGGCCTCTGTTGAGACTGAGTGTACATCATTGTTTTGCCAAGAAGTGTTGCTCAGTGGGGTGGATAATGCTTCTGGACAGTATTTAGATTATGCAACAGTGAAACTCTGTTGAATTCATTACTATTTTTTTTTTTTTTTAGGTGCTGTGGCAGCGACATTAATGTGAATATTCTAACGTGTGTGTGTGTGTATTTCCAGTGGAGACCACAGTGGAGGACAGGCAACCAATAGCAAGCCAGGAAACTGAGCAGCCCTCAGTGCCTGTACACACAGGTAACTTCATCTACCACACCTTTCCCTACTCATATACACATATGCATCACCTCCCATCTCCCCCATACACTCTTCTCTCAATTGTTACTTACAATCCCTTCATCTGCCTGCTAAGGCCAGCAGCAGAGGTAGTACTACTCCTGAATGCAATAGCTTTTGCCTCTTCACTTGATAGTTGTCTTGATTGTGCACATATTCTAAGAGTCAGCAGCATGTTATATCTGCTTCCTCAATGCTACATATATGATTGTTGTAGGAATACAATCTGATTCTGCATCTGTTATAGGTCAATATGTGCTCCTGTGTCAGCTAAATTTAAATGTACAGTCAAGATTTCAGTCATATTCCACCAGTTGTGTGTTTCCTTTTGTATTGTGGAGAATGGGAGTTCACAAGGGCAGGGAGAAAAAGAGATGAAAGTGTGAGTGTAAAACTGAAAAAATGGGGGAGAAAGATAGTCAAAGAGGGATGAGCTGGAGACAAGATGAAAGAAGAAAGAGAGAAAAAATAGCAGAGTAGAAAGAGAGAGATTTGAGAAAAAGAAGAAAGTAGATACATAGGTGGGTGTGTGGCAGCACATTCCCCTGCCACCACATCATGTCTACAATCGGTGTGATAAATAGGTGGATAGGTTTCACACTGCAGGCTTGATTGTTGCTCTGCCATGAGCTTAGATCAGCTGCCACTTCCAGAGAGGCAGCCAAAGAATTCCTGATAGGATGTTTGGCTGCGTCTGGAGGGAGGATGTGGCTGTGTTACATTTGGCAACGAAAACATATAAAGGCACTGCCGTCATTCACAAGTTGCAGAAGTGTGCATACAGTGCATGTGGTAATATGTGAGCTGTTACTGATACATAACATTAAGCTCTGCCTATATGGATGTTTGAGTTGTGTACTGGTGTGTGCATGTGCATGTGTATGTGTGTGTGATATGGCACAGCCTGCACTGACTTGTTTCCCAGCCTGCAGCTCCCGGTAGCTGCAGCTCACAAAGCTGTTCTCAGTCAAAGGTCTTCGTAGTACAAAAGCTAACGCTTCACACTCACCACAGGAATGCTGTTATGCACTCACACACACACACATATATATCTATATATGCACACACACATACACGTATTGCATGTTCACACAGGCAAATACGCCCTCTCACACACACACACACACTCACCTACAATATGATAACCCTGGGATGATTAGATTGAATAAGTACTGTAAAAACACAGTCATTGTAAACCATTATAATGTTGACGATATGCCCGCTAAGTGCACTGAGAGTGTAATAGGTGAAGGCGGGTTGTGCCAAGGAAATGACAGTTTCCAGTGGAACAGTGAAGGAAGCTGAAGCTCTGGAATTAGCTTCCCTGTGCAGACTTGTCTTATTAGTGAACTTGTACCAGAGGACAACATACAATATAATGGATACACAGACATGCTGGCTTCATTCAAGAAGACATTTGCCTTTATGTGCATGCACTTTAAGCATGTGAACTTTTAATTTCCCACTTTGAGATTCAGTGTGTACATATTATTTGTGTGTGTGTTTGGTTCTCACCGTAAAGTCAGTTGTGTTCCACAAACTTTAAAGAAGCAAAATCTGATTGTACTTGTGTTTTTTTTAAGTAGCATGCTATGTGAGAATACAACATTTTAAGCAGGGAGGGACCCCTACTGTCTGTGAGGGGGCATTGCTGCAAGAGCTTCAGATGTAGAGGATATTAAAGGTGTTGTTTAAAAAGTTATGTTTACATTTAGTTTTTCTTACCAGAGGGCATTGTGTGTATCCTTGAGGTCTAACAAACAGGTTGAGGCATGTTCTTAATCCTAAACAATGCGAAGATGATTTTTGTTAGAAGTTTAAAATGAACTTTACGTCCATGTTTGATGTCTTCTGCCATCTTCTTTCCTGCCTTTGCTGGTGCTTTACTGTGTTTATTTGTGCGTTCCTATAGATCAATGAAGTAGAATAACACCATTGGTAGGAATGTGTATCAGCTCACCTGCATGCAAATGCATTCTCAGACAAAAACGGGACCCATGTGGTCAGACTCCACAGGGTTTAAGTCTCCATGACACCCGGTTCTTTCATTTACAGCAACTGAATCAAGTACTTCATCGTATATCAGATGTTGTGATCAACCGTACGACGGCTACCTCATCAGTGCCTGGTCTCTACCGGCTCTTATTTGGTTTAATGTGTCTCCAATATTCACCCCATTCCCGCTCTCAGGTGAAGAGGAGCAGGGGTCCATGGCAGAGGTGTCCTACTACTCCTATGAATACGACCCAGACTCTGAGCCTTTCCTTGCTGATGCAGATGGAGGGGACCATTTTGACCTTCCTGGAGGTGGAGGGGATATAGAGCAGAAGGTGCTCCTGCCAGCAGATACCCAGTTACCCACACTGGACACAAAAAACACCCCTGAGCGATGGTACGAGCTGCTCAATCAATGTTTTGTGTTCGTTTTGTTTTAGGGGGTTTTAATCAGAATTTGTGGGTTACTTCCCCGTCTATAGCATTCTGTAACATGCATTCCTACGAAAGCAAATCTTAAGATCCTTAATTTGTATAATGGTAACACCTGTATTTACCCTACTATTCCATGTCAAATGGCTGCTATGAAAAGGTCTATTAGTGTTTTCAATAGTTTTGGGACAATAATGAAGCTCTCTATGGCACAAAGGTAATGTTAGTAATGTTATCTGGCTGGTTATACAGACAATACCTGTTGGTAGGATCATTGAACTGAGGTCTGATGTCCCATCTAAACAGCTATATCATTTGGTCAGAAGTAGTCATATCAATCAACCAATCAATAGCTTTTATGGGTAATTATTTAGAGGTATGATGTTTTGTCCCCGGTTATAAAGTTAAAGAAAGAGCTGTTGTGGTAGAGCAGTTAAATAACAGCCTTTCCAAAGGTTCTGGTTACAGATTGCTCAGGGAAAGAGATTTCTGAAATGATCCTGTAATGAAAGTGTTTCTTGTTTTCTTGTCGTCCACAGAAACGCTCAGAGTGAAGCCATACCCACCTCCAAATTGTACATTATTTGTGAATATGCTAGTGAATGGAAAGAGAAGAAAGACTTGGGACTTTGCTCAGCCTGCAAGGAAGAGATGGTGGAGTCTGGAGAATGAGAGTGTGACGTGGAGTGTATGTTATGAAGTGTTTTGAGTGGAGTCTGTGTGGATGCATTTATACATGTGTGCGTGACTGTGTGTGACTGTGTGTGACTGTGTGTGACTGCTATGACGCTAGTGTCCTCCAGACTTTAATTTTTCTTCCTCCAGACTCCTAGTCACCAATAGGCACCATAGCGTCTTTGTTATTCACTGTACTGCCTTTATAATCACTAGAAGAAATAATCAAGTATTTATGTTTGTAATTACACCTGACTTTAAGCAAAATATTTTGTTATATTTTCTATCTGTGGTATTTATTTGTAGCTAGAGGTCATATCATTTTTATTTTTAATTTTTTTTGTCATTGCCCGCCCATACACTTTTTTGCCCTTGTGGTTCTTTGAGTTCAAACAAAGGTATTGTGCTGTCAAAGGTATTTTTTTTCCTTTCATAGCAAGCTTTAACCCAATTATTGAAATTCCTGTGCTGGTGTCCTGCTGGAAAAAGACATATGCTAACCATATGCTTTACAGAAACATAAGCTCAAATGTTTTTCATTTTTAAGATTTTTGGTGGGCATTTTTTGCCTTTATTAGACAGCACAGTAGAGATTGGCAGGAAATATAAGGAAAGAGAAGAGGACTGACTGGCAGGTCTCTGGCTGACTCAAACCACAAACTTTATAGTTACAAGATATGCGTCTTTTGACCACTAGGACACACCGGCCCAAATGTTTTCCTGAACCATCGTACCAAGACACCAACATCATCTACTCTCAAGTCACCTTTCACCTTACCTACCTTGAGATTTGATTGTACAGTTCATAAGCTATTTTGTTTTTGTTAAATTTTGATTCGTGAAGCAATCAACTTAAAAATCAAGAATGAAGTTTTGAATTTCTGTAAATGTACCAAATTTGATTAAATGTAGCCCCTATTCATATCAAATATTGTGCTTTTTAAAACAAACGAGAATAAAATTTGTATACAATCCAAGGTTTTTGGTTTTGTTGCCTTGATGCTCTTAACTCAAGTTTTGAGGCTGTGGTTATTAAGCAGAGTGGTTCACGTGTCTAGTCATTAATATGGGATTAATTAATATTGCAATTCCTGCTTCTGTTTCAGCTTGTCCAAAGAAATACTTTTGTTACTTTTTAGAACAGTACGATCTCTGCAGATGCGGCGCAGTACGTCTATCTGCTACACTAGAAGAGGAGATGCAGTGCAGTTGTTTATGAAAGCTGTGTTGCTCCATTTCCTTTGAAAGGCTAGTTAAGTCTGGAGATAATTTCCTGTCAGCAGTGAGCTGTATTACAACCCTGCTGCTTCAGAGGGCCGTATGCTTTGGTAACTGACTCTCTGACCCCTGGCATGCTTCTGTGTTTGAGACAGAAAAGCGTGTACGTGTGTGTATCAGTTTATACGCGCTGTATACATCTCTTCAGTTTAAATGTGCTCCATATGTGTTTGTGTAACTGCTAACAACAGATTCGGGTTACCAGGGCAGCAGGGGGGGAGAGAGTCTGAGCCTGTTAAAGTTTAATGTTTGTTTTCTGCACATGTCACTTGTCGACCCTCTCAGTTACTATGGCGTCTGGTAACTTGGGCCTTTAAACGAGTCCTTCAAATCCCAACTACAAATCATTGCTGGGATTAGAGGAGATGAAAGAGCTAAACTGTAACTGCATCTGGGTAGTTTGACCTCAAGGTAAAGATGAAAAACCAGAGGGTTGTATGTTGGCACGTCAATGGGGCCGACCAGATAAAGGTACTTGGCCTGTAACTGCTCCAGGTGTGCTGCACTGTATCCGACCTGGCATCCATCAAGAAAATGCAAACAACAGTGTGTGCAGTGTCAAAGCAGTGCTGTGCATGTGCTCACATTTCAGGTAAATTTGGAGGTAAAAGTTACAGAACTTCACAAAAACTTCACCCATTGAGCAGATGCAGCAGGATTTACTCCTCCAGTCCAAGTGGAAAAACTTTGTTCCTGTTGTGACAAGAAGCCAGCAGTGCAGGGGACCTGGCTGCAGCACACTATCCACAGCAGTCTCTATAGCAACCGCATGCATGGCTGAAGAGTGATATTGCGTCTCCACACTGCGATGAGCAGAAAGAGTGAAAAGAGAAAGGAGGGAGAAGGGGATCTTGGTTTCATGGTTTGTGGGGGGGAGCTAGCATTACATGAGAGTGAATCGGAGTGATGACATTGTTCCTAAGTACCAGCTGAGTGCACCTATACATCCACCTCTGTGGAGGAAGGGCTATTCACCTGTCTGAGCCACCACAGATGGAACATTTAGACAAAGGGACAAACAGGCAGAGAGAAAACCCTATCCAGTGTAGAGTCTGCTGTGCTGTTGACACTTTGATATGTATTAAGCGTGTCAGGTTTCCTGATTGTTTTCAGAGGAAATTAGGGATTGATTCTGGATCGTCCAGGATTCTGGGTTTCAGTGTCAGCCAGGGCATGGGTGGAGCTGGATCCATGGAGAAATAATACTGTGATATCTGAAGAAAGACCACCATGGATGGATATGGATTAAGGAGTCAGGTGCACTTCTGAAGCTCATCTCACGATTGTATTTCAAAGTATGCAGCCTGCCTCGTATCTGGCTGAAAGGGCAAATTACCTGCAGCTTTTCAAAAAAATTATTATTATTTGTCAGTCATTATATTATATTATTTCTTTAGCCAGCGTCTTGTTGATACAATTGACATGCTGTATGAATATTTTGGTAGTATTGCTATCATTGAGGGATTCCTGAAGCATTCACCTCTTCTACAATGAGTCCAATGGAGAAAAAATACCCAGTAATTGCAGGAAGAGAAAAAGGTAAGTTCATCAATGGTAGATGAGTCCTTACAAAAAACTATTCCATCAGTATAAAACTGTATGCCCTGTGTAAAGGCATCAATATCATTAGTTATGTTCCAGTGGGTCATTTTTGGTCACTTGTTTTTTTAATTTATGATTTCAATGGGGGAACAGTGACTTGAGCAGAGTAGAGGATTTGTCAGTGTGCAGACCTGCCAGGACTCGCTCTCATCTGTGAAAAATGCTCCAACTTGCTCTGCTTGTGCACATGCCCCTGAACACTTGTATGGTGATGTAATTCCTTGCCCTAGGTTGTGTCTTGATGTGTGCTGCGTCTTGCTTTCTAGCTGTTTGTCTGACCCAGTGAACACAATAAATCAACAATCAGATGAAGTCAGGCTAATTGCTTCTAGTTATAAGGTCCCTGAGCAGAATGATGACATTTTACTTATACTGGAGTTCATCTGATGGTCAAATAAGTGGTCACAGTTATGTAAAATGAATGGACATTGCATCCTTATTATTACTCACTGACTGATGCTGAAATAAACTGCACAGAAGCTCAGTTTTTTATACACAAAGCTGCAGAAGAACTCTTACTGCTTTAAATCTCCCTCACTACATACCCTAAATATATTTTATATTATATAATGTGTACGTGTGTGTGTGATATTTCCCCCTTTCTCCAGGGCCAGGACCTGGACGTTATGGGCTTCCTCCCACCATTGGATTTGTTGGCCATGATTTTACCAAGCCAACTAGCCCTGCCTATTCTTTCCATGGCAGGATGAGTGACAATAGTGAGTTCTTCATCTCTTTCTCTAACGTTTAGATTATCATATGTAGATGCATTTGTTACAGGAAGCATGTATTATGTCTAACCCTAACCCATACCCCTTATGTAATTTAACACTGATATATTGATATTGTTTTGGTCAAAGACATATATTAGACTTAGACTTCTCTTTATTGATCCCTTTGGGATGACTCCCGCAAGGAAATCTTGCCATAGCTAATAAACCAGCATAGCAGGAACAATTATGTATTGATGACTACATCTTTTCAGACTCAGAATGATTTAATCTCCTCAAATATGAGCTAAATCACTGAATGGTATATGTCCTAAGTGATGTAATGTCAGATTAAAGCCAGTAGAGGGCGACAACACCTCATAATTCTGAAGTTATTTCTTACACCTTGTGTTTATCTAGCTGGTTTGTTTTAGGACCACTGCATGATCGCCCTAACAGGAGACATTATATAGAATTGATCATAACTGTGTATTTAATCCCTGCAGTGTATTGTATTGACTCAAGTCCGGGGCCTCAGTATCATATTGATGCAAAAATCACTCGTTTTGGACGGGATGGCACACCTGCATACTCAATGTTGGGCCGAATGAAAGCAGAGAGTAAGTTCCAATTCATAATAGTAAAATGAGTGTATCATTTGTTTAACACATTAATGTATGTTATAATGATGAACTAGTAACTAATAATGCTGTTATTGTGACAGGATGAACCCTTGTACACAAACATTTGTTTTTGACATTACTTCAAGAGATCCAGTGTCAGCTGTAGCAACTGAAAATCTGACCCCCATTAAGAACATATGGTGTTGAATAGATGGTTTATATTATTCGACTGTTTTCTGTTCACTAGAAGAGCTATTCCAGACACCTGGACCAGGTGCATACAGCCCAGAGAAAGCCCCACCATGCAACCTCCAGCGCAGACCCCCGTCCTACACAATGAGCTCTCGAACACACTACAGGGGAATCGACTCAGTACCTGCTCCTAACAAGTACTGTCTCCCTCCGCTCATGGGCCCTCAAGTCCCAAACAAGCCAGCCAGTGCAAGCTATACAATGTCAGGTAGTTACAGCACAGGGGGACCATCTGTGGATTTAGCCAAGACGCCAGGGCCTTGCAGGTACAACAGTACAGACCCAAGTGTTTATCTACCCCGACAGCCAGCATTTTCCATGCTGGGACGACACAATTTAACCAGAGATGGCACCAAGAAACCCGGTCCTGGGACTTATAATCCAGAGAAAGTGACTGTTCACAAGGCTCGGGCACCAGCCTACTCTTTGGGCATCAGACACTCAGAATTTGTTACTCCACTAGTTGTCAATGTTTCTGACTGAATGTCACCCACTCCCACAAAAATAATTCAGTAATTAACATGGTAGGAAAACAAATCATGAGCAAACATATGTGAAGAAGTACATTTTATTTTGTTCTTTCGGCAACAAAGAACTTGTTGAATCAACCATGACTCACTGTCAAAATGTATAATATCTAGAAATAATATTATGTACACAACACAATAAAAAGTTTAAAGATTAAGAAAGAGTTTTGTTTAGGAAAATCATGGGCTTGAGAAAAATAAAACATGTATGACCACTCAGTAAATAAATCAATCATAACAAAAGACATTTAAAAATGTATTAAAATATACAATTGACAGGCAAACTTTCACCCTCATATTGTTTATAAGGTTATCATTCACAGTGGAATCAAACTATTTGCCTCTCATTACCTCTGAAAATTGAGGGAGTTTTAAAGGAAAGAAAAAACACACAATACAACTAAGGGGTTCTACACAATAATAAGAACATATGTAGAGATGTATTTAGGAGAGATGTATGGTTCCAAAGACAATACAAATCAGCAAAGATGATAGCAAGCATTTAACAGATGGGTCCCATTTAATCCTTTGGGAGAGGTCTTCTGAAAAGCAGTATGTGTGGCTCTGGAGAGTAAAGCAAAGAAGCATTTGTCAGCATCATCTACAATACAATTGGTTACAGTGTACAGTGTCATGCACATAGCTGTGGTCCATGTGCATACAGCTTTGATCACAGTCTAATATGGCACATGCTAGGACGCATTAATGGATAGGTTCACACATTTTTATGTCTCCTTTACACAGTACTCACATGCTGAGGTACATTTGTTGTAAAACAAGAGTTACCAGTCACTGTAATCATTCCTCTTAATATATAATCTCTTCATGTGACACACACACACACACACACACACACACACACACACACACACACACACACACACACAGAAGAGATTACGTCACGGCAGACTACAAGAGAAAGATGGCGGACAATATACACCTTCTGCACAAAACTCTATTCTAAAGCTGAGCTAAAGTTAAAATGAGGCTTCAGGAGTCAAAACAAAGGAGTCCGATATTTTCCAAATTTACAGTCTTTAAAGTACAGGATTCCACCATTGCATTTCCCTGGACTGTTTCCCTGCTGAGCTGCCGTGAATGATGGGAAATTTTGTTCTTAAAATACCACAACTTTGGAAATACCCATTTGATCTGACTAAGTCAGATACCTGAAACCATACATTTGCTTGGGCTGAGCATGAACATGCCTTTTTGCACAGAATAAGAAGTGTATATTTTGTCCCTCGTCTCCTGTAGATAGGGATGTGAAGATATATTGCGAGTTGCAGTAGTTCAATCTCAATACAAATATGTGATGATTCAAATCGGTGAGATGAAAAATGAATTGCCATCACATCAATCATTGTATCAAGGCGCAAAGACTTCAGTTTCCTTTTCACAAAGAAAAGGAAATAGGCAGTTTTGCTAGTTTATATCCTTCCACAGAAATAAAAAAGGGATGTTATGAATTAGAAAATATATTAGAAAATATATTTTGTCGATTTTGTCTGAGAAATTTCCATGATAATTTTGTTATAAAAAAAAACAAAAAACCCCAGTCTTGAGTTCAGCATATCTTTATATCCCTACTTATAGACATGATAAGACAGGACTACTTCACAATCAGTACGGACAGAAAGAATGATTACACCGATCAATAGCTCTTTCAATATACATGTGGGCTTGTGAGCACTGTTTTAAAAAGGACCAGTGTGTAGGATTTAGTGGCATCTAGCAGGGACACTGCTTGCCTCTGTATTTGACAACATGCTGTGAAGTCTGTGGGAGGAACTACAGTGGCTGCAAAACAAACAACACGGCATCCTCAATGGAAGGCGACCTACAGCGTCTGTAGATAAAAATGTCTCTTTCTGACATAACAAAAACACAATGACTCCTACTTTCAGGTGATTAACACTAACGAAAACATACCTAGCGATATTACACCCCATTTCTGACAATAGATATAAGTGTTACACACTGGACCTTTAAGAAAAGATCTGAAAAAAAAAACAAAACGTGAACATATCCTTTTAGTCCACAGTTATTCACCTGGTTTGTGGATCATGTAGTGAATCCAGCCCTGGCTCTGTTGCACCCCCAGTCCCCTCCACTCTTCCTCTGTCATCAGGTGGGAGGTGGGCACCAGTTTGGACAGCTGCTTCGGAAGCACGACATGCCTGTGGGAAAGATAAATAACACTGTTAAGAATGAAAAACACAAAAACACATATTTAACAAGCAGTTGGTCAAGCAGTAACTTAACGTTGAGGAAGACAATTTCAGGTAACTTTAGGTTATCAAAAGCTTGAATTTACGATACTACTAGTGTAAGTTACGTTACGGTTTAACTAATCGTCCTCATAAGGTTTTAATTAAGTTTAGGTAACAGTTAGCATGGCTACCTGTTAAGTGGTAGAGTTGTTTTGTTTGAGTGCTGTGAGTCATGCTAGTTACGAAATTCAATGTAACGCTAAGCTAAATCACTACATAGCTAACTTGCTCACTCAGTACTGTCTTTATATTAAATCACAGCTATCAAAATTAACCTACCAGCAGGCGTTGGTGTTATGTCGAGAGAACTTAACCAATATTTCCGTAAAATGACGTTAAGTTAACTGACGCTCCTCAACACAAAATAACGGAAAACAACGTTAATGTTAGCCCAAACAAACGTTAATCATACCTGTACTCAAACTCCTCATCGGTGTACTTGTCAGAATAGTAAATCTGTTTTTTCGACATTTTCAGTCGATGTTAGCAGTCAAGGCTGAAGTCCAGATAAAGCACTTTCTTGGTGGGGTAATGTGAAGTAGTAGCTAGCTCACAAACTTAAGTTACTAGCAACAAGCTGCTGTCATCTGCCGCTGTTTTCACAGAACAATTCAAACCCCCAACGGCTGCCCGCACTCCCCGGATTGGTCGAGGCAGAAGCACGTGGACGTTCCATCTGCGTAGGTCGTCTATGTCTGCGAAGATGACGCACTCGGTCGTGAAAGCACAACTGTACAACGGGGAAACGCGGTTTGCAACAATACAGGACAGTCTTTAAAAACAAACATGACATTTAACGTATTATCTCAAGTGTTCAGTTTTTGTGTCATATAATTCAAATAAGTTTAAGGCGTTTGAACGGAAGATATGTCATGTTTTTTGAAAATGTTTCGTGAAAGCGAAAAGGCGTTTTAATGAGAACACTACGTCCGGCTGCTGCGTCGTGACGTAGGAGCCAGCCCTTGCTGCAAAGTATTGCTAAAAGCACACATTTGGTGGTAAATTCATCTACTAAAATGAGCATTTTAGGCAAAATTTCGATCATACTAGAACATATCATATATATGGTGTTACCACAAACCATTTTGGAATTAAATATCGACCCTAAGCATTTAAGTCGGTGGGTAAAACATACATAGAGGGGTTTGCAAATCATATTTTGTTGAGCATAATGTATAAAGGTATAACTAGCATTTGATGTTATATTTTCAGCATATACCAGCATATTTTTTGTATTTGCTAATGTAGTTGCTTCACTTTATGTTAATTTTGCTTGCCGAATTGTTAATTGTAACTTTTATTTGAACTGCATGATAGAACAGCATGGGGCATGTTTTTTCCTGATCACATTGACTTGTAAGAGACCAAAGGATTATTCCAGAAAATAATATAATGTGCATTTAGTAATAATCATAATTGCTTTTTGGAGCAGGTCTTAGTAAAATAACTAAAAACGTATGGAAAACAATGTTATGTATTCAGTTATATCTTTGTATTGTGATATTAGATTTGAATTTGATGCAGGGACTGGAGGTGAATTTGTCTTGCCATTTAATATTTTCTAAACTAGACTTTGATCACTCACTATAAAGATAGATCATGATAGCTCTACTTAAGAGATTTTCTACACAAATATAGGCTTACTTTTCTCAGTCAATGATTTGTAATACGGTAAAAAAAATAAGCTCTGTCTTTACATTTTAACCAAACAGTATGGTTTGAGGATTCTGTGTTGCAAGTAACCTATGTTGTTGTTCTTAGTTGTAATCACTGTTGTCAAGGTAATGGCTGCTAATGAGTGGTGGTGTATTCAAAGCATGATTTGTTCCACTTGTATTATGCAAACTACCAAAGTCAGGAGGTAAATGTTAACTCTTCACATACAGACAATCATAGTATAATTGAGTGATTGAACCTGTAGTGTAACATCAGATGCAATAAAGTAGCCTAACCTATTGTTATTTATGGAAATTAAACCTTGTAGCATCTTCATATTATTGCTGTTGCATCTGTTTGTTTAAACACTTTCATTCAATTTGGTTTGAAGGAACAGTGGGTCCATATCTGTTTTATTCTGTATGTTGCCAGAGCAGATATTTGTTTTTTGACAGAAAAGGGAACAGAACATACAGAGGAAAGGCCAGCTACCTGTGTATCTGTCAACATGCACTGATTACATCTGGTTTATCAGTAACTTTTTATACTCTTTCGCAAACAAACATGAAGTGATTGGCTGTTTGAAGGAAGGTGGGATGGCAGTGGTAGAGGTGTCATGGCATTTCTGATGGTGGTTTGTTTGTGTGGGTTTCTCAGTGTGTATGGTTTGTTGTAATGTGGTCTCCTGACTATAGTGAAATTAAATTGTTCTCTTATTCAACCATAGTTGCAGCTCTTTTGCACTATGATAGCTGAGGCAAACATATTGCTTTTCTCTTGTAAAAGTCACTGAAAGTTCACTGAGCTGGATCTTTTTTCATCCTCTTTCTCCTCAGAGCCTGAATATAGGTAAGCTTCCTGCCTTTGTTGCCATTCTGAATAACTTTTAGTTTACGCTTGTATAGCAGTCAGGGTAGTGCAGAATTTGAACACATTTGAATCAGTTTAGTTTGTTTGCTCATATTCATTGTTTACTGTGTAACTTCTGTAACATTTTGTTGGACAGACAACACTGTCAAAACTGATTATGGGATGAAACAAATCATAATGACTTGCTTTATTAAATTTAAGCAATTGACAAGAACCTAATGATCCTTTCCTTGTCTGCGTAGGTGGTATTATTTAGTCAATAGATTAACTTTCTTTTTGCGTAACTGATGACCCTGACTATTGGCTTATTTCACAATCAATGCAGACATTGCTCACATCTGTGTGTATTTGCAGACACATGTTTTTGACCACCAAGACTTCTTGGCATTTTTATTTTGCATTTAATGTCACTTTTCTCTTTTTTATTTTCCAAAACTGAATAACCTCTGTGGCTATGGTGGATGATTCAAGACATGATAATACCTTTAATACCTTGCATTTGTTTCCACCTGTGTGTATAATTCGACCACCATAAAAAGAAGAAAACATTGGGAATCCTGACTGCTGCTGCATACTTTTTGTTACCTTTGTGTAATAATTCACTGAAAAATAGTGAATTAGAAAACAGGGAGTGAGGAAAAGGCATGAGGGAGGGTGCGAGCGAGGAGAAAAAAGGATCATGCTGAGATGGCTGATTGCTCTCTGGGGGGCAGATGGGAGGGAAGTTGGGAAGAGAATTCAGACAGATGGGATAGGGTGGATGTTTTCAGACATGAAGTCCCTCATGAGTGTAGCTGCATTGTTGCCTCTGTTAAGTTATTGTCTATTGCCAGGACAAATGGAATTACACACTCACTCACACACGCATAGACTCACACAAAATGCTCTTTAGCTACTTGAATACTTGAATGAGACTCATGCTGCTATTTACTCACATTCACAACCGTTTTTTTTAAGAATATATATATATATATATATATATATATATATATATTACACATTCCATTAGATATTAGGCTAAACATTTGAGCTTACACATTAATAAAATTCCTTTAATGACACTGGTTATGGCAGATGCTTTTTACAAATGAGTGCAATACATCAACAGATAAAATACAAAATACACTGAGACCTATTTATTTTATTTTAAGGAATGCCTGCTTATTCTTCAAATGTTTTCTCACCTCATTAACATAAAAAGAGCAAGTGGACATTCTTTACAAATTCAAATATTTATTATGTAGAGAGAGAGAAAAAGAGTGTTGACTTTGCTTTGAGTGATTCTATTTATAGGATAACCTTAGTATATTTATTTTGTTGTTGTCTCAGTTTATACATTGACAGCATTGTACAGTTTGAGACGTTTGAAACGTTACTGCTAACCTAGCCTAGCCTGTACACTGACACGGGCTATTCATACAGAATCTCCTCTAAGAGTGTGGGGTGTATGCGTATGTGTGTGTATGTGTGTGTGTGTATGTGTGTGTGTGTGTGCACGCGTTTGTCTGAGAGTAGGGTGGTTCAGGCAGATGTGTTTTGGCTAATACAGTCTGAGAGCAGCCGGGCAGGGCAGGGCTAATAGACCCAATGACATCATCCAGGGAGAGAGAGAGAGAGAGAGAGAGAGAGAGAGAGAGAGAGAGAGAGAGAGAGAGAGACTGCGAGCATAGAGTGAGCATGCCTAAGGCAGTGAAAGGAAGCAGGCCAGCTCAGACACAGAGGAGAGTGGCATGAGAGTGGGACAGTGTGTGTGCGTGTGTGTGAACGGGAGAGGACCAGACAGCGTTCAGTTGACAAGGATATAGGACTCCACCTGGAAGATTTTCTCTCTAGTTTTCTCCCCGGCTTCCATTACACCTCTCCCCCCTCCCCTTTCCCCTTTCCCCTTTCCCCTCCTCATCCTCTGGCAGTTATCCCCCCCATCACAGCTCCTGCTTCAGGCGACTCCTCCGGGCATGCTCCTTAAGCCAAAGTATGGCCGCTTTCGCAACGAGTCTGTGACCTCCTCTGACGACCTGATGCAGAGCTTAGCCATGAGCGGCAAAGTTGTGGCCACACCGGTGGTCCCCTCCTCCACCCCGAGCCTTCCTCTGCCTCCCCTGCCTCCTCTGGATCCCAGTGCCAGATCATCCTCCTCTGCTGGGGCTGCAGCCCTGGCCGACTCCCCTTGCCTGGATGGGGATCAAGATGCCACCACTACCTTCTGCATGCTCATCCCTAAGATGCCCCAGTGGAAGTTCTCTAACTCCCTACTCAGCCGGAGCCCGTCCAACTCCAGCTCCAGCTCTAGCTCTAGCAAGGACTCAGGCAAAACAGCAGCAGCCCCTTCCCAGGCCTCTATCTCCCATTCTTCATCATCACACCGGTCCAGTGGTGCGACCTCAGCCAGTGGCCCAGTGGCCAGTCTTGCAGCAGTGCTTAACTCCTGTGACCCTGTTTGTGTCACCCCCTGTTCCTTGCAGGCCATTCGAGGGCAGAGAGCAGTTGCAGCTGCAAACTCTGCCAGTCCAGGGTGCCACGGGTTTGGGGCCACAGAGGCAATGGCGAGCCCTGGGGTTTCCAGCAGCTCTAGGTCAGGACTGAACCGCAGGACAAGGGTGGAAGGCATGTGGCCAGGGGGAGAGGACTTCACCCAGAAAGGTAGCTTCATCCACAAACCCTCTCAAGGCTGGCTGCACCCTGACAAGAAGATTGCAGGACCAGGGGCCTCTTACATTGTCAGGGTGAGTCAGTGGGCACCTTTTTTTAAAAATGCATCTATTGTGAAGAAACACCCACTTAAACATCCACCCAATTCAGTGTTTGAATGTGTGTACAGCAAAATGAAATAACTTTTCTTTTTAGTGGTGCTCACATATAAATTAACTGCTCACAGGAATCAGTGAACCACGTAATATTAATGACCCTGTTTAAAGGTTGCTTTATCTGAGTGGGAAACAAAAGGACACCACAGTGCCAGGCAGTTTGTTATGCAGCTCATGTGGCGAGGGCAGGGGAATACATAATTTAATCCAGATAGATGGCTTGGTGTGGCTGGTAGGGAGACTGCGTCAGGATAGCACACTGGGTGGAGAAAGATAAACCATGAAATTGCGTACGCAGACTGTAGTCAGGATCATTATGTTGTTGCATTGTTTACTTTAGGTTGTATGCGTCATATACTATTACTATATAACCATATTTATAGCGCATGTAACCTATGGTTGTCTGTGAGCTCCCACTGTGTGCTTGTGGGAGTGGTGTTCTTTGTGTGGTTTCAGGATTGTTTACATTCATATGTGCAAAGACTTTATCCATAAAATGTGATTTACAGTCCCCCAGCATAGTGAACCTAGCCTGTATTAAAGCTAGTAACATTATAGTATGCTTGAATGACAAATAGTAAACAAACTCTTTATTAAAAATAAGATTAGGCTAAATAGAAAGAGGGTGATTGCTTGTCTCACCAGAGAGATACGAGTGATAAATAAAAAAGGCAATTTTGTCTCATGAAGAGATATCTTTATCAGTGTGTTTACAAAGGGTTACCATCCTGAGCAGACTGCTTGACGTCAGTGTCAATGATCTCCTCAGTGGTCCCCCATGCCTGTTCACCTCCACCCCTCTTGCACTGCTCTTCCCCCTCTTCTCCTCAAACTAATGACATGGCTCTTGATTAGCCCAGTCTGGGCCCCAAGCACACTTTCTAATGGCATTATACAGGCACCATTCATTCCTATATTCAATTACATTTAATCACAGTCATTTGCATCATGTGATGTGGAAGAGGACGGTTGGATCAGTATGGGAGGGGTCTCCTAGATTCATAACATGTGCTGCTCTAATATGTGATTGATATCTCAGTTAATTATCAGGCCATGCTTTTACATCTGAAGGTATACTGCAATCATTTTAGATAACCTGTGTAAGCTAATGCTTGAAATGCATTTCACGGCAGTGAAAGCAGTACTATACGTGCAGTTCGGTGGTAAATCTATGCAGGGAGGAGTACTTGCTGCATGTATTAGTGTCAAAGTGACAGTAGATTTCTGCTGCGCTGTGCCATTTTTAATCAGCATAGCTACCATAGCCCATAGCTCACTCTCCCTCTATTTCTGTTTCAGTGCCTCCCCCCCCCCTCTCCCTTTCCCTCTCTCTCACTCACACACAGTCACACCTCTGCTGAGAGAGACACAAAATGTTTCTTAGTATTTGTTACCTTCTTTACATTTTCTCTTTGTCAGGCTGTGTCTGGCCTGCATCTGCCATCTCTGACAGCCAGGACACTGCAGCAACCATCAAACAAAGCACTGCAGCTGCCAAAGCAGCTATCTTTTAGAGAGCTATATTAAAACCAGACTGCTATCATTTTGTGCTGTCCCCTTACAAGCTGGTGCACAGTATTCCCCTCTTTAATTAATTAATATCTGTAATGTATTTTTTTGTTACTGTTGGTGCAGTTTCCTGAAAAGTCCTTCCATGGTGATGTGAGTACATTTTGTGGTCTAAACTCTGCTTTGAAAAGTGTACAAAAGTTAGAGATGAGAAGGAACTTTTGTTGTCCACAACTTGAAAAATGTACTACTTTCGCCTACTTTGCACTGAATGTAATCATTCACTATCTACATGATCCAGATACTGTTTGGTAACATCCAGTTGTCGTCAGTATCTGTCCGTCATCTGTCCATCCCTCCTTACACAACAAAAGATATTCTTGATCTTGCCTTGCCTTAGTGGTAAAATGAGAAGATATTAGATGATGAACTAGACTAAGGACATTTTTTACATTGATAAACTATGAAACAGCTATGATCTCAAAGCTACGATGCAACAAAGTTTGAGCGTTGCGGCCGGGGTTATTCAATTTCTAAGGAATGCTTCTTGGAAAGTCAGTGTCCCTGAAGTCCTAGGAACAGTCTGTGTTGGAGAGTTGGCCAGAAGGATAGGAGTGCAGATAGGGTGATAGAAGAGGGGATGCGTTGTATCAGCAGATGAGTGTGTGACAATGGAGGCATTGGCAGATAGCGGGGAAGAAAAAAGAGAGACAATTTTCCTGATGGAAGACTTCCCCTCGTCTCCAAATCTGGTTAGAAAGCTCATTAAGCTCTCAGGCTCAAAGGTTACTCTCTCTCTCTCTCTCTCTCTCTCTCTCTCTCTCTCTCTCTCTCTCTCTCTCTCTCCCTCCCTCCCTCCCTTTCTCTCTCTCTCTCTCTCTCTCTCTCTCCCTCCCTCCCTCCCTCTCTCTCTCTCTCTCTCTCTCTCTCTCGCATTTGTTTGCACGGCTGCCATGCTGTTTGTCTGCTGTCTGTTGCAGTCACTAACAATCCTGGAAACTGTACTAAATTTGACATTGACTGATACAAAGTGCTGTAGGAGAGGGAGAGGATGCAAGAGTTCATGAATTACACAAGCTCATATATTGCTTAAGAGTTTCACTAGAAGAGAGTCACTAATGCTACAGTCGGTGGTCACAGTGTGACTCCTTTTACTTATATGGGTTTATTTATTGGTTTATTTAAATGAATGCTGTTAATGTACCATAGTGGGAAGGTCAGTTTTCATCAGTTGCTCCTGGAAAGATGTTCATTATATGGATGTACTGCACAGGTATTTACAGAAATGTGATGTCATAGATTTCACTCACCACTTCATATTTTCACGTAAACCTCACAGTTATGCAAATAAGTACCGGGCATCCTCCCATACACTTATTGTATACACAAACACACTCAAGCCCTTACCATCCCCTGGAGGCCTAAGGCGCTGCAGTTTGTCCATGATTTGGAGCTCTTAGTGCTGCTAATCTAGTCAAGGTGCCATTAGCACCTCAACCTGACAGCCATTAAGACGCTGCTCAGCTGGCTGCTACCCACTGGAGAACACTTTAATGGCCTTTATGTGGATTTGAGTTAGATTATGATGCATTGTTGGACATTGTCATGCTGAACAATAGAGGATTACACATTACTGTATACTCTACTATACTCTGGAAATGTTCTTTTTAGATGATTGCAATGACCCTGACATACTAAAATGCCAAATGTAACATTTGCTATGCATAATTATCATTGACATTTAAAACATTATTATCATTATTGTTATTATTATTATGTAAGTTAATGTCCTCCAGAAGCTGGTCACTTTTATTATTGTAGCATTTATTTTTTAATCCTACATCCCACTGCTATTACAACACTTCATGTGACAAGTTCATATTAGGGGCATCTAATCATGACCAAAACTGTCCACATCCACATTTAAAAATTTGTTTTAATTTTACTGTTTGGGTTGACTCTTTTTGCAGTACATGGGCTGCATTGAAGTACTGAAGTCAATGCGCTCCCTGGACTTCAACACGCGGACTCAGGTGACAAGGTAAGCTGGTAACCATCTCTAGTGGTAGTGGTGGTGAGTCAGGAGAATTTGATTCAAGATGTATAGGATTAACTGAAGAATCAATCACGATGAAATCAAATTAGCAGTGGTGTGTCAATTGTGGGCTATTACTTAGAGTACGAGTGGTTAGATTTTCTAAAGAAGATAAAGGAATATGGTTTAGGGAAATGTAGAGACACATTCTTGTTTCATTGACAGCAACACAATTTTGAAATTATAGTTCATTTCTCCAAACAAGGCTCAAAAAATGTGAATCAAAACTAAAGTCACAAGGTTTTGCACAATGGCAGCATTAAAGTGCTGTGTGTCCCAGTTAAGAGACAAACAAAACTACTGTACACGTGCTCAGTAGAATCACAGGTCATGATATGTTTATGTATGAAACTATACCTCAGGGTCTTAGTACGTCCGTGTCGGTGTGTTTTTATACCCTACATGTGATGTTATTGTTATAAATGCAGGGTTCTTTGCAATCCTCGGCCTCATGGGGGAAGTGCACTCTCCCCACTCCCTCCTTGTCTCTCACCCTCCTCTCTCTCCTCCACAATCGATGGGCAGTAATCGGAGCCCACCGTGCATCCAAGGCTTAAGTGCAGGGGGAGGCAGCAGCAGAGATGGAGTGATAGAGAGGCAGATCTATTATTGATGATGTTTGCTAATGACTGTGGAAAGCTGCAGTGGTCCCCATGAACGCACCCTGCTGGATAATGTCTGCGGTTGTAACTTGTTGGGGGGGGGGGTTCAAAACAAAACAGCAAAACAAAACATTAGCAAAGGGAGAAACTATACAGAGCATGAGCTGACTACATCAGGTTATCTTGTAGTAGTAGTGCGTTGATGATGTTTTGTTGACTATATAGTCACTTTTCAGTGTGCTTGCCCTTAGTTGAATCCAAATTTTCCACTGATGCTAACGACACAGGGGTTTTTGATTTCTTGAGGAATATGGGACGGGCCATCTGTCCCATAAGGCCAAAAATCTATGACAATTAATCTAAGCAACTTTACAGGATATTTCTCTGTATGTTAATTGTTGCTGGATGGATTTCAAAAGCAGCATACTAAAGTCAGAGCCTTTATTATGCATCCATAGCTGGCCTTTTTTTCAGCTTGCTGACTTGTACACAACTCAATTTAGTCCTGGAAAACCACAACAAAACATCCAGTGCTTGTCAGAATTTCAAAAATGTACTTCAGCTCCTAGATTTGAAGAAGGCTCATTCTCCTAACAGTACTCCCTGTGTCACGGTGTTAAACAGCAACACCAGTGATAATGAGGCCCAGCATTTTATTGCAGGAAAGATACCAAGGCTGCAGACAAAAACAACAACAACAGCCCATCTATCTTCCTCCTCCTCCTCCTCCTCCTCCCTCTGCCCTCTCATCAGCATGAGTCATTCAAACATTGTGGTGTTTTTTCAAAAATCCCTGAGAAGACCTTTACTCGAGATGGGGCCCGGGACGCTGCTTTTTAAATATTTACGAGCCACTTGATAGGGGCAGCTGGGTTCTTGACTGCTGTCCCCGCTGTCCCCTGGCAGTGAGAGCGCGAGCTGCAACCTGAAATCCACATTATGCCTCACTCCCGCCATCAGACACACAGGGGACAGAAGCTTTAAACGCCCATTAGGCAGCTGTTCCCAGGAGTTATGGCAGCTTTACTGCAAAGTGGTAACAAATCTGCAGAGAGAATTGCCTTATAGAAAATAAATGTGAATAATGATGCCCTAAAGAACCAGCAGAAGATGTGGAACTGCACAGACCCATGACACGTTGTTTTGGCTCAAAATATAGTGTTTCTTCCTCCCTAATTCAGCAGGGAGTTAAATATGAGTTTGATAAACAAAACCGCTGATGACTGAGTGTATTCTTTGTAAAGTCCTTGAACATCAGTGGCAAGAAACTAGATTAGTACTTGTGAACAGACCTGCTGAAAACCTTTTCTTGACCTGTGAACTGTGTCGGGTCTGTGACCTATGACTTCAGCCTGAGGGAGGGAACATAAAGCTTCTGTTCATGTTTAACCTCCGTTTTTTCCATCATGGTGATTCAGCAGTCTTTTCTAACCTTGAACAACAGTTTAACATTTCAAACTTTTAATCTCAGTTATACATCCTAAATTGTTGTCACTGGACCGGTAACGATTCCCTCCAGACATGTAAAGACATACTCTGGTTGGAACAGAAAGTTCTTAAAATAGCATCCACTCCCTCTGCTTCATTCAATTCCAGAATCTATGAATACGCTAATTTTGTTAATTTTTAAGTGTCAGATTTTCCTGCTGGACACAAGATGTCTCCTACCTCCCTGTAAAGTTAATTTTCAGTGTACAGTATGTGCACTGGTGGCTTCAAGTTTCTGCATCACACTCATATAAGTTACATACTGGAACAGGACTGACTCACACACTATTTGTGATGTAACAATTCAGGCTTGTAGGCCCCGCCCCTTAAAATCTGATTTTCAATGAGCACAGAGAAACTTTCCACTTTCAGCAGATGAATGTGGAAACATGCTTCTAGTGTCAGACTCTGCACATACATCATCCTGCACATTGAAGATCAAACATCCAACTTTAGGAACAAGAAGAAAAATATATTTTTGAGTGTAGGGGTACTTTAATATTTGGGTGCACAGTAAACAGGAATCCACATAATTTTTAGATATTGAATGTGTCCTTGTAGCCATTTCAAACAGTGGCCAGTGTGTCAAGTCAAGTTTATTTATAGCCCAGAATCACAAATCGCAATTGCTTCAAGGGGCTTTACAATCTTTAAAGAATACAACATCCTCTAAGACCCTTCATTTGGTTAAGAAACACCCCACCCCACCCCCCAAAAAAAAACAGGGACAAAAGGAAGAAACCTCAAGAAGAGAACCACAAAGGGAGCCGTCTCCCAAGATGGACAGACATGCAATAGTGTACTGAATAGTTTCAGCAAAAAATCATTATACAAATTATTAGGACAAAATAGAGATATACACGAAGAGTTCGGATCCAGGAGGATGTTGAGCAGGTAGGACCTGAGCCACACTACCTCCTCTCCAGCATGGAGATCTGGAAAGAAGACAGGCCACACAAACACAGAAGTAGCAGCAAAGCATTTACACAAATAGGAGCGACAGATGACAGTGTCCACTATAGTCTGACCTTTGACCTTTCTTCATGCCCCTAATTAGGGAAGCCATCAACAGGCTGTGTGAAGCAGTGCCAGGCGGAAGGGGAGCTTGGAGGAAGAAGGTTAATACAAACTTTAATCTTACTGTGCATGTCTCAATGTACTGTTGTTACTAAATACTAAACTGGAGAACTATATTTACCACACAGATGAGCACAGAGGTTGTGTCAGTGTGACACTCACTTTGGTACACATGACGTCTCGTGGAATGCACTCTGAATATTTTGTCTCTCATATCAAATACAGTAAATACAGGATAACATTTCTGTTTCTGGATATATGTGATTATAAGTATTATATATATATGTAATTTCCACTGTATTTTTTTCTTTCCATTTCCATATAGGCCCTGAACAAAGCTCTCCACTCCATTATGGGGAACAGTAACTTGCGATTTGCAGGCATGAGTATTGCAGTCAATATTTCCATAGATGGCCTTGGTCTGCTTATCCCTACCACACGACAGGTATGATGCTAAACCACCATAAATTCATCTGTACAAGGATTAAACTGATATATTTTACCAAATAGTATTTCATTAAATGTTATTATCAACTGATATAAAGAAGGTTCCTCCCTCAAACAAATTAAACAGTATTCAAAATGTGATGAACTATCATTTTCTTTATGAAATATTTATTCAAATATAATAATGAATATAATAATTTCTCCTCTTGCAATCAATCCCTAATTTTTCTGATAATCTCATTTGGTGTGGTGATCCACAGTGGTTTAAATGATATTCAGAAGTATTTCCGCCTTCTTGTAAAGACAAATGCGGGAAAACATAATTACACTGAACTTTAACCGCTCTCCACTTTAGTCAACGTGTACTGATATCACTTCAAAGCCTGTATCTTTTAAACCCTGCTCTGTACGTCAGAGTTCTTTTGTATTTTGGCATCTCTAGTCTTCGTGTCCATTTGTGTTTATATCTACATGAATCAATGATGAAAGTAGAATATTGGCAAACCTCGGAGTGTTTCATCCTCTTGTCTCTTTCAGGTGATAGCACACCATCCCATGCAGTCTATCTCATTTGCCTCTGGGGGAGACACAGTGAGTGCAGTGTTTGTTTAACTCTCCCCCTCTCCTTTATGTTGTTGTTGGAATGGACATTTTGGCAGACTGCACATATCTGACTGGACTCCATTTTACTGGTTTCCAATCTCATGACCAAATAATCAATGAGAGCTTTAATTTAGTTATATAGGTCTAATTTATGTGGTCTAATTGAATTTTTCCTTCTGTCTGCTGCAGGACACGCCTGATTATGTTGCGTATGTAGCCAAAGACCCAGTGAATCAGAGAGGTATGTCCTGAAAAGCTTCTCCTTCAGGTTCACTGCCTGGTTTATATACTGGATTGTATCTTAAACATTTTAGGCTACATTATAGCCCATCGATCTTTTGAAAACAAAATTATTTGTTCTTTATTTTTTAAAAGTAGACCTTACAATGACATCTATTTATAGCAGGATATCAGCCCCATTAAAAAGAAAGAAATATCTAAAGCACCATAGTGTTTTGGAAAGAAATGCTTAAAAGAGTGGCATTAATACTGAGCCATGATGTTAGTTTTAAAAGTATGTGGCAGGTGGTAAAAAATAAATGTCTTCTTTTTCTTGTCTCCTTCAGCATGTCACATCCTGGAGTGCTCAGATGGTTTAGCCCAGGGTGTCATCAGCACCATCGGCCAAGCCTTCGAGCTGCAGTTCAAACAGTATCTACATAGTCCTCCCAAAACCATGGCGTCTATGGAGAGGTAACATGTCAAATTGTGTTCTATGAAAAGATGAATACCCTTTTAAGAGTTTTTGTTACTGAGCTCCAAATCTGTGGCATCTGTGGAGCGGGTGCTAAGAAATAACTTGATAAAGTGTCTCCCTATCACAAAATTCTGAAAAATACTATAATGCTGCTAATATAAATTAGTGAATGTAAACATCAATACAACTTTTGTATACATTAAAGCTTTAAACTTGTTGACACTTCCAACAAATGTAAATGAAAACTCGATTGTTATTTTAGGGAGACTGACACTCAGAGGAAGTGAAGGTGATTATTGTTTACTTATCAATCATACTTACGTTGACATAAATACAGACATCCTGCATAAAAGAGCTTAGTTGCCTTTTCCACCACAAAAACCTGATCCACTGTACAACTCTCAGATTTCTTTGTTATTTATTACAAGGAGATGTGATAGTTTGTTCTTGTATTACCTCAGAATCCATCTTATAATATTGATCCTCACAGATCTTCTCACCCATAAATCTCTAGCAGATTCATATAGATCACTTTCGGATGTGGATATGTCATCTGATCGGACTGAATAAATTTGAGAACATTATCATTATGATCACTATTAAAAGTGATAAAAAAAACAACAACATCATTGTTGTCTAGATTGTAGAAGTTTTCACTTTATTTATTCAGACATTTAGCTCTAGGTGTTGGACCTGAATAAAATATATCTTTTCACTTATGCACGTAAGGTATGTCCTTCTTCAGGTCTGTGAGGACAGAAGAGCCGATGTGGGGGGAAGATGAGGACTTCGCTGAGCATGATTACTACAACAGCATCCCGGGGAAGGAGCCTCCTGTTGGGGGAGTTGTGGACTCCAGGCTCAGGCCCAGTGGAGCCCTGCTGGGCCACATTCACACCCAACCACAGAGCAAGACAGCAGCACAGGTGAATCTCCAGCCATGATTTCAGAAAGGTCAGATTCTAGATGATTCTGGTGTGCTGTGCGGCATAGTTCTTTTCCTTTACACTAATCACCACTGACTTTGCCAACACTGCCAAACATGTAAGCGTGAGATGCAACCTCACCATCTGATGTTATCACGGATGTAATCGAAGCTACATCTGCTCATCATCAAGAAATGCATGATTAACCTTTATCAGACAATGACAGCCAGACTCAAGCTAAACACTTTGATACCTCACTCATAAACTGGTGATTGATATGTTTTCCTGCTTCTTCCCTGTATTGTTTACATGGAATTAAACAGTAGGAGCACGGAAATATACTCCAGAACTCTCTTCCTGATGTGCCTGCACTAAATTGCCAAAGATAGATATGATTAGATAAAGAGCCTTGGCCCCTCCGGGTGAGAGAAATCATCGCTCTCTCTCTCTCTGCAGCTTGTTCAAAATATGGTGACATACTGTAGCTAATGTTTCAAATAGAGTGCTTCAAAACTACATTATGTAGGGACAAGACATGAGGGAGATGTCAATTCAGGTATGGAGACACAAATGTATTTAGGATGTGTTCTTCTGGTGTGTATGTGGGTTTGCAGATGGGCTCTCCAGCAAGGAGGGAGCAAGCGTCTTATCCCCCTGGTCAGCTGTGCTATGAACTTCACTGGGACACTGAGACGACCAGCAGCTCAGGTGAGACACCCTGTGGTGGTACGTAGGTATAACATCTAGGGGGAAAAAACATGCTCACCAGCTTTTAGTTGATACAAGCTTTGTCATTTAGTATGCTTAAGAGAATAAACTGAAGGTTTTTGGGTGGTTTGTGGTTTGTTTATCGTTTGGTGACCTATTGAGGTAGTCAGGTCATCACTGAATTCTGTGCCCTTACTTACTTTCTGGCACAAACAGCGTTTGGACCCCTTTCAAGATCATTATTCATTATTATTCATATGATTCAAGTTGTGATTTCAACCACTAGAGGGGGCCATAAGAACCTAAATTTGTTAATGACACACACACAAAGATATCCGTATGTCCAGACGGGAGTCTGAAATGTTCTAAGAGCACATGTGTTTCTCAGGTCTGACATCAGATGGCTACCTGTGTGCTGATGGACAGCCACCAGGCAGCAGAGATTATGAGGAGCATCAGTACGTTAACACCCAGACTCTGGAAAACCTGGATTCACGGGGGCCCGAAGGACACAGAGGGGCCAGGGCACCCGACAGTCCCAAAAAGGACCTCTTTGACATGAGTAAGTCCAGAGAGTTGGTGTGACACATTATGACACAGCAAAGATGAACTCACTTCTTTTATTTGAAAAATACTGTAGTCACCACACTTGTAACTGTGAAACATCACATCCCTGTAGGGCCTTTCGAGGACGCCCTAAAGCTCCACGAGGCCTGTGGTGGAGCTGTTGTTTCCAGTATGTCTGCTGCAGCTGGAGGTGTCCGGGTTCTGGAGGACCAGTGGCCCAGCCCTCCACGCCGTCGAGCTCCAGTGGCCCCAAATGAGGAGCAGCTCCGCAGGGAGACGTGGTACCACAGCCGCATGAGCAGACGGGACGCAGAGAGACTACTGGTCCGAGATGGAGATTTCCTGGTCCGGGAGAGCACTACCAACCCAGGACAGTATGTGCTAACTGGCATGCACTGTGGCCTTCCCAAACACCTACTGCTGGTGGACCCAGAGGGGGTGGTGAGTAATGCAGCAAACAAGCAACAGCTTAGATATGTTTGCCAGTTGTCAAAGTTCATATTAGTCTCATATAAAAACCAACTGATCTGAACTGAAACCATCTTTTGTCCTCCACACAGGTCCGAACCAAAGACATGTTATTTGAGAGCATTAGCCACCTTATTTCATACCACCTGAAGAATGAGCTGCCTATTGTGGCAGCAGAGAGTGAGCTCCACCTCAAACAGGTGGTCAGGAGGAAACAGTGAGCCACTTGACCCTGCATGGGACGGTAAGTGTGCAGTATACTACGTATGTGTGGGATGTCTAAAATGATTGAATGATTAAAAAGTATATCAGGGAGGATGCAGTGGATGGTAAACCTTAATTTGCATTTTAAAATACCATATGTTAACAAGAGTTAGATTGGTGTAGGTCCCATCAAATGTGCATGTTTTAAAGAAAATATAACTGGTTGTTGTTCACCTTGTGTGGGTGAACTTTTTACACTTCTTTATGAACTATAGTGAATGTCAGCATTACATTTCTGCATGCAATAAACTGACAGATTATCTAGTGGCAGGCATCTGACTATTGTATCTAGAAGCCTAAATAATGACTGTATTGACCTGTAATCTGTGCCTTCTTTGTCTACTATACTTCACAGCTGAATTCCTGCACTCCCATGCAAAAACCACTGAAAAAAACAATATGGAAATCCTCTATCCCAGATGGATATTTATCTGGAATAAAAGATATCACTAATACTTTTTTTTCCATAAACAATTTTACTAAGGAGAGTGAGGCATCTGACATCCCTGTACTTTCTCTGCCTCCTGCCTACCAGGATCAACTAAACTATCTCTCATCTGTCACAAACTCCTCACCATGCAGATATTATAAGCTAACAAACCAACCAGAATCCACAGTTTGACTCATTTCAGAGCAGGATTGTCAACTGATGTCAATAATTAAAGCAACGACTGTTTGAAGAGGACCCAACTTCAGGAAATCAAATAAGGATTTGATGCACAGAGATGTAACGTCCGACAATGCCTGTAATAGTGAAGTGCTTCCAGTAGACCACGGCTTCCCGACCTGTCTGTCTACAGGCCGTCCACCGAACAATAATGGACATCGCCAGAACAAAACTGTCTTATTATCTGGTACAGATACTGTATTTAAAAATCAAAAGATGTCAGGTTATTCAGTAGCTCATTTCTGTTTAAATGGCAGAAATGAAAATACTGTGACTATAAAAGACAAGTGAAGAAATGTCTGTTTCATGGGAATGTAAAGACTGTTTTGTTTGTTGCTACATGTTGACAGGTCTGCAGTACCTGACTCTGATTTGGCACAATGGAAACACACTGGACATGATTCAGTGCTGGATTTATAAAACAGCCACACATTCTTCTGCCCTTTTTTTTTTTTGTTTCTCCATGATAATCAAGGTCTTGAAAAAATCATGCATTCATACTTTCTTCATATAGACAGCCAAGTGGACATATGTTACATTGTCTTGAAAATGGGTAGTTTGATCACATTTACCATTAATATCAGTCATTTGTCTTGTGTTTGTAAGGGCTGTTCATAATTTGTTAAAGACATACTGTTTGTGTTGTATAAGCCTGTGAACATTATTGGCCAGACTGTACTCAAATCAATACTATGTCCTCGGTTAAAACTACTCTGCATACAAACTCAGTATATCCACGCCTGTTTTTCCACAACTTCAGTGCCTTAATAACTACAGAGACAGGCATTTGTGTCAGAGTGTATATAATGTATAATGCATTTATGCTCCTAACGCGAAACATTAGTTTTCTTGCCATGCCAACAAATGACTGAACAAACTTCAGGATGATTAAGCTCTTATTCTTGTGAACAGTCACGTAAGCTGCTCTTGTTATACTTCTAATACTGTCTTAATGTGTCATGGCTGTCATTGTCTTTATGTGCGTCCCTCACAACAATCCCCTCAGTGAATCTTTTTGTTCTTAGTGGCAAGCCATAGATAGCACTAGTCTACAGTGATTGATGTTAAAGACAGGGGATTTTGACTTGAAATTAAATCCTTTATTTGTCCAAGTTCAGGGGAATACATCACTTTATAGATTGTCCTTATCCCACGTCTGAGTCTTTACATGTCAGTGACTTACTCATGTATTTCTGCTCCCTGGCTGCAGTTTTCTACCTAATTCTTTGAAATCTTGCTAGAGGTAAGTCATATGCTTTTTGCATTTGTCTCATTAGCAACATATCTTTAAACAGGCCCTCCCCTGTCCTTAGCTGTAGCCTCATGAATTCACAGAGAGATACGGTGAGCTACAAGGCGTTTGGTGAGGTCCAAATGATTAATGTAATTATTTCAGATCTCCTTTTTGCTTTCTCAGGAATTTCTTGGATCTTTTTTCTCTTTAATTGACTTTAATGCCGTTTGTCAATAAAACTATCTGGAAAAAAGGGTACAATTCAGATGGTATTTTGTCATTTGTGAGTCTAATGTAGCAGTACCACAGTTAAACCCAGCTGTCCAATTTTCCGTGCACACATGCTTCAGCCAAATTAAGACTTCAGATTTCCATCGACCAAAAATAGATGTGAGGGACAGTGTGGAAGCTGTGGTTGGTTCAATCTACAGTATCGGTGTACAAAGAACAGGAACAACAGACGAGACATTTGTTTCTCATTTTTATTATAACAATATAATATAAAATCAATAGGCTTGTCACACAATCAATGCACTTGATTCTATCTTCTAAATAACGACTCTCTATTCAGACTCAATTTCTGCTACCATAAACCCCTGACTTATAGGCTGCTGTCATTTCAGTTATCCAGCCATGAAGGCACTCTACAATTCTATGTTCTCCCTGTTTGATTATCAGTAAAGCCTTAAGGCTGTTGTTTAAGTTTACTGTATTGAACACATGCAGCTACTGTATGTCTGAACAGATGTATTTGGCTTTCTAGACAAGGTCTCAACAATGCTGGTCCCACAGGTTGCTATGCTGGAGCTGTTATATGCTGACCTGTAAAGGGACTGGAGGTGTAAAGAGGCTTGCAGATGGTTCAGTGTCCCTGCTGTGACATCCTCAGGATTTGGAGTAACAGTCCCTGTACTTCTTCATCCATTCGGCCCTGTTGGGCAGCAAACACCAAAGTAAAAAAATTAAAGTTCTACATTGTACTTCACATTTGTTCCACAGGCAGACCCCCTATAATGGTCATCCTTGTAGAAAGGCAGACTGAAATCTGCAGATTTGGCCAAGGACAGAAAGAACTCTGTCTCTGACCTCCATCAAGAGGGGGCAATGCAAAGTGAGTGAAAAATTTACTAGAAGAGAGATGAACCTCACTAGATAGACTGCTCAATACTCAACCATGCCCCAAATCAGAGAGAAGCTTGGAAGATTAAAGCACAAAACATGTACAGGTGTTAACATCAGATGAGGGCCGCATGTCTGGTCTGGAAATAACTGCAATGAAAACCTTTACCTGCCAAAGTTCTCCTAAAGGTCACCAATACCCGAACAATGTCTCATTACAACCAACATTACAAAAAGAAGTGGAATATGATGAAACTGATAGAACCAGAAAGTGAGCCCCTTTTCCCTGCAGCGCTTCTGAAATTTCATCCAGTTTGTCTGGTAAACAGAGATGGTGGACAGATTAGTCCTGCTCTTTATTGTCTGCACCACAAAGGGGGACAAACTCAAATCCAGCAGTGAGTCAGTTCTATTCACGGTGCAGGCTCTGTGTGACTGTTCAGCTAGTCAAACATAGAAAATGTCTCTGATCCACCCTGAGACAGGAAATAGACAAGACCGTAGGATCAAGTGCACACATACACACATGGAAATCCTAAATAAAATGAACTCATTACATCTCATAACAAAGATTTAAGTCTTAATTTGCACTCTGGCATTCAACTGACCTGGACAGCTGCCAGTAAATGGGAACGGTATATAGCCACCACCTGTTTGTGCTTTCTCTCCCAATCCTGCAACAAGACCACAGAAGATGTTACTGTCATGTGAATATTTAAGAGTAATTTTTTTTTACAGATGTTCAGAGATATTGCTAAAGAAAAAAGATTTTTGGAAATCACAATATCTTTTCTAACACCACACATCCTTGGTGTCAATGTTCTCCTCACCTGCAGCTGCTGGGTGAGTATGGCGATCCTGTTCTGCAGTGCCATTTGCTGCCCAGGGTTACCATGATGGATAGATGAGGAGGACGATGAGGAGGTGATGCCCAGAGGAGGTGACAGAGCTCCCAGGGCCTCCTTTAGCCGAAACACCTCCTTGGACAGCTCTGTTATCTGCGCGAAAGACAGAAACAGTCAGTTTGGCCACCTCATGGGTGCTTCAACAGCACTTGTATTAACTGGCTCTCCAAAATGTCACCTTGCGGTCCTTCTCCTTGACCAGGCCCTGGGATTCTTGGATGTCCTTGTGGAGCTCCTGGATGTGGTTGGATTGGGACTGTAACTCGGCTAGCTGCTGCTGCACTGTGGCCAGTTGGGACTCCGCAACCTGCCGCTCACTCTTGTTAAAGAGAGCCTCCCTCTGCACCTGGAACACCTAGACCAGTAAAACCACCAGTGGCACCCTGTCACTACAGCAAGGGTGTCTATGTTTGGTCATGTCTCCAATTCAGATGCTTTTTGCTTATATAGAAGTGGCAGCAGAACACAGACAGGGTAATACAGACAGAAATGCATGCTTGCAGATCAAACACATGTTCCCTTGTAGAAAAGCTTCTCCACTACTTTGCTGTTTACTTGCCTTTAACCTTTACATAGTAAAATCTCAGGCTATACTTTGTCTTGTTTCCTGATTTGGTGGATGAACATAATATAATCATTTTAATTCCCATTTTAATTTTCTCAGCAATTCTCAAATATCTATTCCCAAAACCACTGAGTCCGAACCTCTGAGTTTTTGCTCAAGGGAATTTCCAGTTTCCCTTTGATCTTCATATACCCAACCAAGAGTGCAAACAAATGCAGTAAATTAAGCTACAGTAAATCTATATGCATTTGCTTTTGGTACCATGTTCAACTATGTTTTTGTTCCAGGGAAATTCCAGGCACTTCATAACATTACCAGCACAAATTTACATGCTAGTATATCACAAACACTTGGATTTGGGTTCCAAAAGCCCTTCTTAAGAAAATGTGCCCTCTTATCAATCTATGTCCGCCAACCTGAGTCAGAGAGGCAATTACCTCACAAAGTGAGACTTTTTTATATCTGAATGTCACTACAAAGATGGAGGGGAAATTACTTGTGGAGTTTCACCATGAGCCTATAGTGCACATACAAGGCTACTTCAGTGCATCAGTAAGCAAATATACAGAGGGATCAATGAAACAGGGAGGCACTGAATAGAGAAAGTAATACACATATGAATAATGTAGAGGGAGGAAAGAGGCCTTCATGGAACACAGCTCACTTTGTGGCAAACACAATAACATCTAATGTGGCTTTAGATGGCATAAGAAGGGACTGGAGAAGGCAGACACAATGACACACCACGTCATGCGAACACACCTCAGTGCAGGTCTTCTCATGTTTGCGAGTGAGATCGTTGAATCGGGCTGTGGCGGCGTTGATCTCAGCCTGCAGAGAGAGTCGCAGGGCCTCATGATCCTCCTTGGAGATTAGACCCTGTTCTGCAGCCTTCTGGGACTTCAGCTCTCTCAGCTCCATCTCCTTCTCACTCAGAGCCTCCTGAGCTGCTGCTGCACTGCTCTCACTGGCCTGCAGGGAGCGCTGGAGCTCTGCCTAGAATGCAGGAAGCACAAGGATTACTTGATATAATAACAGTTATGACAAACTTATTAGCAGAATGTACTCTTAAGAAACACTGAAATGTTGTTTTAAACACCTGTTATTGACACACAGGGTACATGACTAGGGTTGACAACATTCTCCTCCGTCTGAAGTTAAATAAATCCTGTAACAACCCACTGGATTATCAGAAATATGCATTATCACAAAGCTGAAAACTGTGCTGATCTGTTATTTTATGCTTTTAACCCTGTCCGGATTATAATTTATTTTAGTCCTACCTAGTAACTGTAAACATTAGACATTGAATCATGATAAACAATTAATGTTGTACTCCCCTGTTAATTTAAACTAGACAACCCACTGGAAACACCTAAAATTAGATGCTACAAACAAATAATACAAACAATACTAGCTGCTTTAAATTGTGTTTCCCTTTCAAAAAAGCCTTTTACAAATAGTGGACAAGTTATACTCGGAGAAATCTCAACTAAGGGTCAGCCATTTCAGGGTCAAGAATCTGGGATGACTCTGCCTCCTCTGGATAATTTTATTAATGAAGCAAGAGCATATAGTACAATGAGAAATGCTTGAAGAAGTAGTAACATTTCATCTTTTAATAACAACCATGTCCTTTGTCTGAGTTTGTACCCCACCCTTATTTCTAATTTTGCTCTTAAATACAGCTGACCTTCACTTTCTCATGCTCCTCTTTGGGTATGGCATCCTGCATGGCCTGTAGTTGGCCCTCTAGTTTGGCAGCCTGCTCCTCAGCCTGACCACGAAGGGTCTTCTCCTCCTGGAGCTCCTGCAGGGTCTGAGCTAGCTGTTCTGATACTGCAGACAGAGCCTCCTTATGTTTTGAGAGTGGTACTGCGTCTTTCAGCTGTAGGGCGTCCTGTGCCCTGCCCTCCCGCTCAGCACACAGACAGTCCAGAGCCTGGGCTGCTTCCTGCCTCGCCACCTCCAATTCTTCTCTCACGGCTGCCAGGGAGCGTCTGGAGTGCTCTGATTGGACATGATCGTTCACAAAATGGACAGAAAAGTCAGTCATTTTAACTTTTTTTCTCTGGAACATAAAATCTTAAAAGTAAAAAAACAACAACACTGCACACCTGAGGGCTCTGAGCTCTCTGAATGCTCCTCCTCTTCTTCCTCATCTTCCTCATCTCCGCGTTGAGGAGGCCTGAGTCTCTCCAGATCCAGGAGAGCATCGTTGAGCCTTCTAGCCACATCCGCCCTCTCCCTGGCCAGCTGCTCACACTGGAGCCCCAGAGTCACCTGCACTTCCTCCAACTCTGAGCGGGGCACACACTTTCTCAGCTCCCCCTCTAGCTCTCCCAAACGCTCCTGGAGACGACGGACCTGATCTCCATCTCCTGCTGATCCTCCCTCTTTCCCCGACGTCCTGCTCTCTGCCAGGGCTGCCTGTAACTCAGCCACTTTGTTACGGAGGCACTTCACTGTTTCCGTCTCTTCTTCTTCACCGTCTTTCTCCCCTTCTTGTTTTGTAGACTCTTTTCGTGCCAGAGCAGCACGGAGTTCCTCTACTTGCTCTGTCAGCTGTTTGATTGTGTCACTGTCCTGGCTGCTCTGACCCCCTGCCTCACCCTGTCTCTTTGCTAGCTCCTCCTCTAGCTCCGTCACCCTCGCTCTCAGCTGCTGTGCCTCTTGGCTTGGACCCTCCTCTGCAGCCCCAGCACCTGCCGTGGCAGTATCCCCTTCACCACACTCCACAGAAAGCACCCCAAGGCGCATCTGCTCCCTCAGCTCCTCCAGCTCAGACTGGGAGGAGGCAAACTGCTCCTCCATGCGTTGCAGCTTCTCCCTCAGAGCCTCCACAGACTTTTCATCACCACTGTAGAACAAAGAAAGAAGACAAAGATTATCAATATTTCAAACTCAAACATTAAAATCATCACACGAGATATTTCCAGTCCTGATCAATATGTGGATAATATCCTGGATTGATCGATTATGATTTAGTCTAAAAGATTTTCATGGTGACATTCTCAAAACACATGCTCCCATTTCAGAAGGCAAAACCAAAACATTTTGGGGCTTTTTTGCTTGATAAATGGCTTGCTATCCATTAATCTATTAATCAACTAATCATTTCAGTACAACATCATACATAATATAACACATTAACACTGTATTACTGCAGTGTACAACCAGTGATAAATACACATTTATTTTTATCATACCTCAGTATAGTAGATAAGCAACAACATGTAAATGCTAAGAACAAAAATGGCCCTGATAGAGGCCCCAAGGTGTGCACATCTCAGAATAAAGGCCTGATCTAATACAGTAGAGTTTAAACGAATGTGATCTGTGACGGTTACTTCAGTTTGCTAGTTACAAATATGCTTGAATGTATAAATCAGTCAATCTTACTGCTCCTCTGCCATGCTGGAGGCCTCGTCTGAAGCCTGGGCCTGAGAGAGGCGCTCCTGAAGGACTTCAAACTCCTTCCTCAGGGTCTCATACTGAATGATGGGGACAAAGTCCGAGCTGGAGGTCTGCATGTCTGTGTCATCCTTCTCAAACATCTCCAACATCTGTATAAAACACAGAGGAAATTACTGTAGCTTAGGGAGGTTGTCACCTTCAACAATATGCCTTGCACAGTTTATCAGTCAATGCAAAGCTATGTACTGGAAGCTAAAATTGCACAGAATGTACATGTAATGTCTTTAGAGTAAACTTCTTTTAAACATTTCTGGTGGTAAAAGAAAAGCTTGTAAGTGGTTGAGGTACTCATTACTTAAGAGAGTACTCAAGTAATTTAGTATTATACAGTTTCTGCACTCTGCACAACATTTCACCAAACTCCCGTATCTTGTGTTCATAACAAAGGGTTTCTGCCATAAATGTATAATTTATTGGAAAAATGAAAGACGTAACCCTTATGACATCATCCCATCACTTGGCAAAGCTCCTCCTATGTGTAAAACTGGTGGATCTGCCTTTTAATTAACTAAATTCAATATGAGTTATGAAATCTCAGTCTGCCCTTCACCATATAAATCACAGAAGGAGCTTTGAGTTAGATTTCCCACTGTTCTTGGCCTAGGTTGCTGCTTCTCACACAGTGCTGAACAAACCACACCAGAACAGAATACTACAACTTCGCAGCTTTAACCAGCATGACGCAGCTAATGAAGAATGTCTACAAAATGCCCCCATGTCTGCATCGGATGCTGCTCTAGTTGTACCTGTATGAACACTTAGTGCATTAGTGTACCAGAGTGCTGCATCATAAAGTTTAAGTGGTCATGACTAATGCTTGAGTCAGGCACATTAAGCTACTCTTCAACCAGCATCTTCATCTCCTGCCTCAGAACCATTTAATAATCACATCACTATGAATTTATCCTCCTTAAAGAGGCCTGGGACTGTGTGTGTGTGTGTGTGTGTGTGTGTGTGTGTGTGTGTGTGTGTGTGTGTGTGTGTGTGTGTGCGTGTTATATGTTTGTGCTCTTATGTGGGACATTGTGTGCTCTTATGTGGGACATTGTGTGCATGTATCTGTGCATAGTTGTTGTGTGTGATCATGCAGTAGGTGTGTATTTGTGCATTTGTACTCTCCATAACCTTACCTGCACCTTGAGAGCTAATTCAGAGTTTTGTGAGGTAAGTTCCTCTATTTGTTTGCGCAGCTCAGCAAGAGTTCCTGGGTCTGCAGGGTCAGGAGAAGGGTTGGCTGAGCCAGTGTCCGCTTGAGAAGTGGCCTCATCCTGAGCAGGGGAGGCTCTGGAGCGCTTGGAGAGCAGCTTCTCTAGAGGGAAAGTTAAAGAGCAACCACAACAAAGATCAATCTGTGTACTTCCTGATGGCATAGACCCACAGGAATGCCCATGTGGAATAGCAAGGACACATGCATGGAAGTAAGTAAAGTAAGTAAGTAAAATATTTTTTATATAGCGCTTTTCATAGACATAAAAGTCACAAAGTGCTTTACAGAGGCAATGTACAATAATAAAGTACATGCATGCTCTCTGCCGGGGTGTGGGAGGTACATGTTCACACAGATTGCATACCTGGGAAGTCAAACATTTCATCCATGTCCTCAGAGTCACTGGCCCCAATACCATGGGCTCCCTTCAGCTCCTCAAGCAACTTGTCTCTTTCTGTCTCTGCCTCTTCTAGACGCTGCTTCAGTTGGGTAACCTACAGTGCACATACACACATGGTGGTTATAACAAGCAACCCTCAGTCTTCACAAACACATTGTTGTCTCCGATACAGGTACATGCACACAGACCTCAAAAGAATAGGTATAGGTTTACATAAAATCATATTTTGCAGAGGCGTGATTAAGAAAGAGCGTTTGCACCGCTTGCAGCGTAGTACCTCTTCCATAGCAGAGAGGGCGCTCTGCTGCTGCTGCTCCAAAGCTTTGATCTTCTGGAGCAAACGGCCTCTCTCCAGACGCAGCCGTCGAATCTCCTCAAACACCTCCTCATCCTCTGCCTTGTATGTATAAATATGATATTAATAAGGTCTGCATTTCATGTAATATGAAGGACAAACAGCAAATAATAACAAGTAAACAAAAATCTAATTTTACAGTGCTAACCTGGGCTGCTTGCTGTGTTTCTGGAGGCTGGGGAGAAGAAGACTGGGACTGGGGCTCAGGGGACTTTGCAGGTGGAGCAGGACTCCGGGGCTGTGGAGAGGGTGGCAAACCCTGCATCTTTGTGATGAGAAAACAGAATAAAATGAATAATCATCAAAGGCATTATACTCTTTAGTTAATCTCTTGAGAAGCAATATTTCCAAAGGGATTATTATGAAATTAGCTTAAACATCCTTGTATCTTGTTTGCTGTCACGCAGTACATTATAGATCAACCATTTTAAAACTGAGAGTTGCAAGATAAATGTGAGATAAATCTTTTTGTTCATTTTGGTTGTACCTTTTCTCTTCTAAAACGATTTCAACTAAAACAAATAATCACTCCACTGCAATGCAACTGGGGGTAGTAATAGCCACTGCTTCTAAAAGGTTGGGAGTCAGTGATATACGGTATATATATTCGCTAACCATACTGTACGGCCGGCCTCTACTTGTGGTTAAAAATAGTGTTTTCCATCCACTGAGAGGTTTCTCACAGTACCTGGAGAGGAGAGCGAGGCGGTGGAGGAGCTTTCCGCTTGCGGGGGGTAGTGCCCCCTTGCATTGATGAGGCGCCTGAGGGGACTTGGGGGGACTGCGTGGGGGTGAGGGCAGGGGGAATCACAGACAAGCAGAGGTCAAGCTCAACTTAAAATGGGAAAACTGAGGAAACTCAAAAGATAAGACAGGTCAGGAACAAAAGGGGAATGAAAGCCAACGAAAAACAAAGGAGCACACAAAAATAGTGACCTCATATTGGAAAACATGCACAATATGATCAGCCAAAGTGGGCCATGATCTCATTTAATGGAGGGAGTGATCCAACACACAGCTATGCAACATTACCTCCTCGCCGGCGCCGTCAGAGGCTACGTATGCAGAGGGAGACACACAACAAGACACTTTAACCCCTAAAAGGTACAGCAAACAGCTAGAGGCACGGTATATACACTCTCACTTCCTGTCACGTTTCTAACATGCAGTTTATATTAGTACCATCCATGCATCTTGTAGTAAATCCACCAAAATCTCCCAATTATAGAATTGGACTAATGTGGTCAGGCATCATATGCACACCATGTTCTCTCCTTCATCTCCTTTTCAAAACAGCCAGACATCTGTTTTTCATACATCAGTAGCGTCTTTGTTGGGAGATAAAAGTGGAACAACCCTTTCGTCTCTTTTTACTCTTTTTTTTACTTTTTTTTTTAATCCCACCACACAATCACACCCAGCTGTCCTCCTGATCCACTTCCTCCCATTACTGCTGTTTCCTGGGGGAGCGGAGACACAGCCAGGATCGGGAGCAGCACGTACACGAACAGAAGCCATATAACGGGTGTGACGATCTGTTGGATGTTACTGCCACGTGTTTCATGTGACGCTGCCACTTCACATTAAAAACAACTGCTGTCATGAGCGGTTTCATTTATTCCACCTGATTTAACAGAACTAACTAGGCTTAATTTATAATAATATTATAACAGAGAGAGTGAATCGTCTAGGCCTTGTGAAATCTTCGGTCGCTTCTATGTCTCTGAAAAAAGACTTTGGGCCTCATACTGTACCTGGAGGTGCTCCATTCTGCAACATCTGCAAGATGTGTTGGTTGCCCGTGGTTATGCTGTAGTCAGTGGCTTTGTGTCCAAGTGCATCAACCAGCTGTGTGTTGGCCCCACCCCTCAGTAGAGCTTCTACGGTCTCAACGCTGTCACTCTCACACGCCAGCATTAATGCTGACCTGCAATTACAAACAAAAAAATATCATAGTACAACAGGAAAACAGCAGCATTGAGTCAACTAACAATGCAATAGGCATAAATTCACTTGAAATATAAAATATAAACATAAACCTACAGAACTCCAGAAGATCAGATCAGTTTCAGGACAGGATTTATATAACTTTAAGCACAAGGCATTAAAATGTTTCCATAAAATGTTGGTCTTTCACCTCGTTAACCAGGGAATAATTCTCTAATCATCCTCTCCAAGAAGATATCCGAGGACAAACTGAAAGCTGCTGGTCCCTGCTGGAGGTCCTGGCTTGCATCCTTCCAAATCTACCCCTCGCACTCGAGACTATGGGAATCCTTCCTGTATGCTGACCCAGACCACCCCACTGCTGTGAGAATAATCCTGAAGAGGTTTTTTGGTTCTAGCTTAGCTACTGTAAGAAGGCTGTTTCAAGCGCCAGTCTGCCTCAGCAGGCCTCCCACTGTCTCACATTCTCTGTCATTCCATCTGTCAGAGCTTCAGCGTCAGCTACAAGAGAGGACCCGTGAGATAGACATAGGACGGTGGTCCCGCTGCCTCACCTACAACAGTGGAGAAGTAGAAAATATCTCTGGGAGACTATGATTAACAGTCCAGTACCTTCCCTGGTTGTCTTGTATGTTTGCGTTGGCATCTCGACCCAACAGAAAGACACATAGCTCCACTCTGCTCATCTGGGCTGCTAAGATCAAAGGGGTGGCCCCGTCCTGACAGAGAGATACACGTGATCATTCAAACATCACAGAGCAGTAACACAGATGTTTGATAATGTTGTCCAGTGTACTAGATAAGAGACAGAGTACATAAAAACTAAATCACTGATAATCATTTATTTATTCGTCTCACATAACAATTCCCCAAAAACAGCAAACCAAACTGAATATACTGTAGATTAACTCTTTAACCTACCCCATCCTGGACATCCAAATCAGCTTTAAAGTCCCACAGGGTCTCAGTGCAGGACAAGCAGCCACTAACCGCTGCAGGAAATCATCAGAATTAGGGTCAATCTGATGTTTACAGTATAACATGTGCTGTATTTGCATCATGTAATGCAACTGAAATCTCACAGCACTATTCTGTGCAGTTTGGATGGTAGATAAAAGAGTTGTGTGTTCCTTTACACCTTACTTTTAATATATCCACTGGGATTTATGAGAAGAATTTGTTGTATGCAAAGAATGACTGTAGTGTAACCAATCTTGTGTCATATTGAAGTTGTGTAACTGATACCTGCATGATGAAGTGGTGTCCTACCAATACTGTCGGTGCAATCTACTGTTAATCTCTCCTGTCAGGGAAAATAGAAATAACAGCAAACAAAAGATTAACCATTTCTAATTAATGCAGTTTTAAAGTAAATTTTTGTGTCATTCCATTTGTATTTTTATTGCTTATCCTGGCTATGCTGTCATCCTGTGTTTTACCTGTAAAAGTCTCTTTAAACACTCTGATTGGCCGTTTTTGGCTGCGAGGTGAAGGGCGGTGAAGCCTGGAAACAGACATTTATAAATTAACCATGACACATGTGATTCAACAGCCTTGGCTTATGAGATAAAGCTTTATTTGATAATAAAATACCCTACCAACACCATCAGTGACATTGAGGTCTGCTCCTTGAGAGATGATGACCTCCAGACAATCTAGCCGGCCTCGAGACACACTGAGGTGGAACCTGCCAGAAGGACAGCACATAGTCACTAGTGATTAGAGAGAGAAATGAGAATAGGTTTCCATTAAAAATGTGAGAATTGTTCAGCTCCACTACTGATTACTCGTAGGTAATAAAACAAGGAAAAAGGATGATAAAGAATTGGACAGACAAGCCAAATTCATAGTGGAATCTATAGAATCTTTTTAAACACGTGGCACTGAAAAGTGTTTTACATAACCAGGAGCAACAAATTACTTATTAAAATAACTACAACACTAAAGAGTAGAACTAAAAAGAATATAAACTCCAATGTCTCAGATAAAAACAATTACTTCTAATAACTGAATTCCTTCCATTGACTAAGACGTAAAAAGTAGATGCCCAACTTACGCTGACTTGCCCTCAGCATCCAGCTTGGTAGGGCAGAGGCCCTTTTTGACGATGAGAGCGGAGACTTTGTCGGGTTCATTCTGCTCCACAGCCTGCAGGAGCCTCTCATCACTCTTACTCCAGTCCTGACTCTGAGGGGGGCAAAAGCCAGAGAACAGGTCACCACCCAGACTAGCCCCAATGAAAACTGATACCACACTGCATATTTCATTGCATAAAAAACAATAGATGACATTAAAATAAATATAATACAATTAAGATGAGATACCAGTTTTGACAAGTTATAATAAACTACTTTAAAGACAGAAATATTATAAGAAAAGATGGATAAAACTAAATATTTTTCATTAAACATTAGTGGATAGAGAGAGAGTGGATAGAGAGAGAAGATACCCACTGGCAGCGGCAGCAGGCTGAAACAAGGGCAGAGCCGCTTCATCAGGCTAAAAACCGGCTGCTGAGGATCCATAACGGCTAGCAGGGCATCACACACACAACTAAATGCAGCTACAGAGCACCAAGCCACCGCTGTGTGTCCTTACACACTGCCGTCTGGCTACATAACAAATCTACACAATTACATCAGATACTGTAGGGAACTCTGCTACCCATAAGTTTCTACCCGATACCCTTTAGAGGTCACAGCATCGTCACAGTAGAGACCTACATACCAGAGAATATATGCTATTCACAAAATCACACAAACTAAAAAGCTCGCAACACAAAAACTCTGACACACACACACACACACATATACGCACACTATATCACTGCTATCTGCTGTCCTTACAACAAAGTCTGCCTGTGCAGTGCTCCCTGTCCGCAGCCAACACGCTATCCCATCATTCTGCCTCGGCTGCTAGCAGGGACATAGCCAGTCTGTTCTCTGCATCTCTCACACCGCCACCTCCTTCCTTTCCTCACTGTCCTCCTTTCTCTAACCTAGTAATTTTCTGTAGCAGGCTTCCTCCTTCTCTCCATTTGTTTTTGTTTTTTTTGTCAATTCCTGCACGGTACCCCCTCCTGGCAGCGTCATACTGTAGATCTGTTTCTCTGCAGTTACAGAGCAGGGCCTGTGAGATGTGAGGACTCAGCAGAAAGAGGTGCTGGCTCTGTTCTGCTGGTTTGGATGATCATTTACAGGACCGAGGGGACAGAGGCTCACAAACAAGCAAAAAGTCTCTTAGGGCTATGGAGAGGTTTATGTATGTGGGGAAGATGTGTGTATGCAGGATATTTAGCATCCATCCATGCCATCAGCCCATCTGACAGTTGGACAATAATAATATAAGACAGATGATCATCCTAGTCACCAGTAATAGCGTAGAGGTAGAATTTCTCCTTAAGGCGAGGGACACTAAGAGGCTGTAATGGTGCTAAAAGCATCATCAGGAACTAAATGCTCAGACAACACTGAGCCACCTTATCTGCTTGCACCAGTGCCCCAGTGCTGCGAGGGTGCAAGATCACTGGCCCCAGTATGTAAATAAGCAATTAGCCACATGGAGCTGGCAAAAACATAAAAATTGTAAAAATAAATACAAGGTTAACCCCCACATTACAAAGCCCTTCAGAGTAGCACCGGGATGACAGCAGGAAAGTAGGGATTCTTTGAGAGTGTGTGTGTGTGTGCGTGTGTGTATGTGTGTGTGTGTGCACGTACGTGTGAATAATTGAGGGCTACCTGAGATCTCTGGTTATAGCAGCAGTCTGGAGACAGCCCTGCTCTCCTGCTGCTGCTCAGTGACACTGAATCCCAGTGCCCCCGTCACACACACACACACACACACACACACACACACACACACACACACACACACACACAGGAGCAACCTGGGATCTATATAAATGGCTACTTAATGTAGAACAGCCAAACAACTGTAATAGTAGGTTAAAACACAGCTTGTAGAACTCATATCTCTAAATAGCTTGTAGGAATAGCAAACAGGTGTACTACTTTTCAAATACTCCCACCTGTAAAGCTTCACATGCCCTTCAACAGATGGCTCTTACCTCATTCTTTTTAAACTTTGCCTTCAGACTCTTCATGATGGTTTGATGGCCTCTGTCTCAACAGGAACACTGCAGTGAACACTGTAAAGGAACAAACTTGAGTGTTATTGTAAGTTTCAGCTTATTCTGTGTGTCTTCAAGGGGTTCTAACTTATTTACCCATGATGACTAGACCATCAACAGTGGTCCCAGCAACATGGCAACACGTGGGTGTACCAAAATGTCAGGAATACATAAGGAATATACCAACACCAGGCTAACATAAAACCTAATGCAGTGAACACACCACTATAAAGTGACCTGCAGATACATGCAGCTTACCTGTGGCGGACAGGACTGGTCCAGGTGAGTGTTTCCTCTGTCCCATCAGCTGAATTGTGAAGTCACTGCAGTCTGGCGGACAGCAGGAGTGTACCCGCCCCTATCGTAAATCAACCAATCAGCAATGCGCAAAACGCCGGATCAGCGTTTGATTGGCGATGATGGATGATATATCCTGACTGTCGCGCGCAGAACAGCCAGCTCAACGTGGAGCACTTTTCAAAGGCTCGTGCCGAAGTGCAGAGCTGTTGGTTTGTGTTGGACAGACGGATGGACACTGTAGAGTAGCCTTCAGTCATGTACGACTTGTCATCTTTTGTCCGTGTTCCCCGTTTCAGCTGCACCTCGAGCTCGCAACTCATCATGGGGGTTGTTGGGAAAGTTCCTCATTTTGGACATTTTAATCAGCCAATCACTAAAACGTAAAAGTGAATTCAACCAATGGCAACACCGGAAGAGCTGACCCCGGAAGTTAACACGTTTGTAGTGTAATGAAAGAGAGAGAGGTGAGTCAAAGTAAAGCTAGGTGTAGGGCTATCCTAAATATGACTCTGCTGTTGTGGGTGCTACTGAACTTATATACTTTACTAAACTGGCATTTCACTGAGGTCCTGGCATTAATGCTTCTGTTTTTTAATGTCCATCTACGTTGCCCGGGTTGTGGGATACTAACAGGCTATTTTTATTTTCACAAACTATGAAGTTACATGAGACCCTGGCTCTGTTGTTATTTCTAAATGATGCATGCAATACACACGAGCCACCAAATGAGGGCAGTAAATGCAAAGCAGAGGAAACTGCGGCAATCAATTATTCCCACATTACAAGTGTGTGTAGCTTCTTCTCCAGCCCCTAAATTCAACTGAGACTCATTATATTCAGATTACATTCATGGCTTTGAAAGAGAACCTTTGTCGATGTCAGGTTGCACATGAATGTGTACAGCCACTGGTGCTTTACAGCCTGTTTGTGTACCTTTCAGATTCATAAGTGATGCTGTTCAACTGGGAAAGAGCAACAACCCAAAGCGTGAAGTTCAGAGAAAATGTCACATCCATATTTAGCCCTTTATAATGAGCGAGTCTTATTAATTCTCTGAAACATTCCACAGCGCCGTGTTGTTTCTGCTTGATTCAATTAAAAATTTGGCTCCTACGCAACAGTGTTTATTTTGCATGAAAAAAAAACACAATGACTTTTGTCTGTCTGTCTGTCTGTCTGTTTGAGATTGTCTCTCACTGTGAGAGATCCTGATTTTCCATTTCTGTTTTTCTCTCCCCTGTGCTCTCCATGCGTCTTCCCCTTGCCGAGTGTGACAGCTTGCCTGTCTCTGATTTTCCATTTCTTTCTCAGTTTCAATCTTTTCTTCCACACAGTTCTGGCTCTCAGCCCATCCAGGATGGAAACACACATTTAATGTATGCTCAATATGTTACTGGGTTGTAGGGGGGTTAGAGGAGGTGTTAGAGGAAGGGGGAGAGAAGGAAGATTATTGTTACATTTAGAGATCTGACGAGATAAAAATGCAAAGATAGGAAAGAATGGCAGAGGAAGATGGGGAGTACAGAAAGATAGAGGAAAGGTCCCTGAAGAATCAAAATACGGGATATTTTTAAGATCAGAGGAAAAAGATTTTAACTTGTGTGCAGAAGTTATCTTAGGAGGACAACATGTGAAAATAGTCTATCTTGTATCAAGATCCTATGTTGTGCCAACAAGATCTGTATAAACGTATTGAATGAATGGATCTATTCCCAGAAGATAAGACCTTTAGCACAACATATTGATCCTGTTCCCACATAATGACAGGTTGTTACAATATATGAATCTTGTTCCCACTGTATTTTGTTCCTACAATCTTGATCTGTTAATATTTAAAAAACAATCTTTTGGGGGAGGACTAGAACAGTAAGACATTAAACAGGTGTCCAACCCTGGAGAACTTATTTTCCACAGAGAACATCTTGACAGGCCCTTTGTATTGGCCGATGTCATGAAATTGATCCTGTCCTTCACCTCTGTAACTGATTTAAATCGGACTGCAGGGACCCGCAAGATGTTTGCAATCATCCCACTCAGTGACTTCAGATTTCCCTCACAAACACTTTGAGACTTATTTATGATCCCCATGACCCTCCTTTAGGTCTGACATTTGGTGAACACTGGAGCAGACAGACTATGCAGCCAGGAGGAGGAGGAGGAGGAGGAGGAGGAGGAGGAGGAGGAAGATGTGAAGGTCTTGATGGGATAATGTTGATGGTTGTGGTGATAGCGGTAGTGGGGGTGGATTCTAGCTCAATGACCTCATCCAGTCTGCTGCCCCTGGGAGAAAGTGAGCTCATGAGTGTCGTAAAGAAAGAGGCATTTACGGCCTTTTAACAGACTTAGATGGCCTTACCCACCGTAGCACACGATTCCATTTACCCGCCTGGACCTTGGATAATGGGACATCTGTGAGAGGAGAGGGCGAAAAGGATCAAATAAAAGGGATGAAACAAACACTCAACAAATGGCCTTATTTTTCTGTCAGAGTAGATAGGCCTCAGTGCTTTTGTTAACATGTTATTGTGTCTCCACTTCAGTCTAAACTTCATTACAACACTGTTCATGTCGCCCAGAGGATGATGGGATTCCCCTATTCCACCAAACCCTTTAAATAAGGATCCAGATAACAGTTTTGTTCACCCTTCAGGCTTTTGTAGTTAGACTTTATTCCAAAGGAAACCTGCTAAATAATTTCAAAAACCTTCAGTGAAGCTAAAACAGGAAAACTCTCCAGTGATGTCATGCGAATAAATAATGCACATCTCTGGAGCACATTCGTGCGAGCTGTTTTTTATTTTATTTTTTTATTTAACCCGCCAGTTACTGTTCTTCATCTGTTTCCCCCCGTGCAGTTATTGTGCTTTTGAAAGAGGATGTGTCTCTTGTTGCCGCCGGTATGATGTGCAGATATTTCAATGAATGAACGGTCGGCTGACTCCGAAAGGGAATAGGAGGATAGTATTCCACTGGGAGTGAAGCACCTCCCCTTTAATCGCTCGGTTGAGTTTGTCTCGGAGCTGTAGTCGCTCTCTTCACTCGCACATTTGCCGTCAGTCGTCAGAGGAACTCAGGCGGATTTCAGCTCTCCTGTCTTGTTCCAGAAAAGCTACTCTTTTTTTTTTTTTTTTTTTGGTTTCTTCTCATTTTTTTGGAATAAAAAGCGCGAGCAGTGGAGGAGATTGTCACCTGTCTGTGTCAATTTATTGTGATCGACATGAAGAAACGCGAAATAAAGCATCCAAAGTGGCTGAAGGACTGAATAGGGTTGGTAAGTGAGTGTGCCTTGCCAGCGCAGCGCTCGGTGCTATTTAAATCCAGTGTTTGACTGTTTTGAGTGGAAGTCCAGGAAAAATGATCTTATTTTTAGCTTGCTTTCACAGCTTTACAAATAAGTCTGTGCCAAAACTAAACATGTTGTGTTTCATATTGATTACAAAAGAAAAGCGGGAAAAAAAACGTTATTTATTACAACTTTGATTCCTCCTTGTGTTCATATTCTCTTCAGCCTTTGTCTTCCTTTTTTATCAGCATGTTAACGTCGGACTTTATTGCAGGGGCGTGAAATGTAATTGCAGCCTTTGGGCAAAGTCCAGATGCCAGACGTTATTGCTCCCTGCGTAAAACAAAAGAAGTGCGTAAAGCCCAGCTGTTGGTGTAGTTTAATGTCACACGAGTGCATGCAAACGCACACTGATATTCTGGGTCTGTGATCAGGAGAAAGTAGTCCGGCACAAATATTATAAGAGGATCAGGACCTGTGTATTAATATTGTTTTTGGAACCAAAAAAGAGCTGAATTGTTTTTTTAATCTTTCGATTGTCTTGTAACGATCAAATGAACACACAAACGCACAGCGCAAATCCAATCCATGACACAGTCTCACCAGAAAAGAAACAAGGTCAAGCTATAACCCCCATGTCTGTCCCTGTCTGCCCCCTGCAGCCTCCTGCTCTCACTCCACCACACAAACCGGCTCGTTTGGAAGCAGAGCTGCCATGGCCAAGTGGCTGAAAGACTACCTGAGCTTTGGCAGCAGGAAGGTGCCTCCACAGCCGCCCACACCAGACTACACAGAGAGTGAGATCCTCAAAGCCTACCGGCTCCAGAGGGACCTGGACTTTGAGGATCCCTACGAGGACTCCGAAAACAGGTCCCGGGGCGAGTCTGGGGCTTCTGACCCCGCAACGCCTGTCTACGGGTCTCCCATGAAGTCATCTACTGTGGACATGAAATCTCCCAAACACAGACTGATCAAAGTGGACTCCCAGGAGCTGGGGCGCACCAAGATCCTCCTCAGTGCCATCTCTTTAGAGGACCAGCAAGAGCCTGTAAGAGCCTCAGTTTCTCAGCATGTGTTTGTACAGTCGGTGTTAAAAAGCAGGTGATGACAATTTTTTATGTGGTTCCTGTCTTGTGAAGTGGAGGAAGTAAGTGTGAAGGAGGGATGGAGGGAAGGCAAGTAAGTAGGGAAGAATGAAAAGACTCTTCTCTCTCATTCCATTTCCATCACTGCGACAGCTTTATTGATCAGACTCCATAAGCAAGTGACTGGTAATGTGTGTCACAAATATGCATTGTTTACATAAATCACATTACATCCCATGCGCCACATAAATTTCGCTACCCGAGATGGAAGAAAGAATTATTGATGGCTTGAGCGGACCGTTGAGTCGGAGAGGGGGTCACAGTCCCTTGAGTTTATGTCCTTCCATAAATAATAAATGGGGTTTGGTTTTGCAAGCTGAGAGAGACCCCCGCATGAGCACATGTTAGGGGCCGTATACAGTGTGCCGCGTGGTGATATGCCAAGGGCCACAGGGAGGTATAATTTATACTGTGGTGCTGTTGCTGTCATCAGGACTGCAGTGCTCTACCGGCTATATATCTTACTACTGTGCATGTTGTGCTGTAGAAAACATGCACAGCTACTTTGAAGAAAAAAAGGCAAACAGATGTTGAGAGACTGGAGCAGAGGCAAAGGTTTAACAAGGAGACGGTCTTCGCATTAATTCAGCTCACATAGCTGAGTAAGTTGAGGAGTATTTCAGGATTTTTCATCGCTGCAGTTAAATCCATGACTCCGCTCATGGAAAATGCTACAAGTGTGAAAGTCCTGAAGTGGATTGAAGTAATAGTCTTAACTCAAGTCGATAGCTGCCCCTCTCTACCCCACTCTCCTCCTGCTCTCATTAATTTCCCAGGGTCTGTGGGAACATCCGCACGCTAATTAACATTGCAGATTCCTGTGCATCGATGGGTAACCTGTTACTGAATCAACATGGGATTAGGGTGTAATTTTGTGAGGGCGTGTGCATGTTTAGCAGGATTTTAGGAAGTGAGCCTTGCTACAGCGATTTCCTTTGTCAGAGAGAGACATGGGAAGAGAGCACATTGCCAAAGGGTGTGTGTGTGTTTTTAGGTATGTGTACATGTTTATGTGTGTGCGTGCACGCGCGTGTGTGACCATATGGCTGCCTTTGTAGCTGTCATTGTGCCAGCTGACCACTGTTTTCCTCCTGTGCTTGCATGAAGGAACAAATGCTCCCGACCACTAACCTGCTCCCTCTTTACTCTCTGTGCTCTCTTCCTAAAGCCACATCTTCTTCAGACAGGATGATTTCTAGCTGTATTGCATATACCGGTAAATGTAGTTCTCTCTTCAAAGGTTTTAAGAGAGAACTATATTGCGTAGCTACTTAATATACATAGAATTGGTGTGGTTCTGTGATGTTCCACACTAAAGGTGCAAATTACTGTCTTGATGATGATAGTCCACAAGCTGTCTGTAACCAAACATGTGCAATTCAGTGAGGATGAAATGTCTTTCTAAGAGTGTTGCACTCCTCTCTCCATCCCTGCTCTTGATGAGCTATTGTCTGTGCAACACTCCTTCCTTTTTAGCACTTATACACGTATTACAGACTGAAATCTCCTAATTACCAAAAAACATTCAGATCCTAGGATGCTTTAATTCAAGTGTTTCATTCCAAAGTGTGATTTGAAGCTTTTACACAATGCTGATTTGAATACGCTGGATGAAAGTCAAACTAATTATAGCTTTTGATTGAAATTTCAACTTCTTTTTGCACATGTGCCTGCAAGTAAAAAACATTTAACAATTGGTATGTAAATCTCATGAAGTCAGACATTTTTCGTGTCTTGTAGCAAAACCCCATTTTTCTTCTTGAGTAAGAGTGTGTTTGGTCCTTTAGGTGGTACCGTCTGCGCCCTTGGCAGGCGAAACAGATTATTCTGACCCATTCGATGCTCGCTTGGACCACAGGCCAGAACCAGATCTCGGACCTGTTCCCTGCGAGAACAACGGCTACATGGAACCGTATGAGGCCCAGAGGGTCATAACAGGTGGGTGAATATTGCTCATCAGTCAGTATTTTATCAGTATTAAAGTGTTTCAGTGAGCAACATTGGTATCATGGAGGCATGGTGTTTAGGTTCCATTCCTCTTGCTTTTACTGCTTCCTTTTTATATTAATAACATTTTTAGTTATCTCTGCGTATAGTAAACCCATGCATCCATGCAAATAATGAATCAGAATTGCTTCCATAATATGAGAGTAAGTGGAGATCATGAAGGGTTAAATTTAGACCTCTTACCTAACATAAAAATCACAGATATTTTATTGCATTTCAGGTGCACCAAATCATGAATAAAATATGTAACTGTGGCATGAAGTAATATCATCATTGATCTGAAATCTGTCAGGAATTTCCTTGATGAACAACACAGAGATGATCAATAACTTTATCATTCTCTATCACTCGTCTTTTTCTTTATAGAGAAGTATTTCTGCCTTTCATAGAATAATATATCATTCATTTCCATCTTTTCTATGTTCTAAAACTCTGTTGTTAAACGCAGCATTGCTCAGTAATTCCAGTTTAATGGCTCCATTTGTAAGACAGTTCTACACTAGAGTGTTGTAACTGTCCACTCCACTGTGTTTTTAGTTTATCGGGCTGAGTCGGCTCTTAGCCTCACGAAATGTCCCTTTTAAAGATGTCTATCCAGTCTCAGACCCTCCCTCCTCATCTAGCTCACATCTATCGTTTTCCATTTGTCTCTCCTCCTATAACGTCTCTGTCTGCCTCTTTCCCCCCGCTTTCTCCCTGGTCTGTCCCAGTCATTTAGTGTAAAAGCCTACCCCCTCCTCTCTCTCGATCTCTCTATCTCTCTTCATCTCGAGGGCTCTCCCCGGCCCTGAAGGGAGTCTGGCTGTCCCTCTAATCTGTCCTTTAGCGATCTGTATGTCCTGTCCTCTCGCGGTTTGTCACTTGCGCTGCCTTTTTGGTTGTAAAATGAAGTTCATAATTTGGGGCTTAAAGTGAATGGAGGATCCCTTCCTCTGCTCAACCGAGAAAACCTTTCTCGCTGCAGCTGGATAAAGCCATTGTAGAGATTAGATTTTTAGCGGTTATGGCAGAGCATTTGGCAAAGCATTGTCACTGCTCTTTCAATGACTTTGAATTGCGCCTGTCACTCCAAGGCTGTCTGTCTGCCTGCTTTTGTCTGTCTGTCTCTTACTCCGTTGTTGCTCATTAAAAAACACAGCAGAGCGGCAAAAGACAGATGTGAGATCGGAATAGTAATTATCTCTCACAAAGACTGTCCTGAAAAGACACCTGTGTGCTGTTTAGACTGTACTTGTAGGGGGAAATCATCTTCATAGTTTAGTTTATGAGGATAAAAGACTGATTTCCAGCTCCTACATCCATCTATATGCCTAAACACTCCTCCGTCCTCCTGTCGTCATTTCCCTCAAATCTTTTATCTCTGTCACCTTTCTGTCAAATTGCTATTTTCTTTCCCTACTGCTTGTATTTTCCACCATCATGTTTCCCATGAATTTCATATTTTATTTCCTGTATGCATGTTTTTATCTCTCCGCCTTCATCTTCTCCATCTCCAGGCTGCCGCTGACACTGCGGGTTCCCAGCGCAGGTAGAGCAGCATTCAGCCCCGCTGTGCTTCTGTCTCAATGACTTAACATCAAACGCTGACAGAACACCCTCCCCTCACCTCCCTCCCTTGTCCTTCGTTTCCATCACCCCACTCCTCCCCTTGTTTCCTCAATGCTTCCTTTTCCTCTTCCTTCTCCTCCTGCTCCTCGCCCCACCACCTCCTCTTTCCCTCCTCCCCTGGCCTTGTTCCTCCTCTCTCTTCATTTCCCCTCCACCCTCTTCTTCATAACCTCAGGGCCTTTCCCCAGGGCCCCCACTTGGTCGCCATGGTGACTAAAGGGCCGCCCAATAGTGGTGTCTTGTCGTGTGAAGGTTAAAGTTTTTTCCTGCCTCTCACCAGCGAACCCTTCCATTTAGTCCTGTTCCCTTCTCACGTGAGTGCACCTCCTTTGCAAGGCTGCTGGCTGTGTACACAAAAGATGCCTACTCTTTCATTTTTTCCCCCATTTTCTCATCTTCTGTACCACCTGTTTTTTTTTAAAGAGTACATTTTTGAGGTCAACATATAAAAAGCAGCATTTCTGATTTCTGCTGCTGCAGCTTAGAGTCTTCTATTGATGCATTCAGAAATCAGATTTCACCCTCTTGCTTGCATCAATAATCTTAAAGCCTTTTATCTCACGGCCATATTTGACGCCACATAACAATTGCAGGTGCTGAGAAACATTTCGTGGTTGGAACCCACTGGGAAAGTGATGAAAATGTTAACAAGGCAACATGGATGCTGTTGTGAGCTGTGTTAGATTGCTGCTGGGATTCAGGATGGACAAGAGAAGGGGGGCTGGTTTGTCTACAGTGTTGCTACTCAGCATCTAGCCCAAGGCCTCGTTAAGCCCCCCTATATGAGTTTCTGAGCCCACGGCAAGCTGTGCAAACATAATTTGTCTCCCTCCTCTAATTCTAGTCATGTCAGAGCTCAACAGGCTTTTTGATTTACTTTGTAGTACAGAATAATATTAGTGTTGTGTTTAGGGGAACCTCATCGCTACTGGCAAATATTATTTCTTAACGTTGCCGGTTTTTCTTGCAAACATGTTTTAAATACGAATTTTTGCATTTGTGCATTTATGAATTTGTTTTGTTTTTGCGTATGCATCAACAGAGCTGCAGCGTGGCCCAGGAGGAGGACGGCCGCGAGGCGGAGTGCAACTCTACGACACCCCCTACGAAGATGAGAGAGACAAGCGCCTGGGTCTGATGTATGGAGAACCTCAGGAGGAGGGCAAGGAGAGCAGCAGGCTGCCGCAAGATGATGAGAGACCAGCTGATGAGTATGACCAACCCTGGGAATGGAAAAAGGATAACATCTCCAAAGCTTTTGCAGGTAACTGGAGTTATGAGAGTGGAGGATAGCCTGACAGAGCCCATCTACAAATCATATATGATTGATAAACTCTCCTGCTGTGAACTCTTCCTACACCTGTTTAGATGAATACTCCATAAACTGAACTGTCACTGGTCTGTGCTTATAATTTTCAAACTGAAAAAAAACCAACAGGAAACTCAAGTTAGGGTTTAGGCTATGGAGCTGCAGGAATCATGTGTCATTTTCTGTTTAAAATGGCTTTACATATATGTTACTAGTTTAAAGAGGCAGTGAATCACCGAAGTATGATAAGAGGTCTACAACTCTTATCATACTTTGTTGATTCTTCTGGCTTCCAGCTGCCGAGCTCAATCAATACTCAGTTTCTCTTTCAGCAAAAATTGAGGTTGTGACATTTCAGTTGGCTAGACAGTGTGCAGGAAAAGTATTTTAACTGAACACCCAGTTTAAAGCCCACACACTGGCAAACATCCATTGTATTGAAGTGTCATGACCATGGATCCCTATCACCTACTATACAGATGAAAGCTCTGAGAGCCTCAGGGTGTCAAGCAAAAACCAAAAGGTATCTTGCAAAGTAGGCCTTTTTTTAGAAAGGGAATCATTCAATGGAATTAGTGAAAACGGTTAAGACCATGCTCTAAAAAGGTTGTTTCAAAGGTCAAAGCCCTCACAGGAGCACACAGAGAGCCCTGCTGCTGATACTACATGGTGAAATACTCATCTTACTGTCCTGACCTTTAATGTACTGTCTGCCCCCCATCTCCGAAGCCTTTCTTACAGAATATGGAGAGTGCTGTGACCTTCACTGTGTCAGCTCAAATGACAAATATACTTTCTCTCTCTTTTACTACATTTAAACACCTTCTGGTAACTATTGATTTCTTTCTTTCTTCTCCCTCACACATATGTCAGACAGTTACAGCAGCCTCTGAGATGATCATTAGAACTGATGTGCGTGCGTGCGTGCGTGCGTGCGTGCGTGCGTGCGTGCGTGCGTGTGTGTGTTTGGGTGTGTGTGCATGAGAGAGATACAGTAGATGTCATGATGAGAAGGTTAGCAGAGGAACAAACAGGTTCATTTTGTTCAATAATCATCATATTATCTGCAGTAGTTTTTAAATAATTGGCATAGTACATGATTATTATTTTTCAAGGTTGCACTGACAGCACATGTCACATCTTATCCCATTGTGTTCCATCTATTGAATATAATTGGAGGGAGAAAGTGAAGCAGACGTAAGAGAGACAGAGAGGGAAAGAGGAGCAGAACCAGACTGATAGGTCATTTAGGAGTGGATCAGTGTAAGGCATGCCGGGCCAAGTTGCCTTAATTGAGCTGCATCTCCAAGTCACAGAGGTCAAGGTGATGGGATAATAAATCAACCTTGCCTCGTATGCACTCCCCTCTATTCCCACTCTCCTCCCCTCTTCCCGTCTTGTGTGAACCCCCCCCCTTTTTTTCTCCTCAGTTAATTACATGCCTACATGTGCATGACTGATCCAGTGCTAATAAGAGAGTCATGGTCAGCACACCATTGTCTGAACAGACACACATACAGACATATCCATTCACACCGCATTCATGCTCAAATCACATTAACCAGAGGAGTAGCAAAGAGACACCGTAACTTATGTGAGAGTGGAGATGATTTCAAAAGGAGGTGCACGACAGTTAATTTAAAAGCCAATATCACCTCTCACCTACTTAGCACCCATTTCTGCTTTATCTGTCGTTTTCTTCCTCTCCTTGTGCCACATACAGTATGCACTCCTGCAGAGGAGCGCTTACAGCACCATTAGAGAATGCAGCGGAGGAAAACGCTTGTGAGGCTCGAGTTGTCTGACCCCTTGTTTTTTCCATTTGGAGTCAGCACTCTGAGCTGGCGTGCTGTCTCTCTGAGCAGACCAAAGCACTGAAGTGTAAACACACAAACAGTATTTTCCATTCTCACATTTAATCCATATTCCCAGACCCACTCAGCATTGCTAGGCACGGCCCACATGCGAGGGAGGGGAGAGATGGGGAGGACGAGGATGGAGCAGAAAAGAGAAGATGGAAAGAGGGGAAAAAGAGAGATGAGGAGGTATGAGAGAGAGAGAGAGAGATGGACAGATAGAGAAAAAGGATAGAGAAAATGGATAGAGAGGCTCTCGAAAAAGCTAGCTGGAGAGGAATGGAAAGGGACTTCCAAGGTTATGGTATGTTTTGTGGCAGCTCAATGGATGTTTGTGGAGGCCCAGTGCTTCAGAGGGGAGGGGCGTTGAGGAGAATTAATGGTCGGGGGCTGTGGCGAGGTGAGGCGAAGGGAGAGGAGGGGGAGTCAGGGCCATTGTGGCAGGGTGCAATCAGTCATCCTGCTAACACAGGCATACTCTCTCACACATATATACACCAACGCAGCAGCAGTGACAGGGCTGTCCCCACAGCCCTCCCTCCCTGCAGTTGTGACACACTCACTCAGATAACCCGCTACAGGGGGCAAAGGGGGGCATCGCAATCTGCCAGCAGCCCCTCATCATCACCTTCCCACAGGCGCATGCCGTACGCACACACGTGTGGATTCTCGAGCTCTGATTATCAGGCACCTAATTCAGGGGTGAGAAGAGGTTTTGTGTATGTTGGCACAAATGTGTGGGCGTGTGTGTGTGTGTGTGTGGGGGGGGGGGGGTGCTGTCACATATAGTGGATTTATGCAACCATCCTGAACAGAATCTCCCTTATTATGATTTTCACAGCTCCACGCTTAAATGTAATCGCCAGGGTGAATGCTATTTTTCGAATACTTTCAAATATAAGCTTGCCTCTAAAGCATTTTGTCATTTTCCATTGCACGTGGAGTCCACTTCAGCCAGCTGTGTGGGGGTGAGCCTGGCAGTGCCTGAGGGGTCGGTCGTGACAGGCCCCTCTCAGTCCGGTGGGGTTTAATTACAATGTTAGAAAGCTGTCACCAGTCACCACCATCCAGCTCAAATTACAGCAGTCATTAATTCCTGGAAGTCAATAGATAGTCCAGCAGTGAGGGATTGGCCCTGCAGTCATTCAGCAGCAATTAGGTAGCTAATGACAGGCACAGTCTCATTAGCTCTCTGATGGCCACACCTAACGAACAGATGAATGGGTGTTTCAGGTATTTCATGTTTTAAGTTCTATAGTCCAGCACAGGAGCTTTGAGCTATTAGATGCAGATGATGATCGTCGAAAGGTGGAAGAGTGGGCACATGATGAGAGAGCCGCAAATCAGCTGGAAATCTGGATGGGGAAGGTGAATGAATAACATTGCCACCCCTAGCAATTACTATTATGGTGCCATTGAGCAAAGCACTTATCCTCCACTTGTTCCAGTGCAGCTGCTCATTAGGCAGCAACAAAAGACAGGGTGCTATGCAAGGCAGCTCTCGAGTACGAATGTGTGCATCCGAAACGCAAGAGGGTGGCATAAAAGACGTTTTTTTTAGGTTTCTTTTATCTGTTCAAATAAACTGTTTGCAGCACAATAAGATGCTTAATTAGGTATCTGTTTGATCCTTTAGTTTATTTTCCTTTCCTGTGGTAATGTATTTGATATACATTATTATTTATTATACTTTTTTGGGAATACCTTTGGAATCACTTAATTTATTCCAAACAAATGGCTGTTACAGAAGACATAAATTCAATTCATATGCATTTGAGATATATGTAGTTTTCTTGAACTGTCCATATAGCCTAAGTCATTGTTTATAGCCATGCTTGCAGCATGGGGATAGGAATAGGGATGGCAGTGGCAGCTGGACGGTCGGCCCATCCCATGATTAAAATATCTCAACAACTATTGGATAGATTGCCATTAAATGTTTGTACTATAGTTGTTCCAATACCGACAGCAGTATCAGAAATTCCTCCAATAACTACCTAAAATATTTATTACCCACGTAATTTATTTTCTGCATAAACGGGACCTTACTACTTCCCAGCAGGGTCCTGTTCGCCATTTTTCCCCCAGGCCTACTCTGACATTGACAGTGGGTTTAATCTGATCCCGACCATACAACAGTGATATCGATCATACATGATATGATGAACTGTGATAATGCTGGTGATCCCTTCAGCTTGTTTGAAGTTTGTGTTTGGGACTAATTGGCAAATGTTAGCATGCTAAACTAAGAGACTGAACATGCTTTAACCTGCTAAACATCAGCCTGTTAGTAGGCTATTGGCATTGTTGGCATTGGCATTTCGCAACTTATTATTAAAAGAGAAGATTAGCAAAGCTTGCAGAGACACCTTGAGAGATGGTCAGCGTGTGTGTGTTTTGTGTCTGGTTGTCTAGATACATGTGCTCTGAGGACACGACAAGGTTTCCTGGGCTCTTCTGTGCATGTGTGTGTCTGTCCCCGTAGGAGACTGAAAATGTATGGTTGTGTGTGTGTGTATAGACATTACGTGAGAGAGAAAAAAAATTTCATTTCCATTTCTGGCGTGATGCTGCTCTCTGTTGCTCTAAGCAGGCCCTGAGGGCATCTGATCAGCCTCTTCGTCAATTTACTGGCACAGTGGAAGGACTCTCTCTCTTTTTCACTCTTGCCTCTTTTTTCTCTTTGTCACATTTCCTCTCTCGCCCCTTCCCTCTCCCGTACCCATAACTCCCTGTTTTTTTTTTTCCTCCTTCAGCGTGAACCTTCTCTGACATTAATGGAAAGGCAAGTCCTTCGTGATTCCCTCTTGCTGTCCAATATGAGAGACGGGGCGCAGATATGATGGAAGTAGAGTAGGGCAAGAGAGGAGCAAGGGAATATGGAAAGAGATATAATGCCCCACTTAGAGGAAGATAGGTGAAAGAGAGGTGATGAAGAAAGAGGGATGTTCAATACAGAGAGAAAGACGGTGAGAGCAGCATGAAGCCACAGGGGAATGGATATAATGAATGTCTAGAAAATGGATCCGCAGACAACCCTGCCAATGTGTGATGCTCATAAGATCAAAATCAAAATGGTGTGGATCCATATTTTGGAAGTGGAACTTGTGTGAATGCATTTTTTTTTCCTTTTCTGGCATAGGTGTTAATTGTTAATTGTCTGTCCTTATGGGGGCTATTTTGCCCAGCAGAAGGTCTTTGTGCAGGAGAGAAGATGGGATGCCAGGGCTGTTTTGAAAAACAGATGTCTTCATTAATGGACCTAATGAAGCTCTTCTATTGTCTGCTCCTCCTTTAGTACAAGGACACAGAAAACAGCTGGTGTACTTGGAAAGTCAGTTATCCTTCACTCATGTCGATGTGTCCTGTGTGCAACACAGAAAGGAAAACCTAGTCTGGTCTCCCTCCCCCTCAGATAATTTCTGGTAATTGTTAGCAGGTATTTGGGGCACCACAAATGATTGAATTGCTATCACCTGTTTCGTCAGTGGGGTCAAAATTGGGGACAGAACCGATGAAAAACACACTCCTTTGTTTTAGCGTGTAATGAATACATTGTAGTAGATAAATACAAATCATGAATATGGGCTGTGAGCACTAATGTGAGCAGGCCTTTGTCCGTAGAACATTAGTGTGTCTCATTGTCTTGTATTGGAGAGCAAAGCAGAGCACTAACAGCCTTCTATATTTGACAGATCCACAGGTTCCCATTTAGAAGTGAATGGAAGCCAGATGTTCCCTGCTAGTGAATGAAGGACATGTTGTGATTGTGTGTGTGTGTGTGTGTGTGTGTGTGTGTGTGTGTGTGTGTGTGTGTGTGTGTGTGTGTGTGTGTGTGTGTGTGTGTGTGTGTGTGTGTGTGTGTGTGTGTGTGTGTGTGTTAGCTTGGTATTTAGCCTTTTGTTATTAGAGTGAAGAGCTCAGGCAAGGTTTGGTGTGTGTGTGTGTGTGTGTGTGTGTGTGTGTGTGTGTGTGTGTGTGTGTGTGTGTTCAGCCTTTGTCATTGGGGAGAGCTGCCTGTAGTCATAGCTAGCTTGGTAGACCCTGCAGGTTTAGGATGGATTATGTGGGTTACCCTAAATCAAAGGAAAAGTATTAGGTTTTAATAAAAATGTAAGTGAATATGGATATCTTGTTTATAGATTTTATATAATTGGCAGATAGTGGAATGAGTCATCCCATGGCATTAGGTAACAACAATTTTAATGCTGTGTGTTAAAGGTACAGTGTGTAACATTTATTAGCAGAAATTTAACATAATATTAATAGTTGTGTTTTCATTAGTGTATACCTGAATAGAGGAATCATTTTGTTTTTGTTACCTTAGAATGAGCTTTTTATCTACAGATGCTGCAGGTCGCCCCTAAATGGACTCTGCCACGTTGAACCGCCATGTTTCTTCAAGGGACAAACCAAACACTGGCACTACAGTTTCTCCTTTGCGCTTGGAATGTCAGGGTAAAGTGACAGAGTTGCGATCAGGAATTACACTGCTAGACGTCACTAAAATCCTTCCCACTGGACCTTTAACTAGCAGCATACTTATCAGCATACCAAACCAAATCCCTGAGCTATATTATGAGCACACACAGCAGTGCCAAATATACACAGCAATACCTATTAATGTCTTCTGACTTGTGTTTCTGTCTGTCTGATGTCTGGCCACTGTTGGCTGTGTCTTCGCTGTGTGTGTGTGTGTGTGTGTGTGTGTGTGTGTGTGTGTGTGTGTGTGTGTGTGTGTGTGTGTGTGTGTGTGTGTGTGTGTGTGTGTCACACTGTAAGCCACAGAGACATGAAAGTCTGTTGTTTGATGATTTCAATTGTGTTGTAAGATTATCTTCATATTTAGAACCATTAAACTTTAAATCCAGGACTTCAGGACCCAGTCATTTACTGGTTTTTATTCTGCTCATCTAAACAGGGAGTGATTTTACTGCTAAAATGCAGGATGAATGCAGTTAACTACCTGCTATGCCAAAAAAAAAACTAGCAATAGTAGTGATAGTTAAGTGATTTGCCTTGTTGATCAAGATAAATAAAATGGATGAAACTGCCAGAAACAAGTGCATTGTCCAAAGAAAATAGCAGCAAATGGGATCAGACAGTGGAAACAATTGAAATCATCTCGCCTCTTTTGGCAGATCTTTTACTTGCAGAAAATACAATTTTAAGATTCAAGAATACTACACAAAATTAATTTGTTGAGGAGGAACAACAGCCAGCCAAACGCTGAAAGAAAGGAATCTTGATGGAATGTTGCCCTCTGCCTGTGTAACACCACTACCTGAGCTTATCTCTCGCTCAGATGGCTGAGCACATTTCTGATCTGTAATAAATTGTCTTTGCCGTCTCCGCTCTCTCTCTCTCTCTCTCTCTCTCTCTCTCTCTTTCCTTTCTCGTTACCCTTCACTTGCTTGTGTGTGATTCTCATTTACACCCCTCTCTCTTTCCATGCGTCTCTCTCAGTTTTGCTTGAGAATTAGAGGTGTGAAATGAGAGGTGGTGGTGGTGGTGAACGGACAGGCAGCTGAGTGTGGCAGTGGTGGTGTTTCGGGGAGTCAAGTGTGTGTTTGTGTGTTTGTGTGTGTGCGCGCACGCGCGCAAGTGTGGACCTGCGTGTTTGCGTGCATGGTTCCCATTGAGGGGTGCCAGGCCACACTTTAATCCTGGCTTCAGCGGAGGTGCGGACCGCTCCAGATGGGGCCATTGTACTGCGCCATGCATCAATAATTCACAGAGAGCCAGAGAAAGTGGCGGAGTGTGTCTGCCTGCTCAATAATTAACAAGGGAGGGTGAGAGGCATGTATGTACAGCCCGGGTCTCTCTCCAAACGGCCATTCAAATGGCCTTTGATGTCGTGGGCCTTGGGGGTCTTTGAATTTGTCGCCTCATTAAGACATCACCCCTCTTTTCCTTTTATTTGTTTTGTAATCCGTTTTCGCTGTGAGCAGGAGCTGAATGTACGGTGTGAAACTGGCAAATCGCATAATGTGTGTGTGTGTGTGTGTGTGTGTGCGTGCGTAAGGCTGCAGCTAAGACTGTTACAGTAGATGGTCGCCTGCCGTGGTAGATAATGAGCTATTTTCAGTTCTTTCTCACAGTGCACCTTCTGCCGCTCTCCTCCTGTAGGTAGGACAGTGAATGGAGCATTGTTCCGCCCCCGCACTCTTCAGTTCCTCTGTCACACTGTGGGTTGGAGTGCACAAGAAGTCACATTTTGTTTTCATTGCGTCTCCTGCTAGTAGACGACTTCTTAAAGTGGATTCATTCAGATAACTATAAATAATGCAGCCTCTGACTTCTCCTGTCCTCTCTGTTTCATCTCCTTTGCTGTCTGCAGTCTTATCGCACGTGATAAATTACTGTAAATATAGGGTAAGAAACTCTGAGACTGTATTTTTAAGTGTGATGAAGCAAGGAGACAGGAGGTAGAATATATTACTTCTCTTTGTGACAGGAGGTGTAGTTAACTACATTTCATGACACCACATCCCTGTCATCTGCACACACATGCTGCCTCACCCCACCCACTCTCAGCAGGGCTTCCCTTTTTCTTGCACCTCTTCCACATCTCACTTCTCGCTTACACTCTCTGGTCCCTGAATTAAAAAATCTTGCACCTGATTTCAGTCTCACTTCTTAATCATCACCATTTTTTCTCACACATCTTCCTTTAGTTAACTTTATTCCAAACCCATCTGCTGTTTTCTCACTCTGTTGCTCCCTTTTTCTCTCCCCTCCTCCCCGCTCCCCTCCCCTCTATTAGAAATGAGGGAGTTGTCGGAGTTGCCCTGGCCTGCCCCAGTGGGTCAGCTTGAGGAGGAGCCCCCCGTCAGAGAGCAAGGTGACCTCCCACCCTGAACACAACCCCCCCACCCCCACCCTGCTGTGTCCTTTATCACCCCAAACGCACTCATATGCAGTCACCCTGACCTTCATGACCCAAGCTGTTGTCCTACATCTGCTCTACCTCATTCCTAAACCCCCATGGGCCTGCATCTGCCCCACCTGCATCTGTCCCTGCCTGCTACAGCATTTGTGTTTTCAGCTTTTCTGGGTTTGAAGCACTCCCTTCTTACCATATTCCCCTCTTGCATCAACCGTGCATGAAACGCTGCCTGTAAAGGATGTCTGCCTTGTTCGTGCCAGAGTACTTAGTAGTGCTATGGCACACTTAATATTTAATTACAAGTTCTGTATATTGAATTGCACCAAAATCAGGCACGAAAGGGGAAAATAACACATCGGTCTGTGCATGTAGTTTGCTCCAGAATAGAATCAGTATAGTCAACATCAAGTAATCTGCAGTGTAGACAACTGAAAGACAAGGACGTGAACCAGAGCCAGGCAGGGAAGATGCCAACTTCCTGTCTCTATCTGCCCTCAGGGACTCATAAAAATGTTGATGATGGTAATTGTGATGATGCTGATAGTTTCGGAGTCTGTCATACCGGGACCTGCTGTCCTCTAGTCCGACCCATCCATGAGAGGTCTCTCTGCTGCGTGCGTGGTTTTGCAATAGCCGGATGTCTGATGTTTACCCAAGTACGGCTGTGAGGTTTAATCCCTTTTGATCATCGCACTGTGTAAATACTGTGACTCACTTTTTCTGTCCCTGTCTGCCAACAGTGCAGTTTGATGGCGCAGAGTGGGACCGTTCCTCGTCGCCCACAGACCGGTTGCGTCCTCCAGGGCCAAGATCCAGCCCGCTGGCAGGAGGGGGGATGAAGTTTCGAATGCCACAGGAGGGCCTGTCCATGGTGGGGGAGAGAGTGGATCCTACTCTGCCTCTGGAGAAGCAGGTGTATGTATGCAGTCTTCTGTTAAACCCTTGGATTTGGAGACTATTTGCTGAAACTTACTCACTATATCCTGTAAATGAGATGGACTATCTGTGAAAATAATCAGATTCCTCTGGCTCCTCCTTGTGCTACTAATGGCATTCAACCAATCAGAGCCAAGAAAGATAGCTGATTGTTGAGTAGCATTCCCAGGACGTCGTGTGTTGTAATACAGTATAAAGCAATTTCCCCGTCTTAAAAGAAATATAGCAGTAATAGCCCTGGTCAGCTGACCTCTAACTGTACCCACAATACTGTGCAAGATTGAATATTTACACAAGGCGCAATCTAAGTACAGTAAGAAGTTAGACATTATTCTGAGTTATGATATTTAAATGCATGCAACACACCTTCATTATGCCAGGTTGATTATGTCTGCATGTAAATACAATTAGAGTACTCTATTAATCCCTGTAGGCTGCAAATGTCTCTGCATGGCTGTCAAGCACATACATTTATCATACATTATATAAAGTCTGATGGAGAATGAGGTTGTACATCCCACAAATTAAGCCAAAAATCCTCTTTTACTGCACCACTTTGATCTATTAAGGGGCGTGGACACATTAAAACAAAATGGTTATGTGTTTCAGCTAAGCAGCACTCATCAGAGCTTACAGAATTGTGAAAGGTTAGAATGAGAACTAATTAAGTCAGAACATTAAAAACACACATTTACTTTGGTCTTGTAATTTCAGACATCATTGGTGTAATTTATGTGCTATTTCTGTGCACATAAAGGGCCGTTTTACTAATGAAATTCAAACACACGACACCCTTTAAGCACACATGCATATGCGCACACACGCGACACACTCAGTGTTGTACTCATAAACACATGCATGTGCACAAGTTGACTTGGGGATGGTAGTTGGTTATTATACACCATTACTCCTTGATGATCTCTGATGAGCTTTGTGTTTCCTTCAGCTCTGCTTTAAACAGAGAAACAGCATTATTGTCAACCTGTAGCATTCAGTACATTCAGCCGAGTCAGGTCCTGGGAAACATCATCATTATGGCAGAAATTATTTTACTTACTGGATGTGTCTTTTATTATATTATTTTTATTATGCATTTGAGAAACATTTCCTGTACTTTTAGCCATGCTAGAGACGTGACTCTGTGGATGGCAATGTTGGTCTGTTTGTCGGTTGATTTGTCCACCATTTTGGTCCAGACTGAAATATCTTAACAATTACTGGATGTATTGACATGAAACTCTTGGTCCCCAGAGGACAAATCCTAATGACTTTGGTGATCCCCTGATTTCTTCTTTAGCGCCACCATGAGGTTTACATTTGTAGTTTTTAATGAAATGTCTCCACAACTATTGTCATTGTGAGGATGTTACCATACTGATGCAGAAATTAAACATAATGCAGCTTCACAGACCTGCCAGCGTGGCTGTAGACTGTGTCTTGTTGGAACAGTTGTTCAAGTATAATGTTCAGGACCTGATGGAAAGACCAGCAGCAGTGAGTGCTGGTGCAAATGCGAGAACACACTCCACCTTGGTGTTGACGGCTGTTATTGACAATTCACTGCTGTGAAAATAGAGAGGCCATTTCTTATTTGGAATTATGTGGTGTATTATTTTTTTTCTTTTAACCTTGAATATTAATCTTTAGAAGCATTTATACTACTAACAATTATTGTATCATCATTGTGCCCATGATCACTGTTACACTGTGGAGGGCTAATATATTACTATAATTATCAACATGTAGAATCAAACTAATAATATAACACTACAGAGTTTTTTGCCTGTGTCAACATCCAGCATCAAGAGATGTAAAAATATGTTGGAATCACACTTAACATTACCCTTTTTACTATATCTTATTGTGTGTGTGTGTGTGTGTGTGTGTGTGTGTGTGTGTGTGTGTGTGTGTGTGTGTGTGTGTGTGTGTGTGTGTGTGTGTGTGTCCTGTCTATCAGATGGTACCACGGTTCACTGTCGCGTTCGGAGGCAGAGTCGCTGTTAACGCTGTGTAAAGAGTGTAGCTACCTGGTGAGGAACAGTCAGACCAACCGCTCTGAGTACTCTCTGTCTCTACGGTAAGACTCGGACATACACTCACACACTGACTTAAAAAGCAACAGCAACCATAATTTAATTGCATACTTCGAGAGTAGTTCGAGAGTGTGCAAAGTATGTGTGAACCCACCTGAGCTACCGATCTCATATCGCAGTCTCCACACCTCTCCATCTGTCTCTACCTCCCCTCCACCATCACCCCTACTCAAGATCACTGCTGCACTGATTCCTCTCCCGATACTCATTTGCAGGGCACAATACTGCTTATCTGGTCAAATCTCTCCCTTATAATTACTACCATGATCCATCGTCCTGGCCTCACATCCCTCTCCCACCATCCCTCTGTCCTCACCCCATCCTTGGCTCATCTCCATGGCTTCCCTCTTTGGCCCCAGCGGGCCTTCTAAGTGGTAATCAGGCAGGTAGAGCACACTTCAGTGCACACATCATCCTCCCCATAATCACTAATGAATATGAATTACCTTCTGTGGGCCACACAAGACGGGAATCAGGGAGGGAGGGGAGAAGGGGGGGTGCAGGAGTGTCACTGTGTTGTGCTGACATATAAACAAGCTCATGCATTACTCATTTACATGAGTAGAGTGGGTTTGACACACACACACACACACACACACACATACACTCACACGCGCATTCAAGCAACAAGGTCACTGCTGGCACCGGTTCCCCAGCTGCCGCATGTGGGGTTTGGAAAAAGTAATATCTCTTCTAGAACTACAAAATCTATAAACCTTACATTATTTCCATTGTTTAGAAGGTGGATCTCTGTCATTGAAGTTGACCTTCACAAAAAAAAGCCCAATCTGAAAAGAGTTGGCGCCACTTAGATCTTTAACCAGCTTGAAGGGAAACTCTGGTTTAGTATAGCCTTCTTTTTCTTATTTTTGCCCAATTGCTAATAACATTGTACACACAAAGTTATTTGTTAAGATCCAGGAACAAAGCATTGTTAAAAAAAAAAAGTCAGTTGGGGCAAGAAACTAAAACAGTCTGGTCATGCAGGTCAACTCCTGGTTAAATAAACCATACAGAATTACCTAAACTCATAAACATTTGTCCCAGTTAAAATCCTTTGACCTCCTTTGACCCTCCTTACTTTCCACAGTTGTCGTTTTTCTGTGCAGTTATGCACTATTATCAGCGTTTTTGGTGCACTCACTTTTGCTTTTAACTCTAAATGCCCTCTTGCCCAATGTGTTTCATAGCATTGTTGTTTATGGTGTATGAAACTGTCTGCATGTTTAAAATGTGTGTCTCCCTTTACATTGTCTCATACATTGTATCCCTTGTCCTCCATCTTTTTAGTCCACACATGCCATTGGACTAGTACCCTTGAGTGTAATCTTGTGTCAGATGTTTTTGAATCAGGGCCATTTACTTGAATGTATAAACACTTAAGTGCTCTTGCGTTCTGTTTGTCTTGTATGCCTGAAGAGGGGTTATGACCAAAAGCATGTGTGTTTAATTAAATGGAAATTGAAGGTGTTTTTTTGTTCCACTTGTATTTGTCCTGCCAGCATCTAGCAAAGCCTTTCAGTCAGGTGAGCAGTGGCCACTGTAATCATTTTACCTCCACACAGTGCTTTAGATTATACAGTTAAACCATTGGCTTTTTTGTTTGATCACTTGTGTTTCTTGGTGTTGGACATTTTTGTTGGGATTCTGCCGGGTTCCCACATGTTAGAAATTACTTTGGTGAGCACAGTGTTATCACAAGATAGAAATGGCATCCAAAACTCTCCAAATAACACGCAAGTTGTAATAGATTGGAATTTTGTCTCAGAAAGTATAATTTTCCACCATGTCTGTGTCTAGATTGGAAAGAGGCAGAAGGTCAGACTTTATCAGGGTATTGTGACTGGTTTGCTAGTTGTTGTTGTAAGATACTGAAACTACCTTCATGATGTCAATATGCCCTTCAGTAAGGACAGCTTCAGCCAATACAGCCAATAGCAGCTACATTTAGTGAAATAATGCAGCATTTATGTGCTTTTGTCATTGTGGTGGTTCCTACACATACTACAATGCACAGTAATGTGGACATTGGGAAGAATGACAAAGGATATTTAATCGAGACAAAATGAAGAGACATTTCAAAGTGAGTCTGACAGGCTTTCCAGATTTAAAACAACATGAATATTTATGAAAGAGCACAGGTAGCTTCTAATATAGCGATACAAAGAGTCCCCAAAACAAACAGGACTGGATAAAAGCTGACGTTATGAAGCATGTGCTTCAGGAGGCCAGTGGGACGATCATAAATTGCTTGTTGTTTGGCTGTTGGTAGTCACAGTGAGTGTTTGGGGTTTTGCTGCTCTTCAAAATTTAATTTGGTTTACTAGAACAATGACAATTATGGTGACTGTTTCAGCCCTTGTCTTTCCCTCTGTTTCTATAATTAGACATACATCATGACTGGCTGGCTGGCTCTTAAAGGGGAAGTCCTGTTGTGGCTGCCTGACTCTTAAAGGGAAGGAACCAGCGTGGTTCTCTTGGCTAAGCCATTGTCACAGTCCAGCGTTCTTCTCTTTCACTCTCTCTGGCTTTGTTACTCCTTCCGTGTGCTATTACACCACTCATTCATCCATCATAATGTCCCTTCCTTCCTAATTTGTGACATGGTGTTAAATCTTGGTTAGAATCATGTCCTCAAAGTGCAGGGAAAAGACATGAACATAAATCCAGGCTGTCATCTCCACTGTGTCATTATATGACAAAATGTGTGGAAGGCTGCATGATGTTTTATGTGCCCCACATTTCATGTCATCTTTCTTCTCTCCTCTGTACTTTTTTTCTCACTTTCACATTGGATCTCTCCCATTCTCTTTCTTCTTTTCTCTCCTTCTGTTCTCAATCCATTCTTCCATTTTTTCCCCCTCATAGGAGCTGCCAGGGTTTCATGCACATGAAGTTCACCCATTGCAAAGATGGCAAGTACGTGCTTGGACAGAACAGCCCTCCCTTTGACACCATCCCAGAAGTCATCCACTTCTATACCACACACAAACTCCCGATCCGAGGTGCCGAGCACCTGTCCCTGCTGTTCCCCGTGCTGGTGCAGACACTCTGACTGACCCTAACGGTCTTCCTGGACCTCTGGGATTTTATTGTGTTTGGACACGTAAAAAACTTGAATGTTTGACGGGATCTTTCCAGTGGATTCTCTCTTCTTGTTGGACTGGACTACTTTTGATGATTCAACACACCAGGGGCTAATGCTCTCACCCACCACTGCTGTTGTACCTGTGCCAAGTGTCTCTAACATCCAGTGGATTGATTCATATGAAATGCAATACCTGAACTTTAGGCCAACCTTTGCTGTAACTCCTTTCTCTCATCACCTTGCTGAACCAAGGGGGGTGACTTCAGGACATCTCAAATTCTGCTTTTCCTTACTATATATTTCAAATGCAGAGCTGTAGTTGGGAGAAAGTGTGTATATTCTGAATGTTCTGATGCCCCAGTTTACAGAAGACCTGCAGAAGATTTAGGTTTAATTACTGCTGTTCCACAAAAAGCACCTCATTGACACTTGTAAAAATATTGCTGTTGTAAGGTGAAAACCTCACTAGTCATATTTTGTTGATTTTTCATGTTTGTACCAGAATCAATAAATTCAGTTGTACTGTATAAGATGAGAAACCTTTTCATCCTCGGGCTTAGGAGACCCTTTTGTAAGTGTTGGAAAATTCACATTTTCCATTAAAAAAAAACAGTGCTATTTTCAAAGATATAAGGTTTTTACCAACAGCAGTTATATTTCAGATGCTTTTCTACACAAAGCCACACCTATTCGTTTTCATCCAGTCTGTTCTGCTCTGTCTTGCTGCTGTACGTTGAAGATTTCCCTGACACATGTCCATGTTACTTGTTGTTTGTTCATCGTAATCAACAGAAAAGCTGTGTTGTATTGGTACTTGTGTTGACCTTGCTGACCTGTATCTCTTGTCGGTTGCCTACATTGCATTTGGTAGACAATGCTGGATTTGTAAAAAGCAACCTGTCACTGCTGTCATTGTCGTTTCACTGAAGCTGAGCTCAGAAACTGAGCTGTGGGCTACATCTGAAGCCAAGAGATGCTAATCAGGAAACGCTCTCGAACAAACTTTCAAACTTTGTGACTGTTTGCCACTTTCTCACACTTCCTACATATTTTCGGCTGGCCAAGTCATTACATGCTGGTTGGTGAGTTGTATTTGAGTTAAATGCTTGCCATCTGGAATGGGTTCCCATGTCTGCTGCCTGGTTGCAGCATTGTGTGGCAAAAAATGATTTCAGAGGAGAGACAACTTCTGCCAAACACATTTATGACCATTGAAAATGACAAATGGAAACATTATTTAAATCAGTATTTCTCAATGCAAAATGCTTTATTGACTGGGGTGTATTAAGTGTTATTATTATTATTGGCATTTTCTGTCACTAGTAAAAGATGACAGGATGTGTAATTTACCTGCTGTGTTGAAGCATCTCATCTGTATCCAAGCATTTCTAAAGAGTCTTGACTACATGTAGATCTTTACATAGATCAGTGGTTCCCAACTTGAGAGCTCGGAGCCCCCACAAAAGGGTTTGGAGATGAATCATGGCAGGAATATTTTTTTTAACCTCCTTTTCAAAATGAATCAAAAATAATTGGAGGAGGATAAATTACTGCTGTACTGCTCACAACTTGTAGACATGCAACCTGTGATTGCTCGATTGCTGTGTATTAGTGTTATAAGTGTTATATTCAAAAAGAAAACACTTCCAAAATATTCTGACAGAGTATAGCTGATCAAATTTTATACAATAGAATAATTTGCTATGCAGAAAAAAGGAAAAGAGGCACAAAGGACTTGGCAAGACTGCATGCTGCACACACTCAAACGCACACACATTTGCTTTTCTTCATCCATTAACAGCAGGGTTGGGAGGGAGAGAGTGAGGACTGGGGGTGAGGTGTGGCTGAGGAGGGGTGAGGCAGCCCTCATTATTTGGGCTGCGCTGCAGTGAAAAGCACTGGGATTGCTTTCATTACTGAGCCAAATGAAATAGCAGAGGCTGATTACCCGCGTGACGGAGAGAGGAGACGAGCTGGATCACTCTCTATTGGGGAGAAAGAGTGAAGGAAGAAAAAAAAAGGGGAAGGGGGAAGGAGGAGGAGGGAGATGCTGCTTGGCTGTACTTTCCCAACAAGACTCCAAACAAGTGTGTGTGTGTGTGTGTGTACGTATGTGTGGGTGTTTGTGAGCGTAAGAGAGAGAGACGGTGACATGGAGGGGGGGCTGTAGTCCCATTTTTCAAACAAGGCTCCCTGGGGAGGGATATGAATAATAACGACAGTGGCAGTGCTGCATGTAAAAATCAAACAAATACCACGCTCACACTTCTCTGGCATTTGTATAGCTCTTACCTTGTCTGCTTTTTTAAGTATTTCTTTTTAGTTAATAGATATCAGTAGATATTTTCAAGAGCACATTTGTGTAGGTTGGAACAACTGTCCTTGCAGCATTATGCCACAAGTCTGCTGTGTGTAAGTTGTGAAATGTGTGTGTGCAGCTGTCATATCCAAATCAGAATGTGTGTAATGTCAGATTTGGGGGGTGTCTACGATTATGCGGTGACGGCAGCTGTTAATCTATCAGACAGGCTTGGAGGAATGAACACCTGTGATCACCACAGAGCCAGAGAATGTGTTAGGAAAACACATAACATACACACACGCATGGCCCTAAAATAATTGTGTTCGATGGCTAGATACCTTTTTTCACAGAGGACATTTCTGCATATCACATTATTAAAAGCACAGGTATAATTAATCAAATTAATGACGGATGAATTCCATTTAGCTGCTTCAGTTTCAGTGTCCTGGTAATGTACACACTGGCTCACTGTCACGACTTGGACACTTGAATAGAACAAACCTATCAATGTCCCTTTTCTCTGCTTTTGCAAGTCAAAATGCTGTGAAAAAAGACTGTTGTGACTATTGTCCTGTAGAAATACCAACAAGTTAGCCAGTGAAAAAAAAGAACCATAAAATACCATTTTAAAAATAGGTCACTAAACGTATGACATCAAAAAGGGACACCTGCTGATATTAAATGGTTGCTATGAAAACAAATATAATGCCATTTTGCCCAGGACTCTATGAAAGAAAAATGTAATCTCAGGGGACCATCCGAGGCTAAAGATCAGATAAGATAAAACATTTAAATCCTCCAGTGACAAACTGATTTTGACTTCATATTAAAATAAGGGTAATGCATCAATTTAGCACTGCATTTACACAAAATTGGGGCGACTTTTGAGGGACGGGTTTTTAAAAAGGAATTTCCAAAATCAAACCATGAGAGGCAGAAACTTTTGTCACTAGTCAAACCTTGAAAATGTCAATATACACACACACCTTGTTTTCTTCAGCCTCCCCAACCACAGATGACAACTGTTATACAACTGTTTTCACAGGCTGAGTATCATTCCTCCTGACAACTAAACTGGACTTAATGACTAAAATTGTGCAGTGCCCCCTTAAAATCCCTAGTTCCTCTTGGTATGTTATACCTGAAAATATTTTTTCTGAACTTTAACTTTTTTTTAGTCATGAGTATAATGTTTTAGAGAGGGCTTTTAACTCTTACATGAGATTCACATTTGAGGTCTTTCAGGGCAGGGAATCAGCCAGCTGTGCACACATGCTCAATGCCACAAGTAAGGGAGACGGGACACACATGTCAGACTAAAAGGCCGCCATCCTCCCTCTTACTTATCCCCTATCCCAGACATGCTAATCCCTGCAGTTGTGGCAGGCGTGCAGGAGATAGATTGGAGGTCAGTGTGAGCAGGTGTGTGCATGCCGTCAGGCCCTGCCAGAAGACTGCAATCAGAGAAGGTTTGGAGAGAGAGCAGCTGCTGTTTTGGGGGATTGAGGGCGAGAGTGATATTTAAGGGAAGAATTTGGAAGAGATTGCTTATCCACTCCTGCCATCTATCTGTTATGATAGGATGGCATTGCAGAGATAGGCAAATCCAGTGTACAACCTTTATTTAATCAGATAGTCAACATCTCTCATCTCAGAAGAAAGGTGACACAGATAAGGCACATTACAAAACTCACCAGTCACACACAAATACCATCCGAAACAATCAACACATCTCTAAAAAGGTCAAGAAATGTGATTAAATTCATGTAATAGCATGAGATGTTTATGTCTCAATGGTGCAAAATACTAGAAGGCAGTGTGTAGTTCTCTTCTTCTTGACAATGAGGACCAGACTACCTCTTCATATAGCACTACACATACTGTATATAGTACGTTTATAGTACTATAGTTATTTTAAGGTGGAAAAAGCAGCATGACGGTACAATATGTGTCTGACATGGCGATCAATTGCACGCTGCTTTTTCTGTCCTCAAGAGAAAAACATAAATAACAATACATACATTGATTTCTCAATTGAAAAAAAATTAATTGAAATTTAGGTCATTTAAAAAGCAAACAATGGTTGCTGGTTTCAGTTTCTCTCTTGCTGCTTTTTCTTATGTCTCTGTACCAATAACCAGAGGTATTGTGTTTTGATCAGATATCCCAGCAAATGATGTTTTTGTTGTTGCTTCAGGAAAAAGAAAATGTAGAAATGACGTATTTTAGATGTTGAAATTACTATAAGATCAAAATATACTGGAGTCCACTTGCTCAGCACCAGACCGGAGAATTAATGGCAGGGGGATATTGAGGGGGATTCTGGAATAGGTGTCCACCAAGCCAAGTCTCAGCCAGCTCCTTCAGTTATCCTCCTACGAAATGACCTTTGCCTTCGCTCCCCCAGCTGCTCCCTGGATAAAGCCTTCTGATCCCTGCAAGCTTATCACCAAAGTCTGCCCGGGTCTCCACTCTCTTTGTTGCCCGTGTAATTACACCGTATTGAATCAGAGAGCTGTGGAGGTGAAAGTAGGAGAGGAGAATCATCACACACCAGATGAATGTGTGTGTCTCCTCTGGTGAGAGTGGTACAACTCAGCTGTAGAGGGGAGAATGGCTTCCGCTGGGGGCTCCCTGCGTGAGTGGCCGCCTCAAATGGGACCCCTTGCTGCTCCCCGACTGGCCCCACTCCACCTCCGAGCTGCTTCAAATGGGGACTTCAGAATGGCAGAAGTGTTTCATACTGGCACATTCAGTGGCTCGGACCAGATGGAGTCTTTATTCTTTCTCTCAAACACACACGGACGCACACACATACACGTCTGTCTGCACAATGAACGTGACACATGCAAATGGATACACACACACACACACACACACACACACACACACCCACCCACACACACACACACACACACACACACACACACACACCCACACACACACATGCATGCTCTCTTCCTCACCACACAGCAGTTTAAAGCCAGGATCATGATGACAGAGGGTGGTGTGATTCTCTTGTCCTCTGTCGTGTTCACATTAGTCATATGCAAATAGGCATTGTGCACAGAGAATGACACAAATCCGCCATGTCTAAATCCTCAAAGAAGACTGGTGACGGCTATTTAGTTAACATGATTTATTAAGGTGTTTGACCCAGTTAGCACATGCAGCCATTAAATGGTGTTTGTTTCAGGTGTTTGGAGAAATGGAATCTGTCACAGCAGGAAATTTGGGGACATGAAAAAGATTAAAATGAAAAGGAATTTATTTTATTATACATGTTCAATGAACATGTTTAAGCTGTTATTTTTTAAGGAAAGGCTGATGAAACGACGGAGTCCGAGGATGACAGCAGTTGGGATGTGCAATATTGCGTCTGTAAGCCTCATCTTTATTGTGTGACTAATTTATTTTCCTTTTTTGGTCTTTTTTGGTCTGTGTTGTCCATAGATTGATTTTACACGAGTTATCTTTGTTCAGCTTTGTTCATCATGTCAAGTCTGATTGAACAGGAAGAATCTTTATATCAATCACATATTTGAATTCATCAAATGATATGTTAAATATTCACACTCAGCAGTGTTGGATCCTCTTGTGTGTTTACTTAATCTGGAAATTAAGCAGTGTTCAGTTTCATGTAATCACCATTACTGTTAGGACATTTTAGGTGATATATAACTGAGCTTTTAAATACATTCTGTTTAAGACCTTTAGTGCACTCTCATAACTCCTTCTTTGGTTACATTCTTCTTCATTTTTGACAGACATTTCTAAGATTTGTTCAACAAATTTTCTACTAAATGGTAGTTGGATAAATAATTTAGATCAACCGTTCATCTTGATGTTACTGGAAGTTAACAATATTTTATCATGACCTTTCCTTTTTTGGGAATCCATTTCACACAATATAGTTTTTGACATGATTGGGACTACAGAGAGAACTTCTGATCCAAGATATTTTGTATTTCCAAGGTATCAGTAGGGGGCTCAGATCCTGGTGGAGCAAGAGCGGAAAAAATAAAAAGGGCACCGGCTGCATGCGTTGGAGCAACAGCGGGCAGTAAGTCGTGAAGCATTTACAGTGAAACAGTTCCAAACCCTTTCCTAGTATGTAGGGCAGCCAGTATGGCATTGCATTTTCTCCACTAGAAGAGCACCCAAGACAGAACTGCATTGTGTTTTCTTGCACACTGGGCCACCACATAGGGCACTTTATCATGTTTCATCCGTTGGGGCATCAGAGAGGGCACTTTTGCAGCATTTATTTTGAACATGGGGACACAAGCGCAAGGTACAAAGCTAACTGATGCCACTGAGCAATCAGCTAGCACACCTAGTATTTATTAGCTCTTACCTCTCCATGTGATTGTTTAAAAGTAAAACTGAAATCTTGCAACAATGCCTATATACTTTCTAAAGTAAGTCTACTGTCATATGTTTTAAATATGAGTGGATCACCTGGTTAGCTAAATCACCAACAATTAAAAGTTCCAATTTATTTTAATTATTTGCAAACCAACTTTACTTTTTAATCTAAGTAAGTCTAATGAAGATTGGGATCAGGATAATTATGGTGTTCAAATGGAAGAGGGGGGCAGGGATTCATAAGGGGGGGCAGGGATTCATAAGGGGGGAGGGGGGGGCTTCCCTGACTACAAACATTTTGCCATTTATTAATGGCATATTCAGGAAAAGTGTTCAAACATTTCTGACAGGAAGCAGTCAGTGACCTTTAAGCTGGAAATGCTCAGCTGGTATTGCGTCCTCGCTGTCCTTTTTCATCAGATCCGGAGGTGCGGAGCAGAGACACATCCTTTAGCTGAGGTGAGTATGAAATGCCAGTCTGTCAGCTCCTGTCTGGTCTATGCTGTGCAATGTGGTATGAACAACAAACTCTGCTGCAATCAGCTCATCTCTCGGTTCAAGGCAAAGCAACCTTCACTGCTGCGGGTTTGTTGCAACAAAAACAAACACATGAATCGAATGTCTTTAGTTATCAGCATCTAAAAAAACAATGTCCACTTCCACTTCAAGGATCTGATTTCTCAAAATTCATAACACTGACAACTAAACCCTTTAAATAATGCCACCTCAGTTTGTTTTGTTTAAATGTAACAAAAACCTAAGCCAAACTGTTCGGTTATCTTATTCACTGGGCTTTGTCAAGTTCCAGATAATTTATACAATGACGGGGCATACTTCACAATGACAGAAAGCTCTTCAAAGTGAGATTTGTGCAGTATACCTTTCGTGACTAATAGCCACCTGACCTCACTGAGATGGAAACCCCTTGTTAAATAAATATCACAAGTTTCTCTGCATTATTCATCACTGGCTGAACGAGGTCTACCTATGAATGGCAATAAGAGAGCATCAATCAGCTTCCCATTAGGATATTAGATCAGTGCTGCAGGTTAAATCACATGACAATTCTTTCTACTCTCTGAATAGCAAATGATAAACTGACGAATCATTCCTGCTTTAATATATGTATGACTGAAAATTTCATGTGAACCTCGACAACAACAGAGCGATAGGAGCAAACATGTACCATCCATGTGGTGCAAAAGATCCTAGATCCTTTATATGTAACTCAACAATTTATGCAGAGGATCAACACAGAGACCGGATCAGGATGAGAGGAAGAGGGTTAAAAGCAAGCAAGATTTAATATAAAAAAATGACACGTGTGAAAATCTCATAAAAGGGAATAGGATTTTATTTTATTTGCTATATAATGGTATCAGGCACTACACCACCCTAGACAGAAATGTAATTTGCTGTCTACCGCCATTAAATAATTCACATCCAACACTCCTATTCTCTAGTGGTTAGTTGACGTGTGAGTGGTTTCTAGATGTGCTGATGAGGAGCAAAAATGTCCATGAGTGTAGTTATTAGCCACGCTAATTCAGCTCACAGTGCAGCTGGTGCTGACAGAGTGGAGCTTCAACCAATGAAAGATAAGTCAGTTCTGGTAACTGTACAGAAGTTGAACACTACTGGTTTAAGTAAAAACATGGCAATGTTGTCTCTACATTTTTCAGTCATCCAACAATATGTTTTCTGGTGCGTAATGAGCATCACAGCCTCATGAGGCCGCTTGTCTGACAAATACACTTTTAGTCTTGTTTTCTCTCTCAGTGCAGCTCAAATCATAACAAAATCAATAATAAAACCGTAGTACCATGATGTTTTTTATGCATACAAACTATACCAAAAAATTATATCAATAGTATTAAAATGGCAAATGTTTTCACAGAAAATAAAGTTTACCAAGTCATGTTGTGATGGAAATGCAGGTGTTTTAAGAGTACTTGCATATAGCACATGCAAATAAAGTGCCCCAATTTGATCTGTTCTGCTGTTATAATGACAAAATAAAAATAAACACACTGACAGACACAAGATACTAGTTCCACAGACATTAATTAAGCCAAGAGATGTATTTTGGGGTTTGATTTAGTCCATGTCTGTGAAACTGTCTTATTGTATTTCATAGTTTTGAAAAGTCAACATTAATCATTGTGTAAGACAAACACAATATATCAGTCACTCTAGTGTTGTGAATAATAGTGTTGAGTTGTTGTAAATAGTGGCTTTGGATGAATTTGATTTTACTCGGATTTGCAATCTACACTTATGTGGTTCCAACTGAATATTATTCCTTCATCCTATCCATGCTACACTGGCCATAGTGCATTAACAAAAAGTGGCTAATAGCAGGACTATGTCAGTTCTATGTCTACATATGTGTGACTGTAAGGCCTCATTAAGGTGCTTCCACTCAGAACTTGCCAAGGGGCGGCAGCGCCCCAGCCTTCACAAGCACAGCCGAGAGCAGGTCTGCAGGTCCAGAAGGATGTGGCACAGCAGTGGCTGAGAGATCTCCATGCTTGTTTTCAGAGTTGATAGGTGTAGAAACCTTCCCTCTGTTCAGCGTGGACTTGCCAGCCCCACTGCCCCCTCCTCCACCCAAACTGGTCTTGCTATTCTCTGCTGTGGGGATGACTGTGCCCAGGTGGGGGTTGCCCGCCACAGGAGTCCCAGAGGACTCCATGTTGGTCTGACAGCAGCACAGCAGCCGGAAGAACGCCGCCCTCATCTCCCTGCTAGACAGAGTGTATATCAGAGGGTTGAGGGCAGAGTTGAGCACAGCCAGGGCAATGAACCAGTCCACCTGGTAAAGCACAGGGCACTTATCTGGGCTACAGCCAACATCCAGCAGCAGCAGGAGGAAGAGAGGGGTCCAACACAGAACAAACACTCCAAGAACAATAACCACTGTCCGCAGCAGGGCCAGTGAGCGCTCTGAAGGCCGGCTGCTCACCCTGCGGCCACTAGAGGTCACCAGGCGGTAGATCCTTATGTAGAGGATGATGATGGCCACCAACAGGGCGCTGAACACACTGATGCAGAAGGCCACGTAACTCTTAGCATAGAGTGGCAGCACTGTGGAGCAGGAGTCCATACTGTTCAGGCAGTTCCATCCCAAACTGGGCAGGGCACTGAGCAGCACTGACACAAGCCAGCAGGCTGCCAGCAGACCTAGAAGTCTCCCCCGCCCTGCTGTCTCACATGGGCGCAAACGCACCATAGTCATGTGCCTCTCAATCCCAATGGCCAGAAGGCTGAACGTGGATGCACTGAGGGCCACAAACATGCTCCCTTCTCTGGCCAGCCACTGCACTGGTGTCAGGAAGAAGGTGTTGCGCCCTGAGGTAAAGATATTAACCACGTAGGCCACACCAGCCAGCAGGTCTGATAGAGCCAGGTTACCAATGAGGAAGTACATGCGGCTGTGGAAGCGCTTGTTCCTCCAGAGAGCGAGCAGGACCGTGACGTTCTCCAGAACAATCAGCACGCAGATGAAGAGCAGCACAACCATCTTACAGGCCCCACTGCTGCGAGGCCGGTCCCACTTCCCCGAGTGGTTGTAGTGGCTGACGATGACAGTGTTCATCCCTTCCTCCAGTATGTTCCCCATACTGCCTGCCCTTCCTGGCCTTCCCCGGTCACACAGCAGAGGGCGCCACAGCACTGGACACAGCAGAGGGAGGCTGAGGCTGCTCAACCTGGCAGGGTCACAGCTGTCATCTTAGAGCCTCTTAAAGGACCTGCCAATCAAATGCAGTTAAGACATAACATTTACTTACAAAATGTATATTTTTTTATAACACTTGAAGTCACAAAAGTTACATTCAACAACATTTTGGTTAATTTATGTAAGAAAAAATCTAGAAAAGTGCATAACTGAGATTAAATATCTCTCTAATAGAGGTTCTCTGGCCAAGATGACAGCAGCACTTAAAATACATAAATGACATAAAACACACAGAGAACTATTTAATAAATAAAGAAGAACCTATAGATAAGGACTTTACAAGTTCTCATTTTCTTTTTGCCCCCATTAATAGCAGCCTGTTGAACAAACAGCTGTGGCAGCTACTGCTGTTTATAAATCCTTTGGCATTATCACTTCTGATTGAATACATTTCTACAGTGATAGTAGTGGCTGTGACTCGAAAATAAACAATAATAATCTTGAAATAATGCTTTAGGGTTTGTGTAAGATTGGATGAACAGGTTTTTCCTCATAATTACTCTTAATTATGTGTACCACGAATCAATACAGCCTGTAACAAAGGCAATTCTCGTTTATCAAAGTAAAATAATTGCCAACGTTTGAACACAATTTAAGTTCAAACAACACGCCTACTCATGGAGGTATGAGCAACTTTCCCTGTTTTGAAAGTTGCTCAAAGTTAAATGGAGGAGTCATTTTGAAACGGAAAAACCTGCAGTATAAAATACTACATTCTCTACAGTTCTTTACCACAGCTACAATAACTTAACGTACCTGAAGTCACTGCTCTCACATCTAAACATCCCGGTGGTGGGGAAAGATCGCAGAATCTGGAAGGTTTTTTTTCTTTCCTGCGTAATGATGCCCTGGTCCAAAATATGTGATTTTTTTTCACTTGAGGTGAAAAGTCAATATTGTGTCCTCGCCCTTATAACAATTTCCAAAACACTTTGGAAACTCAAAAAACATCCACATGTGTTATGTCCTGAACTTTTCGGCTCCTTCTCCGGACTGTGACTCTTTCCAGCTCTGTGACTCTCTCAGTTCTCACCCCTCCCAGCCTGCGGGGCGGGATCTTCCTTCACCTCTTTCTACCATTAATTATGAGTCAGGAGGAGAGAGGTCAAAGCCACGCGTGATTGTTTCATTATGCCAGACGCATAAGTGTCGTACAGAAGTGTCGCTTTATGTTTATAAGGCTGCTTGGCACTTTCAAACAAGCACCCAGAGTGAGTTTGATTGATTTGGTTAATTTGTGTGTATTTTGTGTAGTTTAAAGAGTTTTGTTTTTGTTATCCATGAGCAAAGAGCAGCTGACTATTTCTAACAACAACAATTAATTTGTCTGTGTCATAAAATTGATGCACTTACTTGTCCCAACACATGTTACAGTTTTTTGCCTGGAGGCCTTGCAAGGCTGTGCTCCTTGAAGTTGTGTCATTCTCTAATAGATCGCCTTGAACAGTAGTTGTCTGGATCAACTTCATAGGTTCATTTTGACTTTTTATTATATATAAATTGTGCATATTTTCAGGTTTGAAAATAATGAAGGATACTCAACCAAACAACCCCCATAAGTACATTTTGTTAGAGAACAGAAAGCAAAATCCTGTCTAAACGTTGACCCCAGTGTCATAAACAAACAAAAACTGACACATGTTTATTTGTCTTTCTGTGCAATTCATCCCCTCTAGTGATTGGCCAAGACGTTGCAACCCGTTCTACATCTGTGATTTGATGACTCATTGTTTTTCATGTCGAAATAAAAGACGACTGGGTCCCTTTGCTCCTTCAGAGTGTGAGATAGGTCAGACCTCTCCCATTGGAGCCAACTGGAATATACGGGAAGGGAAGAGTCACACTTTCCTTCTCCTTTTATGAACTTTGAAAGAAATATATCACAGATTGGAGGCTTAATGTTCCAACGGGACACTGTGTATAGTTTTATCTGCAACCCATAGAGTTGTATGTCTAAGTACAAAGAGTGGGGTCATTTGGTCAAAGGCAGCCAGAGACAACACAAGTGTGATGTTCAGTCACTGCAGAAATAGCTCGATGAACTGAAACAGAAGTGGTCAAAGGACACAGAAATGCTTAAATTAGCAGAAAATATAACAGCAGTAAAAGTTGTCCAATCAAGCTTTTCCTACTACAATTTCCTGGTGTTTGTTTGACTTGAGGAACCACTGACAGGTGAGAACACAGGAGAGAAGCCACAGCCCGATGTGGATGATTTGGGACATACTGAGGACCGTGTCTGACCCGCTAGCCCTTCCTCTTCAACTCGAATCCAACACCCCCTTCCCCTCTCTGAGCTGGCTCTGTGTTGTGTAAAACGCACATTCCCATCAAATTCCCAAAAGCAGTTGTTCCAACCACTGGATGGTGCAATGGGCGGAAACAGTGGGGTAGGGGCTGTTACTTCTCAATGAGTGTTTACACTATGCATTTCATTAGAGTTTTCCCACATGACGGTCACTGACTTTAGGTACCATGGTTTCACATTCAGCCTGGGAGAGTGAGAAAGAGAAAGAGACAGACGGTGGGAGAGTCGGCAAAATAAATCTTACCAGGAACTGAGCAATAGGCTGAGCTAAAGTTCCAGAGAACTGAAAAGGAGGTGGAGGTCCTACGTGATTTGATTTAGATTCATTTGTGGTGGAATGTAACATACATTTACATTTACAAGTACTTAAATTCTTCCATTATACTTCCAATCCACAGCTATTTGACAGCTTTAATTACTTACTTTTCAGATATTATCTCTAGATTTTACAAACAAGGCATATGATCCATTTCAAAATATATATTGTTAAAGATAAACTACCAGGTGGTTGAGGGGTTTAAAAGGGTAAAAACTTCAGCTGTGTCTCTGTGCCGATAAAGAAATAAAATGAACTAAATATATGTATTTTTAAAAGATTACACACAATATGAAATCAGTGTTGGGAAGGAACTCATTACTAGTAATAATATTACATAAATAATATTACTTTACCCATTAACTAGTAGTGTAATTATTTACTAATAGAGTTCATTAATAACATTACAGTTACACCCTCCAAAATAATTAGTGACAACATTACTTTTTTTGGCATCCCCTACTGATTTTAAATCTATCAATCCAGTCACATCCTTCATGTGGATGGATTCATTTTTGTAATTGTGGAGGAGACTAGGTTGGAAGATGGAAACGCTTTCATTCAGCGGCTGGAAATAGTTCCATTACTTTTGATTTTAACAAACAAAACTTGATTTTAATCGTTGTAGGTCTGAATTTTGGGGAAAAGGGACACAATTATCAGGAAAGTAATATAACAAGTAGTGTAGCTAAGCTAAAAGTGAAATAAAATTAAATAAATTACTTTTGAAAAGAGTAATAAGTAATGAAGAATAAATGACATTTTTGAGTAACCAGCCCAACATGTATATAGTATAATACACGATATGGTACAATATGATACATAATACATAATGGAAGGAAGACGAAGCTGTTCAGCTTCAATTTAATTTGTATAGAAACAGTATGTATCAAACAGAAATGATTGTTCAAGCTCTCATGGATTGGAAATAAATCTACAACTGGGTTGAAAGTAAAACCACAGTGTCCATTTAATTGCTGTTCTGGATCTTTTGATTGTATAACATTGTATAACGTTCCTCAACAGACAACAGTCATATTGTTGCCTACTGTTTCCATGATCTAACCCTAAACCAAAAAATGTACTTTCAGTTTCAACTTTTATAGAGAGCAGGACCTCTGTCCATAGATATTGGATGTTTGTATTGATTCAGCAGTTCAACAGTAGCTCAATAAAGGGGTGATGCCAAGGTAAGGTGACCATCCATATCTGAAAGCATGGTTGGAAAGTGTCTCTAAAATAATACTGAATCAACTGTGGTTATGAGGGCTATACTGTGTTTTTTTTTCTTCTTTTCTCTTTGCTGATGTCTGCTTTGTTTTTCAAACTGTCCATCTCTTTTGTTGGTTTTTTTTTATCCATATTCTTTGTTTTTGCTGGATGTAATAGGCTAAAATAGCATAGAACCGGCCAGGAATTGAGACTGTGATGGATGACAGAACGGGCTAACAGAGACCGACGGCGTAACAAATGTTGATAAAAAGAAGGGGAGATGGAAAGAGACAAGAAAGAGCACGAGACTAAGGAGCAGCAGAGCTGACAGTTTTCCCTTATTCTTCTCTCCTCTCTCGGTCCCTCTGGTATCACTGATTGTGAAGGGTTACAGGCAGTCTGGCACTCTTGCACATGTCAGCCCAGGCATTGCAGATTAATGAATGACCCCCAGAGCTGTTGACTTTACCCTGAGTAGCAAGAGATGTACAGACACTCTGACAACCCATTTATAACCATACAAAAACACCCCAAAGGCCTTGGCTCTGTGTTGTTGCAAGCTGGATACAGACTTCCTGGATGGTTGGTGCTGTGGTGGAAATAGGAAATGTAGCTGCAGGTCACCAGATCATGAAAAATGGCATTGTTGCCAAGTCCTGTAAAAGTTTGTGTAATTGTGATTTTGTTGCGTGTGTGTTTCTGCATATTTGTGTGTGTGTGTGTGTATGTGTGCAGCGCTGTGAGTCAGGGCGCACTGACGTAGGCTCAGATGGTGAGTTAGATGTTTGGGAATGTAAAGTGTAGTGGGAACGAAGGAGAAGCAGCAGCGGTGGAAAAGGAAGGTCACCCCACTGACCTCCACTCCTGCAGTTTACCCACACCCACTGAAAAATCTTTATACAAGAATGTTTGTGCAGTGGTACAAGCTCCAGCAGAATACTATTTTAATATGTCGTAGACATGGATGTACAGTAGATATGGCATGATGTGGAAGTTCACACCTATAGGCAAGCTGTGAACAGCCTCAGAGTTTATGCTCCCAACACATCAACAGATGATCTGCTAACATGTTTTAACTACCTTTACTTTACGTTTACCTCACCAACAATATTAATTGAGAATTATTTATTATTAGTTTCCTTTGCTTTTAAGTCCTTCAAGTCTCCTTTTAAATATAATCCTTTTTGCTGTTGTATGTTTCTAATGTTCCTATCTTTTGTATCTGTATTTCATGTGTTGTTTTTTTTTTTGTGAAGCCCATTGTATTGTGTTGCATGAAATGTGTGATATAAATAATATTTTCTTATTACTCAAGTATAATCTTAGCAAAATATTACGACAACAGAAAAAAAAAAAAAACCAAATCATGTTAAGCTTGCATTATTGGCAACATTATCTGTGGCTGGAAGACCATCACATATTTTCTTGCATGTCATATGGGGTACGTCTCTGCTGGAGGTCGGGAGTAGAGCTCTGAGGGCTGATAATGTATCTGGAGCAGTGGTGCTGCTGGTGGGTTATCAGTGGTGGTCTGAAGTCTTTAAGGGCACAAGGTGACTGCTTGTCTGAGAAACAGGCTTGCTGGTTCTTTTAGATAACCTTTTTATCTGCATCCAGCTCAAAATAGTGACATCAAAGGGTGCACAGATGTAAGGATGAATGGATGGATGGAGGACAGATGCATCTACAATGTATTTTCATGGTAAATTGGTTATTTTGACCACTTTTCTGTGCAGAAAATGTTGTTATTTTTTCACTCAATGCCTCTTTTTTACAGAGATACCTGTGAAAAGATAAGCAACTGTAGATGGAAGGCAAAAAGAGATTTTACCCTGGTTGTAAGCAGTTGTCAGTAGGGTGAAAAAGAGAGGAATTATTGGTTATCTCTATTTTGCATCTTTCAACAAAGGTTTAGCAGTCCTGAATGAATACAGTCTGGTTGCTCCTCAACATACACAACCTTTTAAAAATGTGATTTAGAAATTATTAGAAATCAGAGACTGGAGGGTTGGATCAGTCACGTTATTATTCATATATATATATATATATATATATATATATATGTTGAGAAGCTGCATGGTTGGTGAATTTCAAATACCACAATCCTTACAGTAAAGTAAAATGACATCAAGAGCCTAAACATGGGACCACATCTGAACTCATCATCATGGCTCCCTCCATCTCTAAATCTTTAATCTTTGAAATGTCATCATGTCTGTTCTCAAACAATCACTCTGGACCTTTATTTTCTTTACAATAGGAGGCCTTAAACATAAAATACACTTCAAGCCCATGCTTTGCCAAAAAACATTAAAAATAACTTTGACCTCAGTCATGTAAACAGTCATGCCCGATTTTCTCAGAAATACTTCTCTGATGTCTGGGAAAGCTTGTCTAAGATTCCTGTGTGTGTGTGTGTGTGTGTGTGTGTGTGTGTGTGTGTGTGTGTGTGTGTGTGTGTGTGTGTGCGTGCGTGTGTGTGTGTGTGTGTGTGTGTGAGAGAGAGAGAGAGAGAGAGAGAGAGAGAGAGAGAGAGGGAGAGAGAGATATGTAAATTCCAGATAAATTAGTTTCTGCAGAAATTAAGTAATAAGTTGACACGTGGGCATGATGTGTGTCTATACCTGTTCAATAATTATATAATAATTATCTGTGTTTGTGTTATTGTTTTCCCTTCACACCAGAACCAGAATGACTCTCTATTCACTAAACACAAACATCAAGGGATTGAGCAGAAAACATGAATTACGGATCCTATTTTGGGCAGCTTGTATATCTTGGCGGGCTGTAGTCTGTCTGTTCTATAAGAAGGGGTCAAGGGTACATTTCCCTTGAGGCGAGGACTAATGGGCACACAGCCCAGTGTGTGGTGCTGAACACGTGTTCCACTAACCCCCAATGCTACACCTTCTACCACCTCCAACACCCATCTCCCCACCAATCTCCAAAGTCCAAAGACCCCCCCTTGCCCCTGCCCCAACCCCACACCCTCAATTCTCCAAGAAAAGCAGCAGGAGCCTGAGAACGAAGTAACCCACAGAGAAACAGACCAGACTCCAACTCCAAATGCCATCAGTACAGATTTAGAATCACTTCAGTGTTTTAAAGACAAGCTTGTGTATTTTTTATCCCTTAATGTCTTTATAGTACTAAGTCACCACATTTTACAATTGATAGTGTTATAACATAGTGTAAAGACAACAGCCCCTCACAAAAGCTGCAAACATAAATACATAAATTAGATAAACTACATAAGCATATCATATACTATATACATATAATGTTTTATGTGCCTATATAAACCTGCTGAATGCATATATGCAGATACACAAATATATGGCAACTTGGACAAGAGTCTCCTTTTAAAGCAACAAATTTAAGAATAATATTAATATTACAAGCAGTATTTTTGTGATTTAGCGTCCCTACAGTTTCAGAGTGCATAGCAAGCTATACTTTCTAGTCCAATAGCTAGAAGGGCAGCTTGGTGTCTGTCTTGCAGACTTTAGATTTACTCTTATCCACCTTCTTGGTCGGTCACTTTCTCTATATGATGTCAATAGAGATTCTGTTGCCCACTCTCTAAAGCTCCTGTGCTAGAGGTGTAAACCAGCGGTCGAAGCTCGGGTTTTCAGTTTTACAACCCGAGGTACAGTGCAAAAACAGGCACCATTCTCCCTATTATGAGTTACTGCTACAAGCCACAACCACAATGTGTTTTGAATCATTATATGACTCAGGAGGTTTTATTTCTCATGAAGTGTTTAAATCTATCAGGAAGTTTTATAACCAAGAAATTAAATGCATGAATAACATTGTGAGGAAAGCATCGTGGATGTGACGCTACTGATCTAAGAGTGGAGTTAGTTGGCATATTCGTGTGCTCATTCAAAGAGGTATTTTCCCAGCATGTGACCCTGACATAGTGGCTGTGTGAAATGAATGGTGTATGTTTGTGAATGAATTACTGTGTGAATAGCAATCAGTCACAGCCGGGCTAACAGCCTCTCAGTGACAGTGGGCTCTGTGGCCTGTGTGACGCGGCGATGCTCCACATAAAGAAAGGCTCGATAGAGATCTGCAGAGGTAGTAAAGGCTACCATGGTGACCGCTCAACCAGCAACAACAATAAGACAGGCCAGCCATCAGGCATGGCCATCCTAAAGCTCCCTGGCTCCAGAGACACGTTGGACAAAATAAAGGCTAAAAACACACACTTCACATCTCATTAGACAGGGCCACTGTGACAGCTGACTGAGGGCCCAAAACTCCACCAAGTAAACCCAATAAAATGCATGTGAATGAGTGACAAAAGTTTGAAATGGTCGATCTGCTTTTGTCTTTTTAACATGCATGAAGTAAAGTTAACTTATCTTTTAGTATTATATATATAGGCTTTTTGGTCAAGGTCTGTATCCCACATCTGGTCTCTAAGGCCAGATGTTTTAACAACCACCATACATTTCCTTGTATTGTAATACTTGGAAATAGGTTGTAGAAAATAGCCGCATTGGACAAAGACTAAATACATTCTCTCAACTGAACCTAATTCACTTTTGAGATGTTTGTACTTAACTCAAACATTATAGTTTGTACTTGGCTAGATTTTAAAAAGTGATATTGCACTTCACTGCTGTAATTGCTCAGTTATAACAATAAAATGCTGCTTACATGTAAATGCATCAACAATAGTAATCCAATAATATGATAAGATATACAGTGATGAAAGATGTATTCCACTAGAGTAAAACAAAGAATATTTGCCTTTAAATGTAGCAAAATAAAAGAGGAGAATTTAAGTACAGTACTTAGTTACTTTCATAATCTACATAATAACATAACACTATGAAAGGAATCATTCTGCTTAGTACTTTTAATACTATGAAAACATTTAGACATTTACTTAAATACAATTTTCAATGAAGAACATTTATTTGTAGCAGAGCAATCTTTTCTATTGTGCTGTTTTATTTAAGGGAAGAGTTTGAGTACTTTACTCCTTTTAAAATCCTCTCTGTTTCTGATACTGACACAATGACTTTAAGGTCTATGCTATGTCAAGCGTTCCTCATATGGAACAGCACACAGCACTAATTAATCCTCTTTTCAACCACTGTACACTGTATTTTGTAGAAGTTCTAGGCATCTGTGGGGCATATGTCATTGCAGTCTATCTGTGGAGTCACACACACGCCTTACTCACACTAGCAGACACATACACACACACACACACACACACACACACACACACACACACAACCACACACACACTGGAGTCCCTGGCCTGCAGTGCTGCGGTCCACCTGTGTTTATAAGTCTCACACATCACGGTCCAGCACATTGCTGAGATCACAGCAGTCTCCTCCACCTTCTACCCAGCCAAAACCAGCCATCCCACATCTGTCCTCCCTGTCCCTGTGCTGTGGGAGTTTGGTGGTGCAGAGCAGCCGGAGGGGGTCCAACAGCAGCATGCTTCAATGGTGGACTAGAAAGAGTGACTGTGATGGTCATGAGTTGTTTATTGATGGAGTGTGAAGGGAACAAGGGAGAGGAGAGAGGGGTGGAAGAGGTGGGCAGGGGTTACATGCAGGGAATGCAGTGTGAAAATAAACAAGGAGGGCTGCAAACAGAGGAGCCAATAATGGTGTGTCAGATCCAGGTCTGTCTATGGTTTATGTGCCCTCTATATAAACACTAAAGAATTGTCTGCTTTCTGAGATCATCCTTTCCAGCAGTTTGGACCACCACAAACCCAATATCTCCACAAGTAAATCAAACATATGCACAGACTCATGCACACACACACACACACACACACACACAAATGCTACAACCCCTCCCTTGCCTTGGACCTCTGCACTGTGTTCCCTGGAGTCGAAACCAAAACAATCAAACCACTAACACAGGAAAGTGAACATATGTCTCCAACACATCTATCACCTTCACTACACTGCCAGTTGCTTAAAACCCATTCTGACGCATGCATTTCTTAGACATAGTCCAAGTTCTAGATATTATCTTAAAAATATTTTGAAACACGAGAGCTGGCAAATGAGATCTTATCTTGTGTATTTTGGAATGTGTCTGGCCCCGGCACATATATTTCAATTTAATCCTGCTACACTGTGACATTCTCCAGAACTGCTTGGGTCCACATTACCAGGCTAAGGTACTCCTCAGGATAAAGTTTAATCAAGATGGAGTGAAGGAAAACATATCGAAACTGGTATTTCCAAAAAGTTTAGGGCTTGCTGGACTTCATGTTTTCTCTGCAGCTCTCAGCCTAGTGGATTGTTTTCCATGGATGCAGACCAAAAGATAAAGACGTGACCTCTCAGTGGACTGCCAGCTCTACGAGACCGTCACCACGAAGGCACTCGCTCACTTGGCATTCTTGCTGCCCTGGAAAATTTCAGTTCAAATATAGCTTTAGAGGGTTGAAAGAGAAGCAGTCTTTGTGGAAATTTAACAAACTACAATTGTTGAAAAACACAACTGAGGAAGGCACAGCCTACGGAGGTTTTTTTTTTTTTACATTGAGCTTGTGTAAATGAATATATATCACTAAAGCCTGGCACAGTTATCCTAAAAAGTTGTTGTTGTTGTTGTTGTTGTTGTTGTTGTTGATGTTGTTGTTATTATTTATTTACGGTAGTTGTTACAATGCACTTCAAAAATTCTATTTGGCCACATGATATTGTGAGATGAAGCAAGACTCATTTAAATTAAGCAGTTACAAACTTTTTGAACATGTTCATGTACCACAAGTTCCACCTTTTAAGTGGTAATATCATATGATTCAGAGTATTTAAAAACCAGTGACCGTTGAGTAGTGATGTAATATTTTCAACAGTCCATATCCACTCTCAGCCCATATGATGGTGGGGAGGTAAAAGGGGGCTGGTTATGATCGCGGGTTAACTGTGGATTCAAACAGTAGACTGGTTGTGCGCTGCATCTATGGCACATGTGTGTACACACAGCAGTGAGTCCTCTGTGTGAAAGGCCTATGTGTCTGGGCGTCAGTGACTTAATGACACCACTTACTGGTTTAATTCACACTCAGGTTCTTGTGCATATTTGAAAAAAAACAACATGCAAGGAAATCCTACCAACAGAGAATTGGTTGTGTCAGTCAGATTGTAGGTGAGCACTTCTAGGGCCCATGTTTGACCTCCTTTGATGCTTCTTCTGGGTCAAAATAGAATTCTGTTTATCCTTTTATCGGACAGACATCATTAGGCATGTTTTCACATCAGCAACTTGAAAAGTGACACCTTTCGAAAACGGAATATTTTTCCACCCAACTTTCCTTTTGAGCTACTTATGAAGTGAATTAGAGCCAAAAATGGTCAATGTAAGGAAAGGAGTGGTTTGGCCAGAGAGTCACAAACGAGAGAGAGAGAGCGACACAGGGGTTGGAGGGTGGAGAGAGACTAAAACGGGACAGGGCAGAGTCGCAGGGCAGGCACACACATCTTTCCACTCCTGTGTTTTTATTTGAGCGCATTGCGTCTCACAGGAAATGCCCTCCACTGTTTCCATGAAAACTACTTCTTCTTCTATGGTAAAAGTGAATCAGACTATTAATAAAACAAGAGAACAGAACACACTGTTATAAGATGACTGCAACTACAGCCCTTTTCCTGCTGTTGCTTTTACTCTAATCTATACCCACAATTGATTAAAAGTGACACTGTAGTCTGGTTGTTGCTATAAATGATCAGACAATGAATTCTATTCAATAGCTTAGGAAAAAAATAATAATAATTTTGTCACACTTTTAATTATAAGCTCTCTTACTGTGACTGCAGAGCACCAAATTGTACTTAGATAACTCACACTTGTGCAACATTGTTTTTCCATGAAACAACTTGTACTCATGATTCAGATCCTGTGCCCCACAAACCCCAGCTCAGCCAGGCATCTGATGTTAACTATGGTGAGTTCACACGCACAGCAGTACAATACACGGAAACAAAAGCCTCCTGAGTCTCATGATATCACCTTTGAGTGTAACCATCATTGTAGCCTGACTTATTAGGTATCATAAAGCACATTGGTTCCTGTTGTGTGACAATGCTTGTGAGTGCTTGAGCACACAAACATGTCAGTTATTGTCACCTTTAGATAAGAAGTGGGACACTCAGACCTCTCTGGTCAGTTCCTTTATTATTTCTTTTTGTCATATTCATCACTCCACTGCTTGTCTGGCAAAAACAATGTGAGGATAAGAAGCAATTTTAAATAAAACATGGAGGGGCAGGGGAGCTTCACTGTCAAGGCAACAGCAGCCCAGGGGAAGCATGCTGTTGGCTGCATGACCTCCTGTGTTTTGCTGTCTCTTGCGGTGTGTTGGTTTAGTGGGGAATCCGAATAGAAGCCCTAAATCCCAGTTAATCTGTCACAGCGCTGGGAGAACTGGGCAATCCACAGCCACGCTATCTGATCATCAGCTTTGTACTGGTCTGCTGCCGGCAGCCCCTCTGAGACACAAACATCCTGTTTAGAGAGGGAGTGGGAGAGAAAGAGACAGAAAGAGAAATAACAGTATACATTGTCAGTAAATGAACAAAAAAGGGTACTGACTGGTATGTCTGTGAAAATTATACAATGAAAGGTTTACAGGTACTCTGTGTTAGTCACAGTCGTGTTGGTGTACTCTATATTATGAAACAACAACTCTTTCAATGCATAAAAAATGCAAATTGGCGACAGAGACATGAGTCATATTAGTATGCATGCAGAAACCTGAGAGCAAACAGAGCAGCCTGCAGATTGAAAATTAGTCCACTTATGACTCCACTGATCTGCTCGTAATCTCTTATCTCTGAGCCAGACAGGCACTAAACACATACACCACATATTAAACGAACAGAAGATAGACTACCAAACCGTTTGCCATTTTTGGGCTTGCCATTTTGGACACTTGATTTCTTTTGTACAACTTGGCGAAGTTGTTGTTGTAGATATGAGAAAATAGTTTGCTGCCATGTTGAAGTTTCAACCCATGCACAGGACAGCATTGCCCCCTTGTGGAATGGTAGTTACAGAGTTAGAACATATAATCATATACTCTTATACTTAAATTGGACCTAAAACAGACATGCAAACGTAATGTAAACTAACTAACTAATGTAATGCAATGTAATGTAACTAAAGACAAAAGAGAAAATCACAGCAAGAGAAGCATTCATAATGGACTTTTGTATTGTATACTCCATTATGAACTATGTAATGGGTGTGGGTTAGGGTTCTTTCCATTATATATTTAAATTCTGTAAAATTGAACTCCTGAAAGCAAAGACGCATATGTTTTATTCACTGTGTCTGTATAATAGACATTTTTTTGTCTTCAAGTATTGTGTTCTGGTCTCTGTGAAGACATTTAACTTTAGAGTCATATTTATGTTAATCCCTTCTTGTAAATTATATTCATTTTGAAAATATATTTAGAGGACAAATGATCAATTAATCTAAACCACGACTCGGTGGATAACGAAACATATGCAAGACTGACACAACCTCCAAACTCCCTTCTAAAATCACAAAGAAATGTCCAGAAATAATAAACAAACAATGTAGAAGCTGAATGATTTTCCCTCCTATAGGTACATTATGTGTACAGTTCACACTGATGTGTTTTCACAAGGGATTCAAAATTGGATGTGGAAGTTTGTTTTTACAGCCACTGATCCAGAAACTGTAAATGTATCAGAGCTATGTGTTAAAATGATATGATCTGCATGATGACGGGTGGCTTACCAAGAAATGTATACAGTATAACATTCACATGCACTGACTTACTAGATTTCCCCACTGTCTACATGGAACAATAGCACTTTACTGCTGAGTGTAGTATTTGTGTAGTGTGTGTAGTATATTTTACTTTTAATTTTGAACACAACAATCACCTTATTCTCAACATGGAGAAGAGACAAAAGCACTTAAAGTTTACAAATATGTGTATGTTCTCCTGTGGTTTCGAGCGTCATTTTTTGCGGGTGAGCTGCAATGGTTAGTCTGCTGATGAACGTGTTAGTGTTGACCAGTCAAGCATAGAAAATGCAAAGTCATTACCAGGAACTACCTTGAGGAATGAGGAAATGACTCCTTCCTTCCATTCTTTTCCAATTAGTTGGTCAAATAAGGAACTACATTAGACGTTTGAATATAATATGTATAATATTCAATTGTATTGTATTATTTTGTATTTCTCAAAGTTTGCAGTACAGTACACTAATTAAAGCAACATTTAAAATGTTTTTGTTTGTGTATAATCACTCCATGTTGAGCCACCATGTTTCTACAGTAGCCCAGAACACACAAACTAAACACTGGCTCTAGATAGGGGCTGTCATGCTTTTAGCTAGTTTCCGTAGTATCTCCTACACGCCTGGAAGGCTGAGCTGTATTCAGTTGCAATCTGCAACTTCACCATTAGATGCCACTAAATCCTTCACACTGTTCCTTTAAATACTTACTAACATAGAATTACGTATTCTTTCTCCATTCTCTACTTGGTCTGGTTATAGCAGCGAGCTAGATGTATTTGTGTCACTATCATAACAGCCCAGAACTGCAGATGGGGGACAAATTAAAGGAGAAACCTAAATGAATGAGAGGAGAAACATGACAAATGCAAATCTTTTCATACAGGACACAAGGGTTAATTTAATGGTTTGATGAGAATGAAGATTATGTGACTCAATTGAACACCTATGGGAGAATAGAGGGGGTTCCAGAGACTAGGAGATTTGTGTTGGTTTTTCTCTTTAAATTGTCCCCCATCCGTAGGATGTATTCAGGGTGCATTAAATAACCATTAAATAGTTTTCATGGTTAAAAAGAATCAATATACTTTGGTCATGAATAGGGTCACATGGTGCCTCATGGGATCACTCGTTTTGGTGACATACTGTATGGGTGACATCTCGGTTTGTGGCAGACTCTTATGACAGCTCAGTGGTTGCCATGGTGACTCACAGACGCATGCACAGTCGCGGGACTCTAGAAATCAGTCATGGATGGATGCAGGAAAAGGTCAACCCCAGTCCAGCTGGTTCACACTGAGAAACTCTTCATCTTTACTGGCAATAATATAAGCACATTTTAAATGGCAAATTTGTTCTTATTTGTGTGGAGATTGACCAGCATTCACTCCCATCTAGCCATCCTGAACCTCCATACATCACCACCATCATCACATACAAACACCTTTATCTCGCAGCAGGGTTAGTTTTCTTGTTTTTGTAAGTAAGGCCTGTTAGCTCACTCCTACTGTAACATCTGGGGCGCCTGGGAGTAGCAGGTTAGCATTGATCTCAGTTGAGTCTCAGGGAGGACGGGCAGACCTGCTTCTAGACCCCCTCCCAAATCGCCATCTTAAAAGAAAGAATGAAAGAGGTATAAAAGAAATGAAAAGCATGCTTATTAAACTGTATGAGAACAGTGTGCCATCTCTGCACGCTCTAATGAACAATTCAAAGTCTGAATGTTTACAGGACTCAGTTTGTATTGTCCTCTCTGTATCTGTAGTTTTCTCACTTTCTGCTCCCTTCAGCAAAAAAGTCCACGAGGCACACTGGAATGTAACTATCACTAGGCCTAAGTCATAACCCACAGACTGAATAATGAAGACAACCATGGTGGAATGTGCTATTTATGGGTGCTCACATAGCACTTTACACTATAGCATAACAGACCACAGAACATAGAGTGCACTTCACAGTAAATATGCCATGAAGAGAGACAGAAAGTGAGAGAAGGATAAAAGTGGGATTAGGCATATAAAAAGTAAGACTGGCTGAGAAAACACACATAAAAGCATTAAAGCATAAAAACAAAACAATGATCAGCCGCTAAGCATAATCTCTGCCTGACATACAGCTTTCATCACTGGGAACACAGGTAGTGCTCCCTGCCACTGGGTCATGGTTCAATGCCCAGTTCACCATGATGCACTGCAAATTCTTCTTTATTATTGCCACATCCAGAATGTGGCAATGTCCATACTGCACCCTGTGGGCTGAAGTCTACAATGCACTCTTTCTCCTATTATGATCTACTATCCCATTGCAAAAAACACAGCAAGATAATAATTTGTCCTGAAAAAAAGAAAGAACTTGACATAACATTATGTTTACATGAAAAAGGGAGAAAAGCATGCAAAGTTTACACTTAAATTTGTTTAAATAAACCCACCATTTTTGTGTCATTGTACTCCAGTATCCTGAGCAGCCTCCTAACAATGAGTTTTTCTCCTTACTGATCTATCACTACACATACTACAGGGGTATATCTGAAGAGCTCCACAATCTTACTTAACTTAAGCCCTCACCAACAGATGCTATACTGCCATATCATGTCAGGACAAATACGCAACCACAAAACCCCTCCACTCTTCAGGAGTATGCAAACGAATACTCAGGCATATATCCTGCACACGTGTGTGTTTGGGCAACTATATTTGCACAAGCTTCCTTCAGAATCTCCCCCATTATCATAGTATATTTAGTAAGTTCCTCATTTTATAACCAAACAGCATTATAGATTCATCAATACCCTTTTTTCCCCAGACTTCTTGTTTTGTTTCCCAATAACAACTTCAAGAATGCACACATGCCGTACCACAACAAAACATTGACACCAAAGACGTGTTTTAATTTAAAATTGTTTCCTGGTAACAACATTAATGTACCCCTTAGGTAATTAAAAACAAACTAATATTTACACACCATACACTTAATCACAGTACCTACCAAAAACTAACATTTGTTTCCCAAGTTTTATCTTTGCTAAGGTCATTCTTGACTTTGACTTTGACTTAAAAACCATGTGACATGATTAAAGGCTTTGGAAAAAAGCTAGCAAGTGGACCTTGAGTTGGGATTATTTGTCAAACTATTTTTTCTTTACAATTTTTGAATATATACCATAGCTACTGTTGACGTATATCAGAATGTCAGTATTGCTACCTCATTTTCCCCACACTTTTAGTTTTGTTAGTGGTGATATTACTGCATCCTGCAAATGTTTTATAGGTATCTGATTATAAAAAAGGTTTTTGTGTAAATGAGAATTATTAACCATTCTTTCCAAGTCTCTTGTTTTCCCTTTTCGATTTTTCGACTTGTTCGACTGGTAAGCATTTACCTCATATGTACAGCAAAACAAAATTTCACTACATTCTTGGGCTTTAATATAAAGTATTACACAATTGCCCTCTTTCTCCTCATCAAAACACAAACAATTAAATTGCTCTTCTTGTGAACAGCTTTTCTTCTTCACCCACACAGAATTAAAGACCCTGACGAAACAAGAGACACAACAAAGTGCTCTTGCTCGTATAACCCTAAAACCCTTTCACTGGAGGTAATTAAAGAGAGGAGAGGTCTTTCAGTGAGGGAGGAACTATCTGTTGATGAACACCTTATATACTGTCCTGATCCAGCCAGGTTTGCACCCAAACCTCTCACAAGTTCATACCAGCTGCAGACATGAAACACAAAATATTAGATATGCAGATTAATTAATGAAGCAGATGTGTGCGCGTCTGCTACATGACTGACTGTTTCTATTATTTAAAAAGTCCATGTTTGTCTGGAAATGTCTACACTGTGTGTACAGGTCAGCAGCTTTTTGTTATCCTGTCAGTTGTTAAACACTGTGACAATTGTGTGGCTCTGAATTGATTTCCAGTAGGTTAACATCTATTGTTCTGTACAGTATATCCTGTTTATCCTTTAGGGTTCAAATCCTTATTGTGCAAAACTCTAAATAGCAAAACCAACTAACCAGCTACATACCCATCACAATGAGAAATTAAAGCACACACACATACTCAAAGATACTCACCCCAAATACTTTCCTGGGCAGTACAAACCATACCTTCTCATGCCATTCAGATTACAACATTTCTATACACTAAAAGTAGACCTGACACAGTTAGAAAACCCAGAGTATGCAGTCACACTCTCCCTGCAAACAATTGTGTTTTGTTCTGTTTTCTCTGTGTGGTTTAGCCTTTTGTTGAACACAAACCCAGTTCTTTTCTCTGCAATACCTGTTGACGCATAATAACTGAGGACAGCTGGAAAGCTTGAAAGCATGGAGTTAAAACTGGTCTGATTTGTACTATACATTTTAGACTGAGCCCATATTCATTGAATTGTGTAATTTCCATTGTGCATCTTTAATTCTAAATGATAAATACTTTATTTTATTCATTAAACACATCCATAGACACAACAATAAGCAAAGATCCCCTTGATAAGAAATGGGTGAAAACGATGTGAGGTCCATGTTTAGTTTATGCATTACAACTTCATTAGTGAGCCACTATAACTTCACTTAACTGTCCAGACACTTTAGTTCAATAACATCATATTAAAGTAGATGTACCCTTACATTGATATTTAAACACTTTTAGGAAAGGGAAGTGCTCAGGTCTGTACCGATGATCCATATAGGGACCAAAACTACCATATCTCTAAAAAAAGATCTAGATGTAGACTAAGTAATGTGACCAGTGTGATAACTTTTCTTGTTTTACTTTGCAAGTAATCGTAAGGACGAAGAAACTCCAGAAATTAGGATCCATAATATGTACAGTTTATTACAGCGGGTTACCCATAAAAAATATTATATTTATATCATTGAAAGAAATGCCTACCTGTTTTAATTTTGGATTATATATTTGTTTTTTTTAAATGTGTGTTTCACTTGAAGTGGCTGTTTCCTATCAAAACTAGTACTGTCAGATCATATGATCTGGTTGGTATTTTTTTGTGGTTGAGTAATGTCACGTGTTGATAAACATATACATTAACTCTTGAGCTGTAAGCAGTCATTGGCTGAAGGACAGAGCCTAATAGCCTATCTTTATCTGTTTTGACCATGTCCTGTCCCCTCCCTCATGCACATCATAACCAACACGAGCCTATAGGCACCATATTGGCATTTAAGTTTAACTTTAATATGATATTCAGCGCCAACCTGTTGTTTAAACAAGCAGAGGGCGCAACACGGGAGCCAAATAATATTAACAGCCTATAAAATAGGACACGACCGTAAAAATATATTAAACAAGACTTGTAGCTTCACATTCTCCTTTAAAATATAAGCTATATGTTGCACTAACAACATACTTGAGAAGTGATACCGAAAGTGGGAGGGAACTTATCCAAAACTATGGTGAAATTCGCAAATCCCAGCTGTCGAGCGAGACAAAAATAGCTAAATTACTTGGAAATAGTCAATATAACTCTGCACCTAACTGTAGCACCGTCGCTGTTGCTGAATCGTTGCGGCAGTAATAAACGGAGCTGTACAGCAGAGCAGACCTACAACATCCGGGCAATAGTCAGCTTGCGCAGAAACGGAATGGCGGAGGTAAGTAAGCGAAAACGAGGAATGTAATGACCCAAATGATTGAGAAACTGGACCGAATTTAAGACTTGTGTCACTCCGTAAGGTACACACGACTGTCGGCGGTGTCGCCGGCCGGTGAACCCCGGGTGAAAGAGCGCTACTGTGGGCATTTTAACTGGGAAGCGGGGGAAGAAATGGAGAACCTCTCCAGCGTATCGCCTCTCTCCGCGTTCTTGGCTTTTAAAGAGCCATTCCCTCTGCCTTGATAGTAAAGCCGTAGAAACAATAGGGAGCCCGGCGGGGTTTTACAACGGTGGTGCTGAACTATTTCAGGTGCGCCCCCGCCGACGAAGTGGGTTGAGTGAAAAAGTTGGGAGAGATGTCATTACTCGGCGGCGGTAAACTCCGACCGTCTCTTTCGGAAATATTGAGAACTAGTTATTTCCTTCTTGTGCCGCTCGCAGAGAGCCGGGGAGAGGAAGAGACGTTCAGCACCAAGTCACAGGAAAGCGCCCCTGGTCAGACAGACAGCGCCCGATGGGTTGGGAGAGGCACTCCGCATGAATATTTAGGTTTTCACTGCACTTTTACAACTTATTAGCTCAGGAATAGTGTCCTTAGAGGTATAATCCAGTTCAGTGAGTGTTACACTTACAGGGTGGGATTGTTTACACCCTCTTACAGCCTGTCCTGTAGTCTACTGCCACTTTTTCCACTTCTGTAGTAAACTCTCATGTGGCCTCAACTTGCATGTCTTCATCAAAGGTATATGTCCCACTTTGACTTAATTCTTTTAGCACAAAGCCTATATTGGAAGACATGTTGACACAGTAGAAAAAAAGTGCTGTTCTTTTATGAAAAACTCCTATATTTTATGTTTTTAAGCAAAACCAAACAGTCAATATGATTTTTATCTTATTATTTATAAAAAGTCTATAAAGTACGACTATATTCAAGTTACAATTGAGTGCCACAGACAATTATTGCAGATGTTTCTTCGAATGATACTTTAATCTCTGCAGCAGATCTCATAAATTACAAAAGAGCTTTTTAAAAAATCAGGAATCAGCTGATCTGTAATGGGATGAACCAGGATCAGCCACCATTTGATCCCTCATGTTGTTTGTGTGCACATGTGTGCACGTGCGCCACAGATGCACTGAGGAATGTGCTGCCATATTGTAATGCACCCCCATGCTGCTTTTACATGACTTTACACGAATGTTCATACAAATAATGCGGTGTGTTTTTGTTTGTTTTTGTGTGTGTGTGTAGGTGGGTGAAAAGCCCCTGAAGATAAGTGTGGAGGTTGTGGCCTAGTGGAGAGTGGGGGAGGTACAGTGATGAAGGCCCTCAGCAGGAGAAGCAGAAGTCTTAACAGGCCTTAGAGGAGTTGGAGGAGAACTTTCGCCCCATGAAGATGGCAGCGCAGTCCCACACTGTACGGTCAAGTTCAGCCATGTCTGTATATGTTAAAATTAGTAGCTGTCTCTTCTTTGATTATCGGAATGTAATAGCTGCAAAACTTACTGCATCACTTCACAGTATTCATATTCATACTGCAAAAACATGTCAACAACACAGTTTTTAATAAGTTAGTCAGAGCACTAGAATCATCCATCACTTTATGTTACTGAAACATTATTTGGTTACAAACAGATAAAGCACTCTAAAAAGATATAATTGGCATTGTTTTTATGCATCTTCTTTCTGGAGATTGCAGACAGAAAGCCACATTTACATCATATATCCCATAGCAGTCTGACAGTGCATCAAGTTTGCAACAGGTAGAAAGCTCTGTGTCAGAGCTCCCAGTAAGATCTGTTAGCACCTGTCTATTCAGCAGCAGCTGATCAACAGATACAGAAAATAGATTTGCTTTATGCACCTACCTGTGCCCATTGTCACAAAATGCAATGCAAAGCAAAGAAAGAAAGATGGCGTCCTTAAATATCACATTCAAGACGGTTTAAGATTTAAAAAAAACAAAGCTCAGGAAATGATATAAAACACACTGATGTTGATTATCACATCTGCTGCAACTCCTCAAATCTGACTGACCTGTTCTGCGTTTTGTCCCTTGTTCATTTTCGAAATGTTTTAGTCATTTGACAGCAACTCTCCAAACTGAGTGAGAGCTATGGAAATATTTTGGCCAAGGAAGAACAACTGCCAAGAGTGTCCTTGAGCTCCTTGAATTGAAAGATATAGAAGTAACCCAATCATCTCCCTCCACCTGTCCCTGTCTTCCTCTGTAACTCTCTGTTTGTAGGCCAGTGAGCTTCCTTTGGAGGAGCTGCTGGCTCTGTACGGCTACACAGTGTCCAATCCAGAGAAGGAGACCTGTCAAGTGGCTGCCAGTCTGCCAGATATGACACTGGACAAGGTGAGAAGCAACGCCAAGAACACGGAAAACCAATACTTTATTATATATTATTAGTCTGTTCTGTTCTGTTCTGTTGTTGTTATATAGTTTTTCATGTTTATTGTACAGGATCAGATAACTGAGGATCTCTTTCCTGGGGAGGAGGAAGCAGAATCATCAGCTGATGATCTCACCCCCTCAGTCACCTCAAACACCTCAGATCTGCTCCGCCGCTTCCGAGGTAACTCACGCAAGGACGTACACGTACACATGACTATATGACATTTTAAATTATCTCCCTTCCAATGCAAGTTAAAAATGTAGGGATAGCTTTATATATTCAGTTCAAATGGAACAAACCCATGTCAACTATCCGCTGCCTCCTCAGGTAGGACCACTGTGTAGGATTTTGTGGCACCTAGCATGAAGTTGCAGATTGCAACTAACTGAATACTGTTCACATCTGTATATGACGACTTGGGAATGAGAACGGGCTGTGAACTGTGTAAGAGAAACTATTGATGGTTTGGTTAGTTAGTCCATTCTGTGTTACTGTAGAAACATGGTGGTTCATCAGGGTTTGGCTCCAGCAAAGGTATCTGTAGATAAAAACAATTCCTATCGTCAGGTAATTATACACCGATAGATACTCCTAAATGTTACTCACTGGACCTTCAACTGAACTTAAGTTAGCCTACTCAGTACCTTCTTTTAATTCACTCCTCAAACCCACATTTTTATTTTACCTGTTTTTATTGCACACACTGTTTTATCAGGTCCTGTGTTTTATAGTGTGTTTTTGTTGTCTTGACTATGTGTGCAATTTCATCTTGTTCTGTAAAGCACTTTGTAACTGTGTTTTTGAAAAGTGCTATACAAATAATGTTTATTATTATTATTACATGCCCACTCTGCCTTTTTCTGATGGAACAATGTATAGTTGCACTGAAAGAAATGACATTCTTTGGGCTTTTGTTTTTTGGTGAAATATTTTCTCATAGTCCAATTTTAAATCAGTGCATTGCTGAGACTGCAACTTGTTACTTACAGCTAGGCGGGACATTTCAATAACATGACATGTCAGAGTTTATAATGTCATGAAATAACATAAAAGCTTTAATTTGGTTTGTGTTATTGGTTATGGGACCTTCCTGTGTGACAGCATACTGCTTTATGTGTCTCTCTCCATATGACTGAATGATGTCAAAGACACTCATTTCTGAACTACAGCAGTTTAAATATATTCAAACAGCCATTCCCTGGTAGTGATTCTGTTTGAACTGAGTGACAGTATTGTTGCTGAGTCCACAAAAATCATAAAAACCGAATATATGGCAGGAACACTTTTGTATCCTTTATGGATCCAGGAGAGATGCATTAACATGCACTTTCTCTAAAGGTAAAAGAGATGGAGAGCCCGTTCCTCTCTGATTCTTTTCTTTTTTCTGTTGGCTGCTTTATCCTCAATTGTATTTTATACTGAGTTAGACTGGACTTTTTCACCACCCTGTTTCTATTACTTTCAGTACCACCTACTGCTGTGTTTGGTGGGTTGCACTTGAGAAACTGATTTTTATCTCAATATTATGTAATTGTTGAATAATGGTTAAAACTTTCAGAAAAGTTATTGTGATTTGTCAGCAGAAAGACATGACTTTAATATAGCATCAAGAGTTTTGACAGTATCTTTTGACATTCAGGTTGTGTACAGTCTTTGAAATGATTGACTGATCCTCCTCTCTGATGTTTTGTCTCTCAGGTGGAGACAAAGACACATTAGTCAGCTCATCAGATGAGGACTCCGATGCTTCTATTCCCTCCAATGAAGAGCACAAGGTAGGCCACTGAGGGCAATAACACACATCTCATGACCACTAGACGAGTTGTCTCAGTTTAAGTAAGAGACATTAAAAATGTTGTACAGTATGTTTCAGTTTGTGTTTCTTTATGGGAGAGATTATGAGGAAATAATATATTTATATATAATAAGATATTTAATGAATTCTTTGGTAAAGGGTTTAGCTTGCATTTGATCCAATGAGCAGTGGGAGCTTCAAAAGCTGTACACATCCTTCTGATGACACAGTTCTTTCTGCATTGGTACTGACCTTTGCCACTGGGCATAAATGATGTAGGATCGCACAGTCGGAAATTCCTGGGACTATTCTGCCACATGCAAGCCACTCATTTATTGGTTTTCATTGGCTGTCAAAAGATGCAGCATTTAGTTATTTTCATTCATGCAATGCAGAGAAATACTGCCACACAGCTCAGACATTTCTGCCTTAATTAGCATATATGACACATTTCCGATCTTTGACAGACTGTGTCTTCCTTCTCAGGAGATCATGGTTGGCTCTATGTACCAGGCAAAAATCCCTCCATTTGGTCCATATACCTACCAGGAGAGAGGTAAGCAACTGAAAATGTTATATATTGCTGGGATTAGAAACAAGATTTAACTGCCACTTTATGGAGTTAAGTCTATCATGTTTTATGAACTTAGTCTTCAAAACAACAAATAATTTTTGTTGATTAAAGCTCCTCTATGTAAAACTGACTTTGGCAACTCAAAAGGACACTGCCAAACGCATCTCTATCTACCTTTACCATCTCTATTTCTGTCTCTTAATCAGTTTTCTCTTCCTCCTCCAATTTCTAATACCTGATCTTCTTTCGCTACCTCTTCCACTACATGTCACCTAATTTTCTCTACCTTTCTTTGTCCCTTTAGCCTACAGCAGTGAGGACCAGTTGCTGTGGAGGCCAGGTGTTCTGCCGGTGCAGGAAGTGGAAGAGTTCTTGCTGTATGCACAGAGACCACGTTGCCAGGAGGTGGCAGCATGCACGCGAACACAAGGGGACACTGTCCGAGACAATGAACAGGTACAGTAATTTTAATTTCTGCATCCCAGGAGAAACAGCGGTCAGCTATGTTAAGTGTTTTCCAGCTGTTTCCAGTATAAAACAGTCAAAGATTCTGCTCAGTATTATTTGTTGAGCAGTGAAAAGGACATGATGTTTGAATGTGTTGAAAGAAATTAGATCTACTAGTATCTGAAGATGTGTACTCGCTGACTTAGTACTTGCCATGATAATCAATTGTACCTTATTATTATTATTATTATTATTATTATTATTATTATTATTATTATTACCCAATTGTATCTTTTATCTTAAACTGTGTCTGTGACTTGAGAATCTCTCTTGAAGCATGTTTCCCCTTATGATTAAAGGTCCAGTATGTAACATTTAGGAACACAAGGTTCTATAACAAAGTTAGAGTTTGTCGTACCTCCATGCTAAACGCCTAAAAAACATGAAAGATAAATAAAATAGAATAAAAATAAAATAAATCAAAATATACAGTTATTTATATACATATATGTTTACACCCAGGAAATAATTCTGCAGTGAATCTTTTGAATTTGTGTCTGGGGGACTGTAAACGGCAGCAACAAGATTGTGATGATAATATGGTTTCATCTTCACATGAATGTCGATGTAAACACAGAGTCCTTCTCCTCTCGTCCTGTGCTCTCTCGGCTCGGAACAGAGTCCAGTAGCCCAGAATGGATAAAGAACCATTAAGAGTTTCACTGTAGTTTCTCATATTCAGTTGTTTGCATGCCGCAATTTCACAGCTAGATGTCACCAAATCCTACACACTGGTCCTTTAACATACTTCAACTAAATACACTTGATTGTGGATCATGGCTTGGTCATCAGTCATTCTGTGTCATTCAGTGAACAGGAGTTCTTCTGTATTCCACTCTGAGAAACACAGTCTAACCATTTTGGCTCATCCTCCGCCTTTTCTCTCCTCAGGCACTGTATGAGCTAGTGAAATGCAACTTCAATGCAGAAGAAGCACTGAGACGATTACGCTTCAATGTGAAAGTTTTTAGCGGTAAGTACATTCCTGTCGTCCTGCTGTCCAACCAGTTATCATACTTATTTGTACGGTAAATCACAACCTTGATAATGACAAATGACAAATAATAAAATATTATAAAAATTTTATTTGCCAATGTTTTGTGGGGGGACTAGTTAGAGACATGTTCTGTGCAAAATACCTTTTATGTACATCGAAGCAGGAGAGTGGAACAGAGATAAATTCATGTGTGTAGGAAATGATTATTTGACCAAAACGTGAGATTGACTTAAAAATGTGCTGTGTTAAGTGGGTGCACATACGTAGGTTTTAAAGTTAATATGAGTGTATATTCGAAATGCTTGTAGGTATGTGTCTTCTGTTGGTGCCTAAAAAAGTGACCACTCTCAAAGGTGGGATGTGGGGTTTGCTTGGTGAGGTGTCTGCTGGATGTATGTGTATTTGTGTTTATTTATGAAGGGAATTCCCAGCGGGAATGGGTGTAGTGTTGACATTATCAGAGGAACAAAAGCTGTTTTTTGATGCATTGTCTGGTGTGTTAATACAGATGATGTGAAAGAGGATTACAGTAGGTTTTCATTTATTTCACTTCTTTGAAAGAGGCTGATTTGAAACTGGAGGACTTTGTGTGGATCAGCAAAGACTGGGCTTAGGCAATTGCTAGTAAAACGGGGAATCTATCTATCTATCTATCTATCTATCTATCTATCTATCTATCTGTGTATTATATATATATATATATATATATATATATGATAATCAGTCAGTTGACACTCTGTAGGATATAAAGGATGTAAGTAGGGAATTTTTAGGGAAGTTTCAAAATAACAACTTCCTCATGAAGTTACGTGTTTCAAAAAGTCAGTGAACTAAATTTGCAGTTGAAAGGCACCAACACGTACCTTTGACATCTCATAGATGATATAACATCCTTCACAAGGAAACTAGAAATGTGGTAACATTTGTAGTAACATGGGATGTACAATAGACTCATTTTGGAGCCTGGAGTCGATAATTGAGTTAAATAAACTGCAGAACACAGTGATCCCATGTGTGAAAACCTTTATCTGATTATAGACTTCATCTGATACCCTATCAGCTGCTGACTCACTGGTGTGACCTCATATTTGGAAGTAAAGCTCCAGTTTAACTCCAAGACCTTTGTTATAGTTTGGATTGGAGTGAAAAAAACTACCCACTGCTAGGTCAGAGAGCCCTGGCCATACTCTTACCTTTGGCACTTCCCTTCCCAGTTTTTCTGCAGCTCTCTCAATCAAAACAAAACTCAGGTCAAAACCTAACACTGAGTTGCATTCTCAAAGCACTGTTTGGTGATAATCTACAGCACAACACTGTGGTTGCAATGTACTGATTAAAAAAAATCAATTTATTTCTATTAATTAGTATGAATTAGAATTGATGCATAGTGATGAAAGAATGTGTCTCCCTCTCTTTAGAAGAGCTGTGTGCCTGGAGTGAGGAGGAGTGCAGGAACTTTGAGCATGGCTATCGAGTTTACGGGAAAAACTTCCACCTCATTCAGGCTAATAAGGTGAGTGCTGCTGTATTCATTTGAACTTTGAATTGGTCATCTTTTTGCCTCTCAAAGCAAAAACAATAGTTTTCCTCTTCCTCAGGTACGAACGCGTTCAGTTGGGGAGTGTGTGGAGTATTACTACATGTGGAAGAAGTCTGAACGTCACGAGTACTTTACCCAGCAGGCCACCAGGCTCAGCCGCAAAAAGTACAGCTTGCAATCAGGGAGCATGTGAGTATTGCTGGAACACTAATGACAATATTCATAGTTGGGCTGAATGGAAAGAGAGATCACACCTGAGCCAAAACGTACATGATTTGTGAGCAGGCATCGAAATCTGCAAACAGGCTGGGTCTTGCAATGAGCAACCCTGTGTCGTGCCCTACAATATGCCTACAGATGGGGTGTGAAGAGATGGCAATATTTACGACTTATCATCATATAATGACTTCTTGATTTCATAAAAGAGCCCATACTAGAGGGCAGCTGTGGATCGGGGGTAGAGCACGTTGTCCACTAATCAGAAGGTTTGTGTTCGATCCCCAGCTCGTCACATTGCAAGTCGGAGTGTCCTTGAGCAAGATGCTGAACCCCAAATTGCTCACGATGCTGTGCATCTGTGTGTGAGTGTGAATGAAGGAATTAGATTCTGTTTGTAATGAGCATTTGTCATAACTGTATGAATGTGTGTGAAAGGGTGAATGTGGCATGTAGTGTAAAAGTGCTTTGAGTAGTAAGAAGACTAGAAAGACGCTATACCAGTACAGTCCATTTACCTTTTACAGTCCATTTAGTAATTTCTGCTATTAGGAATTCTGAAATCTATAAAAGAAAGAAACCAAGAATTTTTAGGCTGTGAGTCATTTCTTATTAAAGACATTTTCATACATTCTTCTATTTGCCCCTGGAGTTCAGAATTTCCTGTATGTTGTCACTTGAACTTTACATAAAATTTATGAAGGTCCAATTCTTAGAACCTCTTAAATTAAATGTACATCTGTTTGTTTATTTATTCGCATTAGTTGAAGCTAATGTAAAATAAAGTTCTGTAAGAAAAACGACAAATAGACTTAATGCTTGTTTCCTGGAATTCTGAACACTAACTTAACCTTGGGGTGTGTCATTCTTCTTGTGTGTTTAATCGGATATTGTGCACACACCAGCATTTCACTGTCAATTCACACCATACTTTACTGGCTATGTTTTGTGTTCTGTGTTGCAGGGAGGATGGAGACCAGGACGGGGAGGTTGGGGAGCTGGAGGGAAGCAACAATTCTTCAGGCCTGTTGTCTCACAGCTCCATGGGCACTGGGCAGCTGGAGTCCCCATTACCTCCACAGTCGAGCCTGGACCTGGACAAACAAGGTAAAACTTAGAGGTGTTCTCAAGAATCGAATGGTGGAGGCTTAAATTGTAGAAACTGTTGCCACAGTAGAGTATATTTTCTCTTTTATAGATGGCCAACATAACTAATAGTGTAGCTATTCCTGGAAGTGGAAGCCAGTCAAAGAGCACGTAGCTCTACCATTGGACAAATAGAGCATATAGTAAAACAATCCCACACACAGTGGGACTTAGGGGTTTAGTTTGCTTACTAATAGTGCTGAAATCAGAAAGAGCTGTATATGTCCACCCATCTTTCTGTATAGAAACCATTTACATACCATGTCAGTCACATTTTACAAATCAAATAATGTTCCACTGTCCATCATGTTTTACACGCAGTTCTAAGGATTTAATTTTGTATATTGAATGTCTTATTTTGATTTCATGGTTTTCCTTTTATTTTGACATCACATATTGTCATTGTCATTATCTTATTTTATGAATCATTTTTATGTCTCACCTCCTTTGTTTTCCCCACTATTTTCCTGCTTCTTTTGTGTCTTGTGTTGTTGTGTTTGTGCATGCACGTATGCATGTCTGTATCTGTATGTATGTGCATGCAAACCTGTTGACATGGTGCTCCAGAGGAGGAGGGCCGTCCCCGGCGCAGACGAACTCCCCGCTTTCTCTTAAAGCCATAACCTCGGTCCATACAGGCCTCAGAAAGCAGGCTGGGCCTGCAGGTAAAGAAGCCCAGAAGAGAGAATTAGAGAGAGAATGTGAATGATGTGTTGATTGTGAAAAAAACTTGCCTGTGGTAGATAGTCAAACTCTAAAACTCAAACTAATTAGAGCCAAATGGTACAGGACTGCGTGGGCTATTCAGTAAAAGCCACAAATTATCTTACAGATAATGTCAGATATATTGAGTCTTTTCTGAATGAATTCAGCCCATACTCTCTTGACTGTATATAGTATGTGTTTAAAATTCAGTTTCATGCATTTGATATTTATCATCAAGTATAACTCTGTTGTACCAAAATGGAAATAAAAATAAAAATACCTTAATAGCAATAACATTTAACCATAACCCTAATTTGAAATTAAAATCACTTGTATTTACCAAGAACATGTTTACTGTTTGTTGTAAGGGCTGTGGTGCATATTGGCAGCTTACACACTAACACAGTATGACCTAAAAGGAAATTTCAGTGTAAACCAACAAAATAAAATGAAATAACTAACATATTACTCTTGTGCTGACCGATTTTAAGCAGATAAACTGTTCACATGCGGTTGGCAAGAGAGGGCAAATCATATGGCTTTATTAAGAATTATAATCTTCCACCTAAAATATATTTATCTAAGAGCCACTGTCCTATACATTTCTGTCAATTGCTTCCACACACTGATGCCATCATTTACGGTTTAAGTCATTCGTAGTGCAACATTTCTATCAAATCTCAATTTTAGTGCTTTTATTATTATAATAAAAGGGCAATAAATACATTATTGTTTTGGATGACGCTAATTTAATTAAAAACATACATAAAACATACAATATGTGAAAATTTTTGGAACAAATAAAGCAGTAATACTTCACATGACTGCAGTTACAGGCTGATCTTTCATCCTATGAACTCCTCCATATCTGTCCAGATGGTGAGCTGGTGATGGGGCTGTCAGACTTGTGTGGTGACGGATGTCCGCAGCAGCTGTTTGGCTGTCCCTTCTCTCTCCCCCCCATGGACGACCTGCAGGAACCTAGCTCAGGCAGTTGTTGTCCCTCAGCTCCAGTTCAGCTCCAGTCCCAGCCCTCCCCCCAGAGCTCCCAGTGGGCCGGCGGGAGCCCTCCGTCCTGCCATGACGACAATCGCCTCCAAGGCTCCTGCTTCTACCAGCTACACATGCTTGGTGGACCTTTCGTTTCTGAGGGCCCTGACGGTGGTACAGCAGGCGGCGGGACTGGCTCCCCCCATGGGCTGCAGGTGGAATTTAGTCTGTCTCCATCTGCCTCACCTCCCTCATCTGCTGTCCTCCCGTCACACTTCCAGACTTTTGGCAGCCTGCTACACCCCTCTCCCGTCCAGCATCCCCGCTCCCTCACACAGTGAAGGGGGGGGGACTGAGTGGTACTCTTCATGGTTTGCCCTGTGTCAAGATCTTTGATCGGTGTTGGTATTTACACAGGTCTCGAAGAAACCAGGACAAAAAGTGCATTTACTTAACTTTGTGAAAACGTATGGACCTACTACCTGTGTTTGGGCGATTACTCGTCTGTCTGAACCCTCTTTTTAAACTGAGACACTTGAACCCTCTGTCCATTGTGGAATGAAGAGTGTTAATCACTACTTTCAGGTGTTGATTATGTGTTTTATTAACAGTTTCTTACCACAAGCTGCTCACTGATTGGCTATAATTAATACATACTTGTCAAAGCACAGTGCAGTTGATGAGAGCTGCTGTGACCTAGCAAACAAACCAGATGCGTGTGGCTAAAACAAATCAGTGACTGCCAATGTTAACCACTGTTGCTTTGTTTTTTATTTATCAGTTTGACTGAAGCTCAGATTTCTCCCGCCTTTTTCCAGGAAGAGCCAATTGTGTGTTTCTTTACGTGTCTTTACATATTGCTCAACACTCGCTGCTGCAGCCACAGTGACACGGTTGCTAGAAGTCTGACCACAGAGTAAAATCTGTCCCTTCCAACAATATAGAATACATTTAAACATTAAGTCTGTGATTGGCTCTCCCTTTTCAGTTCCTTTCATGTTTTTCTCTATTTCCTGCCTCCTCCACTCCTCCAGAATTTTGTTTATATGTGAAGAGTTGAAACTAAATAAGATTTTCTAAGGTTGAGATTCGCACATGATCGAAGGAAAAGCAGCGTAATATTTTTGCAAGTTTTATTCTCAGTTGTGCTTTTGTGGAAGATTTCATCCTTGTTCTTTATTTTGAAGATTCACATAGAGATTTATAAAGGTGCATCGCTTAGTCATCATTTCTGATCACCTTTTTAATGTTTAATATTTGGTACCATCAAGAGCCTGTTTGACAGGCAGAATAGGCATAAAATAAAATATGTAAATGTAAAATGTACATGTGAACATAAGTAAGTCACTGAATACAAACACAGTTTCTCAGGTTTTGCACCTTTGATGATCTCAGAGACCGTTAATCAGTGAGAGTCAGTCAACATTACTCTAAACAGGTGTCATACATACAGATCAGATAAAAGAGGGAGTGTTATTAGAAGTTTTTTGGATTAAGCTGCAGCTCATTGGTGTAAGAGTGGAAAAAACATATGAAGTGACTAATATCGAGGTCTAAAGATCATCCTAACATGGAATTTAACAGTTCTGGCACCTTCTCCTTGCTCTTTACATCCGCGTAACGTCCAATCAGTGAACATGTATGAACAAAGGTACAACTGTGATATTTTTAGTGTCAGAGTGCGATTGATCCAAACTGAGTTGTGGATTAAACAAATCTCTCTTTTTTTCCTCTGAAATGTTTCCTTCACTGACCTCTGCCAGACATAATGAAATATACTGAAAAATGTCACATATGTATAGCCATTTACATTTTTAATAATAATATATTTATAGTGCAAATTGCTTATTAACAACTGCACAACAGATTCTCAACCTTTTCTGACCAGTTTCCCAAAGTCCTCATGGCCCTGTTAATCAGAGATGTAAAACTTGTTGAATTTTGAGAATAACAAACTTGGTGTATGTTTATTATCTCATGTCTTTTCTGAAGCACAGAGGGAGCTCCACATTAATTAGTACAGATAAAATTCTATTGTTTACATCTACAGTTTCATATTTGAAAACAATCTGCCAGTTCAAGGTTGAGAAAATACAGAAAGTTACAGTAAAAATGATTTGATTATTTTTAACATTATGTAACACAAAATAAATGGATGAGCTTTAAGATGCATCTTAAAAGGAACAATTTATTACATTACATTACAATTTTAGTCATTTCATTAATTCATGTATTGATTTGTGTATGCATTCGTACATATGTGGTATTTTCTTGTGAATGTCGGTGTATTTTGGTCACGCTGTCTGAAGAAGTAAAGGAAAAGTTACAAGGAAGGAGAGGAACCCAATGTCCTTCCTTCCATCTGTCTTTCTGTTTATTCCTTGTTGTTGTTCGTAAATGTGGGAGCTCTTCCTGTTAAAAGCCAAGCCGGTTTCCGATCAATGTTTGTTTTGTCTTTGTTTACATGAGGGTGGTTCAGGATGAGACCATGAAGGCAGGAAAAAGGCGCAGAGTCACTGCCTTTGGTTAATTCTTTATTTTCACTTTTATTTCTAGCAATTTATATATTGTACTGCTTCTGTTATGTTTGTTTATAATTATTATATTTTGGAAAAAAAAAAAAAGATTAAAATGAACATCGGTGAAATATTAAAATGTGTTGTATTTGAATTCATTATTTTGAAAGCTGATACAGCACCTGCACTTGTTTGTTTTACAATTTTGATGTACTTGGGTATTTCTGTTTCTAGTTATGTCATACTCCACTACATTTCAGGGGCATACAGTATATTATACTTTTTACTCCAGTTTTATTCAACTTTTCAGATGGTTAAAACTAAATAAAACAGATGATAAATGATGATATATTGTTAGAGATTAAGCTACCCGGCAGTATATAAAGTATCAGATTAACCCCACCTTTACCAACTGCACCAATAAATCACAATCCAATAATATAAGCTTTTACTTCTGATTCTTTAGATTTATTTTAATATCAGTTCTTATGTACTTTAATTTAAGTAAGATTTAACATGTAGGTATTTTACACTGTAATATTACAACCTTTACTTAAGTAAAACATCTGGATCCACCATTGGACATACCTACTTGCAGCAAGGAAAGTTGGGAATGTTAAGTAAGAGCTGAAAATGGGAACTGAATGCATGAATATTTTTTCACTCTCTAATGAAACTTCTCTCAACACGTCAAAACAGCGTACAACAATCAATTATTTGCATTCAGAGCTACTTATCTCACATACCTAGCTCTGGCTGGCTTTTGTCATTATCGGGACTCCATACACAAACTATTTCTGTAGCATCAAAGCTTTATTTCACTTTGTTTGTATTTTGTATTTGTACATATATATATATATTTCTGTAAGTCACATCTGAATTGTAACCCCCCTTTTTGCAATAAAGATGACTTTGAAATTAAAAAAATAATAATAATAATTACTGTAGCGTCAAAATGTTCATCTAAACCCAGAAGGTGGCGCTATGTGACAGAAGCAGAGTATTTATCCTCTCTGCAAAACGACGAGTTGACAGAGAAGGACAGCAAAGACATATGGGTCACCCTCTGGGCCTTTCTCATTTCAATGTGTACTGTGTCTCCTCCTGTCTGGGACCCGGAAATCACCACCTTGAAGGACATCTCAGTTCCTTCGGCTTATATTTAATCCACCAGTCAGCACTTATTTTAGCGAGAAATGATAATATAATAAAACGGCCCGCCTCACATTCCCACTGACAATTGAGACTCAGTTTAGGCGACAGAATCGTCAAAAAGTTCATCTTTATGGTTTATATTGATGCCGAATTGACAAGAAGACTGTCCGCATATGACACACTTTATCTTGTGTTTCTAGAGTTACGTGTTGTTGCAGACACGTAAGGCATTGTTAAAATGTCATATTTCTTAAAGGGAGTTTGGCGTGATATATTCCTTTAAAGTACAGAACAGAATGAAAAACAAATGTTTTATAAAGGATACAATAGTGCAATAAACTGAGATTTATAGTGAAAGAGCAGCTTTACTGGTCGTGATTAAAATTTAAAAAGTATGCCATCTGTAGACTATACTTGTCTCATTATGCCACGTTGTCAGTTGAATTAAAAGTCAGTGTAGCCTATAATCATTGTTATTATGAACACTGCTATGCTTATCTGACAGAAATAATAAAATACAGCTGTGCAGTTGTTGACTCTGGAGCAACAACATCTCATTCTCATACTGAATTCTCTCCTGTGTCTCTCCTGCGCTCGCATCTCTGGTGGGAGGGACTAAGATGAGAGGCGAGGAAGCGAGGAGAGGAATCGAGAATGTCCCAAAGCTTATTTCTGCACCTAGGAGCGATCTCTGATGAGCTATCAGCAGATTTCATACGATCATATTACAGCCAGACACAGTAGAGAGTCTGTCAGCAATAAATGCTTTTTACATCATTTATCGTCATTTCCATTCAGTCATATGAGATTTTCCCAAAAACATTTAGCCTAATAAATATATTCCAATGTAAAAAAGACACCTCAGTCCTATTCTGGGTTATTCAATCATTTAAAAGCACAATATCAATAAATACAGATGCTCATAATGAACAAATAATATAAACGCATTCTGCCAGTAAAAATGATTAATGTGCCTCTTTTTGCAAGATTTTTTTTATTTATTCTGTGTTGTACTGGTTTTGCCTGTTGAGTGTTTATTTAATTAACTATAATGATTAGAGAGGATGCTTAAAACCTGTAGTCATAAAGTAAACAGAGAAACTCCCCAGAGGATTTATCAGGAGGACTGATGTTTTACTCTAAACAATTTTCCTTTATGAACCTGGGCTGTGTGTGACCTTATGGTTGTGTAAACTAACACACAGCAGTAATTAACATTAGACCCTGTTGGCATGTCGGGAGATTTTAAGTGAACGCTGCTGTGTCTGTTGCGTAAATGGTGAGAATCTGACACTCAAAACATTGGCTACTCGAAACACTCAGTTTTAAAATGTTTTTAGATTCTGGCTGAGGGTGGGTGTTATTTTACCGGCATGGTAACTTGGGTGTCTGGTTTTGTATCATCATACAGTTATTACTGTTTTTGTTGGTATATTGAGCAATTCTTTAAATTAGACAATTCAGCAGTGATGGATTGTGAGTTCATTTAATGTACTGTACTTGGATTTCAGTTATTCTGATAAACTGAAGGATTAAATGTTACTTTATGAATAAGAGTTCCTTTATAAGCTAAATAAACTATTTAAAAACACTTTTCAATTAGCTTGAAAAAGCATTGTCACAAAGCTGAAAACAGGGCTGTTTATAAAAAGCTGACATTTGATGATCTTATAAAATATGATACACTGCAGTAGATTAAACTACACAACATTATATAAAGAAGTTAAATTAGCTCAAACTTTAACATCTACAGCTGTAAAATACAACAGTAATGCAGCTGTGATATTAATCCAAAAACATCATGTATGTAAAACACTGACAGGGACCATTTTTCTTCACAATGAGTACTTTTACTTTTAATTCTTCTTCTTTTGTAGATAATACTTAAATACATTTACTTAAGTAAGGTTTTGAATGCAGGCCTTTTACTTGTAGTGAAGTATTTTCACAGTGAGGTATTGCTAATTTTACTAAAGTAAAAGATCTGAATACTTCCACCACTGTAATTCAGTAAATACAAGTTATTTTACTGTACAAATAAATAATCTGTACAGTCCATATCTCAACATTTGAACATATAACCTGGAGATTTGAAAACCCATCCACATCTGTAGGGAAAACCACTGCAACTGACTGCTGTGCTCTTAAGACTTTCTGTGCACCATCTGAGCTCCACTGGTGTTTTTTTTCTCATGCAGAAAGAGCGGAAAGGCAGACAGTCATCTCTCAGAGCCTAGACTGCTTCCTCTAACATCCAAGAACAGAAACCTGAATCCTTGGAAGGGCTTGAGGAAATTCTTCTCAGCTCCAGCATGAGCGTACCTGACCCAAATGGCATTTTACCTTGGCTTTTATTGTGCAGCTGCTAAAGGGAAATACAGTTTGTCTCTTTAATATGTCACTCTCATATTAAACAGATGTTATAGTCCTATTTTTCCTCATTTAGCAAGCTAGTGTAATCATATTACAGAGCAATGCTGATGTAAACTTGTGTTCATAATAAAGCAGGGTAGTCCAATTATTTCGTGACTGATGTGATCATGCATATCAACATCATATCAATCATAGTAAATATTCCCCCTGACTGAAACATGCAGGAAAGTAGTGCACGGTGGCGCTAGTTGTATGCAGAGTATATTAACCCTGAAGTATTTTATTGTTATTGATGAGACGAAAAACGTGAAGAAATTAAAACACATTTCATAGACTATCTTTCAGCTATTTTTAATATCATGTTGCCCTAGTCTCACTCCCTTAGGACCATTTAGTCATGTTTTGTTCCCTGTTTATAGTAAAGGTACGCAGTCCAATTATTTTGGCAGAGGTACTTTTCCATAAAAAAACAAAGTGAGAACATTTCGTTGTCAGTGCATCATGGCTCACTGAAGAGGTCTACAGTTACAATTAGTAGTAATAACTCCTCACATCCCTTTTATTATAATGACAGAGTACGTCCATATGAGACCCTTTCAATATATTAAGCAGTTGACAGTCAGATGACTTACTTGACCTTATCAGTTCATGGAAAACTATGAAATGTGCTCTGGTAAATGTTCAGTCTAATTATTTCTGAAGTACATTCAACTATAAAAAACATCTTTGCACTGGCTTCTGCACTTAGTGAATCATTGCTGCTGAGTGAAATTTTAATATTAATATTTTGTAAACAAACCTATGAGAAGCTATCGTCAACATCCATTTTCAGAATAACTACATGTTCGGTGAGAGGGGGCTGAGACTGCTATTTACCAAGTACTAGCTGTATAGATGATTATGTTCAGTTTTACATGGATCTATGTACACCACACACAAACATACCTTATGTAGCCTTACGCTGTTCGCCACTGACCAGCTATATTGCAGCACTACACAAAGTCTTCACTTCCTGTTTCTGTGGTTTCCTGCTGGCTTCTTGAACCTTGTGACCAGGTTGATTACAAGTTTTTCCTTGTCCAATATTTGATCATTTATTTTTATTTATTAGTGATATATTTATATTATACAGGGAGACGTTTTGCATTTCCATCATGTACTCAACAACATTACTTCCAAAATGTTAATGTAGGTTCTTCAGCACCATTCTAGTGAACAAACAACACAGAAGTTCAATTTTATTGTTTCTCAATGTAGATTTGCAGAGGTATGCTTAATTGAAACACTTACAGTGTCAAGTACAAACAAGGGAAAATGTGAAGTATATTCCTCTCTGTTGGCTTCTAGCAGAGGTGCGGGGTTATATTTCTGTCTGAAGTCACATGTGCATGTATGTGCATGCTTGTAATGCTAATGCATATATGTTTATTTGTGTACACAGGACAAAATTTACCTGTGACTCTTTTGGTAAGCGTGCCTTCAGCTGCACCAGGATAAATCAGACACGCTGCTCCGGTCCCATGAGCAGTCCTGACAGGCTGTACTCTGTCAGAGTCGTTGCCCAGAGCGCTGCAGCAACAGCCAGCTCACCGACCCTCTGTATCAGAGCTTTAGATGCAGGTAACAATACATATGTACTTATGTATTTTATTTTGGAAAGACACTCTTGAATTATTGTTAGCTTTATAGGTGATTGTAAGTAAAATAGAATAGTTTTCAGTAGGTTTAGTTAGGCTGTTGTAAACCTATTTGGCTCCGTGCACAAAAACATGTATTGTAGTTCTCATGTTAATTATATTAGTAATAAAACAAATGTTAACATTTGTAGATTTGTGGATTTGTAGACCTGAGTTGTCCTTACCACACGCAAGATCCTGTATGATACACTTATCTGGCCAATCCTTAATACTTAAAACAGCTTTCACCTTTCGTACAATCTTAATTAAAAAAATTAATTGGGAGACTTTTAAGTTTAAAGCACCATCAGACTGCAATAATTTGCCTAACTCACTCAGATCAATTTCTTATTTGTGTCACTTCAAGACTTCTTTCTTGTTTACTGTAAATCTATTTTGATCGTATTTCATTTATAGAGTTTTTTTTTCATTCCTAGAGTTATTTGGTATGTTCATGTAGTGTGCACAGTGGTTTGGGATGGAGGGAGAGCCCTTATGTGTATGTATCTCAAGTGGTTTATCCTCTGATTCAATTTAGGAAAAAATATGATTAATTACCCATGCCCAGCACTCATTCACTTTCTACAGTTAATATTTCACACCTTGACTTCACCCTGACTCTTGTTTCATCAGTGAAGCTGCGTAGGCCAAATGTGACTGATCTGAGACCAGTCAGAGATAAACCCAGTTGTCTAGAGCTGCAGTGGCATACACCAGTATATTCTGCTCTAATGAAAACATTTGCAATCGCTTTTTTGTCCTACCAGCTACAATACAGCACGGATGATCAGGTGTGGTAATAGGACAGATGAAGGGATAGATTCAACGTTTTGCATTTAATCTTCAGATCAGTGAGAAATAAATTATGGTATGCAGGCATAGTTAATCTATTTCTTTGTTTTTCTTATTGTGTTGTCCTCCATGTTTCTTTAAGCCCGAGGCCCAGACAGTGGAGGGTTATCTGGGTGATCAGCTTAATCCTCTGCAGTGTACAGACTCTCTGAGGACAAACCGGACCATCCTTCTCAAAAGCCCATTCTCTCTCAGTCCATTTACTCAATACACAGTCCGACTCCGCATCCGCAACCTCAGTATCTGGAGCAAGTAGAGCGACTGGCTACCGAGCTGCACAGGGATGGCAGGTGTGAGTTTGTGTTTGTGTCAGATCATTAGTTTCACAAAAATGTAAACAATGTAATTCTCTGTAATTCAAATTTTTTTAATCAAAAGACTAAGTATAATACTGCTGTCAATAGTTGGCCAAATAACTTCAAATAACTTTTCCGGTTAAAATTAAACCACATTCAACAGTCATCTGAAAAAGAGAATTTTGTTGCTGAAACTATACTTGTTTGTCTTCATGTCCCTCAGCCCCGATCACCAGCAAACAGCTGTGGAGAATGTTAAAACCTATAGATGATCTTCAGAAGAGACAAGTGACTCTACTGTGGAGTCAACACCTTGAACCCCTTTTTTGTGTTCCTCAAACCATTCCTAAACCAGTTTTGCTCTGTGGCACGGCGCATTATCCTGCTGAAAGAGGCCACTGCCATCAGTTTCCATGAAAGAGTGTACATGGTCTGCAACAATGCATAGATAGGTGGTATGTCTCAAAGTAACATCCACATGAACTGCAGGACCCAAAGTTTCCCAGCCAAACATCGCCCCAAAGCATCACACTGCCTCCGCCGGCTTGCCTTCTCCCCATAGTGCATCCTGGTGTTATTCACTTCCCCATAATGTTATGGCTGTTTACAGTAGATACATAAAACCATTAGTATGTGAGAACGGGGCTGGAGGGAGGAGTTCAGAATCCTGAAGGGGAAGAAGCCGTTTATGAAGAGCTTAGTCTTTGTGGACAGTGACCTATAGTGTCTTCCCGAGGGAAGGAGCTAGAAGAGGTGATGAGCAGGATGTGAGGGGTCGGAGATGATTTTCTTTGCTCACTTTACACATACTTTGCTGAGTATGTAGCAATTCAGCTGAGGGGAGAATGTTGTCTATGATTTTCAATTCCTTGGTGACAATACAGTCTGTGCTGCAGTACCATGCTGTAATAGAGGATGTGACGATGGATTCAGTGATGGCTGATTAGAACAGAACGAGAAGTTGATGCGTGATCTGGCATTTTTTAAGTTGTCATGGAGTTTTTGCATTGATGTGCTCTGGGTTGGTAGTGCTAATTTATTTGTGTGGAATTCAAAGGAGATGGTCAGTGATGGTGATACATCAGCATAGCCAAGTTCTATGCTGATGTTGAAAAGCCCAGTCAGTTTCTGTGGTAACCTCAATGTTTTCTCCCCTCCAGTCTCCTGCAAATCTCAGAGTGCCTGCACCAGCCTGTGGTTCAATGCGTAGTCATTCCAAAGAATCCCACATTGTATTGCAAACTGAGAGCTGCTTCCACATGACAGACACATCCTGCTTCCTGACTATGTGTAACTCTGCTAGCAGCTCCCCAGCAGCTTGGCTTAGGCTACCAACACCCACAGACACACGTATTACTAAGTCTCCATTCACAGATGAATAATTTGAAAATAAAGATATTTTGTTCACAAAAATATTTTATATTGTAACCGTCACTAATGTATCAGAATTTAGAGCAAATGCTGGTGTAAATATGTGTTTTTTAATACTCTGCATGTTTTCATATTTTCTGTTCAGCACTCAGAGCCTTGAAAACAGTCCATGTAAAAGCCCTGAATGACTGTAGTCTGGAGCTTACATGGTCAGCACTCACACATGCCTCGCTTACTGGCTTCCTGTTGGAATGGGAATCAGTGACTAAGGCCGACAAACAGAATCTGAACTGGGAGAGACTGAACAACAACACCAGCAGCATGATCGCCACTGGTAAGTTTATTATCCAGCCACTATTAAGGTGAACCTGTTCCTGAAAAACAGGAAATGCCAGGGCTTTCCAAGACTGGAAAGGCAACCTAATTATAATACTAATTATATTAATTATCCTAATTATCAATCGGCACAACATAGCTTTAACCAGATTTAATCTTAGAAACAAAAATGAAGAATATCATTGAGCTCCGGTTGTACAGATAATTTGAGAACTCATACAGTATTTCTCTGATCATATTTCTGACACTTCTGGGTTCAGAAGGTAACTGCCAGGGCAATAAGGCTCTGACTTACATTCCTATTAGTTGTTTGAACTCATTCTATCATACAGTTACATTTATTATACAGGAGTGTTGAATTAAGGATGCAAGATGCAATACCTGCCTTTAATGCAAGAAACTGTTCTTTAATTTTATGCAATTGTCATGAGAATCAATTACCTGGCGCGCATGGTGGAGATAGAGCGCAAGCCCGTTGTAGGCTGAGCCCTTATCACCCAGGTTCCAACCTGCGGCCCTTTCTGCATGGTGTCCCCCCTTTCTCTCCTCCCTTTCCTATCTTCACCTGTCCTATCAAATATAGACATAAAAGCCCCCAAAATATCTTAAAAAAGGAGAGAGAAAAAAAGAATCTATTACCTGTCACATAAATATTGCCTACATTTGTAAGGTTTGTTTCTGTTAGTGTATAAGCCATTAGGGGAGCATCGCAAATTAATTTTTTTCAGTCTAGAGAATCAACATGGATCTCAAATCCTGATTGCCTTCCCTAGGCCAGAAGAGTATCAATTCTTAAATTAAATCTGGGAGATAATGTATCACTGCAGTAATGTGCTTTTAACATGCAGATTTGCTCCGCCTTTATCAGACAGCAAGGGGGCACAGAAAATGTAGCAATTATCTGATCAAATGATGTAGCTCTACTACGTTTTTAGGACAAGCTAGGTTTTACAAGCACCACTTTATCCCACTCTCTCATTTGCTCCCCTCTGCCTGGCTCTGTAGTGCCCTCTACTGGTCCCAGGCTGCAGGTGAAGGAACAGAGCAACAATGCCGTCCTCGTGGTGCGGGAGCCTCCGCCTGTGGATGAGCAGCATGGCTTCATCCCCAATACAGCCTCTACTGTCAGAAGGAGAACAATGCAACAAGTAGGTTTAAACTCACACAGAGAATTGGCCCACATACTGTACTCTGTGTTGTGCCTCACACAGCCCACAGAAACTATACAGTGACATGAAAATATTAACAGTTTTAACAGTATTTTTGTTTTGTATGGTAATAAAATTTATTTTCGATTGCATGGGGAAATTATATATTTCATTAGGTCTCTGCTAAATCTTTATCAAACCAATGTCAGTACACTGCAGATAAGTGGACCATTTTTTTTAATATTGTGGTGCAGGTGAAGTGCACACAGTGTCAGATGAGACACTGAACTACCGTTTGACTGATCTATCGGGAGTCTATCAGATCTATATGACAGCTCACACGGTGGCAGGAGAAGAACGAGCCAGTCCACATCAGTGGGTTACTGTAGGTAAGAACCAACACATGCACTGTCATTGCTTTAAATAAAAACTTTACATGGCTGCTGTGTTCCTTGTACTTTTGTGTGTGCTCATGAATGAATCTGTGTATTTGTCAGAAGACGACTATTCAAAAAGGACCATCCTGGTTTGCGTCGTCCTTCCTGTGTTCATTGTGGTCTTGCTCCTCATCCTTGCTGTGTGTAGACAGTGAGTGATATTCTAGCACTTCAGTTGTATACCAGCAACAATATTGTGCAAAATAAAAAGTCTATGATTTTCGGAAAAGTGTTAAGTGTCTCCAAACAAGGCAGAATAAAGCAGTTGATTCAACTTATAACTAGAAAAACTGTGAATTTACAAGGTAACAAGGGAAGTAGTCTCATCTTTTAGGTATTTTTCAGATCATTAGTCTTTTTATAAGATGACCAGAACTCCAGTCGCCTTTAACCATAAAAAAAACAATATATTAAGCAATATATAATAATGTGAAATATAGACTGAGACCTCTTTGAGTAACTTTGATTAAATTGTCATAATTATGCATCATGTGCAGTACATGTCCATGTTGTACAGGTTCACCTACTCGCAGAGAACTATCCAGTATTGGTGATCACCAATACGCTCTAATGAAGAGCTGTAATGTAGCAGTTAAGTTCCTTAATGTATGCATGAGGTATACAATTTAATTCATTTCTAGATTTTAGTTTCAGCTACATTAGCACATGTTTTTAATACATAAGAGTGATATGAGAGAATAAGAGTGGAGTGCAGTACAGCAGGAAAAGCCCTTATTGCAACTGTCTTTTTATCTCTTCTGGCCTCCTGTTCTCCAGCCCAGGTTTCTCTGGCTGATTAGGAGCTACGCTGCTAATAATGCAAGCTGTTTATTTGAGGAGAATAAATGCAAAGTGGTTATGTACAGTTAGACAGTTCTGGGAGGACACATAAAGTTAATATGTTTTTTTATTTATCTTGTGTTTTTCTGATGTTTTTTAATAAAGGTGCTGTGCACAAGCAAAAAGTAGATGCTTAAAGTATCAGAGTTGCCTGAGTATGAGTGAGTGTGAGACTGAGAATGTAATTCTGTGTAGTCTATTGCATTTCAGCTGACGCTAAAAAAGCCCACAGCTAACAGTGTGACTGGTACCTATTATTGGCTAAACGTGGAACTGTATAACACTGCTCTTTTTATCATAGCTTAGACAAATGCTGAAATGTGTAATTTGCATTGACAATATCTAATAGGCCCTAGCATACCGCAATATTGGCTATCTCAGGTTAAAGATTATTTTCTTTAGAAAACCTGCATTCAGCTAGCAATGTTCATTTGTTCCAAAGATTAACAAGTCAATGTACAAAATATTTGCTGTATTTAATGGCCTGCTGAACTTTATAGTCTGTTTCTTGTTGCCAGGATAAAGCAGACTATCTGGCCTCTGGTTCCTGACCCTGCACTCAGCAGTCTGACCTCCTGGATCTCCAACTCTGAACGCGCAACAGAAAGCTTCTACTCTGAGGAAGTGGATCACACTTCAACTTCAAAAATAACAAATGAACTGCATAATGAAGAACACTGTTGAAGCTCATTGTTTTCCATTTGGAAATATATGTGCATCCTCTAAATAATTCTAAATGTATGAGCATGCATAGCTAAAGAAAAGCACATGGGGATTCTTGGTGAACCTTTGTCCTTTTGTTTGTTTGTTTTACTTTATGACCAAAATAATAATAGTTTCAGTGTACATTTTGTGTTTCTGTGCCATCACAGACAATTTGCCTACAGTTCAGGCAATTTTGTAATAATAACATTTCTCCATTTTCTATGTAGTCCCTTGTGTTTTAACTCCGAATTTCACATTTAAGGCAGCACTGAAATGAATATGGCATCCTTTAAAACAAGCTAAGAACACATTACACTGTTAGTTTAGTTTAGACTTATCATTTGTACTGTTGTACAAGGTGAATACAGGGAAAAGCTTCATGGACAGTGAATTCAAATTTGACTTAGTCCAGAAAGGACCATCTTTTGCTAATATGATGGCGGTTCTTTGCTGGCCATGACAACAGACAACTATACATTCTGATAGGAATATTTTATTTTTATTTAATGTTTTTTAATTTTTTTTTTTTTTGCAAAAACAAGTAGTAACTAAGTAAGTAAGACATCACAGAGACACTGAACAGGTGACATGAACCATGCCACAGAGAGCTGCAGGACACACCAAGGAAAAAAAATCATGCCTAAAGTCCCCCTCCACTCAAAAATAGTTTGATTCTTGTTCCTAAAGTTGGATGTTTGGGCTTCACTGTGCAGAATGAAGTATGTAGTTTGACACTGGAAGTATTAAGCTATTTAGTGTTAAGTATTTTGTATGCAAATTATACAAGTGGTGTACAATGGGCTTTACAGTAAGACATCTTGTGTCCAGCAGGAACATTTTCCAAATCAACAAAATTAGCACATTCACAGATTCTGGAATTTTTAATGAGGTAGAATGAGTAGATGTCTTTTTAAGGATTTTAATGTAGAATTTTTTTTTAAAGGAAAAGCAGATCAGACACACATTATTGTTTCAAGCAGACTATTTTATATATGTCTTAATACATGTATGGAGGGGATATTTAAAGATCAGTGCTATCAGTGCAGATTCTTGTCATTTTCTTATTACATTTAATAACAACTGTAGTCAAGACCTATTCCCATCCTTTCCACCCCAGCCTCAGCAGTTTCAAATGTATGCCATTCTCCTCTTATCTATGAAATTACCCAGGAGATTAGTTTATGCTCACTCAAACAAACTGAATTTACGTAGAGCATATTCTCAACATTAACTCAACAAGCCATCTGCTTGTTGGTGTTATTTTACTTCACAAAGCTAAACTAGGTTGCTAAAATAACAAATATGATATTAAAAGGCATTCCCTTATGGATTAGGACTATATTTGTTAAGTTCTTTCTTGCAAAATGTCTGAATAAATCTGGGAATCTCAACCCTGTCTATAAGTCTAGCTTTGTAATTTACAAAAAGAAAAAAAGAAGTTGATGCTTTACAGAAGGTTAATCTGTCATTTTACTAGATATTCTGCTGAAATGAGCTTGCTGTTAAAAAACAACCAGAAGGGGGCAGAGGGTTCTCAGTTTTATATGTGTTCATTGTACAGTTGCACTTGTGTCTCCATACTGTTCCTTTTTTCCTATATTCTTCTGTATGTTATTGACATTTCATTCATGTGCATGCCATCACGTTTGGCATTGGACATTGCTGGATAGAATCTTATTTTAATACATTTAATTCTACCGTTTGCTAACGTGCAGGAAGTCAAATAAAGCTGCAAGACAGAGTTTGTGCATGTAAGATTACCTACTTAACTCAAGGCTGCTGAACTAATAGACTTTGGGGTAAACGTAGTGTTAGTCATGCAAACAGAGTTAACTGTTAATACACACAAATGACTCTTCTATACACATGGCACGGTGCAGCTAGCAAGTGGTGGCCTGGTATTGACTGCTGGTGGGGAAACATCCTGGCTGCTTGGAGCAAAATAACAGTGTGGCCCCAGAGTCATGCTGGTGTTAAGTCATGCTAATTTTGCTACAGTCCCAGCAGGGCTTATAAAAGTCTCCCTGCTTTTTTAGGGCTAGAGGTTTTGTCCTCTATATTTTTTAATCACCCACCAAGTGTGCTCAGTGTGGGTCCACCTCCCAGTGCCATGAAGGTGTTGACTAATATGTTTGGACCTTATTAGGAACCCGTTTTGTCAGCTTCAATATAAATCTCTCTCATATATGGGAAGAGGAGTGCACTCTGGGAAAGGTTAAGCTCTCAACGGGACTGAGCAGTTCAAGTGTTTGTCCTGCCGGGCTTTCATGGGGAAATTGAAGTGTATGATGGGATGAGATCATGTAGGGCTCTCATCTATGTGAAGATTTCAGAAATGGGGGCAGTGCTGAGTCCTCAATTAAAGCAACAGCCCTATTGTATTGCCTTTTAAATCCCATGATTGTATGTTCTTGATTAAGTCCATATTACCTCAGTTTATAAGGTCAGGTGTAATGACAGCCATTTGTTTCAGGTATTGACTTTTCCCCCTTTTTTTTCAATTTCTTTTAAGTATTTTAGCCCTGACAGAGCAGTTTGTGACTGGTTTACTGCTGTCAGGCGCCTCCTCCTGGTTCAATCCTAACAGTGTCTGAGTCCTCTCTACTCATAAGACATTTTTCTAACAAGTTGGTTTGCAAAATATAAAGCAAACCGCTGAGAGCTTTTCTGTCTTCCCCTTTGCACGCCTGTGCGTAAAAACTTGGAGCCTGTCGATAATCAGATAGCCAGAGAGGAGCCAGACGAGGAAGTTGGGAGGAGGGACCAGTGCAGTGGCGTGGTGTGTGTGCTGAGAGAAGACTTAAAACTGGATTCTCCGGACGCCTTCAGCGCCGTGAAATAGGAGGATCTCTCCAGTTCTGGTTTTGTACCCAAAGCAGTAATGCGCGCAAAAGGGCCGCGTATCTGCTCAGAAACTTCTTTTTAACACGCTGTCTTTTTAAGAGAGTCACACACCTATGCTGCCAATGACAGCACAGGTAGAGAAGAGGATCCCGGAAGAACTCGTAGTGCAGGTTACCAGGTTGTTTTCATAGCCTGTACTTTTATTTCAAAGCGAGCAAGCGCCGATGGACTTGTTTAGCCTTTTGCAAAAGTAGTTATTCTCTCTTAAAGTTGTCGATTTGAAAGTAAGTAAACGGGAAGAGGATGAAGGAGCTGAGGAAGAAGAAGCTTTACGTGGTGATGGACGTGCTGTGCGTTTTTGTTGGTAAGTTATGGACACTAAGTAAGTCAGCATAATGCGTTGTTTTATCTTGTAAATGCGCCTCAGTGTTATCAGCCAGAGGAAGAGATGACCTTTGTGGTGTTGTCAGCAGTTTCTTGCCTGTCTCTCAGTGTGTTTGTGTGTTTTGCACATGATGACAGCAACTCAGGAATTTGTTAAATAATAGGAACTCAGCTATGATTGTTTATTTACGCCCTTAAAATGTCAATGAAACATGTTTTTAATGAGACGAAAGATCCTCAGGACAGTATAGAGGCTATTTTATCCCAGTCTCTCGTTTAAAAGGCAAATGAGGCAACTGATTTCCATACCTGAGTCCAATATTAAAGAGCAGCCTTTTTGTTTATGCAGGATCCCAACTGCAATGTTGTCCAGGCTGAAATGTGACATTAAATTGCACAATGGCCAAACACAAGAGGAAATATTCTCATTCTGCTCACAGGGCTGCTGCATGCTCCAATCATACTCACCAAAAAACTTTGCAGGACTTTACAGAGCCTCAGGAAGCAGAATGTTTGTTTATGGAAATTTGATATGCATGTGTGCGCCCCGCTTATTCCTCATTTTCAATATTTTGTCTGCCAGGAATCTTCTCAAGAATGTCCCCACTTCCCACATACAGTCCGTTTCTCAAGATTTTCCTTCTACTTTGCTCCACTGACCATTGTTTAGCATTTAATTTCAGTTAGGAATGTTTTGCCTCCTCCGCCTGAGCAACCAACAGATAATGACATGTTGGAAAATGAATCATATCAGTGACACATATTGTGGTTATAGTTGTCAACATTTGGCTTTTGCCATTAATCTTCAATGGGGTTATTAAAGGGTTATGGTTAACCCTTTAATGGGTTAAATGCATATGGAGGACCACAGGTGTCATGTGAAAGCATTCAAGTCACTGATATCTAATTGGATAGGAATTAATCAGATATTTTACAAATTCATTAATTAATCCATTATTACATGCATTCAGTTACTAGAGATTAATTTGTGGATGTATACATGGGTAATAAAACATATTCTTACAAATGAATATTAATCCATCAATAAATAGGTTACATTGATATAATAGTTTAAAGAAACCAACATAAAACAATCAATAAACACAGCATTTAGTAATTAAAAGGCTACCATAATAAATAATGGGATTTCTAGATCAAACAGCTTTTTAACCATTTACATGACACCTTTGGTCCTCCATAGTGATACTGATAAACTTCTGATAATCACAAATGTGAGTCCACACCACCACCCTCAGGAAAAGTCCCAGAGGTCATGTGTTTATGTGGAATGTACCACAGTGGTGGAGCATTGGTTTTCTGTATTAATGCCACAAGCCCTAGACAGACGTGTGTTGCATAATGGTCTGATGTTCGGCGGCGTGTTCATCCCTTGTTGTGTCAGTACTGGTGATAGTGGTAAAGTTGGAGGGATGGTGGCTCATGCATGTGCAGATCTGCTCTGCTGTGCACTTTCAGCTCCCCCCTGGCTTTTCAGAGAGCTTAGGGGTATTTTTCCATCTCTGGGAACATCCACAGACTGCTGAACTTGATAAGCCTCACCATTTCGCTGTCACAAGTCTGGGATTAACGTCTGGGTTGGGTTGGTCGGTCAGGTCTGGGTAGCTGCTGCATCCCACCCTTTTGCCTCTCCCTTCCCTTTTGCCACCCACGTCACCTACCCAAATAATCATCAAGTCAACCCCAAGCTTATGTAAGGTTGGCCCAACCATGTAATAACAACATGGTAGAGCTTGTAATTATGCTGACCATTAGCCTATATGGAAACAGAGGCTGAGTGGGGTTTTGTCTGCATTTTGGGACTATTTACATTCTTATTGTAGATCAAAAAATTTATCTAAATCTACAGAAGGCAGATATTGCGATTGTGACATTATTCACGATTAATGGGAATGATAATCTTTGCATCACAAATTAAATTTTCCCTGAAAAAAAAAAAAGAAAAAACAATATCGTGATGATATGACATTTTGGGGGGGTCTTACATCTGGAGAACAAGATTTGTAGGCCAGGGCATTACTATAGTACTTTAATATAAAGCTGTTTTGTCGCACATTTAACCTTTACCAAAAGAACTTAGCAATTTGGATATTGCACTTGGCCATTTTTGGATCTTGATCATATTTCGATTATTTGTGCAGCCCTAATCTCCAGATGCTGAAGGTTCTCTTCTCTATTATCTTCTTTACTTTCCTACTCACTGCTCTTCAATGGGAGCCTTTTGTTTATCTCCACTACAGTCACCTTTACCTCTAAATATTAATCTCCTGTTCTCCACTTTGGCAGCATACTATATCTCTCTCCAATCATCTTTTGTTGTGAAATTCAAAAGCCAAATAAAAGCAGCAGATACTATCACAAAGCAATTTTTCTGGCATGCTGTCTGTCACTCACACCCTGCCCTGCCTGGGTCAAACCAAACATGAATGTTATATGAATAGATGTGCCTCCCTCTATGTTCATACAATGTAAAACACAACCACTGAAGCTGTTCAAGGAGAAATCTGATGCAAAATGGCTGCCTAGAGCCAAGGAGTCTTGTTGTATTATCTGTCTAGTTTATTGTTAAGAAACCTGTGTGATTCATTTTGAGGGATATTTGAGCTGTTTCAATATTTGCCTCAGTCTTGTATTTGTTGTTCATTGTGAGCTCTTGACCTCCCTCTCCCACCTTCTCCATTCTTTCCCAACTGTATCCCTCCCTTCCTCTGTGCTCCTCCGTCGGTGTAAGCCTACACTCAGCACAAATAGATGGTGGGTGTTGGCTGAGAGCACAGAGAGGAAAGACCAGGGTTTAACCTCTCCCTGCCCACAGCTCGTATTTCTAGGTGCAGTACTGCAGGTGTAAACTTTGCAGGAATCAGAGGAGGAGCGAGGTTCACAATTCTGCACGATTCGGGCGCTGCTGTAGGCAATATAAATGGCAATGAGCCGCATGTTATTAGTAATGTGCTATATACTCCGAGTTAATAATATGTGACTTAATGGCTGTGGCATTGGTGCAACACATGCTCACACTTGTTTTTCCATGTGTGCTCTGTGTTGTGCCGTAAAGTATGTTGTGATAAACCAGTTCTGTTAAAAGTCTATTATGTCATGTAATTACAGACACACACATACACACACACACACACACACACACACACACACACACACACACACACACACACACACACACACACACACACACATGTTTACTCTATTCAGAGGGAGTGCTAGAAAGATGACACTTGGTAATAGTATTTCATCAGTTTATTTTGTCTACACCAGAGGTCAATAGCCTCTACTATCATAAAACCTCTCTGGAGCCCTGGATTTTTGAGCCTTAAAATGCTAATTTCTTGCCACAGATCAAGCATACATATAAGCCAGCAGAAAACAACACAAATTCTATATTATCCTCAGAGACTTTTTTGGGGGGGGATTTTGAAATTCATAGCTAACCTATCTAGGCAGACTCAATACTAGTAGCCACTGCTATTGTGGTTTGACAAAACATAGAAGAAAGGCGGCAGGTCAAGACCTAAGGTATGACCCACATTTTAGTACATTTTAGTAAACAGAACTTTTCATTTTGAGTTTGTAATGGCAGTTTTTATTTTTACAGTTGGAGAATATAAAAATCCCTTTAGGCTAACAATGATAAATGAAAATGTGGAGCCACTGGAGAGGGGCTAAAGAGCTGCCTACCCCGGTCTACACACGGTTTTCATTATTTAATTCCATATTAGCAGCTTGTTATTGACTGATACATTACCTGACACAATAGAGTTTGCTCCCAAAGCCCCAGAACTCTAAAGGAGTTACTACGCATTTCCTCCCATTATTTTCATCTTTTTACATGTAAAAATGCCCACATTCTGTTTTTTGACCTTGTTGGATGTAGGTTAGAGTTTGTTGGTGATTCAGCGTCGTTGCTGCAGTGTCTCCAGGGAGCCGGGCCTCTCATGCGGTCGTGTTGGGAAGACTGATTGTCCCGAGTTCTCAGAGAAAGGCAGTGAAGACACTTGATGGGAATCGTTTTCCTCAGGAGAGCTCAGTCATGGAAACTGAAGCCCTTTGAACAAACAGGCACATCCCTCTGAGAAATATGAGCCTAGTTTATTTTTTCTTCTCATTGTTGTTTTTCTAATTATCGTAATTGTACGAAAGGGGTTTCTGGTAAACTGGTGAGTCTATTATCAGTCATACTTTAAAGTGGATGAGGATCTTTTGTCGTGGTCGTTTTTTAAAAAACAAAATCATTACCACATTTGTTCTGAGACATTAAAGCCGCATCCCCCAGTCAACTCAGTGGACTTCAGAAACAGAAAAATAAAATAATTATTATTGTTTTTAAGACATTGTTAATGGGGAAACTGACAGCTACCACCTTACATTGTTATAGGTTTCATGAGAAATTTTCTTAATTGCTTTCCACAGCAAAACAGCTCACACCTGCTGTTCTCCCAGCACAAATGTACCTTTCCAGATGACTAAAATGTAGCAGAAGTACCTGCAAACATGTTTATTCATTCCAGTAAAGTCGTAAAACATTTGCATGCAAGAAAGGCTGATTACAAAATGTGTTCATAATTTGGAGAAACACTAACAAGATCACTGGTGTTAGACTTAGTCCCGTTTGCACTCAGTTTGGGGCAGCAGTAGCTCAGTGTGTAGGGACTTGACTTGGGAACCGGAGGGTCGCCGGTTAAAGTCCCACAGACCACAAAATATGGAGTGTGGACTGGTAGCTGGAGAGGTGCCAGTTTCACCTCCTGTGCACTGCCGAGGTGCCCTTGAGCAAGGCACCTAACCCCAAACCTGCTCATGAGGCGCCGGTAACGTTGCAGCCCCATCACTCCACCATCTCTCTCCCCTTTGCATGTCCACAAGAGCATGATGTGTGCATTTCAGCCTGTGTTTGTGTATAAAAAAGAGTGAAAAGAACAATTTCAGGGGATCAATAAAGTATATCTTCTTCTTCTTAATTATACCGAAGCATCATTATATAGTTGTAAAAATGTAAGATACGACACAGCAACACATGTACTTCACCACCATTCATGATATTTCTACAGTTTAACTCCTGCAGACCTCTATGGTTTATAGGTTTAAACCTGTGTGGCTTACTTATTTGACCCCCTCCAGACTCTTTGATTGCCAACCCAGATTTAGCTGCCCTCCCACCACTCGTACGACCTTGCCCTCCACCCTGTCTCCTTCTGCACTGCTTGGAGCTAAGCATGCGTAAATGATGTACAGAGCGAAACAGCAGGATTAAAAATAAAGAATGGGCAGCAGCAGGATTTGGTGTGACTGGTGAAGTTGGGCGTTCCTCATGTGAATTAGAATTCCAGAGGCCAACGCCGGCAGAGGTTGTAGGCTCAGCACATACCTTCCACATTAGTCAGTCCAGAAGTCATAAAGAAGGAGAGTTTAGTTGTTTTGTTACTGCAAACCATCTCTTAAAGGGCTGTAGCATCACCTATGTTGTTACACCAAAGAAACTTGTTGCTATAGGTGTCTTGCTGTCATTTCAACAAAACATGTTTGAATTGGAGGGAGGAAACAAAAGAGAGCAGGAAAGAAAACAAAGTGGAAACACTGACTGTAGCTAAAAGGAAAAAAATGCCCGCCCCTGTCCTCGTCCACAGTGGAAGGGAATGAGGAGTTAGAGGCATAGTCAGATGGAGTAAATGACTCAAGAGTGACACAGGGATGAAAACTAAAATAAGCAAGGAGCAGTGTTAATGCGCAAGGAAACGAGAGCTATCCGCAAAAGGATAAGATGGATTGAAAGGGAGCAGAGAAATGCAGAAAGAAGCAACTCGATGAGTGATTTCCACGCTGGAAATACGAGAAATGAGAGTGGAAGAAATTAAAAGGCAAATGTTCCAGCTGTGACCCTGGAGGAAAGTTTTAGACCAAACACGACAGCCCAAGGGCATGAGAACACCCTTCGCACACACACACACACACGCAGCTTTACACGCCTTGAAAATATGCATAATGAAAAACCAGACTGTGTGTTTTTCAAACTGAGGGGAATAATTGTCCGTCCACATGGTTTTGCAGGTGCAGCAGGTTATGTCAGAGAAACCAGGGCAAGTAGGTGTGGGAGAACTCTCTAACCATTGGAACAACTTCCAGATGATTGCGGCAGTTTGAGTGCAGGCCTCGACCTTTCTCTAGCAGGACAGGCAAATTGAAATGTGAGAGAGGACAAAGACAGAAAAACAACTAGAACGAGAGAGGATGTGACGAGCCTCGAATCTCAGTCCCAGAGTGCGATTGTGGTCCAACTGGTCCTGCGTAATTGCACATCTGCCAGCTAAATAAAGCACTATCCCATTGAGGCCTCTATATTTACAACAGAGGGAGAAGTGTGTGGGAGGACGCCGCGATCAAGAGAATGACAGGCAGAAAGATGGAGCGGCAGAGAGAAGAATGAATGACTTTGAATAAGAGAGAGAAAAAAAACAGAATGGAGGATGTGAATCAGCAGTGGTGGAAGGAATGAAGGAAAGAGTGCAAATATCTTCTTACACTGACATCTTTGTTTGTCCCTGGTATCACTTCATGCTAAAAATCTTCCATGATGCTCTTCTGACCCCTTTTGACACACTGTCGTCATCAATTGCTCTCTGTTGCACTAATGCCCATTTCCGCAGGGGGAGACACTGAGGTGCCACTGTGAATGAAAGCTAATTTGCAGGTCAGGCAAATGACAAGCCTTAAACTTCCCAAAATGGAACGGAAGCCTCTAAAACAGGCTTTTTTAAAATCTGAGCTAAGAAAGCCTGAGCCCGGCATCCTGCGACTTCAAACAGGCTCCCATTAGAGGAGATTTCTGACTGGCAGCTGGAGATTAGCTTCCTGGCTACATTCCAAACAGGCAGCGTTTCCCTTCCTTCCATCTGTAGAGGCAGGTGTCTAGAAAGAAGGTTCTCCTGTATCCTGAATAAGTACTTCCACCTCCCCCCTCTAACTTCCCTCCATGTATATATGTTCCTTTGGGTTTTCTCCACAGTAAAATCCGCCATAATGTCTGAGTTTAGAGAGACATTGCTTGGTCTTTAAGTGACTTAGTGTCTCTAAGTCAGTTCGGGTTGTGGGGCTGTCTCGTGGTATTCTGCTGATGGGTCTATTTTTGCCTGGGAGCTGTTTGTGTGTGTGTGTGTGTGTGTGTGTGTGTGTGTGTGTGTGTGTGTGTGTGTGTGTGTGTGTGTGTGTGTGTGTGTGTGTGTGTGTGTGTCTGCTTTTCGAGAGAGTGGCTGGTTTGTTTCTTGCAGATATCTATCTACAGAGGCACTGCTCATGAGACACATTGACACTCCTCAGGATGTGCATCCGTTATGCCCATGAGGGCATTCCAGACTCTTTACATCATTTTATTAGAGCGCTTTTATTTTCATCCAAACTTGTAATTTATGACTAACAAGTGTCAGCTGAATTAGTGCTTTATTTATGAATACAGGAATAAAAACTTCATACTTTTTTACAAGCCTGGGGAGGGTTGTTTAAGGCCAGGTGCCCTGACTTCACTCAGTCCATGAACCATGTGGCACTCTGGCAAAATCCAAGTTTAGTTAAGAGGATTTTGTAAGTGCAAAAAAAACCTCCTAAAAACCTTTAGTGTATGGTAACATGTAACAGATTAATACAAATTATACTCAAGAATGTAATGTTTTTGATGTACATTCAAAAGCTATTTAGCCTTTCGGGAGCTTGTTAGGTGGAAAAAATGTAGTATATTTCATTAGCTGCTGGCACTTTGAAGCTTCTCACTTAATTTCTCTCACCCTCCTCCTGTGATTAATGGCCCTGCTCTGGCAAGTGTTAAAAGCTTTATAAAACAGTTTGAAGTTACTATACCATGTGACTCCAATGTAGAAATAATTATGTCTTTCTGTCATTTTAAAGTGACATTTACCATGCTGTATTAAGTAAATAAACATTCCTCCCTGACTTTGTCCAGGCCAGTGTTACACAAACCTTTAAAACCTGCTGTTATAGTTATAATATGTGTTAGTATCCGGTCAAACAAGTCTTTCCTTTGCTTTTGTTTGCAGCTGCACTTTGTTTTTAATGTTGTGGTAAAGGCAAACATTCCACACTGTATGAAAAGTTTGTGTCGGCTGACGTAATATGTTGAGTGGAAATGAGAGATTTTATGTCATCGTGTCTCCCTCAGTTATAATATAATATAATACTAAGCTATGTAAAAAAAGAAGTGTTTATTTTCATGTGTGGTAATGCAAACACCCTGATGATAATATGTTTTCAAATAACGTTTTAAGGTATTTGACATGCTGTGTAAATTTCATCTACGTCCATACTGGATATATAAGCAGTCTGGAAATGTTTGAAATAATATTTTGAAGAGAGCTAGAATCAGGGCGGCCATTGAAAGAAACTGTGCAGAGAAATACGACTTTCTGAGCAGTTCTTTCTGTTTTCTCACAGAGATTAAATATGTTTTTAAAATCAAGGCAATTGCACAGAGATATTTGGTCCTTATATGTCAGAGTAGTAGTCACAATAATAACTCCTGTAATGACATTCTATCCGTTATGGCTATGTTTGTTTTTAAGTTCAAACACTTGTCAGCTAGGATGAGATGGAAAGGTAAACTAGAGACAGTCTGCTCGGTTTCTAGCCAGCCGGAAGCAGGATGCAGGATACAGATGCAGAAACTGCCACCCAAAAGCCACATCAGTAAATTCATATTGGGGCGGCTGAGACAGGTTGTTAATTAAATGCAAGAGACCTTATATTGTGCTGTTGTGACAAACAGGATTTTGGTGGTGTTAAGAGGAAAATATGTTGAATAAGGCCTTATGCACCCGGTTTACCACGTCCTAACATGGCGGGTACATGTGTAAACAGTAGGCGTCTGGTGGTTGGAGGCCAGTGGGATGTTGTCGTGCAGCGACAGGTGTCATCCAGCTGCTGCTGTTCACAAGGAACCAAGAGTGTAGGGGAACAAAAAGGGGGGAAGGTGGAACAGATATATTGGACAGGTGTTGGCTGCTGAAATTGCCTATCAACACTAAAATTAGTTTGTTTATTAGTTATTTATTTATTCAAGCGCTAGCTGGCACAACCTCAGATTGTTAGTTACACAGGTAACAAGCACAGGGAAGTTGCCATTGGATACTGTTTGGAAAATAGTGGAAACTTTCAGAACTGATGGTAGCAGCATCTACGCTAACCTCTTTTGCAGCCACCATTGTTGTTGTTACTTCTCCCACACATCATCGATGATTGATTTTTGTACAGATTAACCAAAAAAGATATAATGTTAATTTGTAAGCTATAGATTTTTCTGGTAGGAAGATTTCTTTTACCTTTTGTAAAGATCCAGGCTTGCTGCTTTCAAGTCAGAGGAAGGCAAAAGTGAATAATTTTTTATTTCAGCCTGAAGTTTTGTTTTGTAATTTGCATTGTGAATAGGTGCTGAAACCTGCAAACACAATTTCAGTTTGGTGGTGTAAACCCTTCATAAGACAGGTGTATTTTTACTGAAACCTCTTGTGTTGAAATTTTGAAGTTGGGAGTTGTGATTCCTCCCTTTTTCAAATGTCATAAAAAAGATTAGATTAGATTTGTGTATGAATACCGTGTTGAAGTCAGTTGAATTTGTGTTTTCTCCTTCCCTGTTTGTCTAGTCTAAACCCAGCTCCTCCAAGGTCGGGTTACCAGGAGTCCAATGTGCAATGATGTGTTTATCCTATAGAGCGCTATTGTTTATTCTCTTCTCAGCACAAAGCTTCTATTTTGCTGCTGCCTTCCTTACTGAGCCAATAAGACTCTTTGTCTGTATAGTGTCTGTGTGGAACATGTGTGCAGTTGGCATGTCACGAAACAATGTCCGCACTCATCTCATGTCACCTCGGATATACGCGATGTCAGACGAGAGCAAGACTCACACACTGCACGTCATCGTGCAGGTGTCATTGTGCATTGTTGTTTATTGTGAATCACAGCATTTATTAGGGGGATTTCTCTGATTCATTAGTTAATTTGTGCTTTTTACTGACATTGAAAGCTTCAGCAGTTTTAGTAATTTAGTATAAAGTTGTTGTTTTTTTCTCATAATGAAAGTAATCTCAGGCCATGAGCTGACGTGTCTCACATCAAAGTATTGACAAAATTCAAAGCATTAACATGTTTTACTTATACACAAGACACAAGTGCCATAAGTTTTAGTATTTTTTTTTTGGTCAGTATTCATACATTTACAGTAGGCTGTTGTTTCATAACCATCCTGAGAGGTTTCAGGGTGGAACTGAACCCGATGTTCACCTCAGCTGAATCCTGATCCACCATCCAGTTGTATATTTTCCTTAAGTCTCAGTCTTCAGTGTGTGGACTCTTGGTCTCTCATCAGTCAGTCTTGCTGGAAGTCCTCCTGGAATTATGTCAGCTGCAGACATTTTTTAAAGAATGGGAGGGGTGCACTGCTCATTTACACAGGAATGTAATACTATTGGTGAGAGCGCTTTTCAAGTGTATGCAGTGTTTTTTCACGGCTGTTTTTCTTGCATTTAGTATGTGGCCATATGGCATTTCCATAGTGGCCCCAAGACTGTCTGTCTGCCTATTATGAATAGTGGTAGTGGATGTCAGGGTGGAGAGTACATTCCTCAGTAGGGCTGCAACTCAATTTCCATCTATTAATTAATTGTTTAAGCTGTATATGAAATGTCAAATATAATGACAAATACCCATTACACGTTACCAGTACCCTTTTTTCCGCATGACACTCAAAAAACCAAAAACAATCATTTTACAGTTAAATAAGATGGATAATTACAAGCAATTTTTGACTAAAATGATAAATGAACGATCAAGTAAGGTCTTCTCCCATACACTGTGTCTACTGAAGTCTTACTTCAAACTCAAAGTATGAAACGCTCACCACTGTAGGCTTAAAAAAAGAGCAGGCTTATGGTCAGTTACAATTGAGTCCAGTGGTGAAAAGTTTTCACTGCTGGTGGAAAAAAAATAACATCCATAAGAACCTCTCAAACTCCTTGCACCGATAGTCTACTTCTCTGCTGCTCATCTTTATAGAAACAAATCTGCCTTCGACGCTCTTTCAGTCTCTGACAGTTTAAGAAGAGTTTGACTTTAAACAGAGAGAGCATCTGCACAATGTAATAATTAGCCTGTTTTCACATATGATTTCACATATACACATACTTGTACATCTACAAAATGCAGTGAAGTGAGTGTGTATGCTGGTACGAGAGAGAGACAGAGAGGAAGAGGGTGAGTGAGTATTTTTGGGATGGATGTTTCCATATATCTCAAGGACATCATTCGTGCACTCAGGAGCCTTGAGCAGCTATATTTGGACTTATTTTTGGACAGAGCCACATCATTCAAGAGAGCTGCAGTTGTGTGAGTCGTGTCTGCAATAATGTGTGTACAGTCTTGTTTATACACTCTTGTGTCTATTGGGCTTGTGTGTGATGTGTGATTTTTTACATATGCCCACATGTCTGCGTATATAAATACTATTTTGAACTGTTTATTTTTGTAATTCCTTGCTGTGCATTTCTACCCTGGCATTTAAGTACTGAATGTTTTTTTCTCTTTGTGGGTTGTTTTCATCATTGTGATTTGAGACCTTAGACCTTGAGAGAAAGACAGAACGAGAGAGAGAACAATTTAGCTATCCTTAGAGAAACATTTTCACTTCCCAGCTTTGGAAATGATGTAATGTCTGAAAACCTGCAGAAACTGAGACAAATATGTTATTGCAAAACATTTTTTTTCTCAAATATTGATGACCATTAACTTGGATCAACCTTGTTCGTGGTCTGTGTGCCCAGTTATAATCTTAGCAGAGACCAAACATTACGTATCTCTGACAACATCCAATGCATAAATTTAATTTCACCAAAAGCACAACTTCTCCAAATATGGTGAATATTCTGAACAATCTCATCGGACTTCTGGTTTGTTTTCTCCACAGCGGCACTGCCCTTCATCATTATGACCATCGTGTTCAAGCCATATCAAAGAGGGGTTTACTGTGACGATGAGAGCATCATGTACCCCATGAAACCAGACACCATCACCCATGGCATGCTAGCGGCTGTCACCATCTCCTGCACCATTATCATTGTAAGTTTTCATCAATCTCCCCTCTGCTCTCACAGCGAGTTTCATTACACATCACCTTTGCCAAAATCATGGAAAGTTTACGGGACTTAACTCATTTAACAACATCCTGTGCTGTTTGCTCCATTACTGAATGGCTTTTAGGAACTGAGGAAAGTGTAGATGTATTAGGAGGAAAAAGTTGTTTCGTTCTAATGAAGCGAAAAATTGTGGTGGTGGGAAATGGAACAAAGTCTCAAAGAAACTCTTTTCACTTTTCCCTCAGATCTCCTCTGGAGAAGCTTATCTGGTCTACAGCAAGAGGATTTACTCTAATTCTGACTTCAATCAGTATGTAGCTGCGCTGTACAAGGTAGTGGGCACCTTCTTGTTTGGAGCAGCTGTTAGCCAGTCTCTGACCGACCTTGCCAAGTTCACCATCGGTCGTCCGAGACCTAACTTCATGGCCGTGTGTGCCCCAAAGATCTGCACGGGATACATGCAGAGGATCAACTGCACTGGCAAGCTTCAGGACGTCACAGAGTCAAGGTAGGAGGAGAACATCTCAGTATTATACTTGTGTCATTTAAATTTGAACACATTTTATGTGATAATGATGCCAACAAGAGTCTATTGTTTAAATATACTGAATGAAGCATTACATTTGTTTCTTTCTATTCTCCAGATTGTCCTTCTACTCTGGTCACTCCTCTTTTGGAATGTACTGCATGCTCTTTCTAGCGGTAAGTACAGCGCAGAAGCTTAAATCCATCACTAAAAGTCCTAAAATACAGTGTAAATATGCATCTCTATGTACAGTAAACATGCAAATATCTCAGTGTGAATCATGGATAACAGTCCCCAGATGAGCTCGTCAGCCTTATGCATTTGGATCTGTACTCAAGGGCTAATTGTTGAGATAGAGAAAAGGCTCATAGAGGCGGTTTGTGCCAGCGGACATAAAAGGACAAGGCAAGAGTTCAGAGGAAGAATGTGTATACTGAGAGAAGTGATCTGGAGGCCTCTGCTGCCTTTTTCCCAGCAACGACGAAGGCAAAGCATGTGCTGTGTTCTGTCTTCCAGGCCTATCCAGTTCATTACCCCTTGGCCTCATCACTTTGTGTTAAAAACCAGGCACCAATTCTAGGCAGCAAGCTTCAAGAGGCCAAGCAAAGCGGCATTGTTCAGCTCAAACAATATTTGAAAGAAAAGACATTTCCAGCTTGCATCCATTCCTGTCTGTGGCTCAGTTCACACTCTCTGTTTTGCCAGGAAAATATTGCAAACAAATAGAGCTAAGCTGTGATATCTAGCCTGTGTCCTGCAGTGTTCGGTGCAGAGTGTGGCTGTGTGGCAGGGGGACTATGGTGTGATGCCAATGTTTGCACCTTCAACAGCAGCCCAGCAGAAGCCCAGAGAAGTCTGTACTATTGCCAGGTTCATAATTTTTTGGCGGCCGCTGTTTTCCAGTAAAAAAGGGGTTTCAGTCCATAGTGGTTATAAATTAGATTCGTACTCAACACCTTTTTATAGAAATCCAATTTGAGTCATACCAGCCACTACTTTTGCATTAGAGAGACATAAACTCATGCTCCAAATAAATTTACCTTTTTATTTTTGGTTTGTTTGAAGTGAGATACCATCTGAAAGCTGACAGTACAGCGAGCTGTCCATTTAAACAAATATAGAGATTACTTTTGCAAAGCAGAAATTTGACTGCTGCATTACTTCACTGCTTTGTCAGCATATTTCATCACATTGTGTCAATGCGAAATGCTGCAGATGTTGTTCCACACACAAATTACATTCTCCTAACCTTTTATGGTGTGATAACCTTTTAGGGGGCTTAAAACCACTTACATCTTTTTTCAGTGTAATTACAGGTTGACAATAAAAGCAGAAAGGAATCCCTACATAAACATGTTTCTCCCATCTTTTCTCCCCTCAACCCTCCCACGATCTACCACCCTCTGCTCTCCTTCCACTCTATTTCCCCCTCCAGCTTTACGTGCAGGCGAGACTGGTGGCTAAGTGGGCTAGACTTCTCCGGCCCACCATCCAGTTCTTCCTGGTGGCCTTTGCGGTGTATGTGGGTTACACCCGAGTCTCTGATTACAAGCACCACTGGAGCGACGTGCTGGTGGGGCTGCTGCAGGGAGCGCTTGTTGCTGTGCTCAATGTGAGTCTCCAAGACAACTTCTTTCCAAGGGCAAACATTGCCAAACTTAAGAATTTCTACATGATATTTCCATGATGTAAAACTGTCATAACTTCTGATGGGATCTCCTATCAAGATGCTGAGCTGCTCATTTATACTGAAAATAGTATGATGTCATAGTGTCAAACAGTTATCTCAACAAATCATGCTCACACAGAAAATGAAATGTTCTGTGAAGTAGCTCCAGCCCTCGACCTGATGACATCTTAACTCTGAGTCTTACTCCTGTGGTTTCTGGCTTAAGGAAAGGCAAACATGGGCGGAACTGTCCAGATCATAAGAAATATTATTTGATGGAAATCTTTATACTCCCTTTAAAGCGGAAACTGAAGAATCCATATTTAGGCTTTATTTCAGTCTTGCAGTAAAATCCATATAGACAGGAGGCATGAGGGGAGTGTGATGGCTGCAAAGTGTGACAAACCCACACACTTAGACTGGCATGTTCTCAGGCAAGAAGTCCATTCTCCTCACTTCATCCAGCTGGGCTTCTTTATTGTTTGGCCACTTCCCTGTTTTGAGTGAGACACTGTCAGCACCACCTTGGAAATTGTGTGTGTGTGTGTGTGTGTGTGTGTGTGTGTGTGTGTGTGTGTGTGTGTGTGTGTGTGTGTGTGTGTGTGTGTGTGTGTGTGTGTGTGTGTGTGTGTGTGTGTGTGTGTGTGTGTGTGTGTGTGTGTGTGTGTGTGTGTGTGTGTGTGTCCATGTATGATTAATTGGGAAGTGAGCCCAGCCTTCACAGTGCTGTGCGCAATTAGAGACCCTCCTGGGCATAGCATTTTATGGCCTACAGGGGTTGTGCCTGCTCTCTGTGTGTTCCTCTCAGATGTGTGTAAATGTGAGTGTCACTTAACAGCTGTGCACAGACCTGTCCAGACATATGTTATCACAATTTCCAGCCCAGCCCTTACATTGTATCCCTTACATGCTTATACTCCAATCTCTGTGGGAGAAATATCCCAAAGTGCCAAAGCTAACCTTCTCTCTGCTCTTTTTTCCTCCTGTCCTCTGCAGGTGCACTTTGTGTCAGACTTCTTTAAGAAGCGTCCTCCACGTTGCACTAGGCCAGACACAGCTGATAGCGAAGAGCCAGAGAGGAAACCCAGCCTGCAGATTGCAGACTCCGAGCACAGCAACCATTACAACTATCACCACAATCCGGGGCCTGTGTGATTGGAGGTGACGCTAGGGAACAAAGGCTGCAGCCTGCAGACCCCAAACCTGTGTGATAGGGTCCAACTCTGGGGCCTTCAACCTTGATTGTGCAGTTAACAGTGTTTAGTGCAGGGAATAACCTGGGTCATCTGCGGTCCTGACTCTGTAGGCTGCCTGCTGCAGACTCCTTATGCTATGTGAGAAGCCCTATGAGTGTGAGATGTTAAATTAAGTGTCTGTATGAATTCTGCAACCAGCTCCCTCCTTCTGTATCAACCACTTACACCCCACCTACTCCCCAACCACTGGACTGACTGAGGGGGCTGCATCCCATCTACAGGTGCCTAAGCCCCCTCTCAAAGACACCATGATGACCTCCTTTTCTCCTATAAGTGAGAGAGGGGCATATTGTTTTTAAGACATCATTGTTGATGTTGAAGTGTATATGCTTAAAGCTGCATTAAGCGAAAACCCACAGCAACAAAGCTATGATAGAGCTATGATACACTAAGCGCTTGTGGCTAATGTGTTACACACAGCAGAAACAGAGGAACATGGACATCCAAACCTGAGTCCTTTCCTGCCAACTGACAAATGAAAGTCTGATATTTGTTTGTCTTTATGCCACAACCTCTGCTCTCTTTGGCTTGAGATATAGAAATGATATAGGAAACAGCTGTCCAGAGTTTTTATGTAGTGGATCAGTGAGAGTGGTTGGGTTTTAGCCATATGGATTGATTAAGTGGAACACCCTGAAAGTGCCTGAAAACTGCAGAGATGGGATGATGTTGATTCACAGTGGGATTGATAGTACTAGCAACTCTTTTATCACCAGAAATTATTTTGATGTCAAATATATCGCTTAATGGAGCTTTAACAATTTTCGTATGTTTTAGATTTTCTGTATGTAGAGGACCAAGTGTGTTGGCAGTGATGAAAGAAATGTAAGAATAAGGAGAAAGAAAGATGAGAATGTTTATAGGTGTTGGTAAAGGCACAGTTTATTGATTGATTAGCTTCACTTAGTGCACCTTAAACTGGCTACACACTAGAGGAGTTTTGCAAATCATAACAATTTATTGTAATGGCAGCCAGGACACAGTAGAGGAGCAAAATTTCTCCATATATCATGTTATCCTGTTGGCAGAAAGGCTCACAAACTAAAAACGTCAGCTGCAGGCCACCAAAAAGCTGCTTTGAAACTTTGAGACTTAATCAGCTTGCCAAAGCAACATTCAGGGGTAATCCCAGGAACCCGAAAAACACGTTTCTGCCAGCTCTTGTAACTGCCACACAAACAGGTCTGGGTTATCTACTCTGACAAACAATATAATGTTTTTAAAAGTGACTATACAAGCTTGTCGTGCCTGGTGACTCACACTACATTGATCAACTCTGATTCACACTAGTACCAGTGATTCAACACCCAGCAATTATCATTACTGGCAACTCAAGTGTCATGTTGTATCACTGCCGAAGTGTGTCCAGATAGGAGTCTGATTTGTTGAATGATTTTGTAAGTGCCTACTTATAGGACATAAACTGAGTCTTAAACTTTAAGGCTAGACTTATGTCAAGACTAGGTCAGATTCACCCTCAACATTAGTGATGCTTTTCTAAAATGTATAAATTTAATTGTGGAGTTGTTAATGATTTATGTTTCCCCTGTGTGAAATGGACTGCAGAGGAAGAAACCATTGATGCAGCTTTAATTTCAGATTTTATGTGTCATACCACTACTATATTGCCAATCAAATATTAAGAAATTTGGCCTCTACCATGTCTTCTTTTTTCTGTTTTTATTGTGTTTTGTTATTTCTCAAAAAATAATAATCAAAGAAGGATGAGACAACCATTTTGAAAATGGTGTTTTAATTTATTTTAAATACAAGAAGTTCTTTATTTACTCTTACAAGGTTGGAAATGCCAGCGCTGTTAAGATTTTTGTGCAATCACCCCTGCTTGCCACTATGAGCCACAAATACTGTATATACTAATGCTATGAGACATGCGTGAAGGATGTATATACATGCTTGTATGTTTTTATTGTACACTTTTAATTTCACCTGTACAGTCTGCTTTGGCCCATGCCTGCTACGACTGGCAGCGATTGGAGTTGCCACACAAACGGATCCAATTCCAGGTCCAAACATAAGCCAGATGCCTTGGCAGAGCTTTTAAAGGGCTGTTGCAATGATAAAGAGTTACATACCCAACTGTGTTTTTGAAGCTAGTAACGCCGTTCCCACTTCAAAGATTTGTCTGTGTTCCTTTTCCATTTCCTGTGCTGATAGATGGGGTTAATTTGTGAATAAGGTCTCCTGTATAGTTCTTGTACAGCATGCAGACCCCTGGAAGACCGACAACAGATCAGACAGACCCCAAACTTGATAGGGGGGAAACAGGAAGACAGAGAGAATCTCACCTGGTAGTGATTGTCAAGCCCTGAAGCTGAGCTGGGACTGGAGAAAGGCAGGGTACTTTAGGGGGTGGGGGGTGGGGTGTGGGGTATCCCATGGTGAACCTCCGTCCCTGGGGTCTTCTACACATTTAAAAAACACAAAATTACAACAAGAAACAGCTGGAACTGGTTGCGGTGAAGTGCTGTGCCAGCCCTCTCCCCTGCTCCATACATTTAAATCATCTGTGTATTACTACAGCCAGACTAATGGCCCAAATGAGGATGAGGATGAAGAAACGTCACAGTGTTTAATTCCCCTCCAGCTTCATGGAAAGCAAGGTTCTCAGCTGGTGATGTGGTTCCATGTGTTATTATGCTTTATTGAATTAGTGCCTTAAAGTAGGAACTGGTTGGCTAATTTCCTGTTTATATCAGCTTGTAGGTATGATTTATGTTGTTTGATTTTTGTATATAGATTATAGACTCTAAACTAGAGAACTTTAAATAAAGATATAATCCACATTCAGTTATATTGTTTTGTTTTAATTTATACATTTAATATCACTCATGTTATGATGGAATTACTCCGGTCTTTCTACAAAGACTTGAAGCATAATCTATTTTATGTCCACAGTTCTTGATAGATGGTGATTGTGAACACATGTCGAGCAGAAAGGGATCATTGAAATGAAAAATGCTTTATAACAGCATCAGGATTTCAAGATGTTCTTGGCGAGTTTATTGTAATCTTGATTAAAAGCAATTCTTCAGCCCAGAAGTCAGAAGGTCAACACACTTGAAATTGTTGTACAAATGCGTGGATGGCACTGTTGGTTTCTTTTAGTTTTTACTATCTTCAAAGTGAATCCACCAACTTGACATATTGCCCCTGCTCTCAGAAACCTGATAAAAGGTCACATATTTTTTTCACTCAGTGTTATTTCGCCATGCAAACAGTTTTGTTTTTTTCAATTCAGGTTTTAAGATATCCATCTTCATAAAAGTTCCATTGTGCAACATTTAGGAGGATCAGTTGGCAGAATAGAATATAATGTGCATAACCATCTTTTCATTAGTGTATAATCACAAAAAAAAAATCGTTATTTGTTTTGTTACCTTTGAATGAGCCTGTTTTAATCTACAGACACTGCGGGTTGCCTTACATGGTGTCTGCCATGTTGAACCGCCATGATTCTACAGTAACCCAGAACGGACAAATCAAACACTGGATCTACATAGGGCCATTCCCATTTCACAGCCACTGTATTTCTCCCTCACGCTTGGAAGGGGAGGATGAAGCAAGGGAGTTGTAGTAAATGCCACTAAATACACACTGGCTCCTTAAGATTAGTGCATCCACCTGGTATAAGGAAGGTAGTCCATAAACTTTGGAAATTGTACAGTAATACGTCTTTCCAGAAACAGTCAGAGTTGCTCTGACTGATCCATAGTTTTTCCTGTAATTTGAGTGAACTGATCCTTTAAAATCATACATTTGAGAATTTATTTTCCTGTTCAAGCTATCATTCCAGCAGGCAATATTTTACATTGTGTGGGGAACACAATTCCCTTGCATTTTCTTTATTTATGTGAAATGTGAAACCAAATTTGCTTTCTGTTAGTTTGCCAACAACACAGGTTCAGAGACAGATTTACATGTATAATGTTAAGAGCATATGGTTTTTACACTGAAGATTTACAGTTCACCTCTGGAGAAATGCTGTCAAGTAACTAACTCATGACATGACTTTCTTCTGCATTAGACTTTTTATTTCAACAAGACTAATTAAAACCAAGTGCTGAGGATTCAGGAGGGGTTAATCAAGGCTCCACTGCTGCCCCAGTGCATCCAGGCCGGAGAATGGAACGCTCCACAAAAATAAACACATGTATTTATAACGAAATAAACACTAGACCCATGGGGACATTTGTGGGAGTTTCATTGGCAGCGGTATTGAAAACCACTGTCATCCTTCATTTAAAACAATATTACTCACTTGCATGTTGTGAAAGTTGTGCGTACGTGGGGCTATTTTTTACCGTGGTGTCAAAACAACTGGGAATGGAAAGCATTAAGGTATTTTATTTACATGACTATTTAACCATTTAGCTTATTCTTCAGGGTGATTTACACTATGTGAGTTCACAGCTTCATCATTAATTTCTCCAGAGATGCATAATAAACCCTTGCTGAATATATTATACTTCAGGCCTAATAGTAAATGTACCTTGTTACATTATGAGAGATGATCTCTATGGTAACCAGGGCATTTCTGAGCTTGCTAAACTTCATGCCCGCCTGTGGTTGTAAATAGACTATCTATATGAGGGGCATTATCTAACACATACATCAGATCTAGTATCTGCCTGAGGGGTTAATGAGGCAGATGAAATAGATACTATATCTGGAGTAGATAGACACACTCCTGTGGTTTTACATTATTATCTCCATAACTGGTCACCAAACCATCAGCATGCTGTGAATAACCTTATAATTTTGGAATAACCAGCATATTTGATCATGTAGTCAGCACACTTAATCATGATAATCTTTCATTAAAGGTTAAATATGGATTAAAGCCTTGTCTTAAACCAACATTCAAACAGGCTGATATTAAAATAATGTGTTATGTCTGGTCAGCTGACAGAAACACAGCGAATAGATCATTCCTTAGAAACCATCACAAATCATGAATGATCTGGTCCACAGGGATATGAATGACCAGGGCCTGGTGAGAAGTGTCTCTTTTTGGTTTTTGGTTTTGGGAAAACCTCAGCACTGGAAGCAGTAAAGCATGACAGAAAAGACTCGGTCGCCAGTATTTGGATGCTGCGGTAGGCGACGCTGAATGTCATATACTCGACCGTTTCAAACCACTTTGTTCAGTGTCCCTGTGGGCGACGGCCATTTGGTTTCAAGCCTGGAACTGGATGTGGGACAGGGGTGCAGCTAGAAATTCTAGGATAAAGCTGATTCAAGGTGATGAATATTTATAATCTCTGACAAGTTTTTTTTCCCAATTATCCCTTATGTGGTGTGGATGGCTCTTACACTTTCTCTCAGCCTTGTAAACTGTTAAAGAGTGTGTACCAGAGAGGAAAGCGTTCAATAATTTAATGAGTTTGAAGTTGAAGGAAAATTGGTATCATCAGATGGGTATAAATCAGTAGCAAGAGTCAGATGAATCAGGGAGCCCTGAGACTCAAGCTAAGGGCATTGAAGAAACTGTAGAAACTGACAGAGAGGACGAGAGAAAATAGAGGCAACATAAGAAGCAAAATAAATCGAGGGAGGGGGGTGTAAAACTGAAACAGACATGGAGTAGAGCTGGTTCACATGATTAGAAGTGAATAAATGGGAGGCACAGGCATGGTCTTGTTCTTCAACCTGTGTTAAATTTAACTTTATTATTTTGCGGCTTCCATTGAGCTGGAACTGTTTACATCCCGTTTTCAGCACTCAAAGGGGGAAATCGCTTCTGAAAAAGTCACTTAGTGCTCCACAGTCGCACACAGTGACACGGACAGTCAATACTGCAGCCTGAGGAACCAATGGTGCTTCTGACCCGGACATGAGGGGCCTTTGGCTGAGCTGTGTAGTCGGAAACCAACAGTGGAGTCACGTCCTCTGTTCTCATCATGTGATGAATTGAGTGAGGGAGAGAAGAATTTGTACAGATTAGACTCAGATGTGCACAGTATCAGAGGCCTACAACAGTCACTTTTATGACAGTGGAAGTTACAGTCGTCAGAAGATCTAGTTTTATTCATGACTTATATTCTGACACTTAACATTGTCCTGCAGCATTGATTCAGAGGTGTTACAGAGAGCAGCGTCAGTTACTTTCTCATGCTGGAGGCCAGTGGAGACATTTTTAGCTTGGCGCTGTATTCTAGCAATTAAAATGCCTCCAGAAATGAGCAGCTAGTCTCTGTTGTTTTTCTCTTCCTATTATAGACAGTAGCTGGTCCTCCTGCTCCACTGCCAAAAGTACTGCTTCTGCGAAGAGGCACACTAATTAACCCCTTTTTCTATTCCGCACACAAACATTCACACACACACACACACACACACACACACACACACACACACACACACACACACACACACACACACACACACACACACACACAAAACACACATAACAACATTATGCAATGCAGGTTCATCAGCCAATGCCACGGCCTTGTGTAATTCGAAATAACAGTATGAATATGTAATTTCATAATTAAGCCCACAAGACCCAAATCTGATGAATTGTCTGCCTTAGCCCTTTTGAGCTGAGGGAATTATTTTATGATCAGAGTTTTTAAAAAATCATAGACAGCAGCTTCCACTATTTTATCAATTTGGCCTGAATCCCTCCTTTGTGAGCTTTCCATTTAAATGTGTGTCTAAACTAACCAGCACCACCACAGTTATTTACCTAGGTATACGTGTTTATGGTGAGGGAGCATCATCCTTCAAAATACCCAGCTCATTTTTCCACATTTACAGTGCTGCCATATACATTTAAATGGAGCATGAAGTTTGTACCTATTGGACAACATCCTATTTTCCTTTTCATTTACAATTAACTCACTGAGAGCAATTATTTTTAGTTTAATTTTGTCCAGCCCACTAACCTGCAGCTGTTTTGCCTTTGGAAATCATCCATAGATTTAATCAAATTGAATGTATTTATGGTGTTTTTTCCTTTAATGACCCTACACCTGTGATAAGTCTTCCATAGCAATGATTAGTTTGTAGCAAGTATAATTACACAACTAAACTGTGGGAGACTGCAATCGAGACAGAGGGAGATGATGATGGTAATGATAGCAACACTGATGATGATATTAACCTTTGACCTGAGTTGGTGGCAGCGGGGACCCTCCACTGTGACAGACAACTGCAGCCAGAAGTTCAGCAGCACTATGCACCTGCAGACTGGATCCAGCCTCCCTGGCATATTGTGAGATGCCTTATTGAGATCGTATTATTAAAGAGTTTTATCTGTAATGATCTTGTTATAATAACCTACAGTATCTATCCTATGTGTAAATGTCGGTCTTGTTCTGAGTAGAAATTATCAGGGGTCAAAAGCAGTTAATTCCCAGCTCTTATGTACAGCAGTGCTCGTCCAGCACATCCTTGGCTGCTGACAAAGTGAAAGTGACGATGGAACAAGCGATTAGCCACATCTAATCTCTAAATCTTCTCTTCCAGTATACAGTTGGCTGCTGTTTCCTTGCACGAAGAAATTCAGCAAACGTCACACTGATTTCATACAATTACCTTATTGTAATATTTGTATTATTCACTAAAGGTGTGCTTAATGCTCAGGGGCTTTTGTTTTTTGGTACAACTCTGTAAACACCAGGTCCATATATAAAGGACCTAAGCCTCAACTTCATGATAAACACAAATGGTTAAATTTCCTTCTAACCTTCTCGAGTCAGATATTTAATTTGCTTTGCATGTGTTCAGCCAATAAGGTAATTGTCCAATGCTGAGCTGTAGCCAGCTCTTTGGGCCGCCAGCACTAGTCTGCAGACACTACTCCTGGTTCCATTAGTGAGACCTCATGCTTCGGTTTTAAACAAAGCTTCATTCTTTGATCTGCTTCCACTTCCCACCTGAGCTCTGACATGGATAGGTGACTCAAAACAACTAAAAGATAAATAAGTGAGGAAAGCATACTGAGATCAGTGAAAATTATAGAAAAAGCATACTCTAAGGTGTATTATAATGTCAGGCTTTATGTGATTTATCAGATTGTAGTATGGCATTTATCTATCATGCTCTTAACAATGTGAGAAAGTAATATTTTATTGTCTGGGGAGCAATGAGCCAGGGCCAATGGTTCCTGCAAGCATTTTCAACCACTAGCCCACATTACTATCTGTAATTTATGTATTCCCCTGGCTCATTCCCGAGAATTATTTTACCGTACTCATGTCTCTTGCGATTTTGCATCTCAGAAAGGGAGTTCAGGAGAAGCTTGGCAGGAGTGATGAAGCCATGCACATGCACTCTCAAAAGTTTTTTCATTTTCTAGAGATCCGTCTAGTCTGAAATCAGGAATGCCTACACAGCTGGTGTGTTTTGCAGACGTTTCACTCTCACTGGCAATGACCTACTGGAAAGAAAGAAGTAGTGAGGGAAAGGTAGCCCAGCAGGAGCAAGCTTTTGGCCGTAATAGAGGTGGTCGTAAACAGTCTGAGGAGGTATCCGAAGCTCTCTCGTCTCCAGCTTCCAGTCTCCAGTCTCTTGGCCTTTGCATGTTGTCTTGGACAGCAGCTCTGTGCTCGGGGGCCCGGCTGCAGGGGACTCGCTGGATAATGGCACATTTCTTTCAGGCAGCCTTGGGAGAGGGAGAGAGCAGAAGCAGCTTATCTGGCTGCTAGCCATCCTCACCACTACCACCAGTGACCCTGATGAGGGATTTATATATTTATATATTTACACACACACACCATTCCTCTTGCCTAGGCCAAGGGCTTCACACCCCCCACCCCCCTGCCCCTCGACCATGCAAGTCATGCAAGACTTTATAGATTTATGGTCGAGGGGAAAACGTGTCCCGCTGTGGAATAGTAGCGAAATGGAGAGGTAAACAAACCTCGGGTACGTCGCTAGAGGCTGTATGTGACAGGGCCTCTGTTGGGAAACAGCCCAAGGTCCTGTTTCAGGCTGGAATGATGTCATTCTGAAGGGACCTTCACCGTGTGGCCGAGGCCAAGCAGATGAATACAAGCTGTAGTTATTAATGCGCAAGAGCGATAATCAGGAAAGGTGGAGTTTTGTTTCTGTCCTATGCTTACACAAGAGAATGATACACTAATATACAGTGACATACTGTAAAACACTCTTGCACCTCATGTGGAGACCACCCATCTCATCAGCCAAGGATTATATGTGTCTCTCACACAGTATTTTTCTATATAGATATTTTTTTATGATGCTGTTCTGCTTTGTTTGAGTTTCCAGATTTAGTTTACAGAGAGTTATATATTATCTTATGAGGCCAGAGAGGAGATACAGGCCTAGTATAACGTGTGTGTGTGTGTGGATTTAACCCATCAGAGAGCTCAACACACTCGATTCAAACACTCTAACTCAGCATGTGCACTGTTTAGGGATGGTGATTCACAAAAACCAACATGTTTTCTTAATGGCACTTTAACTACATTTCTGTGGAACCCAAACGAAACTGTCTGACTTGTTACTAAATCAGCTGCATTGAATACACATTCACTCACCCCCAGTGGGGTAAAAGGGTGTGGTATATCAATCTGAACTTGCCATTTAACACTTCTGTTTACATAAGTACTCCAAATATGCTCTGTCTTTGTGATAACATATTTTTATGCTGATAATAAATCCTATAGCTGAGCTGGCAATTGCTTTAAGTCTCTAGAGTTTCTTTCAACACGCTTGTTGGACTCTCTTCAAAATCATCTGTTAACACAATAGCATCAGAAGCAGAGTCAGGATTCATCAACACAAGCATCTGACATCTGAGTCTTGGAACAGATCACATTTTGCCATAAATTACATCAAATCATTATTTTCCCTCTTTAGACGGACGATAATTTGTCTTTAATCTTAACCACGATGGGTTTAAAACTGGCTTTTTTCTTCTTGTTCAGCTGTTGTCCATGTAGCTGCAGCAAAAAGCGAAGGGCCACAAGGGAAAGAAGGAGGCCTGGGTCTACTCAAGACAGCCAGCTGTCTCCCCCTGGAAAATACAAGAAGCCTTCCTGTGCCATAAATCTGCAGATTGAGAGGTAACAGTTCACAAAAGAAGGGAAAATGTTAGTGTACATACTGCCAGCCAAGAAGGAAAAGGTGGTTCATATTCCTAAAATTCAACAATCTTCTCAAGAGGGGAACATGCTCGCAAAAAAGACCTTGAGGAGGAGAAGGAAGAAAAAATCACCTTCATTTACCACAATAATAAGAAGGTGAAGTAGTTAAAGAAAGTCAAACAAAAACTTCTGTGGCTGAGTTCTCCGATTACATTATAAAACGTGGTGTAGATGAAACTTATAATATTGAATGCTTGCTTTCTTGAGCTGTCATGAAGCAGACATTATGGCTTCAAAGGGACCGCAGTGTCACTGAAAACTCTGTTTGACCTTATGATACAGCACTTATAAAGTTTAAAAAACAGAATATAAGAGGGTAAAACAACAGGAATCAAACCCACTAGAATAAAAGTTCTCCCTTAATTATAGACTGTGGGGCCGAGACTTGTGACCAATGGGATAATTTCCATTGTTGGAAAGTGACCAAGTACATTTACTACTCTACTGTGCAATACAAATTAAGGGACTTGATGCTTTACTTATATGACCAGTTTATAAATAAAATTCACAATAAAATGGCTTCAACCAATAGTTGCAAGAGTTAACTCTAACACTGCAAAAAAAATAAAAAATAAAACGAGCCCTCACAAAGACAATTATTGGTTTCGTTATAAAATGGAGAATGAGCTCATTAAAGCTTGTGGCTATTGTAATTTAATTACTCACTCAAGAATAAGTGTTGAATTCAGCTCCATGTTTAAGAAGAAGAAGAAGAAGGAGGTAGAAGAAGAAGAGGAAGAGGAGGAGTCTGGTGTTCACAGACAGCTGATGTTGTCTCTTTACATTTACAGGTAACCTAAATGTTTAAAAATGTTTTGCTTCTCTACCAAATTGCTCTCAGGTTTAACATAGATGTCTTACTGTAAAGCAAGCTCATTAGAAGCACTTTTTCATTAAAAAACATTATACTTTTCTTATTAGTAAACAAAAGGCAGTTTTTGACTGTCACCAATAATACCAAAATAAATTGTAACCCTATATAATAAATATTGTGTGAAAATATTGGGGTCTGACTTATTGGTATAGGAGTTATATAAATCAGTTTCTGAGTTCATCTAAAATTAAACTAGCCTCCCATTTAAAATCACGGTCTATAGCTCTGTCCATAGGCACCATATGGATGAAGGGTACCGGTGAAGGAACAAGCCAAGGCCCTCAGTAGATTCCATGTTTGTGAAAACAGCTGTGAGGAAATCATACTCCCATATTTAACTGCAGGTGTGCCATGTGTGTATACGCTCACGTACACCATCTTCACACACACACACACACACACACACACACACACACACACACACACACACACACACACACACACACACACACACACATAAATACAGTTTTGTGCACATGTACCTTTTAGGAGAGTATGCTTGAGTACTTAAGACTGCTCGGTATTTACTATGTAATGGCGACACCGTGTGGTGCAAATGTATAATTGCAGTCTGCTGCCGGAAAATGGCGTCTTTATGACGGCAAGTACAGCATGGATCCTCCAGTTCAATGCTTTGCCTTAAACATCTTACAAAAACGCTGACAAGTAGATATTAAATATTTTATATATATGTATTTAATCACTCTGCAGGCTCAGTGGCGAGATGTTCGACGGTATTAATTTGATTTTTGTTCACCACAGGATTTCCTGGACTTTTTGCTCAGCAGCAGGTAAAAGCAGACATTTGAAGTCAGATTATCGCTGAATTAAAAATCCAAATTGCTGCCATAAAAGAGAACATATAAAACTTCATCCGCTATATTATCCTATAGTGTTAACCACAAGCCTAATGAAATTGCAGTATACTGACTAACACACATACTCCACACACATCCTATCAGCTTCATTCAGTTTAATCTGGCTGCAATGTGTGTGTTGAACAGCAGGTGGCAGTATCATGCAGTGATCTAGCTTGTTGCTTGTACGTCTACAGGTAGACATTTACAAGACACTCAGCATCAACATATGCATAGAGTTTGTCTGAAAGGCAGCTATCATTATTTTTGATCCATTTTAAGTGAGCGGTTTACTGCCTGTATCCTACAACAACAATGAAATTATATTATTCAACATCTCACTCTTTACAAATTGGTGCTACTTATTAATTTTAGGGAAAGTTCAGTATCTCTACTGACATTTTCTCAACCATTAACATGAATTCTAAAAAAAAGTTTTGGTAGGAGCACTGGACTTTTAGTTTGTTTGATGTGCTCTTTGGATGAGGATACATGGGCACAAAAATGTGAAGAAAACTCTCACATGTCAGAGTTTTACTTGACAATGACAATAAAGGCATCTTTATTATTTGGAGTTTCCTTGTGATTTTTGTGCCTATGTCTACTATCTTTTGTTAATTGCTGCTTGCTTGCTGGTTTTTATACAACAACAAAAAAAAAATAAGCCATATTGTTTGGCCTCATTTAGAAGCCAGACTCTGTGAACATCCAACAGATCATTTCACTCTTTACTACATCCCTTGTCCTCCTGTGCCTGAAAAAATAATTTATGTATTCTTCTTCCTATTTTAACACACAAATTAACACCTGACCCGCACTCTCCAGCTTGCCAACACTCATGTAAAGTGGAAACCTGTGGCAGTAACTGCATACTTTTAGCCAGAGAGCATCTCTCTGCTGTGTGAGAGATGAGTGACAGCACACTCAGAGTGCTTTCAGTAGCATTTGCAAGTCAATGCTCAGATTTAACCTCTTCACTCTCCCTTCAGTGTGGATCGGCTGCCTGAATTCAAAATCAGCCTCTGAGAAGATGCTCTTATCTCACTCCGCCCTAAAAAGCAACAGAATGTGAGTGTATGAACCATTGCATTGACCTCGTCTCTGAATTCCACTTGCACATGTGAAGTTATCCTTTGGCAACAAGACACCATGAGGAAACTCTGTTTTCTAAATGTCCTCTTGCTTCATCATTACATCTGTGAGTGTGCAGTACAATTTAGGATTCCATGGCCAAATTGTGCAAGCTGGTGCAGTCGCAGATTTTTGGAAAGTCAAACAGAGATCTTATTCCACTTCACTGCAGAGAGACACAAATCATCCCATTGTTCTGATTTTGAAAAAGAATGCCAGTGAAAAGGAGAGGTGTACATTCCCTCTTCCCAAGGTTACAACACGATGAAAACAGTGTCCTATTTACAGAAAGAAAGAACTATTTAGCAAATACCAAGGAAGAAGATGGTGTAATATTGATCTCTTCAGTGTTGTGTTATGTGGTCCAAAGACTGGGGGAGACTTTACGTTAGAGCACAGCACTGGAATTCCCAGATACACATGCCTGTGGGCGTAAATGTGTCAGCGTCTGTTTTATGTGTGCGAACGTGTGTGTATGTGTGTCACAGAGGGTATTTATTTGTATCTGCCTGCAAGGAGCAGAGGAGGGTGTGTGTGTGTGTGTGTGTGTGTGTGTGTGTGTGTGTGTGTGTGTGTGTGTGTGTGTGTGTGTGTCTCTGTCTGTGTGTGCATGTGAGCATAGCTGCTGCTGATGTGGGTCATTACCCCTTCTTTCCCCCAGGGGCCATGCAGCAGGAGAGGACAGAAGGGGAGGGGATGGATGGAGGGGTGTGGGGGATTGGGGGCAGAGGGGGGGATGGGAAAAATGGAGGGGGGTGGTGGGAGTGTGAGGAAAAGGGAGGGGGTTGAGAGTGGGGAATTGGTGCCCCAGAGGAGTAGAGACCAATAAATCACCATGCCGTCTCTGCGCTGACACCCAGCTTGTCTGATGAGGGACAGGGAAGGGGTGGGGGCAACGTGAGGTGGGGGTGGGGGCTACACGACAACACTGTGGCCTTGTCTTACTGTCACTCAAGCTCACGCTGGAGAGGAGCCGTTCTAAACCCCATCCCAAAGGCACTGGGGAAACAGGGCAGAGTAGGTGGGGCTGGGAAGGGTGGGGAGCAAATAGGGACACCACAAAACCAAAAGTTTATGAGCTGAATTAAAGCACCTTCCTCCAGTATCATCCCTTTTCCCACGGGGTGCTGTTTTTTTTATAGAGGAGCTCTGTCTGCTGTTGAGTTGAACTGAAGGAAAAATCCACTCTTTAACTTGCCTCCATGGTCAGAGGTCATATTCTGGGGCTTAGATTTAAATTAAATGTTCATTTTAAAGGACCAGTGTGTAGGATTTAGAGGCATCTCGCAACTCACTTTCCTTTTCCAAGCGTGAGGGAGAAACTATGTACGGTGGCCACAAAAGACACAACAATCATATGTACAACCAGTTTGCAACCACCGAAGGCAATCTGCGGACTCTGTTGTTTGAAAACAGCTAATTTTAAGGTAACAAAACCCCAACGATTCTTATTTTTAAGTGATTATACGCTAATGAAAACATACCTGTGAATATTATATTCCATTTCTGCCAATAGATCCTCTTAAATGTTACATACTGGACCTTTAAGTAATGTATTTGACTGATTGGAGATCATATTTAAAGGGGAATTAATTAGTTGCATTCACATACATGTATGACCCACTGTGCATGGTGAGAATAATGGAGAATGAAATGAAAATAATGGAACAGGGGCTTTTCCATGTCAAGAAAAAAGTGGCAGCCTTCAAAATACAGCTTGTCTTGTGACTCCAGTGCATTCTGGTCTGTAGAGGCTTTACTGCTTTTGGAGAAAATGGTGTCCCTGCTGTGTCCATGATGGTCTCCCACCAGTATGATTGTTGTAAAATTGTAGGTCTAGAAACAAGGCCTCGCTCTTTGATTCTGAAGGACTATGTCAAGTCCTGATGTTTACCGTTGATGTTTTACATAGCTGAACATTGTTCAGAAATCAATTGTACAAGTAGCTCTAGTGGAAATATACTTAAGTGACTTGAGAATAAATAAAAAAACACCAACACACCAAACAACAAGAAGGTGCAAATAAATGCACGGTACACCAGCCATACTGCCCATTCTGCTGCTGTTTGAGTGTGTTTTTCCTTTCTGAGCTTCATTTTTAGAGAGTTCCTGCACCTCATAGTTTTGTTTTTGAAGGATTTTTGTATAAAATCCAGCAAGCACCTGACAAGTGAAGCTTATTGATCCAAACTGATCCTGCTGACTTCCAATGAACAAAAGAAAAGACACAATAGTTCATCTTTCTGACCAGATGTCTGTCAGGTAGGCCTTGCCCAGCGTTATCGGGCCATATCATATAGTGCTAATATCATAGTCTCAGCTTGACATTGATATTGCTGTTGGCAACCACAAAGGAATGAAATTGTCTCTGAAGTTTCATGGGAAACAAACTTGTTTTCATCACCTTGTTCAAAAACCACTCCCTCCTGATGTTTTGCTGCTTGGTGATAATTTGCCCGCTGAATAGATAACTGTTGGTTTGGCACTGCTGTTTTTCTTCCTTGGCGTAAGTTGTGGTTATAAAGAGATGCAGCGGATCCCTTAGGCACTTTCCACTGTTTTTCCCTCAGAGACAGGTGTGTGTGTGGGTGTAGGTGTTTAGTTGCACTCAGCATACATACGTTTGACAGAATTGTGTCTTTACAACCTCACATGACTGAGCTAAAACCAAAAGCTCCTGTAGCGTTACGACCATTGTATCCCGTCCCATTGTGGGGCCACTTTGATGTCCCGTTGCTCTGAGCCTCTGTGGAGGAGAGAAGGGCACTGTAGGGTATTTAATCACTGGAGCTCAGCCAACACACCCACGCAAACATGCACACACACCTAGCAGGCTCCTTCATCTGACCTGCCAATAGCAATAATATGTGTCCTTCACTTATCATTTTCTATCATCTATATTATTATGCCCCCCCCAGCACAACGTAACGCACCCTCATACATCCTGTGCAACCCCCCCTCACCTCCACCACACCGCCCAGCCCAGCAAGCACAACCCCCCCCAGAAAAAAACACTCACACACACCAAACATCGCCCTGCGCAGCAGCAGACTGCAAAGCACTGCATTCCTCATGATTTTTTTTTTCTAATAAATGTGATCCCAGAATCCGGGAGGGAGACCAGTGCTGTGCATTAAAATTCATGGGAAAAAATGGCAATAAAATCTTTCTTTCTCTCTCTCTTCCTCTCTTTCTCTCCTTCCCTCTCCACCTCTCCCCACTTACACCCCTCGCCCTTCTCTCTTTTTCATTCCCTCACTTGCCTGCTCAACACACTCACACACACACACACACACATATGCGTGCACGAGGCGGGCACACACATACACACTTTTTTTTTTTTTTCATCACCCGTGTGCACTCTCCCTCTCGTTCAATCTCTAACCCTCCTACTGGCCCGTCTTTCTCAGCATCCCCCCTGCTGTCCTTCATCCTTTATTCTCTTCCTCCTCCTTCCCTCCCTCCCTCCCTCCCTCTGCCTTTCCTCTCTCTGTCTCTTTCTCACACACACACACATACACACTCTCACACAAACACACGCACACCCATCTATATTTTCCAACTCCACCTCTGGCAGGTTGTGATTTCCACTGTCAGAAATTGCTTTTTCAATATCTCTCTCTCTAATTATGAGCCCCGCCAAAGGGGTCGTGCCACCAGAATACCAATTTTTCCACCATTTCTCTCTTCGTCTCCAGAATAATTCCCCCTTTTTTTCCCAGGTAACAACAAAGCGCACATTCAATATATAGCCATGCAAGCGTTGCAGCATTATCACCATTGTATTTCTGTGGGTTCTGGAGCCTTCTTTGGCTCTATTTAGTCTTTTCATGTTTGGTCAGTTCCCTGTGGTCATGATTAATTTTTTGACATCTTGAAATGAGCAGGATGGTGCAAAAGTTAGAACAGAGTCTATTTATTTCCACATCAACAAGGACGAAATGGGGGAAATGTAAGATTTTTCAATGCACTGACGGTTTTGTGGGGAGCAAAAGGAAAACCACTGAATCTTGATACAGCCACCACACAACTCCTCGCATTCTCAATCACTCCTTCTGCCCAGGAAGGGGTTAACCTCACCAAGCAGTTGTAGCCTGCTTGATTGACGTGCGGAGCATTGTGCTACCTGTACCCTCCAATCAGCGAACGGTCAGCACGCCCCACGTGGGTGTTCTCGATAGTGATTGGCTCATTTCACCAGTGTTTACTGTGCCGAGGCCGAGCCCCACGTGGAGATTTCATTCAATCACTGAACACTTCCTCTGAACCCCTTTTTTCTTTATAAAGAATATGTTGCACTTTTTAAATAAAATTTAAATGTCCTAATTGTGTGGATAGATTTTCAATTACATGCCAATATGAGGATGAGGCTAATTACAGTGCAACAATAACAAGAGGGAAAAAACTATATCATCAGGCTATTTGAAGATCAGCATTGTGTGATATGCTCAATGCTCAGATATGCACAGTGTCCATAACTAAGAAAGGTTGGTTGGATTAAATGTTTCTTTAGGTAAAAAAAAAAAAAAAAAAAGGACATTAGCAAATAATCATGAGGTTATTAATTCTGATCAAACAAAAACTGTGGAGGGGAGAAGAAGCAGTAAACCGTGTCTTTAGCCCCCCCTTCTCCTTAAAGAAAGCTACTCATATGTTATGTCCCATTGAGGATCAGAGCAGGGGGGAGTGAGAGAAGTGAGGGACTGGGAGTGTTGTGTGAAAAGAGTGCAGGCCAACGAGCGAGACAAAAGAGGCTGCGGCTGCATTGAATGTGCCGGTGGTGTGTCCGTCTCCGAAGCCACAAGCAAAACCACATTACCCCCCCCTCTCCCCTCTCTGGCCTTTATGCTACAGACGGCGAAGAGATATCGGAGAGGGAAACCAATTGCGAGATTGTAATTCTGCTGGAAGCGCGAAGTTGGAGGACTTGGAAGAAAAAGCTTGGACCCGGGTGTTTCTCCTCTCCTCTCCCCCGTCCTTACTACACGACGAGTGCGGTGCGGTTTCGGGGTTGGAGATATAACCCAGAACAAAGGAGTCTTGAAGCGAGGAATGAGCGAGCCGAGACTAGCTCTGCCTTTACCTTTGAAACCGGGCCAAATGCCTCTCTGAGACCAACAATAGTACATCGGCTGCTCGTATTTCTCGACGAAGCTTTCCGCCCCAAAAGGTAGAAAGAAGAAGGACAAAAAACAACGCACACGGAGACACACACACAAGTCGGCGGCTACAATGTTTCCTCAAAACCGACCACCGGTAAGTAGGCTACGCTACTATGTAACCGTCTACAGCGGCTTTAGCGAGGTTATTGTCTTATATCCGGAACCTCCATCAAATACAACGTGTGTGTGATACGCGGCAGGTTGATTTTTAAACCGTATTGAGCCTCAATAAGAAAGTGCAAGCCAAAATTGTTTGTCTTTGTCATCCTTAATGTGTATTTCCGGGGACTCCTTTGTGGGGGAAATATGATCCTATATGTGCTGTTACATATAACATAACATCTTGTTTGTCTTTGTATTAACGCCCTGTGTAATCTTTGTCTCATGAAGGTCAGGCAGATTGCTGTCAGTAGGGGTTTAGTGAGGCAAAGCCCAACGTCCAACTTTGCCGAGTGTCTTTGTGTGTGAATCTCATGTCCTTGGTGGCTACCACCACCACCAGTTTAGAAACATGGAGCCTCCTTCTATTTCCACACTATTGTGGAGTTGACCCAGATGATGAAGTGTGTGTTTGTTTGTCCCTTTCCTCATGGGCTGTGAGAGGGGGGCAGGGGGTGAGTCAGCTTTGGCTTGTTGACACCTTCACTCAATGGTCTGCCCTTCTCAAGTGCCACTCATTTTCAAAAAAGAAATCATCAGCTTTTTTTTGCTTTATATCTCATTTTATTCATATCAGGGGATGGTTCATGTCCCTGGTTTACAGATTTTATTGAGTGAAAACTAGAAGCTGTCCCTTTGCAAAAGTCTAATATAATTGTAATGTGTCTGTAAAAATGAAAAAGAAATTGGGATGCTGTCTGTGTTGGAGACAGATCCGTGCGAGGTTAGGAGCGATATTCATGCTGCATGGCTTTAATTTGTTTTAGTCGAGTTAGGTGGAGAGCTTTTGAGCAGACTGAAATACATAAACACTGGTCCTCCAGCTGTGTGAAGTATCAATTAAGACCTGCTCATTTGCCTAACCCTCATCTGCATCCCTCAGCCATGCCACCCTGCACCCCACCCCTGACAGTGTTTTGACATTCATGTCCCATACATTGAAACCAGATTAAGCACACTGTGAAGTATAACTTCATGTGAGTGTGTGTGTGTGTGTGTGTGTGTATGCCACTTTAATCAATTCTTCTCACTTATTCATTTATGCAGAGTTGTGTGTTTGCATAATGCTTAAATTGCACTACCATCATGCATTGTAACTTTTATTTCAGCCTATTCTTTCTTTTAGTGATACAGGGATCTTGTGAGTTCCCACTAACATACAGCACATACACAAACATCACACACCAGCAGCTGTGTATGTAGTATAGCTGACTGCAGGAAGGCAGGGCAAGAGGCAGACTGTGGGTCTGTGGTTTGCACTGTAAACCCAATCCCTCTCATCCAGCCTCTCCTCGCTGTGTTCCTGTGAGAGCTCCAAACCACATCTTAATGTATGGGCAGGCGTCCCAGGGTGAGAGGAGCAGACTGCGGCGGGTCTGAGTGGAATGTTTAGGCCAGCGGCCCCCGTTTCATTTCAACCCTCCGCAGAGCTCAACAGCTCCATGTGAGACACCCGTCCTCAGAAAGTCTTGAGCCATCGGGAGCTGTTGTTTGCACCTCGGAGTGAAGGGCCACTCAACCCGGCAAACTGTTTAATCTCTGAAATGCTAGGCTGGCAGTAACCTGTCATCACTGGCTACTGGTCTGCTGTGAAGGATGTGACCCATATATTACATAAACATGTGACCCATGTTAACAGACATATAGTTGTGTTTTTATCAAGCAATAATTAAGAATTGGGTGCATTTTCATATCCTGAACAAGAGAGTTCTTGGCTTCTAGCATGTAATTTAACCTGCATGTTTATAGCGTCTTACAACAGATCTTCTTTCAGCATTGTTCATATGAACTTGGTAATCTTTTTTTTTTTTTTTCTGTGCTAAACTGTTTCAACCTTTTAAAGAGCACACCCAGATTCATAAGGCTTACTGTCTATGGTGTAAAGTGCAACAGGCAAACATTAAATGGTATTCAGTGTTTGTAATTACACATCTTGCACATTTAGTAAGACCTGACTAAATGCAGTGCATACCTAAACTGAACTTCTCCTCACCTGAGATAAAAAATATTTGTCTACAGATGTAAAATGCTTCTGGCCCTCGATGTGCCCGCATCATTTTGGGATTTTTGCCAACTACAGTAGACTAGCTGAGAAGTATATGGGACGTGGCAGGCATGGCTGGCTGTCTTAAATCCTTAATGTTCTTTAAAATCTGCCACAGTGAGAGAAACATACACGGCTGCACTGTAGACACAGACAGAAATGGATAAAGAAGAAGAAAGCAAAACATCAAAGCACAATGTACAATTGTATTCAAACCAGAAACTAACAATTTGTTCTGTTGGCCTGTAATGATACTAACTATGTTAACATATACATGCATGATCCACTTGAAATAACACACAACTAAGACATAAACTGAATACATTTAGAAAGACAAAATGGAAGCATAAGCAGGTTTGCTGTTCCTCACTAGTATCTAAAAATCTTCTGTTGGGGGAAAGAAGTTTTAAAGATCTTCCTGTTGCCAAAGTAGACCTGATCTGTAGGAGATTGGTCTTAATATCACCAACAGTCCTCAACCAACCATTTTATCCTAAACAATACCCCGGCCTAGGGGAAGGGTTTTTTAAGAGATGAATATTGTGGGTGAACTTGGGTTAAATATTTGTAGTTTAGGCCATTGTTCATACCCATCTTGATAACGTTTCCTAATCTATTAGCAAACAGTGATCACACAAGTTTTTAACACGTCATCATGTTTGTCGTATCTGTTCTGTAAACCCCAAAATTGGTTGCTACCCAGACTGTCCATTCGATTTTTCAGAGCTATTTCCTGGTTCAACATTTTAGCTACTATATGTACGTACTATAGTTGTTGTCAAACACTGAAGCCCGTTTGGATGTGTTTGCCTCAATCTTTCGTTCCAAATATGTTGGATTAGAAAACAGTTAATCTGGATTTGTGTATGACCAACTGTTGCTCTTGCATGTCCCAATGGACCATATTGAAAACTTAATTTCATCTAGCACGGTCCCTGTGGATTTAAACTGTACAAATTTAGTTGAGTTAATTCCAAAGTCAGAATTTCTTTCTTGTGAATTTCTTTATAAAATGAACCTGTTGGCAGGCACACTAAAACACTTTACACCCTTTCTTTGCTATATAATGGTTTAGTGTCAATAGCATATTACAAACTGAATGTTATGTGTGCTTTTATGATGCCATTGTTCATGTTTTTAAATGATTTTCAAGTGCAAGTAATACTTGGTGGCTTTATGTCAGACCATGTAGGCATCACTGTACTCATCATTGCCACAACATCTATTGGCCATATATGGATTTATTTTTTTATTTTTTATTTTTTAAAGATCAGTATTTGGGTGTCAACGATCCTAAAAGACCAGTATGTAACATTTAGGAGGATCTATTGGCAGAAATTGAATATAATATTCATAGGTATGTTTTGATTAGTGTATAATCACCTGAAAATAAGAATCTGTATATTTTTGTTACCTTAGAATGAGACATTTTTCTAACCACTATGTTTCTAAAGTAGCCCAGAACGGACAAACCAAACACTGGCTCTAGATAGGGCGGTAATGTTAATGTAAAGATTCGCTCACTGATTTGAATGCGTACAGTGAAGCTAGACCTTGGGGGAATTTGGGGTCCATTTAATAAAATCAAGAAATTAAATTCATTATGGAAGTGAGGAAAAATGTGAGCATGGCCTAAATCATCATCTGTGTATCTCTTCTTATCATTTCAAGGAAGTGATGATATATAGGGTCAGGTATGAGACAGGGACTGTCGTAGGAAGAGTACTTTGAATGAGTGACGAAGATGAACCCTTCTCCTCTCTGTCCTCAGAGCTAGCATAAAGCAACCCTCCACTTCCACAGTCCTAGCATGCTTTTAGCTCTTTATCACCACTGTTGTCCAGCGGTGAGAGTGTGGCTATCGATCAGGAGCTCGCCTGCTTTGCTCAGCCACCGATTAGATGGGTGGGAGAGAGAGGGAGGAAAAAAAGAAAAAGAAGCAGAAGAAAATGAAGGCAAAGAGGCTGAAGGGATCTCAGGTTTACACAAGCTGTTGTGGAGGTGCGTCTCGGTGGAAGGAACAAACGAGCGGAGGGGGTTACCTAATAAAAGAAGGCACCTCCAGCAATTAAGCCAGCTGACAGGCAAACTGTGGCGCTCCGCTAATGTGGGCTGACAGCAGGGAAATTTGAATAACGAGGCTTGCGGGAGGAAGGAGAGAGGAATGAGGAGGTGGAGGGGGTCGGGGGGAGAAAACTGAGAAAGAAAGATGTGTGGTGCTAATGAAACAGGTGCCTGGCAGCCCCTCCCCTCTAAGTGCAGGAATCATTGAGAGATTACCAGCACGTTTCTCCAGCGCAAAGCCAAGCAGATAGCCACTTGATGTGAGGTGGGGGTGGGGGGCAATGAACCTGTGTCTTTTTTCTGTCTCACTGCAAGCCGTTTTAACAATGCAAATCACCGCTGAATGTTGACAGCCGAGTTTGAATTAAGAAGCTTTGACTTCAAACGCTTCAGAGAGAGGACAGTGTATTGACATGTTTCATGGCCCTCAGAGATGGGGAGGTGTGTTTTTAGGCATGTGTGTGTGGGTGGATACATGGATACACATTCAGGAATGCTATTCTGGGTTAGACCTACTGTCACTGCGTCCTTGGTGGTAGTTAGATGAGAGAGGGAAAGAGAGAGAGGGGGGGGAAGAGCGCTTGGTGGGTGTTTACTCTGATGATTGACTTTGTGGGTAAGCAGTGTAATTAGTGGCCTGACTAATGGGCCGAGCTGTATGAAGGGAGGCAGCAGCACAGCATCTTCCCAGCTAAAGTAGACAGTAGAGAGATCCAGCTCCGATTAAACAAATAAAAAACTAAGCTAAACATTTGGCATGGTATTTTGTTAGCCATGTTATCCGCATGGCTCTAGGAATAGTAGTGAGTCAAGTCAGTCGATCCACCACTTTGGTCCAGATGGAAATATCTCCAAAACCATTGGCTTGATTTTTAGATGGAAGTTTGTACAGACATTTGTGGTGCCCAGAGGATGAATCCTAAGGAATCTGGGGACTTTTCCTGTTGTGCAACCAACAGGTCAAAAGTTACAATTAACTATCTGAACATCTACTACATGAACTGTCACACATTAGACACGTATAGACATTCATGGTGGCCAGTGAATGAGTCCTACTGGCTTTTGTGATCCCCTGAATTCTTCTAGTGCCAGCATGAGGTTGACATCTGTGTTCTTTTGAGTGAATGTCTGTACTACTATTGGATGGATTGCCCCATACAAAAAGACATAGATAGTTAGCCTCAGGATGAATTTAAATAATATTTGTAATGCCCGGAACTTTTCATCCAGCCCCATCATCAGGTCAAAATTGTAATCTGTCACAGTAGTTTTTGGTCTATGAACAAATACCTGTAAAACAAATTATATTCCCATCATTCTCATTTATACTTTGTGTTTAGTGCTAATTAGCAAATGTTAGCATCCTAACACACAAGCGAACACACTTAACATGGTAAACATTATACCTGCTTAGCATCACAATGTCAGAATTGTCATTGTAAGCATGCCTAAGTTGTAAGTATGTTCTCACAAAGTTGCTAGCATTACTGCAGACTGCTTTTGGGCAATTTGTTTTGTTGAATTTTAAACTGGAATTTTGGTATAAACTAGTTCCGCTGGCCAAAGCTGGGCACAATTATTGTGCAAGATTTGTAATGAACACGTAACAAGGCAACAATGGCAACCATGCATTACAAAGTAGTGGGACCTTTGTGTATAAAGGAACATGGGAGAATCTTGACTTTTTTCGTTCATGTGAAAAATGCTTTCTTGAGTGGTGGAAAAATGCAAAAGAAAGGAAGGAGAATGTGAGAAGTCATCCCAGAGAAATCTATTTCTGCCCTCATCCCCTGCAGCCATATGAAGAAGACACAGAGGAGTCTTCCTATAAGTGAATCTAATATTCCTAAGGTCACACAAACCACATCATAACACTGATGGCCTCATTTCGGCTCCATTAGCAAATTATGTATCACTGTGGGTCAATGTGGCCAGTGAGGAAACATCTTGCGGATTCCCATTGATATTGACGTAGAGGCCAGTCATGTGCGACTACAATAAAGTGCATGTGTGCTTGTAAATACTTGCGGAAAACAGCACTGTGCACACATCCACTTAGTGTTTGTAGTGGGCATGTGTGGGCGTGTAGTCTCATCTGTGTGTGTCTGTGTGCACATGTTTTTTTGAGGGTGGGGGTTTAGAGCAAGGATGTGAGGTCATAGTGGTTTGCTGCTTGCGGTGTAATTAGAGGTAACTCAAATGAAAACAGGAATGATTTCATTCAGGGAATGCCACACTGTTAATGGCCCCTTCACGTCAGAATTTAATGTGTGCATGTATATTGTTTGTCTGCATCTTCTTTTCCACGTGCATACATTTGATTGTGCATTTATGTAAGTGGCTTTGCATTCATGTTTTTTGTTGCATGTGACCTTGGATATAATGTGTGTGTGCACAGCATATAACCCGATCTGTTATGTTGCAGCACTGTACTAGCAGTGGTGTTCAGCTGTTTCTCACCAGTTAGCATGTTTAAAACAGCCTTATTGGATTGTTTCCTATCCTATCCCACTAAAGGGATCTGAGGTCTGATTTAAATCATTTCTATTCCCATAGAAGACTCGTTCACGCTCTCTCTCTCATCCCCTCATCATCAGGTCCTCATTTAATCATTGCAATTGACTTAGGCCTTCCAGGGCTGAGAGAGAGATTAGTGTGAATGTGTGTGTGTGTGTGTGTGTGCACGCCTATACATCTGATGTGACCAGGGCCATATCTGGGTTTTTCTCATTGAGCTTGTGCAATAGGTGGCCTTAAAACCCTAACTTTAGCCTATAGCTTTCTCAGTTGGCTTTGTGAAACGGAACAGGTCACAGTGGCGCTGGTAACAGCACTGGGCTGCTCTGGGCCTGTAAACACCTCCCCACTTATTTATCTAAACAGATGAGTAATCAGATTATCTCTAATCATATCAGAGAAAAGCTCACGCCGTCTAACCTCATGCAATCCTTCCTCAGTATTACCAAACAGGCTAGATCTTACAGAGCTAGATCTCTCATACAATCGTAAGACATTACAGACACAGTAAGATCTAGCCTGTAATTGTGTAACAGCGACTTTCGGTCTATGTAAGCTTTGTTCAAGGGCAGACGGCGCGTCTCTTGTTTGCCTTCGAGCCTGGACACGGCTGAGAGGGAGGGAATAACTGAGTGTAGGATTATCAGGTGACTCTCCCAGCCTAGATCCATTCCCAGAGGTCATCAGGTCAGCTTGATGACCTGACTTCTCACTGTAAAGCCTGCTCAGCTGTTTGCCGGATCAAAAGTTGGGACAGACAAATAGCAGTGGTTCATAGGAGGAAATGAGGTTATGAATGCTTGGATAGGATCTTTAGTTTGTCTGAGTTTCAGGGACTGCATCGATCACGTGCGTCCAGTCTAGCCTGGTGTGAATCATCATAACAACAAACCTAACCAGCAGACAGGAATTGTGCGTACGGTCCTGAGTGGCTGAGCCAGCAGAGAGACAGTGGTTTCCTCTACAAAAAAAAAAAAATCCCTTCTCTCGCTCTTGAGAACATCAGAAAATAGACCAACTCTCTAGCCTCATCCATGCCTCCATTTACGAGGAAGATGCTCCCTCTCCTCTCACCTGTCCTCTGGAGACGTGGCCGTGTTAAAAAAGAAAACCACGGAAAATGTTGAAAAGGCGGAGGGGGCGAAAGGGAGTGATAAAAAGGAGAGTGAAAAGAAGAATAGTCGCCTCTTTCTTCCTCCTTCAATCCTCCTATAAAATGGCCTTGGTGCTCTTTTTTTTCCCCCTGTGAAGAGTAATTGCTCTGTGTGTGTGTGTGTGTGTGTGTGTGTGTTTAATCGTGTGTGTGTGTGTGGGGGTTTTTGTGTAAAGGAAAAGGGGTGTGTGTGTGGCTGTGTGTGTGTGTGTGTGTGTGTGTGTGTGTGTGTGTGTGTGTGTGTGTGTGTGTGTGTGTGTGTGTGTGCTCTAGGAGGGGGATCTGGCCGACAGATTGAGAGCAGCTTGTTAGAAAGAGGAACAATGAGGCCACAGCCCCTCTCCTATCTTCTTTTTTTTCTTCCTTTCCTGTGTTCCCTTTCTCTCTTTCCCTCTTCTCTGTTATTTCCTTCTGCTTTCAAAACAGATTCCTCTCTTCTTCTCTGTATATGTCTTGACTTTTTCACTTGCCAGCCTCGCCTGTATTATCTGTCCATTTTTACATTCCATCCATCTCATCTATTTTCCTTCAACTTATCCTCCCTATTGAACTCCCCTCTCTCACACTTTCCTTTCCTCCTCATTCCTCAGTGTTTGCTTTCCTCTCTTCTTACAATATTTCACCTGCTAAAACACCTTCCACATATCGTTTCTGTCACTTTCTCGCTGTCGATACATTTCACACTGTCACGTATCTACACACTCGTGGACATGCATGTATAGACCGTAGGTGCTGGCACGCTCCTCTGATTTCGTCATGCCAACATGCAAATGCTTTGAACATCTTTTATACACCCCCACGGCATTCTTTTTGGCATTGGAGTTGAGTGATGTTGTTATTAACTTGTTCATTAAACATCATTAATGCGTGACAGACATCGTTGATTTGTAGGACATCAACATGTGAGATGTGTGTTGTTGTTTTTTTAATCCAAATTAATCATTACTGCTGTCATTCAGGGCTACCCACATGTGTGCCTACTGTCTTTGAACTCAGCTTTTAGGCTGTTTTGTTGAGCTGTGTAGTCATTTTATACTCATTTTTAGCAGTGTGTAAATATTTGCTCAACATAAATTCACAAAATCCTCTTTATACATAGGGTTTTCTGACGTTTTGAGCCAGGTAGTTTTAATATGATATAGCTCCACCGAAGTATCTTCAGTGAGAAAGCAAAGGTAAATGTTGCAGAACTATGTGGGAAATACTTTAAATAAGAGCTGACCAAGATGGGAGGAAAACTCTGCTCTACTATTTCACTGTCCAGTCTGGTTAGCCTTAGTTATTCACAAAAAAGGCTATGTCCAGTGCTGTAATGAACATACCTGCAAGGGGGAATGTCTAATAGCTATATATCTTGACTCATATTTATTTCAAGTTGCACAAGGAAGTTGAGCATATTATAATAAATACCCTGTGAGTCAGACAAAGGCAAGCGAAGCTATATGACTATAAGTTAAGGATGCACATTAGAGAAAAATGAGTTGCCCTCCTGGGGAAAATGTTACAGCAGAGCAAACTCAGAAAGTGGGTGGCACAGGTTGGCAAGTTCTATCTGCAATCTGCTGGAGTTTGAGAAAAGTGCTGCTGGATTTTAAGAGTGTCCACTCCGCATAAAGCTCTTACACAAATCTTGAGAATTGTTATCAGCAAATGTTACAAATCTGTAAATAGAAACTTAATGTGTATGTTACAGGCTTATTTTCAGAACTCTTGGTTGTAAAATGTTAGGTAATACTCTCTGCTATCAGGGGTTGTTATCAGATCAAGCAATCCAGCTTGGCATAGAATCTAACTTTGTCCTCCCACAGTCTTCCCTTTTGCTTCACACCTCCCATTGCAGACTGAAAAAAGAGCAACACGTGTTTGAATCCGTGACAAGACATTGGCCTCTAGTAAACTAACGGAACCATATTAAAACTAGTTGGTGCTTTCCTATAAGAAAATTACAGTTTATTACTCACTTAACCTCACCGTCATACTTGACCATCGTGAAGCTTGTGAACCGGCTGTCCCCGAGCCCCTGTTGGCCTCTGCATTCTCTTATTTTGACAGAGAGCCAAATAGACTGACAGACGGACAGCCCCCACCACCCTCCTAGTCCAGCTCTCAGCCCCCTTTTGTCTGCCTGTCCTGCAGCATTACCCCTATGGTTGTAGTCTCCTAATTGCTCTGAACCCTGCAGAGATGGGAGACTAAGCACAAGGTTGGGAGGGGTCCTCAGCTATGATGGGGTCCCCCCCCCCACACACACTTTTCTCCCTCCCACTGCTCAATTTCTTTCTTTATTTCTTTCTTCTACTCTGAATAGCAATTAAACAAAGTGTGCTCATTTGGCTAAGAAGCTCTTGTACCTCAGCATCCTCCCGTCCACGTCTTGATGACACATTCACATCTGGCTCTGCTGGCTGAATTAGACAGTCCCTCACAATAGTTACACGCAGGCAAACTGTTGTGCATGTACAGAAATGGTGCTCATGTAGATCTTTGCTTCCTGTGGTTAATTTTTGTAATGTTCTTTGTAAATGCATCTCATTAGTTTGAAGAATCTGTTTCAGTGAAGCTTTTCTTTTACACAGTTTACACTTATTACACAGATAATTACTCAGCTAATGGCCTTAGAATATTTACACAATTTTGAAATCAGATGTCAAGAATTATTGCAACTATCCTGTACACGCAAGTCTTTTCTCAGTCAAATCCCTACGTTAACCATCTCATCTCTTCTCAGGCACCTCTGCAGCCACCCCCGGGGTCCTCTGCCTCAGTGGTGGCAGCCGCAGCAGCAGCCGCAGCGGCATCGGGGACGCCCCAATCACTGAAACTAACCTACCCAGAAACTTTGGACCGCATCAAGGAGGAGTTTCAGTTCCTCCAGACCCAATACCACAGGTATTTTTTTTTTTTGCACATTGTGTGCTGGTGTTTCCGCTCAACTTCCCTTCTGTGTTACTAGGAATATAGACTAGAAAGAGAACAGTGTTTTAAGAAATGCAAGTGTGTTTGTGGGGGCGTGTTGCTTCAGGTACGGGTGAAATGATTTGATACGTTCCAGGAAGGCCGGTTTGGGTAACAGATCTGTGAGTTTTAGGGCGGATCAGATGCTACAACAGTGCACAGCAGTTTATAGTTCTCTGTCTCAGCACAAGACTCTGGAAAGTCACTATGACAGTCGTTTCTATGCTGCGTATGGACAACTTAGAGATAGAATTACCCCCTTCACATTACAAAGTAATGTTCCAGGAATGTGCACTTGTATACATTTGACCAATACGGTGTGTTGCCAGATAACCTTGCGTTGAGTTGTTGCAGAAGTTGAGCCAACAACTTCAACTTTTTTTTGCCAGGTGACAAATTTGTTTGTTATGTCAGGCTATGTGATGACAAACGTTCTTACAACGGACTAATAGGGGTATATGCTGGCTACTCTTTTTGCATTACTGTATGGTGTGCTTGATGTGTAGGAATGTGCCCAGAATGCCTTATTTATTATTTATTTTATTTTTTTTATGTGGGCTGGTTGTCCCACCCTCTCCCTTCTCTGTTCTCGTGGCACACCTTCACAGGGTCCCCACCCCCTCGCTCTTCTCTTCTCAGCCTGCTTTGAATTAGCCAGCAAGAATCTCTCCTCCCTCCCTTTCTGTCCCACTTCAAACTTCTTTTGTACGGCCCTTGTCCACAGCCCCTCTAACCCCTGTGGCTACTGCTGCTTCCCTGTACACACAAATGCTTGTGTGTATGTGTGTGTGTGTGTGTGTGTCCTTATCCCTCTGTCTCTTCTGATTATCACAAGCTCAACAGTCCAGTCATTCTAGACCAAGTGTTGGTTGGAGTCTCACATACAAGTGCTTTTGTAGGAAAAAGGACTGAAAGATGGGACCTAAAATCTGTATCAAGATTTATTATCACCTTTACTACAATAATAAGTATTTTTCCAAACATTAGTGCATGTTGCCTCACTTCTTATGTTTGTCCTGTTTAATTACAGTATGACTAGTTAAAGATTAGTGTATTAGTGTTTTTTCATCTATTTGCAGAATAATTCTACCCAGTGCCAGCAAATAACTATAGATATGTGTGTTTCCTGTTGGTTATTGTCCATTCCCACATACCTGCATTTTTCCAGCACAACAGCAGAGGCTGTGATACTTGCCACCTCCTTTGCTTCGTATCATTTTTGATATATTTGGTCATCTGGATGCACAGTAAATTGTGTCTCAGTGTGGGAGAATGTCTTGTGTACTCTGTGAATCAGAGGACAACCCAAGGTTATTATACAGTGACCATTTTTGAAAAAGCCCCCCCAAATAAATATTTGCAGTGCTCCTCTGAATCACCTTGAATCAGCACTGACCCAGACAAATCAAGCCATTCAGTGAACATGAGTCACCCCTGGATCTGTTGGTTGAGACAGTGTGATCAGCTCCACTGGCAGCTGTTCAACGTTACACCTTGTGTTACAAAACACCTGGAGCATTGCCCTCTTGCCAAGCACTGGTACTGAGAACTAGGGAGCAGGATAAACAATAAATGAATGACGAGATTAAGAACACGATTGGGAGCAAGAACGAGCTTGTGATTCCATCTGCATCTCCCAGTTTCGATACCGTGGCGTGCTGTTTTAGCAGGCCTGGTTCAGGTTTCAAGGAAGGATTTGTTTAACTTCTCCAACAGCCTGTTGTGAGTACAAAAACACAGCAGATTAACACACTGCATATGACCACAGCTGAAAACTGATACTGTAACCATAACTTATAACAATAGCAACAGTCATTATTGGAACAGATTGTGTTATCAGAAGTCTTCACGTATTTGTCGGATGTATGTTTAACCTGGCAGGTAGGTATGAATCTGTTCATTGGAAGAACTGGTGGTTTCGCCATACAAACTTCAGTAAACTAGAGCTGCTGTTCATGTTGTTTTAGAGACACAGCAACACTGCTGCCATTTCAAACAAATTATTTTTGAGAAGGACTTTCAGTGGTAGTGTGATGGTATGATAATAGTTTTATTATTATCATCAAGTCAAGTGAATTCAATTTATAAAGCCCAAAATCACAAATGACAAATTTGCCTCAGAAGTCAAATAAAAAAAAATTAATACATTTGTAATTTTAAGGTTTTGTTCTTCACAATTGAAGAGTTTTGTCTGATGTAAAACAATAGAAAAATTTATTAAGCCTTTAATTGCATTGAACATCAGTTTTATTATGCAACTTTACATGAATCCTCCTGTACACTACTGAAAAAACCCTACCTTCATATATAATGAATAAATGAATTGCAACGCATCATATCCCATTGAATCAAATTATGTTACATCGCACTGTATTGGAATAACGGTGAATCGTATCATTGCATTGGTACTTGCTTCATATGTTTAATATATCAGGTCGTTGTGTGGGGATGCACATCCCTACTTTCCAAATGTAAACCTAAAAAAAGTCAGTCTGCCAGCAGTTTGGAAAGGTCTGAACAGATAGCGGTCAGTAGGATTAACAGTGGCCTTGTTTAGTCCTACAGCAGATCCACATCTGATTGCAGGCACCTTCATGTAATCAGACCCACTTGTACACTATTCACACTGCTGGGAAAACATGACCTGGACGCCCACAGAGCCAGACACACATCAGTGACCCATTCAGACAGACACCCAATCTGACGCATGTGCTTAACACACTTACACACATGTATGAGCCTCCCTAATTATCCTCACACACACAAATAGATGTTGTCCAGAAATAGCAGGGCTTAGTTGTGTATTTTGTCTGCAGAGAAGGTGGCTGGAATCTGATAGATGTTGGATTAGACGGCAGGAAAGAGACTGAGGGAAGGGATTAGCCCTGATGAGATGCAACTTTGTGTGTGTGGGTGGCATGATGCGTTTCTAAATTTGTGTGTCACTTGTTGGTTTTGGTGGCATGTGCGTAGTTGGTATGAAGGGATGAGAAAGATTACTAAGGAAGCTAAAGAAAGGGAAGGGTTAATTGATTAAAGGGTCATTGGTTGGTCAGCTGTTGACTTTTGTTGTGTGTGTTAACTATCCAAACAGGCTGTAATCAGCAGACTGAAGGGAGATGGGAGGAGCTGCTGACACAGGGCTCTCATTACTGTAATTCTCTTTCTATAAACACACAGCCATATATCAGTCATAATGGTGTGTGTGTGTGTGTGTGTGTGTGTGTGTGTGTGTGTGTGTGTGTGTGTGTGTGTGTGTGTGTGTGTGTGTGTGTGTGTGTGTGTGTGTGTGTGTGTGTGTGTGTGTGTGTGTGTGTGTGTGTGTGTGTGTGTGTGTGTGTAACATTTATGAAAGAACAGCGAGTCTGGCAGCACAGTGGGCTACAGTTGGCCTGCTATTGTGCGACGAGATCCCACTTCTGCTTTGTGTGCGTGTGTAGGAAGTGTACTTGCTCTTGTACACACCCTTGAGAGATGATGAAAGAGTACACAGGCGAGTTGGGTGGGTCCCTCGTGTGCATGTGTGAATGTGTTTGAAGAGAGAGAGAGGCAGAAGCTGAAGGTTTCTCCAGTGGAGCAGAGAGGAAGGGTTGATCAATAGTTAATGTGATGTAAAGTGAACAGTCACATACCTGGAGGCTGGCGGGCTAAATGGTCCTGACACTGTAAAGGCAAGACACTGGTGCAGTCACTACATGGCTCCCATCTGTGTGTGTGTGTGTTCTTTACTGGCTGGTAGCTTTGTATTTGTATAGCACTTGTGTCACTTATGATGCTTGTTTGCCAAGACAACGATGGGCTCCAGACTGCAGCACAAGTGATGATGGAACCAGACTTGGTAGCAGCATGTCAGAATTAATAAGCATCAGTGGGTTTAGTGCCGGGTGATTTGCCTGGAAATGTTTTCACATTCAAAATGTACATGTTTTCTGATAATGATGTTTATCAGGATGAATGCTATGTTAGATGTTAAGTGTAGCATTGAAACACTAAAGTCTTTTTATTGATTAGTCAATTGACAGAAAATTATTTGGTAATTATTTGTCAGTCATTAAGGAAAATGTAAAACATTCTCTGGTTCCAGCTTCTCAAATGTGGCGATTTGCTGCTTTTTCCTCCTTTGGGTCTTAAGCTGTTTGTTTGGAGTAGTTATTCGGTCTATAAAAGGTCAGAAAATTATGAAAAAAGTCCACCATAATTTTTCAAAGCCCAAGCTGACATATTTAGATAATTTTTTAGGTCCATGGTGCAAAATGATTCATCAAGATTTAAAAAAAACCTCACCACCACTATGTCTAGTCCTGTGTGCTTGGAGATGTCATATCTGTCACCATAAAAGGTTCATATCATAGGATAACAGTGTTTAAGAGACCAGTCATATTCCATGACATTAAACCTTCATGTTAGAAAAGCCTCACTTCAGTGTCTCTACTCTGCAGTGTGTATTTGTTTAGACCACACACACAGCTGGCTGCTGGAAGGAAATTAACATTTTTAACTTGAATGGCTTTTTTGGGTTGTAGCTTGTCCAGTGTTTGTAGAGAAAGCACTTTAATTTTGCTTTACAGAAAAGTGATGTAGCTGATTATTTTTCATCATTATTATTGTTTTATCAGCTTTCACCAACTAATTTAATGATGCTCTGTTTCTTCAGTCCTGCTTGCGATGGTGCTTTTTGTTCAAAGAAAATTGATGTTCTCTTGAATTATCTCTGAGATATCACAGTTAAAAATGTCCTCAAACAACCAAAATCAACCGTGTTTTATAGGAAAGAAAAAATTGCAAATGTTTTTGTTCCTTTTTAGTAAAATAACCAATGAGGGAATAGCCTAGTGAAAGTAAAAGTATTGTGGAGAAAAACAAACACTGGAAAGGAAAAAGTTGACATTTTTACAATACCCAGTAGCCTGTTTCAAACATGGAGACTAAAAAGGCAGTCGGCACATTTCTACAAAGTGCAGGATCTTAATTAGATGCTTCACTCTCTGTAGACTCTGTGTGTGTGTGTGTGTGTGTGTGTGTGTGTGTGTGTGTGTGTGTGTGTGTGTGTGTGTGTGTGTGTGTGTGTGTGTGTGTGTGTGTGTGTGTGTGTGTGTGTGTGTGTGTGTGTGTGTGTGTGTGTGTGTGTGTGTGTGTGTGTGTGTGTGTATTTAGCAGGTTTGTGTCTATGTGTGGGTGTGTACATACTGCATATGTGCTTACGAGTGAGCTTTGTTTCGTGTGCCTACATGCATGCAGTATATGCTGTAAGGTAGGAAGTAAGAGGACCTTTAATGTACAAGCACACACCTCTAATGCTTCCATGCTGTGTGTGTGTGTGTGTGTGTGTTCAGTATAGTGCAGCACTGACAGAGCTGTCTGAAGGCTGGCAGGCTGCAGATTTGTAGCGCATTCGGCTGATCATCTTATCTCCTGTCACCGCCAGTGAAAGATTGGAGGAACGGAGCCCACCGTGACACACACACACACACACACACACACACACACACACACACACACACACAGTCATATCTCCTTTTTTCTTTCTCTCTTGCTTGCACTCAATCTTGTTTTTTTTCCCTCTGTGTTGCCGTGTCTTTCTCTCCATCCTCCAAACCTCCTCTCCCTCCCTCTCTCTCAGTAAATGGTGCTGAGCCAAACACTAATTATTACAGGCAATCATTTCGACATGAAATACCCACTTCCTGCTCACCGCTCTCCTCCCCACTCTCCCTCATTTTCTTCCCTCCTCCAACTCTTTTATGCTCCTACAGTCACATAATGGCACACACACACATACACACACACAGTAATTTCATTCCTTGAAGTCTATTTTGTGGGGAATGGTTATTCCTGAGTACGACCTTGGGGTCTTTACTGTAAGCACAAGAAGTGTCCATCTGCGTATGTGTGTATGTGTATATGTGTATATGTTTGCTCTGCAACCGTGTAATGCTATTGTGCAGTTTCTGGAGTGCTTTGCCAAAAACAGAGAACTGATTTTACGGCTATAGAGACATTGATTTTTTCCCCCCTTGGCTCTCTTTAGTGGTATTTAATAGCATAGCTGACTGCTGCTCATTTGCTAAAACAAAATCTGATGAGCCAAGGTGGATTTGTGTATGTGGCATGTGGGTGGCATGTGGGTCACAAATGGTCATTTTCAAGCACCTTGAACCACACAAATAACTTGACCTGCTGCGTTCAGTGTAAGAAAGCATGCATCCATGAACCATTAGTTGTCAAACATCATGCAAGGAGCTCAAATTATCAGTTGATTCAATGATTAGCTGATTGACAGAAAGTTGATCAAATTGTTCCTTGTGTATTTTTTGGTCATTTTATGGCTTTATTACATGTGGTTAGAGAGAGAATGATGGGTAATTGCATGCAACTAAGGTCGCCCATCTGGACTTGAACCAACCTGGGACAATTTAGATAATAATAATAATAATAATAATAATAATAATAATAATAATTAATTGTTTAAGTTGTTTATCTTTAGCTTTTCTCTGCTTTTTCTAACTAACTAGCTAGTCCAACTATTGGTTGGACAGAAAAAGAAATTTGAAGCCATTACCATGGGCTCTAGAAGATTTTGATGTACACTGTCACTTGTTTTTGAAATTTTATAGACGAAAGGATTAAGTAATAAAATAATCACCAATTATCAAAAAAATAATGAATAATAAATGAAACTAATAGTAGTTACAGTCCTAATCTCACATTTTAAACAGGAATTTCACAGCAAAAACTCTTGGTGTGTGGTGTGTCATTGCTCTGGTTCTCCAAGCTCATCCCAAGTTTATGTTGTGATGCACACGCTAGCAGCCGTGCACACAAACACACACACAGTCGCATTAGCACTGTGAGTGACTTCTGCTGAGAGGCAATTCCACTGTAATAAAATCTATAGGGTGGTGGGGGGGGTTTAATCCTCACTACCCCCTCCACCCTCTCCCACTCTTCATCCTGCTTCTCTCCCTCTCTCCCTCGTCCCTCTTCTCCTCAACTGGCTGGCAATGATAAATTAGTCAATTATGTGTGTGTGTGCACGCGTTGCTGGAGAAAGGGAGCGGATGGGGCTGTTATTACCTGTTGCAGCTGGGGGTAATGTTGCGGTATTAATCATATTCTAATTTTCCTCCACCAAACGACCCCACCCCCACCCCCACCTCCAACGTCCCCCCCCAACCCCCCATCAATCTATCTGCACCCGCAAAGAAGCCGGCATAAACTGCCGAAGGCCCAAAGTATACTACCTTTCTGGGGTGGGAGGGGAGGGGAGAAGGGGTGAGAGAGATGGAGAGTTGCAGAGTAACAAGGGAGGTGTTCGTGTGTTTGGACCTGAGATACAAACACATTTAGAAATGGAAGTGGGTGTGTTTGCGTGTCTGTGTGTGTTTTGCAAGTCCATCCATTGGCATTATCCAGTTTGAGAAGACACCCGGGACTGGTTTGGGTGTGAGGAGAGCCAGGCAGACACAGAGGACAAACAGAAATATAGGACGCATGGGAGAGGTCTTTGGCTGCTATCACTTCAAAGATGTGTGTGTTTATGAGAGAGAGCTTTCATGCCAGGCCTCTCTGTAGCTGTGGTAGCCTGACATAGCAGGTCATGTCCTGAACATAAGAAAAGAGAAATGATTTTTAAAACAGAAATAGGCAGATCTATTACATATTCAGACAGAATTGCCCCCTTTTGACCCACTTAAAGCAGAAGCTTCGACTTCAGTGAAACTTGGCAAAGTGTGCTGTCGAAGGTGAAAGAAGGGGGGCAGCGGTCAGACAGACTGAGAGACAGACGGACTTGGCTGGTAATTGGGAAAGCAACAAAATGAGGAGGAGGGGAGGACACATGGATAGATTGAAAATTGTCCAGAGAGGGAGAGAGAGAAAGAGAAAAGGGAGAGGGACACCTTGGATGTGCCTGCCTGCAGTCTTGGCTGGGTTTCAGCCTCTGAGCGTGACTTCGTCTATTTCTGCTCTGCTCTGAGGTGATAATGGGCTGTCAGCACCCCAGTCACCCTGCTCCCTCCTCCCCCACTGAGTGTGAGAGAGAAGGAGAGGGGGGGGGTTGACAGAGAGAGTGAATGAGCAGGGAGTAATTTGTTGTCATGTTGCTAATTGCATTGTGTATTTTTATTTGGGATATGATACACATCAAAACATAATTTTTTTCCACTCTTCTCTCTGGTGCAGTTTGAAACTGGAATGTGAGAAACTGGCTACGGAGAAGACGGAGATCCAGAGACACTACGTTATGGTGAGAGACGCACGCACGCACGCACGCACGCATGCACGCACCCACGCATGCACGCACGCACGTACGCAGACACACAGACACACACAGAGGCTGTGTCTCTCCGCATTTACTCACAACAAGTGCAGTGCCAAGTCCGCTGAATCCCTTTCATCTGCTAACAGCTGCCAAACAACACCCACCAAAAACCACACACAAGACCACACACACACACACATATTATAGGACTGCAGAATAAACAGCACTTACATGGGCGTGCAATCTTGTGCTTGTGTATGTGAGTGTTTCTTTTTGTGTCTGAGATATGTAGTCCTGAACTATACTGCTGATGTGTCCTCATCAGTCCAGGGTTGTGTATACATAGAACCTCCATACTCTTTTGGAACCGGCCAATTCTATACAGTCTATATACCAACCCGCCAAGTTTATAGCACAGAGTATCAAACTCAAGTGCTCAGCTGATGTCCAGTGTCTGGCCTGAGTCATACTCTTATTTATTCTTTGATTACATTGTTGATTTAAATCAAGCAAAATCCTAGTTGGGCTGCTTGTCTTGAGATAACAATTAACATCTCTCTCGAGATCTTCGTATTCTTTTGTTAAATGAAACAAAGGCTTTAATTGAAAAAAACTCATTATATTTTGTCAAAAAGTCTAATTTTGGGATCCATGTCAAAACTTGGGTATTATATCGGTACTAGTATTGACGAAATTTCAAACAATGCTCATCTTCGAGTGTCTGTCACAGCTCCTTAACTTTTGTGCGTGAAGGAGCCTGTATGCATACCTTTTTCTGATTTTAATTCAAGCCAAAATAGAGGAAAGTAGTAGTAGTAGTAATAGTAGTAATAGTAGTAATAGTAATAATAATACCACCATTCTTAAAGGTGTGTGAAACTGTGGTTGGTTTCACACTGTTCCTCACCTCTGGCAGTAATGTGCCAAGAAACGCAGCAATGCGCCAATAAAGGCAGTGAAGAAGACTGCAAGCTAGTAAACAAGGATGTATACAATACAGGATTTAAAATGTTCAGAAAACCAGCTTTGCTTTGTTTTGGAGGAAATGCATTGAACACAATAGTGTTTGTACAGTGCAGCCCAGTGGAAATCAAAACTTGAACCCTGGCAGA